>NC_092340.1:50512500-51180000 GCF_046630445.1 Rutidosis leptorrhynchoides
CATGCTATATGTAAAATAGCGGTATTGTAAGTTTGCAAAATATTGTATAAAAGTTTGAATGTGAAATATTATTATAATCAGTTTCTCATATAGAAGTGTAGTAGTTGAATTGTATGTTAGCTACTAAGTATGAACTTAACGGGTAGGTATTACCCGAATTAAAACTTATAAAATGCTACTATGAAGAAAAAGCTTTTATAAATGAGTTCATATTATGCTATGGAATACTATTGACTACTGTTAATATTCTATATGATTAACTTAATTCTTTTGGCTATTTTTGAAGGAAATGGCACCGACTACTCGTCAGAACTTGAACATGAGTGAGGAAGACTTCCGTGCTTTCCTTGCAACAAATATAGCCGTAGTACAGGCTGCAATGCAAAACAACAATAACTCAGGGTCTTGCAGTGGAGTTAACTCCACAAGAAATCGTGTAGGATGCTCCTACAAGGCTTTTACTGCCTGTAAACCTCTGGAATTCGATGGAACTGAAGGACCAGTAGGACTGAAATGATGGACCGAAAAGGTCGAATCTGTGTTTGCTATAAGAAAATGTGTTGAGGAAGATAAGGTAAAGTACGCCACGCATACCTTCACAGGTACTACGTTAACATGGTGGAATACCTATCTCGAACAAGTGGGACAAGATGCTGCTTACGCACTACCGTGGTCAGCATTCAAACACTTGATGAACGAGCAGTATCGTCCCAGAAACGAAGTTAATAAGCTCAAGACAGAGCTTAGAGAATTACGAACGAAGGGATTTGATATCACCACATACGAATGACGATTCACCGAGTTGTGTTTATTGTGCCCAAGAGTGTTCGAAGATGAAGAAGAGCAGATCGATGCATTTGTAAAGGGGTTACCAGAGAGAATTCAGGAGGATGTGAGTGCAAGTGCGCCCACTTCAATGCAAAAGGCAAGCCGAATGGATCACAAACTTATAAACCAGATCGAGGGAAGGATTAAAGAGCAGGCGGCCGAGGAGGCCAAAATGAAACAAGTCAAGAGAAAGTGGGAAGAACCCAGTGACAAGAGTCACAATTTCAACAATCAACACCACAATCACAACCACAATCGCACCATTTTTTGCAACAACAAACGCAACAAAAACCATTCCAACAACAACAACTACAACAATCATCCCAACAACAATACCAACCGCAATAACAAAAATCCCAACAACAATCTCAATAACAACACTGGTAATTAAAATCAGAAAATTCCGTGTCTAAGGTGTGAAGGGTACCATCCAACTACTTTTTGTCCAGCAACATGTACCAAATGTAATAGAAAGGGTCATGATGCAACGAAGTGTGAAATTTATGGACCATCGGGTAAAGGAACAAGTAATGCCCACATTATTTGTTATGGATGCGGGAAGAAGGGCCACTACAAAACTGCGTGTCCAAACCAGGGAAATAATAATGGGCAAAGCCGTGAGAGAGTTTTTAACATTAATGCGGAAGAAGCGCAGGAAGACCCGGAGCTTGTTACGGGTACGTTTCTTATCGATGAAAAACTTGCTTATGTTTTATTCGATTCGGGTGCGGATAGAAGTTATATGAGTAGAGATTTTTGTGCTAAATTAAGTGGTCCATTGACGCCTATGAATAATAAATTTTTACTTGACTTAGCAAACGGTAAATTAATTTCGGCAGATAAAATATGTCGGAATCGAGAAATTAAACTGGTTAGCGAAATGTTTAAGATCGATTTGATACCAGTAGAGTTAGGGAGTTTTGATGTGATAATCGGCATGGACTGGTTGAAAAAGGAGAGAGCGGAAATCGTATGTTACAAAAATGCAATTCGCATTGTACGAGAAAAAGGAAAACCTATAATGGTGTACGGAGAAAAGAGCAACGCGAAGCTAAATCTTATTAGTAATTTGAAGGCGCAAAAACTAATAAGAAAAGGTTGCTATGCCGTTCTAGCACACATCGAAGAAGTCAAACCCGAAGAAAAGAACATCAATGATGTTCCCGTCGCAAAAGAATTTCCCGATGTATTTCCGAAAGAATTACCGGGACTACCTCCACTGTTGAATTTCAAATAGATCTCGTACCAGGAGCTGCACCAATAGCTCGTGCTCCATACAGACTCGCACCCAGTGAAATGAAAGAACTCCAAAGCCAACTACAAGAACTTTTAGAGCGTGGTTTTATACGATCAAGTACATCACCATGGGGAGCTCCTGTTTTGTTTGTCAAAAAGAAGGATGGTACATTCAGGTTGTGTATCGACTACCGAGAGTTGAACAAACTTACCATCAAGAATCGTTGTCCTCTACCAAGAATCAACGACTTATTTGATCAACTACAAGGCTCGTCAGTTTATTCGAAGATTGATTTACGTTCTGGGTATCATCAAATGCGGGTGAAGGAGGATGATATTCCAAAGACTGCTTTCAGGACGCGTTACGGTCATTACGAGTTTATGGTTATGCCATTTGGATTGACTAACGCACCAGCTGTGTTCATAGACCTCATGAACCGAGTGTGTGGACCATACCTTGACAAGTTTGTCATTGTTTTCATCGATGACATACTTATTTACTCAAAGAATGATCAAGAGCACGAAGAACATTTGAGAAAAGTGCTAGAGTTGTTGAGGAAAGAAAAACTGTACGCTAAGTTTTCAAAGTGTGCATTTTGGTTGGAAGAAGTTCAATTCCTCGGTCACATAGTGAACAAAGAAGCTATTCAAGTGGATCCAGCAAATACTGAAACCGTTGAAAAGTGGGAAACCCCGAAAACTCCGAAGCATATACGCCAATTTTTAGGACTGGCTAGTTGCTACAGAAGGTTCATCCAAGATTTTTCTAAAATAGCAAAACCCTTGACTGCATTAACGAATAAAGGGAAGAAATTTGAATGGAAGGATGAGCAGGAGAAAGCATTTCAATTGTTGAAGAAAAAGTTAACTACGACACCTATATTGTCATTGCCTGAAGGGAATGATGATTTTGTGATATATTGTGATGCCTCAAAGCAAGGCCTCGGTTGTGTATTAATGCAACGAATGAAGGTAATTGCTTATGCGTCCAGATAATTGAAGATTCACGAGCAAAATTATACGACTCACGATTTGGAATTGGGCACCGCTGTTTTTGCATTAAAGACTTGGAGGCACTACTTATATGGGGTCAAAAGTATTATATATACCAACAACAAAAGTCTCCAACACATATTTAATCAGAAACAGCTGAACATGATGCAGCGTAGGTGGATTGAATTGTTGAATGATTATGACTTTGAGATTCGTTACCACCCGGGGAAGGCGAATGTGGTAGACGACGCTTTGAGTAGAAAGGACAGAGAACCTATGAGGGTAAAAGCTATGAATATAATTATTTGTACTAACCTTACTACTCAAATAAAGGAGGCGCAGCAGGGAGTTGTAAAAGAAGGAAAGTTGAAGAATGAAATACCCAAAGGATCGGAGAAACATCTTAATATTCGGGAAGACGGAACCCGGTATAGGGCTGAAAGAATTTGGGTACTAAAGTTTGGAGATGTGAGAGAAAAGGTACTTAAGGAAGCACATAAAACCAGATATTCAATACATCCCGGAGCGGGGAAGATGTACAAAGATCTCAAGAAACACTTTTGGTGGCCGGGTATGAAAGCGGATATTACTAAATACGTAGGAGAATGTTTGACGTGTTCTAAGGTCAAAAGCTGAACATCAGAAACCATCAGGTCTACTTCAACAACCTGAAATCCCGGAATGGAAATGGGAAAACATTACCATGGATTTCATTACTAAATTGCCAAGGACTGCAAGTGGTTATGATACAATTTGGGTAATAGTCGATCGTCTTACCAAGTCAGTACACTTTCTGCCAATGAGAGAAGATGATAAAATGGAGAAGTTGGCACGATTATACTTGAAGAAAGTTGTCTCCGGACATGGAATACCAGTCTCTATTATCTCAGATAGGGATGGCAGATTTGTTTCAAGATTTTAGCAGACATTGCAACAAGCATTGGGGACTCGTCTAGACATGAGTACTGCTTATCATCCACAAACTGATGGGCAAAGTGAAAGGACGATACAGACCCTTGAAGACATGCTACGAGCATGTGTTATCGATTTCGGAAACAGTTGGGATCGACACCTACCGTTAGCAGAATTTTTCTACAACAACAGTTACCATTAGAGTATTGAGAAGGCGCCGTTTGAAGCACTTTATGGTAGAAAGTGCAGGTCTCCGATTTGTTGGAGTGAAGTGGGGGATAGACAGATTACGGGTCAGGAGATAATTCAAGAAACTACCGAGAAGATCATCCAAATTCAACAACGATTGAAAACTGCCCAAAGTCGACAAAAGAGCTATGCGGACATTAAAAGAAAAGATATAGAATTTGAGATTGGAGAGATGGTCATGCTTAAGGTTTCACCTTGGAAAGGCGTTGTTCGATTTGGTAAACGGGGGAAACTAAATCCAAGGTACATTGGACCATTCAAGATCATAGATCGTGTCGGACCAGTAGCTTACCGACTTGACTTACCACAACAACTCGCCGGGGTACATAATACTTTTCATGTCTCAAATTTGAAGAAATGTTTTGCTAAAGAAGATCTCACCATTCCATTAGATGAGATTACAATTAACGAAAAATTACAATTCATTGAAGAACCCGTCGAAATAACGGATCGTGAGGTTAAAAGACTTAAGCAAAACAAGATACCAATTGTTAAGGTTTGATGGAATGCTCGTAGAGGACCCGAATTCACCTGGGAGCATGAAGATCAGATGAAGCTGAAATTCCCTCACCTATTTCCAGAAGATGCGTCAACACCTTCAACAGCTTAAAATTTCGGGACGAAATTTATTTAACGGGTAGGTACTGTAGTGACCCGAACTTTTCCATGATTATATATTAATTGAAAACTATATTTGCATGATTAAATGTTTCCAACATGTTAAGCAATTAAACTTGTTAAGACTTGATTATTTGAAATGAGTTTCATGTAGACGTCTAAGTTACTATTTTTCTAGCAAAAATCATCAAATATAAGCTTTGGTTATTACCTATAATCATCATAAAAACAATTACTCAAGAACACATCAAGAACACTTCCAAGTTTACAAGTTTACTCCAAGTTTACAAGTTTACTTCCAAGTTTCCTAATCCATTCCAAGCAATCATCTAAGATCAAGAAACCTTTGTTATTTACAGTAGGTTATCTTTCTAAATCAAGGTAATATTCATATTCAAGATTTGATTCAATTTCTATAACTATAACTATCTTAATTCGAGTAATAATCTTACTTGAACTTGTTTTTGTGTCATGATTCTATTTCAAGAACTTCCAAGCCATCAAAGATCCTTTGAAGCTCAAGTTATTTTTTCATCATTTCCAGTAGGTTTACCAACTAAACTTGAGGTAGTAATGATGTTCATAACATCATTCGATTCATATATATAAAACTACCTTATTCGAAGTTTTAAACTTGTAATCACTAGAACATAGTTTAGTTAATTCTAAACTTGTTCGCAAACAAAAGTTAATCCTTCTAACTAAACTTTTAAAATCAACTAAACACATGTTCTATATCTATATGATATGCATATATATATATATATATATATATATATATATATATATATATATATATATATATATATATATATATACCTGAAAACACGAAAACACCGTAAAACCGGATATACGCCGTCGTAATAACACCGCGGGCTGTTTTGGGTTAGTTAATTAAAAACTATGATAAACTTTGATTTAAAAGTTGTTCTTCTGGGAAAATAGTTTTTCTTATGAACATGAAACTATATCCAAAAATCATGGTTAAACTCAAAGTGAAAGTATGTTTTTCAAAATGGTCATCAAGACGTCGTTCTTTCGACTGAAATGACTACCTTTAAAAAAACGACTTGTAATCTGTATTTCCGACTATAAACTTATACTTTTTCTGTTTTGATTCATAAACTTAAGTTCAATATGAAACCATAGCAACTTGAATCACTTAAAACGAATTTAAAACGAAGAAGTTATGGGTAAAACAAGATTGGATATTTTTGCTTGTTGTAACTACGTGAAAATTGGTAACAAATCTATATTACTCATATCCTAGCTAACTCATATTGTATTATACATGTATTCTAATATATTATGTAATCTTGGGATACCATAGACACGTATGCAAATGTTTTGACATATCATATCGACCCATGTATATATATTATTTGGAACAACCATAGACACTCTATATACAGTAATGTTGGAGTTAGCTATACAGGGTTGAGGTTGATTCCAAAAATATATATACTTTGAGTTGTGATCTAGCCTGAGACGTGTATACACTGGGTCGTGGATTGATTCAAGATAATATATATCGATTTATTTCTGTACATCTAACTGTGGACAACTAGTTGTAGGTTACTAACGAGGACAGCTGACTTAATAAACTTAAAACATTAAAACGTATTAAAAATGTTGTAAATATATTTTGAACATACTTTGATATATATGTACATATTTGTTATAGGTTCGTGAATCGACCAGTGACCAAGTCTTACTTCCCGACGAAGTAAAAATCTGTGAAAGTGAGTTATAGTCCCACTTTTAAAATCTATTATTTTTTTGGGATGAGAATACATGCGATTTTATAATTGTTTTACAAAATAGACACAAGTAATCGAAAATACTTTCTATGTTGGATGATCGAACCGAATATGTCCCTTTTTAGCTTGGTAGCCTAAGAATTAGGGAAATGGCCCCTAATTGACGCGAATCCTAAAAATAGATCTATTTGGCCCAACAAGCCTCATTCGAGTTACGGATGCTTCAGTACTTCGATTTATCATATCCGATGAGAGTCCCGGAATGATGGGGATATTCTATATGCATCTTGTTAAGGTTGGTTACCAAGTGTTCAACATATAAATGATTTTTATCTCTATGCAGTTTGCGAAATGCCTGATATGAGATGTGTTATAAAAATGAAATCTTGTGGTCTATTATTATGATTTGATAATATGTAGGTTAAACCTATAACTCATCAACAATTTTGTTGACGTTTTAAGCATGTTTATTCTCAGGTGATTATTAAGAGCTTCCGCTGTTGCATACTAAAATAAGGACAAGATTTGGAGTCCATACGTGTATGATATTTTGTAAAAACTGCATTCAAGAAACTTATTTTGATGTAATATATTCTTGTTGTAAACCATTATGTAATGGTCGTGTGTAAACGGTATATTTTAGGTTATCATTATTTGATAATCTACGTAATGCTTTTTAAACCATTATCGATAAAATAAAGGTTATGGTTGTTTTAAAAATGAATGCAGACTTTAAAAAAAGTCTCATATAGAGGTCAAAACCTCGCGACGAAATCAATTAATATGGAACGTTTATAATCAATATGACCGGGACATTTCAGTTTGCTTGCCTGGTCAGCTGAAATTCTCTGGATCGTAACTTGATTTCTTGTCTTTCACCATTTTCGCTCTAGATTCTTCGTTTTAGCTCCGTTTTACTTGATTCCTTTTGCATCGTCTTTGTAATTACTTAATCTACAAAATCAACCGACAAAGCGATTATTTTTGCGATAAAGTTTGGAACTTTATGGGTTTTAGGGCCCAATATCGGGGGTAAAAACGTAACTTTTTGGCCGATATCAGAGCGCCACCACAATGTTATACTTTCATCATTTTCTCCTTAGAAAAATTTCATTTTCTTACCTTTTTCAAAATTATTAACATCTTAACAATACAAACAAAGCCTCAAACATAATCAATACTTCAACTCTTTCCCCAGTATCAAGTGCCTGAAAAACATGAAAGACAACAACGATTTATTAATCGACAATGGAGCTACTCCTACTCGTTAGTGTCACAATAAGATTAACCCAATTAAAAGCAAAGACAATACTAATAATAATAGTAAATCTTCATTCCCTGATAACTTTCCACAAATCAAGTCCATATGTTAGTCTATATAGCTCAGTTATGTCACGTGTCAATCTGTACCACGTGCTCTTCCATGTAAGCACGTGGCATATATTGGGCCTACGTGTCATTCTATTTGGCTTTGTTTGTACCTACGTGTTAGTCTGCGTGACACATATTGCGTCACGTTAAAAAAGAAATAAAACTGCTACTAAAAGTAATAAATATATTTTTTTAAATAGTTTTAAAAAAACAATTATTTTTTTTTGGTCCTTTTCCGTTAGTGCGTTAGTTTGTGAGTTAGTTAGTCTTTAATTCTTTTGTTAATTTCATTTATTAGTTCTTTTTGGATCCTAAACACCCCCCCCCCCCCCCCCCCCCCCCAACCACACACACACATAATACTTCGGAGTATAATCTCTCACTGATTTACGTAGTATTTCTAAAATTTGCAGACAATTGTTCTGGACTTTGGGTGTTCACATAATTGCACAAATTCATCATCTCCCATCTAAGTTTGGGCTTTCAACGGGTCTTACCAGGCAAAGGAAGGAGTGGAAAATCCTAATCGTGAAATGCCGTATATCTTGACAGTCATTAGGAACCTATTCTTCGGGATTCGGACCTTCTCTCTCTTTCGAGTTCATAAAGACGTCTGACTGTACTCCGAAAAGACGTTGGGTGTTCACATAATGAGCTTCAACTTAGAGTTTTAATTTTATATTTTAGAGAGAAGATATTTTTAAGGAATTACCTCTAAATAAAATATTATTAAAAAATAATAAAAGAATGTATTAATGAAGACGGAGGAAAAAGAAAATGATAAATATAAAGGATAAGGATAGATGAAAATAAAACGGAGGTAAATTTTATGTTGCGAAGCTTTGTGAATGAAAAAAAATAAGATGGATGTAGATTACATGAGATTTGTGAGTGAGTAGTGAGTAGTGATTCTTAAACAATTAAATTTTACCGTACATAATTATAACTATTAACTATTAATTGGGAGGTGATTCTCACCCACTACATTTTGATCCATGTACATATAATTACCTAATCTACCCTTACTTATAATAATAATATAAGTTCAACTTTCTAGGGACATAACTGTCAACTTATGAGATAAAAGTGTATAGCTATCAAAAAGTGTTGTGTGAGAATCATATCCCCTACTATAAAGTTGTATAGTTCAATATTATAATAAATAATTAGTAGTGTGGGGGTAATTTTATTTGTACGGATCATTAACCTTTGTAGATGAACTAAACTTTCATTGATAAGCTAGAAACAATCATTAAGACGCAATTTAAAAACCAAAATAAGGTCACTCGAAATCTCAATCATGACATATACTCTCTCAGGGGTATCTTCGGTGTATGTGCGAAGTGTGCAGCCGCACAGGGGCCCAAATTTTTAAGGGGCCCAAAATTTTGAAAAACCTATGTAATAATTCATTTATTCGTACATCGTAACGGAATATCTTACTTGCGGTCTATCATCCTACAAGAAAAACTTAATAGATTGACGTTTATAGGTATTAAAAACAATATAATGGGAGTATTGACTATAAAGAGTTGACCAATTACTTCGTTCCAAAAAAATGTTTGGATTACGGTTTTATATAAACAATAGTGTAACTATAACGAGTTGACAACTATTTGAGAATAACACTTTGCAACGGTTGCTTTGAAATTTTTAATTCTATTGATTACGCTATCATAGTATTATATATTATACGTATTGAAAAAATTAACAGTTATAGGTACCATTTTTAAGTTTCGAACAGGGCCTCCGAAATTAGCGAGACGACCCTGTACTTTCTTTTCAGGACTAACTGTTACATCAACTCTACATCAACATTTCTTCACCAGGACTAACCGAAGACTAAACACTTTCAACCAGGACACACTATATTAATTAATTATTGCATGTGCAAATATTACAACAACATGTACAACTTATGTATACTAACTATACGTCCTAAAAATGTTGTAAAAGAACATAAAGCAGGGCTAACATCCAGGGTTAAGCGAGAGCTAGCCATTCTCAACCAAACCCTCGAAGGCCAGAAGCAGTGTGACGAAAAGGAGTTATGCGTTTGGGAGTGGCCTAACACAATCAAATAATTTCTTCCCTCTTGATAATTGAACGAGTTAAAATAATATAAACCGAAAGTCTCGGTCTCTCGGGTGTTCCGCTAAACTTTTGTACAATATAATTAAAACTAGTTTTATGAGTCCGTGCATTGCACGACATTTGTATAAATTATTAGGTGATAATATTAGTATTGATACTTATCAAATGTATAATAAAATTACAATAAAAAAACCCTTTATTACATATAATATTTATATCGAAAACAATATTATTGAATATTAACACATAGATTATGAGTCCGTCCGTTGGAATCATTTTAACTTGATTGACAAATAATCGATAAAACACCAAACATGAGCTCCTAAAAAGTTGTTTAAACCGATCGATAAAAACAATATTTTATGTACATCTTTAATTGTATATGTTTTTTTTAATACAAACACATTACACTACGATATTGATCATTGAGCTCCCGATCCATGAGCATTTATATATTTATATATATAAATATTATCAATATTTATATTAAATCAATGTATTGTTTAAAATACTACGTAGTATTATTTATGACCATTTAAAAAGGGAGGTGATTCTCGCACACCATTTTTTGATCAATCTACACTTTTGTCTCATAAATTCACAGTTATACCCATAGGAAGTTGAACTTATATTATTATTCTAAGTATAATTAAGGGTATAATAGTAATTAGGTTTAGATGGATAAAAAAATGGTGTATGTGAAAATCACCCCTCTTTAAAAATTTTCATAATAATTATAATATATAATAATATAATATATTATATTATTAATATAATTATAACATCTTTAGTTAATATTATTATTATTATTATATGATAATATAATATTTTAGGTAATGAAATCTTTATATTGAACTAAATTAAAAAAATCAAATAATTCAATTAATATATGAAAATAACTGATAGAGTGACACGTGGTAGGAGTAAAGGAGAAGTTAACACATGATATAAATTAACCAGAAGTTGATACATAGGATTATCATCACGCGCTTTATATAATGTATAGATAGATAGATAGATAGATAGATATATAGATAAATTATTATCTTATACTATGCAACTTATATTATATGAGTTGAAAATCAAGATAGTCTTTAAAAAATATAAGTCCTTATTAGAAGCAATATATTAATTATTAATTACTCCGTATTATAAAGTAAAGAAGAGAGAAATCACTTTATTAATTGAATTGATAGTCCTCCAATGCTGGCGTTCGGTGGTTAATTATTTTATTTTACAAGGATAAAATTGCATCGTTGGTCCATTATCTTTATAACAACAACACACATAACATTTATTTATTTTTTGATCTCGTTGACCTTCATCTTTCGAACTTTGACACGGATGACCCCGACAATTAACTCCGTTAGTTTTCATCCGTTTAGTTTTGTCACGTGATCAGCATGTGAGGATAATTTGGTCAAGTATAGTTTTGTTCTTCAAGCACATCACCACAATACAAAATAACCAAATATTCAAAACGTAAAACCGACACTAACAATTCAGAACCCTAATTACACATAATATAAGAAAAATTACCGTGTGGTCGTGCGCTATTGATGCCATAATGTATGTTTTTTGCTTTGGTTTGGATCGGTTTAGCGATTCGGTTTGCTCAAGACTCGGGTTTAGTTATCTCTTTCTCTTTGCTAGTGATAGGGTTAGTTTATTGCCTCCGAGCCTTGCAGCGCTTTTGTCTCGTTTGTATCTTGTTCGTCTTTTTCATCTATTGATGAAAATGATTGGTTTTATGTTATCGTTATTTTGCCAAAAAAAAATACCACTTTTAGTAATCTCCCAGCATCTCACCTACCATAATTCGATAATAATCAAACCACAACTATTAGTTCACTAACTGAAATTACCAAATACCCTAATTAGATTGCTAAACATGAAACTAATATGGTTATACCAAGAAGTAGCAACAAGGTAATTAGCATTAGGGCTGAAAGAAATGCTAGATATAGCATATGTTGGAGGTGATACAACCTATAGATACACATTTACAATACAATAAATTGATACAGTAACTAAATTCAGTAGATACTCAACATAAGCACTAATTTTCAATTTAATCATTAATTACATACTAATTAAAGTGAAATTAAATCAGATTAAATTAAAACCAAATAGTAAGAGACGTATAAATAGATATAGTAGGCTCATATAGTCCTTTTAGAGAAGTATGATTAGGATTATTTATTTACCTCAGTTGACTTGTTTAGATTTGTATTGGAAGGAGAACCAATGCCAAATGCAGACATTGTATTCAAATTTTGAAGAGTTCGTCTCCCAGAACCCTAATTATTGCCGAAAACCATAGATTCGCTTCAGCGAATTTATAAGATGAATTGTGTTGCGAGTGAGAGTGATTTTATATGATCAAATGTAGAGATGCTATAGCGTTGTATTGACGCTAGAAGGTGTCATGAATTTGGGTTGGGTTAACTTGGACTGGAAAAAGCGGATTTACGTAGAGGTGAAAAAGACGTTCTAAAATTATGACACATACGGGTCGGGTTATTAAATTGGTTTAGAACATGATGATCACGTGACAAAAACTAAATCGCTGAAAACAATTAAGATTTATTAGATTATTACTATGTATTAGATACATATACATGATACTCCGTATATAATACATAATATAAAATAATGAAAATAATGATCTTTTTCACATTCATCCCTAACCCTAAATCTAATTTAAAAAAACTCGCAACAAACCACCACCACTTGCATCTGTAAGCAGCAGAATGATATCTTTAAGCAGCAGAATATTGGTAATAGGTTTCAAATCGTTTCCTCTAATTTCTCATTCATCAAGCAAATTCGATTTTGAGTTTATTTTTTATGTTAATTCGATTTTAATGTTTCAGTAAACAAGTGTTATGAATTAGGGTTAAATTAAATTTCCAACACCTCTCTAATTTTTATTTTGTTCTTTAAAATTCATTGTTGCATGTTTTTAATTTGGATTGCAAAAGCGTAACTCATATTCGAAACTCAAAAACTAAATGGCATTAAATATAAATCTTTCACTTTTATTCGTTCTCTCAGATTGTAATGGCGAAGTTACGTTACATCTAATTTTAATGGCGAAGTGATGTTACATCTAATTTTCATATTACGATGTGGATGAATAAATTGGTAAGCTTGTCATTTATACGGTATTGTTACGATGTGGATGTTACATGGTACACTTCATGGAGTTGCTGGATCTTAAGGCTTTACATATATTTGACAAAGAGCTTGATGCAGAAGAGTGCCCACTAAGGTAAATTCTACCTGTAAAGTTCCGTTTTAGCTAAAGGTTAATACTTTAACCAATCATTTATAAATCGATAAATTGGATTTTTGTTTGATGTTAGTTTAGACCGAAGTATACCTTATAACTAAAAAAGGCGGGTTCTATGGTCATACAGGTTGGAAGTTACTATACCTTTATTTCTAATGCCCACAACGCACAAGCTCTTGCATCATTTATAAACATTGAGATTAACTTAATTTAGAAATTATGTTTTTATAATCGTAATTAACACTTTGCTTATATATATGTATGTGTATATATATCTATCTATAGTTTCAATTAACCATGCGTCAATTATAAAGGATATACTTATCTGAAGAACATATTAGGATTATTTTGACATCTAAGTTGAATAATTATAAATATATGGAGCAACAAATATTTAGAGGGAGTTGTAGATTTGCTGAGTCTCTTATATGTTGTTATTTCATTTTGCTGCCCATATGTGATCTGAGTTAGATTATTATTTTTGTTAGTATTGGTATTTTATACTTTATTTTACTGGGTATTTAGTAAATTTACTACTAATTCTTATTAATGAATGAGTTCATATAACGAAGTTATTAATGGGTAAGCCATACAAACTAACTTATCTTTCGAGTATTCAACTTGGTGGCACTTAACTTTGTAATTAAAAACTTATTTGTTTGTAAGAATTCGAAAATTATCCAAAAAATTATATAATTATCTTTTTACAAACCCGTGATTTCACGGGTCATTTCACTAGTGTATATATATATATATATATATATATATATATATATATATATATATATATATATATATATATATATATATATATATATATATATATTGGTAGGATCAAGAGGAAAGTAACCAATCGGGGGGAAGCAAAAACTTTTTTTTTCGTTTTTTGATAAAACTTTGTTCACGAACATTATAGATGGGATGAAAATATGAACATTTAATAAAGATACTTTGTAATAAATGTTTTTATTTTAGCGGAAAAACGCTCGAAGAAGTAATATATAATAATTATCGTGTTTTTCGAGCGTATGTTGAGGTTTTAGCTATTAGGTGTGACGACCCGAAATTTCCGACCAAATTTAAACTTAATCTTAAATTGTTTCCGACACGATAAGCAAAGTCTGTAATGTTGAATCTCAAAAATTTTAGAACTATATTCATGTAATCAATTACCCTTTGACTGTGCTCGCCGATTCACGAACAATTGTTTGTAAATATATATATATATATATATATATATATATATATATATATATATATATATATATATATATATATATGAATGTAGGTATATATAATAATTTGAAATTTTAACATATAATTAAATATGTAAAATAAGATACAAAAATAATTAAGCATAATTTAAAATGAATATATATAAATATATATATATGACTTATATTAATAATTATTTTTAATATATATAAAATATATAAATATTAAATAAATTTTATCATATATTATAATATTATATAATTGTAATATTAATGCAGTAAATGAAATTACAAGTTTAATTATAATTGTTACATTATTATTACATTCATTACTATTATTAATATTAATATTAGTATTACTTGTATTATTAAAATTATAATATGAAATTGTTATATGTAATTTGTTATATTGTTGTTACTATTGGTATTATTATAATTATTCTTATGAAAGGATCCGAAACTAATCATCCGGACGTTGTCCATATTGATTACAAACGAATTACAATAGTTGATAACATTGCGAGGTACTTGCCCTCTATATGATACATCTTACAAACGTTGCATTTATTCTTAAAAGGCAATCTATAGTTACATCCAGAATTGACATAATCGCCTGACATTTCATAATATTCAAATGATCTAAACCGCCATTTACTTAATAATAGTCTCTATGAACTTCAATGACTCGAATGCAACGCCTTATGATATAAGTCCTTAATAGCCTCAAGTAGTATCCTTAGTACGAGCTAATGCACAGCGGAAGACTTAATTCATACCTGAGAATAACATGCTTTAAAATGTCAACATAAAGTTGGTGAGATATAGGTTTAATGCCGGCAGCGATATATATATATATATATATATATAGACCACAAGATTTCATATATAAATATTTTCATAAAAATATTCTAAGTGGTTGAGCACTTGGTAACCATACTTAACATTCAATCACGTCGCATATTCCCTTTAATATGAAATCTTACTACACCGTACCAAGTGTAGTCACAAAACGAAGTACTGTGCAACCGTTGAATACTGGTCGTCCAGTCCGGTTGGGGTTGTCAGGCCCGATAGATCTATCAACAGGATTCGCGTTTACAATACCGCTGTAAATATTAGTTACCAAGCTACAGGGAAGTATGCCAGTGGTACAACTCAACGTAGAATATATTTTTCAGTTACTTGTGTCCATATCGTAAAACATAAAATACATGTATTCTCATCCCGAAATATTTAGAGTTTAAAAGTGGGACTATATACTCACTGTTGTCTTGAAGATATAAATATTTTGACTTGGTCTTCCGGTTGATATCACGAACCTATCCATATATAATATATCAATATATTTTCATTTTTAAACAATCGTCACATATATATATATATACTTGTTATACTTTTAATACTTTTAATAATTCCTTAGTCCGTAGTTAGCAGTCCGATGTTAGTAATTTAATTTTAATGGTTCATTTTTAGGTGTTTAATAAACCCCCAATGAAATGAATAAAACCCCCATCGTATATGTATTGGTCGAGATTAATCTTGACCCACGGTACCGGTGTTGTCAAATGACGTGTTGCGTACATAAAGTACCGGTGTTGTCAAATGACGTGTTGCGTACAATCATGGGATCTTATGATTAATCTTCTCGTATTGTTTACGGGTGATCCTGAACCATATAAAATTGAATTATGAGTACATATATATAAAATATCATGTTATCTTAGAAAGATGTGATTTATTTAATTTCTCCCAATTATTTTCGTGGCTAAACTAGTCTTGGATATCCGATTTTGTTTCGGTCATAGTTTCTTCGTTACAACTCCGTTTTTGTTGATTCAACTTGCCATCTCCTTGGATCGAGTCCCTCTTTAAGACTATGAACTGTAAATACCTTAGTATGTATTCAAAATCACACGGCATAGGTGAAACTTTAGTGAAACTTATGAAGTTAAACATTTTTGTTACAAAAATATCATTTAATGACCATTTTTCTAAAAATACCTATACTTTGAATTAAATCATGAAATTTTTATGTGTTAACATATTTATAGTAAAAATCATTTTTCCAGAAAATAAACCTCCAATTCAAAGTTTAAGATGGTTTTTAATTATCCAACCCAAAACAGTCCCCGGTTGCACTCCGACGTCGTAAAAACAGTTTTTAAGGTATTCTTTGAAAAACCAAGTTTTACCTTGTTAAATTAGCATATAATTAAGTTATATTACAGGTCTTGAAGTATTTTAAAAGTTAAGTTAGAAGGATCTATTTAGTTTGCAAACAAGTTTGAAAACTTTCAAACTATGTTCTTGTTGTTAAAATTTTATACCACAAAATAAGATAGCTATATATATATGAATCGAATAAGGTTATGAACATAGTTACTACCTCAAGTTCCTTGGACAAGGTTGCTGTAAAAGAGGAGTAAGAATCTAGAACCAAAAGGGTGATGGAAGTGGATGAAAGATTGGAAGTAAGTTTGTGTTCTTGGAAGGATTTCTTGAAGTGTTTTTGTATGGTTTTCTTATGGTGATTAAGTAAGGTTTTTGAAGCTAAATGATGGGGAAAATGCTTGTAGATGATCAAGTATGAAGTTAAGAGTATTTTGAGAGAGAAATGGGAGTGTAAGTATGAGAAAATGGGGTGAAGAAATGGTGTGCATGCATAAAAACGTTTTTAGTATATAAAGAAAAAAAATGATACCTAACTTTGTTTTCTTGCTAAATAATTCATGCTACTTGACAAATGGTTGGTTCCACATGTTTCTTAATCATTTAAGGCTGCTAAGGAGCAGATTTTTATTGGTATATACCAATAGTAAATACATCTAGAAGCTGCGTATGATACGGGTACATATACCCTAAATATACGTGTAGAAATCTTTGAGAAAACGGAACGAGGATTCAAATATAGCTATCTTTTGTGAATATACTTATATTGTTTTATGTATTTAAGTCCTTAAAAGTGATTAAATACATTACTTATACGTTATATGTATAAACATTATAAGTCATAAGTATTTATATCAAATAACGTTATGTATGGTTATTGTTTTGAAAACTTAAGTTAGTAGTTTCAAAATATACTTATAACTTATTGTTATTAATACAAAATGAGATATTAAAACATCCATAAACCATGTTAAATATGTATATATACATATATATACACAAACGTATAATTATCATATGTTATATAGTTCGTGATATCATCGGTCAAACTAGACGGTCAAACGTTGTGTAAAACTCTTTTCGAAAACATAAGTCTCAACAATTTGGATTGCTTATCATGTTGGTAAGGTTTAATTTATGTAAATATTAATCTTATAAGTATAGAACGATCGAAAAAGTGCGGGTCAACTTTAGGGTTTTTGCTTATCGTGTCGGAACCATATAGAGATTAGAGTTTAAATTTGGTCGGAAATTTCCGGGTCGTTACATCTTATTAACAATATTATCATATTATTATTATTATCTTTATCAGTATTATCATTATTAATATGATTACTAAAAATTATCATTTTTAATTATTTTCATTATCACTCTCGTCGTTATTAATGTTAATATTAGTGTTATTAATTATTTTTATAATATTACTACTTCCATTATTATTATTATTATTATTATTATTATTATTATTATTATTATTATTATTATTATTATTATTATTATTATTATTATTATTATTATTATTATTATTATTATTATTATTATTATTATTATTATTATTATTATTATTTGTGATTATATTATTATTATTATTTTTATTATTATGAAAATTATTATTATTATTATCATTGTTAATATCATCATTATTGTAAAAACATAATTTTAACTATTATGATTAATGTTTGTATTATTATTAGATATTATTATTATCATAAAGACTTATTATTATTACCATTGTCATTAAGAATTATTATTATTATTAGAAAATAATACATTTTATTTTTATTAACATTAATAATATTATTATTATCATTTTTATTATTATTAGTATCATTATTATTTATTATTATTATTAATATATTTATTAGAATTATTAATATTATTTTCATTATTTTTATTATTATTATTTGTATTATTATTAATATTATTAATAATATAATTATTAATTTATAACAATTATATACGGTATTATACAAACACAGTATCAATTAGTTTAACGTTTCAATCATACTGTAGGAAGATTTGTTTTCTGTCTTTAAATTGGTACGAATCAGGAATCAATCACTTGAACAAATCCAAAATCCGTTAGCAATCTATTTCATCTTTTTTTTTTTTCTTCTGTTCCTATTTAAATCCTGTCGACCCTTAATCCAATATAATTCAGTTGAATTACTCAATGTTATTCATTAAGTCATCCAATATTACACTGTCATTATCAATTAAAACCAATACGTCCATTATCTGATTGAATTTAACAGAAAAAAATCGAAGAACCAGGCGACGGCTCTGTTCTTGTTTCCATTTTTGCCAAAACTCGATTTCGAAATTAATTTCAAAATGTAATAATGCAGTCTTGTTTGAAATCTTTCACTCAATCAATCTGCAAAGTTTCATGTGATGGCCCCGTCAAAACACTTAACGGCTCCGCCACTTGGTCCCACAGCTTGACCGAACTTCAATGAATTTAATAAACGACATTGCATTCTTTTATTTCCAAAGTTTCCCAAAAAGAAAACATACCCAAAATACGTAGTTTAAACAACCCAACATATTAATAACCAAAGTTGACATTAAAACATTGTCAACAAACCCACAAGTTTAAATTATTCCAAAATAGAATGCAAGTTCAAAGTTTCATAATTGTTTAACAAAATCTTCCCAAATGCATGCAGACTCTTCTAATACAGCGGAAGCATCAAACAAACTCAAGTACCTGTGAAAACATGCGAGTAAACTGTCAACAAAAATGTTGAGTGAATTATAGGTTTAAATAAACGTATAAGCTTTAGACCATAAGATTTAAAATGTTAGAAAACATAAAACATTATTCCATTATCAATGAGCCACCTGGTAACCACTTAACCATTTATTTACACTTGCCAAACACAATAATAATATACACTGAACAAGTGTATCTATAACAAAATACGAAGTACTAAACATTCCGATTATAATGCTAGCGCGACTAGCTCGAAATGGGGTTGTCAAACCCGATAGATCTATCCATAGGATTCGCGTTCACCAGTAGAAACCAGTGATTACAGTTACCAGACTAGGGAATATTTTTGTTCAACTCATAATGAATAATTTAAATTTAATTGCCACTTGTGTCTAAACGTAAAATAAAATACATGTAATCACATCCCAAAAATATACTTTGAAAAGTATGTAAAAACGGGACTATAACTCACCTTAATAGCAAACGAAGTAACCACACAATAATGCGAACAGCAAATGAGGTAAAGTGATCAGGAATGATCACTACGCCGACCTATAAATAAAGCAATTCGATATAAATAACTAACTTAGGTCAAGTCTTAGTATGATAGCTATTGTACATGTTGCAAGTAGACATAGAACAATACTCAACATGCAACAGTTTGATCGGAACAGCGTACGAACACACACTTTCTATTTTACCGAGAAGTTTCTATTCCTGTAGGGATCGCCAAAACCTCGATATAAATCGATTATTCGGTCTGAGATAATTGATACAGGAACACCATGTCTAGAAACAATCTCCTTCAAATACAAATGAATAAGCTTCTCCATCGAATCCGTTTCCTTAATCGGCAAAAAAGTGAGCTGACTTAGTGAGTCGATCTACAATCACCCAAATGGTATCATAGCCACCCGCAACTCTCGGTAACTTAGTAATAAAATCCATCGTAATACCTTCCCACTTCCACTCAGGAATCTCAGGTTGCACCAAAAGTCCAGACGGTTTTTGATGTTCGGCTTTAACCTTAGCACATGTCAAACACTTGGCCACATACGTAGCCACATCAACTTTCAAATTAGGCCACCAATACAGCTCTTTAAGATCATGATACATCTTTCCTGAACCAGGATGAATAGAGTATCTCGGCTTATGAGCTTCATGTAAAACAAGTTGTCGCAGGTCACCAAACTTCGGAACCCAAAGACGTCCCGCAAAATATCTAGTACCATCTGGTCGTACCTCAAACTTCTTAGCCATGCCTCTGACATTCTCGTTTACAAAATTCTCCTCCTTTAAGGCTTCTTATTGTGCCTCAAGAATCTGCCTCGTGAGGTTTGTTCGAATCGTCATATTCAAAGCTCTGCGAGGTTCAATTCTCTCTTTTCGACTTAACGCAACGGCCACAACATTGGCCTTTCCCTGGAATGGCTAAAGGAGTTCACAATCATAACCGTTCAACAATTCAACCCATCTTCGCTACCTCATATTCCACTGTCTTTGATCAAAGATATGTTGAAGACTTTTGTGATCAGTGTACACTGTACATTGATCCCATATAAGTAATGTCTCCAATTCTTGAGTGCGAACACAACAGCTCCCAATTCTACATCATGGGTTGTATAATTCTATTCATGAATCTTCAACTGGCGTGACGCGTAAGCAATGACTTTCTTTCGTTGTATCAAAACACAACCAAAGTCTTGACACGAAGCATCACAATAGATAACAAAATCATCATTACCCCTCAGGTAGTGATAATATCGGTGCAGAAGTTAACTTCTTCTTTAGAGTTTGGAAAGCGGACTCTTGTTCACTCTTCCACTCGTACTTCTTCCCCTTATGCGTTAAAGCAGTCAGAGGTTTCGCTACTCGTGAAAAATCTTGAATGAACCTTCTATAATAGCCTGCCAAACCTAGGAACTAACGAATCTGAGTAGGAGTTTTCGGAAATTTCCCACTTCCCAATTGCCTCAATCTTAGCAGGATCAACATGTATTCCTTGTTTACTAACGATATGTCCAAGGAATTGAACTTCTCTTAACCAGAAAGAACACTTAGAGAACTTAGCGTACAATTCTTCTTTCCTCAACAGATCAAGCACCAACTTCAAATGTTCTTCATGCTCTTCATCACTCTTAGAATAAATAAGGATGTCATCGATGAATACAATAACGAATTTGTCCAGATAGGGTCTGCACACATGGTTCATGAGGTCCATGAACACAGCATGTGCATTTGTCAATCCAAACGGCATAACAAGGAATTCGTAGTGACCATAACGGGTGCGAAAAGTGGTTTTCGGAACATCAGATTCTTTAATACGCAGTTGATGATAACCAGAACGAAGATCGATTTTAGAATAAACAGACGAACCTTGAAGCTGATCGAACAGATCATCAATTCTAGGAAGAGGGTAACGGTTCTTAACCGTAAGCTTGTTCAACTCGCAATAATCAATACACAATCAAAACGAACCACCTGTCTTCTTAACGAACAAAATAGGAGCTCCCCAAGGGGACGAACTGGGACGAATGAAATATAGTTGCAACAATGAAGGAAGAAATATATGGAGTAGTCACATCGGTGGCATAGATATATATAAGGCAATTCTCTCAAAGGAGACAACGAGGATCATGGACTTCAAAGTAAATTTTCATTACATTTCCGAAAGGAAGACGTACGAAAGGTGTGATATTTCAACGAGAGTGAAATTCCTTGTACAATGAGCGAGGAAATCTAGGATTCATCCATCTTCTTAAATGTATGTGCGGATGAAAAGAATGGGAATCATGGGTTATAAGGAATGGTTGACTCCAGGTGAGATGAATCTCCAAAAATAATTTCGTGTACCTCAAAGTATTGAATCCTAGGATTGATGTTTACGAGGGTGTTGCGGTTGACAGCGAATATTGAGAGTAGAAACTCCCAGATGGTCTAGTGTGATATCTATCTGTGATACCAATTATAACAACAGTTGGGGTAGAAACCCACCCAGTGCCTTTCCTGAGAACAGGGTGGCCACCGAGTGTACCCCAGAAAACTGATTTATCGGTACGCGTCTCGGCGATGTCCAACCATAAGAGGGAAAAATTTATGAGTGCAAAGACTTTCCAACAAATTTTATAAAACCGGCATCCAAAGTGGTGTAAGAGCTTCTATCAATAAACTTAATGGTATGTTTCATCCTTAAACGGAGGATGAGAAGAACTGTGATCCAAATACTCTGTAGAGTAATGCGAAAATTTGATAAAATCGATCAAAGGAGTTTTGAAAAAGCTCTAAACATTTGACGTGACAACATAAACAGAACGAAGTTCTTAGTAAATTTAGAAGCATGTACAACGTGTACCATTTTATATAAAGCAAATTGACTTAGTCAAACAGCTCAATAAATGAGTGGTTTTAAAATAATTTTGAAGGTATGATTTAGTATATACTAGCCAAGATTGGTAAGGGTAAATTTATTCATTTGAATCAATACGTACATATATGATTTTATAAGTTGCATACATGATAAAATATTTCATTACTTTTATTCGCCCATAATCCCGTAAGGACCGCCCATGTAGTGACCCGAACTTTTCCATGTTTATATATATTAATTGAGATTGATGTTTACATGATTAAATGTTTCCAACATGTTAAGCAATCAAATTTGTTAAGACTTGATTAATTGAAATAGGTTTCATATAGACAATTGACCACCCAAGTTGACCGGTGATTCACGAACGTTAAAACTTGTAAAAAACTATATGATGACATATATATGGTTATATATATAGTTAACATGATATTATGATAAGTAAACATATCATTAATTATATTAACAATGAACTACATATGTAAAAACAAGACTACTAACTTAATGATTTTGAAACGAGACATATATGTAACGTTTATCGTTGTAACGACATTTAATGTATATATATCATATTAAGAGATATTCGTACATCATAATATCATGATAATATAATAATTTAAAATCTCTTTTGTTATTATAAACATTGGGTTAACAACATTTAACAAGATCGTTAACCTAAAGGTTTCAAAACAACATTTACATGTAACGACTAACGATGACTTAACGACTCAGTTAAAATGTATATACATGTAGTGTTTTAATATGTATTTATACACTTTTGAAAGACTTCAATACACTTATCAAAATACTTCTACTTAACAAAAATGCTTACAATTACATTCTCGTTCAGTTTCATCAACAATTCTACTCGTATGCACCCGTATTCGTACTCGTACAATACACAGCTTTTAGATGTATGTACTATTGGTATATACACTCCAATGATCAGCTCTTAGCAGCCCATGTGAGTCACCTAACACATGTGGGAACCATCATTTGGCAACTAGCATGAAATATCTCATAAGATTACAAAAATATGAGTAATCATTCATGACTTATTTACATGAAAACAAAATTACATATCCTTTATATCTAATCCATACACCAACGACCAAAAACACCTACAAACACTTTCATTCTTCAATTTTCTTCATCTAATTGAACTCTCTCAAGTTCTATCTTCAAGTTCTAAGTGTTCTTCATAAATTCCAAAAGTTCTAGTTTCATAAAATCAAGAATACTTTCAAGTTTGCTAGCTCACTTCCAATCTTGTAAGGTGATCATCCAACCTCAAGAAATCTTTGTTTCTTACAGTAGGTTATCATTCTAATACAAGGTAATAATCATATTCAAACTTTGGTTCAATTTCTATAACTATAACAATCTTATTTCAAGTGATGATCTTACTTGAACTTGTTTTCGTGTCATGATTTTGCTTCAAGAACTTTGAGCCATCCAAGGATCCATTGAAGCTAGATCCATTTTTCTCTTTTCCAGTAGGTTCATCCAAGGAACTTAAGGTAGTAATGATGTTCATAACATCATTCGATTCATACATATAAAGCTATCTTTTTCGAAGGTTTAAACTTGTAATCACTAGAACATAGTTTAGTTAATTCTAAACTTGTTCGCAAACAAAAGTTAATCCTTCTAACTTGACTTTTAAAATCAACTAAACACATGTTCTATATCTATATGATATGCTAACTTAATGATTTAAAACCTGGAAACACGAAAAACACCGTAAAACCGGATTTACGCCGTCGTAGTAACACCGCGGGCTGTTTTGGGTTAGTTAATTAAAAACTATGATAAACTTTGATTTAAAAGTTGTTATTCTGAGAAAATGATTTTTATTATGAACATGAAACTATATCCAAAAATTATGGTTAAACTCAAAGTGGAAGTATGTTTTCTAAAATAGTCACCTAGACGTCGTTCTTTCGACTGAAATGACTACCTTTACAAAAACGACTTGTAACTTATTTTTCCGACTAGAAACCTATACTTTTTTTGTTTAGATTCATAAAATAGAGTTCAATATGAAACCATAGCAATTTGATTCACTCAAAACGGATTTAAAATGAAGAAGTTATGGGTAAAACAAGATTGGATAATTTTTCTCATTTTAGCTACGTGAAAATTGGTAACAAATCTATTCCAACCATAACTTAATCAACTTGTATTATATATTATGTAATCTTGAGATACCATAGACACGTATACAATGTTTCGACCTATCATGTCGACACATCTATATATATTTCGGAACAACCATAGACACTCTATATGTGAATGTTGGAGTTAGCTATACAGGGTTGAGGTTGATTCCAAAATATATATAGTTTGAGTTGTGATCAATACTGAGATACGTATACACTGGGTCGTGGATTGATTCAAGATAATATTTATCGATTTATTTCTGTACATCTAACTGTGGACAACTAGTTGTAGGTTACTAACGAGGACAGCTGACTTAATAAACTTAAAACATCAAAATATATTAAAAGTGTTGTAAATATATTTTGAACATACTTTGATATATATGTATATATTGTTATAGGTTCGTGAATCAACCAGTGGCCAAGTCTTACTTCCCGACGAAGTAAAAATCTGTGAAAGTGAGTTATAGTCCCACTTTTAAAATCTAATATTTTTGGGATGAGAATACATGCAGGTTTTATAAATGATTTACAAAATAGACACAAGTACGTGAAACTACATTCTATGGTTGAATTATCGAAATCGAATATGCCCCTTTTTATTAAGTCTGGTAATCTAAGAATTAGGGAACAGACACCCTAATTGACGCGAATCCTAAAGATAGATCTATTGGGCCTAACAAACCCCATCCAAAGTACCGGATGCTTTAGTACTTCGAAATTTATATCATATCCGAAGGGTGTCCCGGAATGATGGGGATATTCTTATATATGCATCTTGTTATTGTCGGTTACCAGGTGTTCACCATATGAATGATTTTTATCTCTATGTATGGGATGTGTATTGAAATATGAAATCTTGTGGTCTATTGTTACGATTTGATATATATAGGTTAAACCTATAACTCACCAACATTTTTGTTGACGTTTAAAGCATGTTTATTCTCAGGTGAATATTAAGAGCTTCCGCTGTTGCATACTAAAATAAGGACAAGATTTGGAGTCCATGTTTGTATGATATTGTGTAAAAACTGCATTCAAGAAACTGATTTCGATGTAACATATTTGTATTGTAAACCATTATGTAATGGTCGTGTGTAAACAGGATATTTTAGATTATCATTATTTGATAATCTACGTAAAGCTTTTTAAAACCTTTATCTATGAAATAAAGGTTATGGTTTGTTTTAAAAATGAATGCAGTCTTTGAAAAACGTCTCATATAGAGGTCAAAACCTCGCAACGAAATCAATTAATATGGAACGTTTTTAATCAATAAGAACGGGACATTTCAGCCCAATTAAAAAAATGTGTAAACTCCCGATGATAACAAAGTATCTGTATTTCAGGGGTTACAAGTTGAAGTAAGATCGTGGAAGGTCGAGTAAAGGACTTGAATCGTTGTGTGACATTTGACCAACAAATGTTACGAGGTCATAAAAACCAATGAGTTAAATGTTGTTTTGACTATTATCAGGACATAAGTCCTTGGGCCAAAACTGTTACCGAGCGAAGCTGTTGCTAACAAGCGAGTTATGAAGGATAGAGCATGAGATAGATAATCTGGTTAAAACGAGCTTCTCATATATCAACAAATAAGATAATGAATATTTTCCCTATCCATGTAATACATCGGAATTCCTGAATGAGTAGTGTAAAAATTTTCTTTGACTCGCTTTCTATTCCTCATGTCACAATATTGGGACTTCTTTATGAATTAACGTAATATAATCACATTGGCCTGACGCCATTATATTTCACTAATTCATAGTTCCATTCCAATAGCACTACATGAGGTCAGGACACGCGATCAACCTCAGATTTCCACACAATTTCTCTAAACCAATTTCTTAAACAACGTGCTAAGGATAGCACAAGAGACAAAACATCATAAGTAACGAATAGGAGTAAAGATGACATAGAAATGTCTTCGAAGTACCAAAAATCTCTAAAAGTCAAGAATGACGTTTTCCGGTTCAAAAACCAAAGCACATAGGCACAACAGCACAAGGCACGTAATATAACAAGAATGTTATATACCTAAACATAATAGCTGACATTGAAATGCCGAGCATTTAGAAGTCAAGAATGACATCTAGTGTAATATAACTCAAACGTTATATTCATAACCATAATAGATGACATAGAAATGTCGAGAATTTCAGAAGTCAAGAATGACATCCCTCGGTTTCACTACCCGGGGTGTTCTTATAAGGATAGTTCGCATGAGTCGGAGAATACGTTTAAATTGGAATGGGAGTTCCTCCGGGATTCAGAATATAATAGAGATGTATGTATGATAACAATATACATACCAATACGATACAAATAATCACATATAATAATATATTATAGGCCGGGCTGTAGACTAGACTCACTAATTCACCCTAATGACTCGGGTAACGACATCAATGCAGCCTAATTCCCTACAACCAATGCTCTGATACCAATTGTGATGGCCCCGTCAAAACACTTAACGGCTTCGTCACTTGGTCCCACAGCTTGATCGAACTTAAATGAATTTAATAAACGACATTGCATTCTTTTATTTCAAAAGTTTCCCAAAAAGGAAACATACCCAAAATACGTAGTTTAAACAACCCAACATATTAATAACCAAAGTTGACATTAAAACATTGTCAACAAACCCACAAGTTTAAATTATTCCAAAATAGAATGTAAGTTCAAAGTTTCATAATTGTTTAACAAAATCTGCCCAAATGCATGCAGACTCTTCTAACATAGCGGAAGCATCAAACAAACTCAAGTACCTGTGAAAACATGCGAGTAAATTGTCAACAAAAATGTTGAGTGAATTATAGGTTTAAATAAACGTATAAGCTTTAGACCACAAGATTTAAAATGTTAGAAAACATAAAACATTATTCCATTATCAATGAGGCACCTGGTAACCACTTAACCCTTTATTTACCTTTGCCAAATACAATAATAATATACACTGAAAAAATGTATCTACAATAAAATACGAAGTACTAAACATTCCAATTATAAATTGCTTGCGAGACTAGCTCGAAATGGGGTTGTCAAACTCGATAGATCTATCCATAGGATTCGCGTTCACCAGTAGAAACCAGTGATTACAGTTACCAGACTAGGAAATATTTTTGTTCAACTCATAATGAATAATTTAAATTTAATTGCCACTTATGTCTAAACGTAAAATAAAATACATGTAATCACATCTCAAAAATATACTTTGAAAAATATGTAAAAACGGGACTATAACTCACCTTAATAGCAAATGAAGTAACCACACAATAATGCGAACAACAAATAAAGTAAAGTGATCAGGAATGATCACAACGCCGACCTATAAATAAAGCAGGTCGATATAAATAACTAACTTAGGTCAAGTCTTAGTATGATAGCTATTGTACATGTTGCAAGTAGACATAGAACAATACTCAACATGCATCGGTTTGATCGGAACAGCGTACGGACACACACTTTCTATTTTTAGAAAGTTTCTATTTTTAGCAGGTTTCTATTTTTGGAAAGTTTCTATTTTAGGAAAGTTTCTATTTTAGGAAAGTTTCTATTTTAGGAAAGTTTCTATTTTTGAAAAGTTTCTATTTTTGGAAAGTTTCTATTTTTGGAAAGTTTTCAAATTTAGAAAGTTGCTATTTTTGGAAAGTTTATAACTTAGAAAAGTTTCCTTAATTAGAAAGTCAACAAATGTCAACTGAAAGTCAAAGTCAACTGAAAGTCAACTCAAAAGTCAACCTTGGTCAAACATAGTCAACATTGATTTTTAAAGTATAGGTTATAATAATAATATAGGTTATAATGTTATTTAAAGTCATAAATGTATAATTATGTCATAGCATAAGTTTAATTAAATTAAATTGAATTATTAAAGTTAACATAAGTTTAAATGATATAATTAATATAATATAAGTATTTAATTAATTAATTAAATATTAGTCACATCATAAGTATTATTAATTAATAATAGATTTTAAATCATATCATAAGTATTATTAATTAATAATAAATTATTAATCATATCATAAGTTTCTATTTATAATTATTAAATCATAAGTATTTAATAATTACATTATAATTAAATAATAACTAAGCCTTATAATAATTAAATGATTAATTAATCTTTATTATAAGCCTTATTATAATAATCTCATAATATAAGTTTAATACTTACCATAAGTATTTTTCATTAATAATAAAAGTATTATTAATCATAAGTTTGATTAAATGTTTAATTAAATCATAAGTAATTAATAAATGATATAAGTAATATATATATCATAAGTCTTAAATTAAATTAATTACTTTTTATATCATAAGTAATTTATTAATAATGAAATTCATTATTTATATCATAAGTCATAATTAATAACCATAAGTTTTAATTAAAAGTTCATCGGGTCATAACTTGAGCCCCGGAAATCAGTTTTCGGCGAATATTATATATATCTTCGCCTATCCAACCCAACCGATACATTAGTGTTCTTAAGAACACCCCAAGAATAGCAAACAAGTCGTGACTTACAGCCCTTAATCAGTTTGGATCTTTAATCCACTCAAAAACGTGTTTTAGTCATAACGGGTGATCCGTGGGTCGGATTTCGATGACCCGAACATGAAAGTTCATCCCATCATCAATCCTAACACACTAGTACACCCTAAAGACTCTAAAAATGGTCACAAAGTCAGACCATACCTGTACCAATTCGTTTTCACCTTTCAATTTCAATAAAACACTATTTTAATCATAACTAGAGCTCCGGGAATCGAAATAACATGAATCCGGAGTCTAAAATTAATGTCTTGATGAGAGGAACTAATATAAATACTCTAATTTCACTTTTATATCAGTTATACAATCAAACCGCTGTCCCAAAATGATCAAACCGAAAACATGAATTAACGAGCATTTCTACGCATACAATCATCATACTATCATTATAACATGTAAAAACAAAAAAATAAAAGAAAAATTGAAAATCTAGGGTTAGGGTTTATACCCTAATCAAGAATTCAAGGATATGAACCTGTAGAGATCGAAGAGAGGAACGCGTCTATGTAATTGATTAGATGATCCAAGCTATTTTTGATGATGAAATGATGGTGATGGTGATTAAGGGCGATGGCCAAATGGAAGGGAGGAAGGAGGAAGAGAGTAAATGATAGAGTAGGTTTAGGGAAATAAAAATGAAATGTGTTAAAGTGAGAAATGAGAAAACAAACTAACACCCCTCCCCTCTATTGGTGATGTTCAGCTGAATGGGGTCATGGGAGTGGGCCCCATGGCCCAAATTTGATAAATGGTAAAATCCTTGTGGCCCGAACGCTCGAACGAAACCCGAAACGCGAAAACACGATTACGCGATTAAATAATCGGAGAGATAACATATACGCGACAAAAAATATATATAAACACTATATATAAATATATGATATTAAAATATCATATTTAAAATAATTATAATTTAAAAATCCCAAAAGCTCGACCGTTGGTTTGAAAACCGAAAAGATTCGCCGGATAGAAATCCGCGATTCGTATGAACGTACAATTTAAAATATGAATACAAATATTCATTTAACACATAATAATTAATATATTAATATAAAAATAATAATATAGGTCATAGAAATGACGTGGCACGAATAACAGTTAACGGTCGTTAAATAATTAACGGTAAAAGATAACGGAAAAAGTAGGGTCGTTACATTTCAAATCTCAATTTCTAATATCGAGTTCTAATTTTGAGATCAAAGTTTAAATTTCAAAAGTCAACTGAAGTGTTCTTGGTGAAATTCGTAATCAATTTGATGTTTTAAGTTAAATTGATTATCCAGAAAGTTTTTAACAATGATTGTAAACCTTTTTCATGTTGTAATCAAGTTCTAAAACATCTTTAATTTAGAAAATCAAGTTGGAGTTCCAAAACGTGTTCATGAGTTTGTATGATTTAATTTATTTATTTTTATCCTCGTGATGTGTACGAGGCGTACTAGGAAATAGTTATATTTTTGCTACAAAATACTATTACATACGACACAATTTTACACAAGTGATTTATTTATATATAGAGTGGATATACCTAAACCTTGCTACAACACTTATAGGCAGTGTATCTAATTGTACAGTAGTGTAGTTTTTAGTAAGTCCGGTTCGTCCACAGGGAACTCGCCAAGTTTAACGCTATATTTTTAACTTATAATTGTAAAAATACAAATATATATATAAGTAGTATTATTATTATAAAAGCGGGTTTTACCGTTTAATGACCGGTTTGTCGATTTTTAAAACTTTAGTCGCAGTTAAAACCTAATGTAAAATATTAAATATATAAAAGACTTAATTTAAAGCATAAAGTAAATATCGATAATGAAATTGCAATAATTAAAAAGTACGATAATTAAAATGACAATAAATAAAAGTGCGATAATTAAAAGTGCAATTAAATATGAAATAAAAGAATTATACTTATTTAAACTTCCGTAATCATGATGTTCGACGTGTTGTTTTTAGTTTATTCCCATGGGTTAATTGTCCTTTGTCCTGGATTATTCGATATGTCCATACGGATTTGTCCATAATAGTCCATCAGTCATAATCATAAAGTGCGAGAGTCTTCGTCAAATTATTCTTATTCCCGAAGTCAAATATTCCAACTAATTGGGGATTCGAATTGTAACAAGATCTTAATACTTTGTTTAATGAATACACCAGGTTATCGACTGCGTGTAAACCAATGTTTTACTACTTTGTTAACAATTACACCAATTACCCTTGAATGTAATCCACCCCTGTTTCAACAAGTCTATTAACTATTAATCCAGTTCCGTGTCCGGTAAAATGAACAATTATTGGTATTTATAGATATCCCGCCCACCGTGCCCAGTCAAGTGTATGTGGTTATATATAAATACGTCAAATTATAAGTCTATATATTAAATTAACGAGGTATCATTTAGTTAATATAAAGCCCATTAATAGCCCATAGTATAATTTCCACAAGTGTCGTTCTTTTATCCAAACCCCAATTATGGTCCAAAGCCCAATTACCTAATTTTAGTATTTAGCCCAACATCACGATTACTTCGGCATTAAATAAGCATAATAATAACTTAGCTACGAGACATTAATTTAAAAAGGTTGAACATAACTTACAATGATTAAAAATAGCGTAGCGTTACACGGACAGAATTTCGACTTACACCCTTACAACATTCGCTAACATACCCTTATTATTAGAATTTAAAATTAAAATTAAAATTATAATATAAATATAAATATATATACGTTGATAGATAGGAAGAGAAAAAGATGGTTTTAAATCGACCAAAACACGCGAAATTTATAGGATGTCAGCTACTACAGGGGCTCATGCGATCGCATGAGTTTTGCTCCTCCAGGCTATACGATCGCATGGCCAGCTGAATCCAACCACATTTGGTTGTTTGCATCTTGCCGACGGTTTTTAATAAATATATATAATATATAAATAATTTTAAGAATTATTTAAATATTATATTATATTTATGTGCATAGTTGACTTGTAATTTTCGCTCCGTTACGTCGCGCGTTGAGAGTTGACTCTGGTCCCTGTTCCGGATTTTCGAACGTCCTTGCGTACAATTTAATATCTTGTATTTTGTGTTTTGCGACTTGTACTCTTGTAATTTTGAGACGTTTCTTATCAATAATTTGAACCACTTTGATTGTATTTTGTACTTTTGAGCTTTTTGGTCGTTTGCGTCTTCAATTCGTCGAATCTGTCTTTTGTCTTCACCTTTTGTTATTTAAACGAATATCACTTGTAAATAGAACAATTGCAACTAAAAGCTTGTCTTTCTTGAGGGATAATGCTATGAAATATATGTTCGTTTTTAGCATTATCAAATATTCCCACACTTGAGCGTTGCTTGTCCTCAAGCAATATAGTCTTGAAATAAAAATACTAGAATCACTTCTTTATTCTTTACACTTTGTACATCAGTGATTTCTATACGGCGGTATAAACAATGATAGTAACGTTGTGGTTTACAGTCCCACATGACTATGAAAATTTAGATCCTTAAGGAAATTGGATCTTTATGAAAACATTTGACCTTTTGAAAATTCAATCTAGCTTTTACCCTAGATAAGTTTTCCGGAATAACCCTTCACCAGTGTTTGCAAAATATTTTTGTGGGTTTGGTGGGTTTCAGATTTGAAAATTTTAGCTCAAAACTTGCGGTTTGGTGTTACCCACTTGCTAACCTTGTATTGGGAAAGCAACACGTCCAGTATACTTGCTCCGTATATTACCTTTCGATAAACTACCGTCCGGTTGTAAAGGAAAGCGTTGAACAAGCAACCGTTAAGGCAATGTCCCCTGACATGCTTTTAATTATAGTCTATAACGTGTCGGATGCAATTACTATCCTTGGTAGGAGCAATAGTAAAGCTCACCCTATAGTTTTTTGGTCTGGCACAAGGTCATGTCTTCGACCATGCTATGCAACCACCGTTCTTACGGTTTACACCCGATTTGGTTCAGGTGACCTAATGAATTCCAGGTGAATTCCTAGGATTTTACGTTCCATGGTAATGAACGCATTGAAAATAGGGTTTTCAGAAAACAAATCGGTTTGTAATTTTGATCAAAATATTTTCTCGTTCAAGCTCGAGTTTAGATATCATCGAATTCCATGAGTTTGTAATTCTCAATCTTTAAGGTCAATCTCTAGGATTGAGTAATATCAGGCTTAAAAGCTGATTTTTAATCTTTAAGGAGATTATCCTTTTCTGGGGGTCTGATTCATTAGTCTTATCAAGCTAATTTGCACGACGTCCTCCCCATTTTACTAGACAGATCCTCTCATGATTAGGATAAGTCTGACCACTTGGCGACCCTGTTTGATGCTGAGGTCCGTGGATTTCCTGCTGATTTTCGTGATGACTTTTCTAGATTTTTCGTCAACCTACAGCTGGTCTGGACGACAACTTCCTGACCTAAATCAAGAAGCGCGTGTCTTTTTCGGAAGACTTTACTTCCTTTTAATGATGGAATTGATTCATCGTGTAGATCCATCTTTCTTTCAAATATATTACAGTAAATTTGGTAAAACTGATTAGTTTAGTCTAAAGGAAAAGTATCTTTAATTATTTGTTACAGAAATATGTGATATATGTTTTAAATAACTTGGTAAATTTTTTCCACACTTGGCTTTTATTTTCCTTTCTTTGCATTTTTATTGTCCTCTATTCCATTTTAAATGAATTCTAACATTTTGGGTTGTTTCTCAATTTATGTCCTTTCTGAGGTAACAATAATTTCGGTGTTAACACCTAGTTTTATCGTTCATAAATATGTATAAACATGATTTTGAATTCATTTAATTGAAAATTTTGAAAATTTGTACTAGAATTGGGTAGTCAGTATATAAGACTAGGGCTGTTCTTTATTATCAGAGAGCACTAGATTCTAATACAACTACTGCTTTACTAGAATTTTTAATGGTAACCAAGTGTTTAAATTTAAAATTTTAAAAATCCGAAAGAATTTAACCCCTTCCCACACTTAAGATCTTGCAATGCCCTTATTTGCAAGAAATCAGTAACAATTTAAATTATTGAGGGTGATTAGTGTAGAAAAATGATTAAGTTTTACCAAAGTTTCCAAACATATTGGCGTTTGTTTGTTGAATGATAAATGGTGCAATTCATTTGTTCATTCCGTCTTGTTGTTACATTACATTTGTTTTTCGTTTTGTCGTCAAAATCAGTAGCTTTTGCTGAACTTAATGTCAGTCTTTGAAAATGCGCTGTTTTACCCTGTTGTGTACAATTGAAAATATACATACATACAAATATAAACATGCATGGTAATTTGAAATGGGACTTTAAATCCCACTTTCAAATCAAATATGAAATATTAGTACAACATAATAAAAATATTAAACTTACATAAAAGTATCAAAATATAATGTGTTCAAACATAAATAAATAGAAATAATAAATAATAAAAATCATAGAAATCACCAACGGAACTATATCAATCTGGATAGGGGTTCCAGTTCACGTTGTCGTCCGGGTTCCATGGTTGGTGATAGGCGTACTGGTAGGCCTGGTTAGGGTCGTAGAGAGTATATGGTGGTCTCATCTCGGGCTGGTGTGGAGGATAGTAAGCGGGTCGGGTTGGGACGTAGTGATCCTGAGGTGACAGCCGGCTCATGATCTGACACTGATGATAGTCCCATCTATCATGCTGTCGTTGCCTGGAATGCTCGTAATCATTCCGGGCTTGCCACTGCTCCATCCGACTAAATCTCTCCGCGTTTGTCATATCTACCTCATCTACACGCTGGTAGACGTTAGTCATAGACTCCCTAATGACATCCCTAATGTCATCCGCTTCCTCCATTTCCTCATCTGATCCTCTCTCTACCTGTGGATGACGACCTTCATAGGGTACTGCCTGGTTTCGTCTGCTCTTTAATACCTTAGCACCCTGATAGACCTTCAATCCTAAAGGCTCAACCTGTTCCCTGTTAGATAGAATTCTCAGTGACCTTCTTTAGCCCACTCATAAGATAGTCGAACTAATTGGTTTTCCATAGCTACATAGGCATAACCTCGAGCATTCAACGATTTTTCTTCGAAACATATGAACGGTCCTTCTCTACATAAAGTAACGAACTCGGTATTGGAATATGTATGATTCGTCGAGCATTTTCCTTCGTGTGACCATTTTCCGCATTTGTGACATCTTTCAAGGTGTCGTGCTCTTCTTTTCACTGCGGATTTTGATTTTCCTTTACCAAAATGTAACTTATTATGATCGTTCCTGAGTTCTTTTCTTACTCCGTCCAATTTGGCTCTTATTACTGATACCAGGTCACTCGGGAGTGTGTCATTATTACGTTTAGTGATCAAAGTGTGTAGCATTAGACCATGGTTCGGATCAAAAGAATTCTTCATCTCGTAAAACCTAAAAAAATAAAAATTCAGAATGGGGGGAGAAGACTAGTTTTTTAGGGTCTGCTAGGGAAAGACCATTCGGATTCCATTCTCGAGAACTACACGAAAACAGAATATCTAACTCTAACATAAATATATATTACCCTAAAAAGATTCTCCCCACACTTAGTTAGCTGTGGTGTCGAAATTGTGATTAACTTCGTTGTCAACTTCCATCGGACTATCTATGTAATGTTTAACTCTGTGACCATTAACCTTAAATTCAATTCCATTTGAATTTATTAACTCTATTATTCCGTACGGGGAAAATCTTTTGACTATAAATGGTCCAGACCATCTTGATTTCAATTTTCCAGGAAATAGCTTGAATCGTGAATTGAAAAGAAGAACTCTGTCTCTTTCTTTAAATTCTTTTGAACGTCTGATTCTTTTATCATGCCATTTCTTCATTTTTTCTTTATAGATTAACGAATTTTCATATGCTTCATGTCTTAATTCTTCTAATTCATTTAATTGACTTAACTGTAGACGTCCAGCTTCATGTAAATCAAGATTACATGTCTTCAAAGCCCAAAATGCTTTGTGTTCAATTTCTACTGGAAGATAACATGCTTTTTTGTAAACGAGTTTAAAAGGTGTGGTTCCAATTGGAGTTTTGTAGGCTGTTCTAAAAGCCCATAGTGCATCCTCCAATTTCATGGACCATTCCTTCGGATTTTATCCCACAGTTTTCTCTAGAATACGTTTTAAAGCTCGGTTGGTATTTTCAACTTGTCCACTTGTCTGTGGATGATAAGCAGTGGAGATTTTATGAGTTACTTCATATCTTTTGAGAACTTTCTCAAGTTGATTGTTACAAAAATGAGTACCCCGATCACTTATTAAAGCTTTCGGTGTTCCAAACCTAGCAAAAAGACGTTTTAAAAAGTTGACTACAACTCGTGCATCGTTAGTTGGGAGAGCTTGTGCTTCCGCCCATTTAGATACATAATCAATGGCAACGAGAATGTAGAGATTATTATGAGATTTTGGAAATGGACCCATAAAGTCAATACCTCAAACGTCAAATACTTCACATACTTGAATGACATATTGTGGCATTTCATCACGTTGACTTATTTTTCCGGCCCTTTGACAAGCATCACAGGATTTGCAAAGAAGGTGTGCGTCTTTGAAAATTGTAGGCCAATAGAATCCAGCATCGTAAACTTTTCTTGCTATGAGCTGAGGCCCATAATGCTCTCCTGTTGGTCTTGTGTGACAATGGTTTAAGATTTGACGGGCTTCATCTCCGAATACACATCGGCGTATTATTCCATCGGGACAACTTTTAAACAAATGTGAATCTTCCCAGAAATAGTGTTTTATATCACTAAAGAATTTCTTTCGTTTTTGGTACGACAATCCTTTTTCAAGGAATCCACATACTAAATAGTTTGCATAGTCTGCAAACCATGAAATTTCACTATAATCTATCTTCAATAGATATTCATCGGGAAAGTTGTCTTGTATGGCCGATTCATTTAGAACTTCTAATTTGGGATTTTCAAGACGAGAAAGATGATCAGCGGCGAGATTTTCTGCTCCTTTTTTATCTCGGATTTCAATATCGAACTCTTGTAAGAGTAAGATTCAACAGATTAATCTTGGTTTAGCATCTTGTTTTGAAAATAGGTATCTAAGAGCAGAATGGTCGGTATAGACCACCGTTTTTCTAGAACGAGATATGAACGAAATTTGTCAAAAGCAAAGACAATAGTAAGGAGTTCTTTTTCAGTAGTTGTGTAATTTGTTTGTGCTCTTTGTAACGTCTTACTAGCATAATAAATAGGTTGAAATCGTTTTTCAATCCTTTGTCCTAAAACGGTTCCCATTGCAAAATCACTTGGATCGCACATTAGTTCAAATGGTAGATTCCAATTTGGAGTTATCATAATCAGCGCATTAGTGAGTTTTTCTTTAAGAATATTAAAATATTTGATGCATTCATCTGAAAAGATGAATGGAGCATCCTTTTCTAGGAGTTTATTCATAGGAGTGGCAATTTTAGAAAAATCTTTTATGAAACGTCGGTAAAAACCGGCATGCCCTAGAAAACTCCTAACTCCTCTAACATTGGTGGGATGTGGAAGTTCAGCAATTACATCTACTTTATCTCTATCCACTTCAATTCCTTCCTTTGAAATTTTATGTCCAAGAACGATGCCTTCTTTAACCATGAAATGGCATTTCTCCCAATTAAGTACTAGATTTGATTGTTCGCATCTAATAAGCATTCGTTCAAGATTAACTAGACATGTTTCAAAAGTATCACCGAAGACTGAAAAGTCATCCATGAAAACTTCCATGCATTCTTCTATCATGTCGTGAAAAATTGCCATCATGCACCTTTAAAAGGTTGCAGGAGCGTTGCAAAGTCCAAATGGCATGCGTTTGTAAGCAAAAGTACCATAAGGGCACGTGAACATGGTTTTCTCTTGGTCCTCGGGTGCTATTGGAATTTGAAAATATCCGGAAAAATCATCAAGAAAACAATAGTAACTATTTCCGGCTAATCTTTCCAACATTTGATCAATGAAAGGCAAGGGAAAGTGATCTTTTCTGGTGGCGTCATTTAATTTTCTATAATCAATACAAACACGCCATCCTGTTACAGTCCTAGTAGGAATAAGCTCATTTTTCTCATTTGTAATGACAGTCATGCCACCCTTCTTAGGTACGCATTGAACTGGGCTTACCCATGGACTATCAGAGATTGGATAAATTAAACCTGCATCAAGCAGTTTAATAATTTCTTTCTTAACAACATATTGCATATTCGGATTTAGTCTTCGTTGGCGTTGCACATACGTTTTATGACCTTCTTCCATAAGGATTTTATGTGTGCAATACGAAGGACTTATACCTTTAATATCATGAATTTTCCATGCAATAGCTGGTTTATGAGCTTTTAACATAGAAATGAGTTAAGATTTTTTATTTTCAGTAAGAGAAGACGATATTATTACAGGTAATTCAGATTCACCATGTAAATAAGCATATTCCAAATGGTTTGGAAGTGGCTTTAACTCTAATGTCGATGGTTCTTTTATCGATGATTTATATCAATATCTGTCTTCTTCTTTTAGCATTTGAATTTCTTCTGTTGTTGGTTCATATCCATTAACCATAAGCGTAGCTAACATTTCAGTTTCATCAATTGGTTCAGTACCTTCTCCTAAAGAACATTCTTCTGTTCCTTGTAATTCTGAAAATTCTTCTAACAATTCTGCATGTGAATCTATAGTTTGAATATAATAACATGTATCATCTGCAGATTGCGGTTGTTGCATTGCTCTGTCAACTGAAAAAGTAACACTCTCATCCTCTATACTTAGGGTCAGTTTCTTACCAAACACGTCTATTATTGCTTTAGCCATGTTTAAGAATGGTCTTCCTAATATGAGAGGAACTCGAGAATCTTCTTCCATGTCCAGAATAACAAAATCTACTGGAAATACTAAAGTACCAACTTTAACTAGCATGTTTTCCATTATCCCTCTAGGATATTTTACTGATCGATCGGCTAGTTGTATGCTTATTCGTGTTGGTTTCAATTCTCCAAGGTCTAGTTTAGCGTATAGTGAATACGACATTAAATTTATACTAGCACCTAAGTCTTCCAATGCTTCTATTGAACTAAGACTACCCAGAAAACATGGAATCGTGAAACTTCCTGGATCTGAAAGTTTTTCTGGTATCTTATTCAACAGCACTGCAGAACAATTAGCATTCATAGTAACAGCCGAGAGTTCTTCCATTTTCTTTCTATTTGTGATTAGATCTTTCAAGAATTTAGCATATCTAGGCATTCCTGAAATCACATCAATGAAAGGAAGATTTACATTTATTTGTTTAAACATATCCAAGAATTTGGATTGCTCGGCTTCAAGTCTTTCTTTTCTCATTTTACTCGGGTAAGGAAGTGGTGGTTGGTATGGTTTAACATAAGGTTTAGCCTTAATTGTGTTATCTTCATTAACTTTTTCAACTACTGGTTCTGTTTCCTTATCTTGCTCAGATTGTGGTTCTTGTGGGGTAGGAATAGAGTCATCAGAAATTACAGGCATTTCAGGTGGTTTAAGTGTAATACCACTTCTTGTGGTAATGGCTTTAACTGTTTCATTCCGGGAGTTAGCATTTGTATCACTAGGTAAACTTCCCGGTTTTCTTTCACCTATCAACCTTGCTAGGTTGCTTACTTCTTGTTCCAAATTTTGAATAGAAGCTTGTTGATTTCTAAATGCTTGAGCATTTTGTTCATTGGTTTATTTCTGAGATGTGAAAAACTGAGTTTGAGATTCAACTAGCTTCGACATCATATCTTCTAAATTTGGCTTTTTATCATCGGTTTGTGGTGGTTTGTTTTGAAAAATAGGTCTTTGCTGATTGTAAGTATTGTTGGATACTTGTTAATTGCTAGGACCTTGTTGGTTGTTGTATGGAACATTTCGGTTATAATTCTGGTTTTGATTGTAGATCGGTCTTGGCGGTTGATAATTATTCTGATAATTATTTCCAGGCCTTTGGTTTATGTATGAAACATTCTCTCTTTGTTCCATTGTTAGTTCAATACCGAGACAATCTTTTGTCAAATGTAGTCCTCCACACTGCTCACAACTAATTCGTATTGAGTGGATATCTTTAGTCATCTTTTCCATTAGTCTCTCGACAGCATCTATCTTTGCGGAAATGGAATCTAAGTCATGGCTAGAATCGGCTCTAGCTGCTTTAGATGATCTAACGATATCTTTTTCTTGGTGCCACTCATGTGAGTGGGAAGCAGTGTTATCAATAATTTTGTAAGCATCAGTTGCGGTTTTCTTCATAATGGAACCACCACTGCTATATCTATGTCTTTCCTTGTAGTGATGTCGCATCCTTGGTAGAATATTTGTACTATTTGACAAGTGTCTAAACCATGTTGCGGACATCCTCTCAATAACTTTCCAAATCTTGTCCACGCTTCATATAGAGTTTCATTTGGCTTCTGTGTGAACGTAACAATTTCTCCTTGAAGTCTCACGGCTTTAGATGCCGGAAAGAATTGTTTAAGAAATTTTTCAACTAAAACGTCTCATGTATCAATCGCTCCTTCAGGTAACGATTCTAACCAATCTTTGGCTTCTCCCTTTAAAGTCCAGGGAAATAACATGAGATATATCTGTTCATTCTCAACTTCTCTTATTTTAAATAAAGTACAGATCCTATTAAAAGTACGAAGATGTTCGTTTGGATCTTCCTTCGGCGCACCACTAAATTGGCATTGATTAGTTACCATGTGTAGAATTTGTCCTTTGATTTCATAATCTGGCGCATTTATGTCAGGTTGAGTAATTGCGTGACCTTGGCCAGTGCGTTTAGCTCTCATTCGGTCTTCCATACTTAGAGGTTCAAGATTCTCCATGATTGAATTTGTTGAATCTGAATCACTAGAGGATTCTGATTTAATGATAGGTTCCTCAACAATCTCTGTTTGAATGATTTATGGTTTCGGAGGAAAGATTAATGGTTCAGGATCTATGAATTGTCCCTGAATATTCTCCGGATTCTCAATTGTGAGGCTGGGTTCAAAAAATGGATTATCGGAAATTTGAATTGGAGTTCTTGGTCGACTAGATGACGATTCTAAAGAAAAATCAACGGCGACAATATTTGCTAGATGTCTTGATCTGGTTACAGGTGGTGAACGTACAAAAGGTGGTGAACGTTTTGCTCGGTGCATTCACTGAATATCCTATTAGTTATAAAAGATAAAAATTATTTAAGTTATCAAATTAATAGACTTTTCTGCTTTTGCCCACGTTTCGAATAGCCAATAGATGCAGCAGGGAGCCAGGACCCTTTAAATCAGAAGCCCACAACTCAGCCACTAACAAATCCAACTATTACTACGAAGCAGAAAATTTAGGATGTCTATCAATTTAACTGCTTAAAATAATTTTTCGTTGAAGTTTAAAGAAATTTTAGAGAAGAAATAGAAAATTCTATGTCCTAAAAACTAGAGCGTCGAGAAATAAGAAAGAAAAAGAGCGCGTCGAAAAACGTCGAAAAATAAAAAGTTGAAAAAAATAGGCGTCGAAAAATAAAAATAAGAAAGTAGCGCGTCGAAATTTAAAAAGGAACTAAAAACTAAGAATTAAAAGTTGCGTCTAAAAATATTAAAGCTTAAAAGGAATTCTATATCTAAAACGGCAATAACTTAAAAAGGTACTAAAAACTTAAAACAGCGTCGCAAAATTCTAAAGTACCTAAATCTTAGTCTAAAGAAAAAGCACTTAAGGGATTTTACGGCAAAGCCTAAAAATCTAGAAATAAAAATAACTATGGCAAAAACTATGACTTAAAACTAATTACGAGCGAAAAATACAAAAATTACGCTAAAACAAATAAAAAGATACAAAATATAAAAATATACTTAAAGTTGTAAATATACTTAAAAATATTATTTTTATATTATTTATTTTATAAAACTATTAATTTTATATATTTATAAAACTAATTAAACTTAATAATACAAAATAAATAATAAAACTAAACTAAATAATATTAAATACCCTAACACTAATTAGGGTTTTAATTAAATAATAATAATAATTATTACTCCGTAATTATTGCAGTTGGCAGTCAAATGTGGCGTGTCAGACAGGGCCATGCGATGGCATGGTCCTCACGTTAAAAATCCATGCGGTCGCATGGAGTAGGGTTTCGGGCCAAACTTTGCGCTGCTACAGTAACGGGCCAAGTACTTTTTTCTGTTTTAAATTTATACAAAATATATATAAATCAATCAAAAACTTAATTTAAAAAAAAAACTAAAATAAAGAAACTTTAATATTTTATATATATTTAACAAACTCTTAAAAATATATAAATTTTTATTTTTCTTTTCTTTTTATATTTTCGTAATTTTTTTTATATTTTTAAAAACGAAAATTTTTACAAAATAAAAAAAAAACTTAACAAAATTTTAATAAAAATCTTTTTTTTATAGCGTTTCTCTTCCGGCGTTTATGTTGTTCCCCGGCAGCGACGCCAAAAATACTTGATGTGTGCGAGGCGTACTAGGAAATAGTTATATTTTTGCTACAAAATACTATTACATACGATACAATTTTACACAAGTGATTTATTTATTTATAGAGTGGATATACCTAAACCTTGCTACAACACTTATAGGCAGTGTACCTAATCGTACAGTAGTGTAGTTTTTAGTAAGTCCGGTTCGTTCACATGGAACTCGCCAAGTTTAACGCCATATTTTTAACTTATAATTGTAAAAATTCAAATATATATATAAGTAGTATTATTATTATAAAAGGGGGGTTTTACAGTTTAATGACCGGTTTGTCGATTTTTAAAACTTTAGTCGCAGTTAAAACCTAATGTAAAATATTAAATACATAAAAGACTTAATTTAAAGCGTAAAGTAAATAACGATAATGAAATTGCGATAATTAAAAAGTACGATAATTAAAATGATACTAAATAAAAGTGCGATAATTAAAAGTGCAATTAAATATGAAATAAAAGAATTATGCTTATTTAAACTTCCGTAATCATGATGTTCGACGTGTTATTTTTAGTTTATTCCCATGGGTTAATTGTCCTTTGTCCTGGATTATTCGATATGTCCATACGGATTTGTCCATAATAGTCCATCAGCCATAATCATAAAGTGCGAGAGTCTTCGTCAAATTATTCTTATTTCCGAAGTCAAATATTCCAACTAATTGGGGATTCGAATTGTAACAAGGTCTTAATACTTTGTTTAATGAATACACCAGGTTATCGACTGCGTGTAAACCATGGTTTTACTACTTTATTAACAATTACACCAATTACCCTTGAATGTAATCCACCCCTGTTTCAACAAGTCTATTAACTATTAATCCAGTTCCGTGTCCGGTAAAATGAACAATTATTGGTATTTATAGATATCCCGCCCACCGTGCCCAGTCAAGCGTATGTGGTTATATATAAATACGTCAAATTATAAGTCTATATATTAAATTAACGAGGTATCATTTAGTTAATATAAAGCCCATTAATAGCCCATAGTCTAATTTCCACAAGTGTCGTTCTTTTATCCAAACCCCAATTATGGTCCAAAGTCCAATTACCCAATTTTAGTATTTAGCCCAACATCACGATTACTTTGGCATTAAATAAGCATAATAATAACTTAGCTACGAGACATTAATTTAAAAAGGTTGAACATAACTTACAATGATTAAAAATAGCGTAGCGTTACACGGACAGAATTTCGACTTACACCCTTACAACATTCGCTAACATACCCTTATTATTAGAATTTAAAATTAAAATTAAAATTATAATATAAATATAAATATATATATGTTGATAGATAGGAAGAGAAAAAGATGGTTTTAAATCGACCAAAACACGCGAAATTTATAGGATGTCAGCTGCTACAGGGGCTCATGCGATCGCATGAGTTTTGCTCCTCCAGGCCATGCGATCGCATGGCCAACTGGATCCAGCCATATTTGGTTGTTTGCATCTTGCCGACGGTTTTTAATAAATATATATAATATATAAATAATTTTAAGAATTATTTAAATATTATATTATATTTATGTGCATAGTTGACTTGTAATTTTCGCTCCGTTGCGTCGCGCGTTAAGAGTTGACTCTGGTTCCGGATTTTCGAACGTCCTTGTGTACAATTTAATATCTTGTATTTTGCGTTTTGCCACTTGTACTCTTGTAATTTTGAGACGTTTCTTATCAATAATTTGAACCACTTTAATTGTACTTTGTACTTTTGAGCTTTTTGGTCGTTTGCGTCTTCAATTCGTCGAATCTGTCTTTTGTCTTCACCTTTTATTATTTAAATGAATATCACTTGTAAATAGAACAATTGCAACTAAAAGCTTGTCTTTCTTGAGGGATAATGCTATGAAATATATGTTCGTTTTTAGCATTATCACCTCGTTTCTGTTAAATTAAATGATCACAACAATATAATTCAAAATACATAACTCGTTGTTATGAACTGGCATGAGTTTGGTCGATTGGATTAAGAAGAAGAAGAAATAGGATAAAAGTAAAATACGGGTTATATTTATATCGATATAGAATATATCAGAAAAACGTAAACGGTCGAATGGTTTGGAAGGTGTTCGGGTATTCGAGAGGTCGCGGGTTCGAGCCCGGCTTAGGGCTGTTTTTAAAAAAAAGGGTTTCTAAGGTAGTTTCCATTCCTTATATTGATATTATTATTATTATTTTTATTATTATGATGATTATTATTAGTGTTATTACTATGATTATTATTACTATTGGTATTATTAGTATTATAGTAATTATTATTATTAATATCATAGTTACAAGTATTGTAAGTATTATTATTATTATTATTATTATTATTATTATTATTATTATTATTATTAGTAATTTTATAATTTTTAGTATTATTAATATTAATATGATTATAATTATTGTTATTATTATGAATATAATAAAATTTATTATTATTATTTTTTCATTAATATTAGTATTAGTATCATTTTATTAAAATAAGTATTATTATAAATATTATCATTAACATAATTATCATTATTAATATTGTTATTATTATTATTATCATTATTATTATTTTTACTAAAATTATTATTTTATTTTCATTAAAACTATCATTATTACTATTATTATTATTATCAATGTTATTATCATTATTATTATTACAAATAAATATTTTATATAAAAAAATATACATTACAATTATACTAATATTACATATTATTATATCTTACCAATAAAAATGTTATTAATTAAACTATATTAAAATTTAATATGATAATTATTAATTATATAAAATATATGAACTAAAAATATTAAATTTATCTATATAACATATAATATAACAAGTATATTATTATTATTAATAATATATAAATTGTTCGATAACGATTACATGTTTTAATATATATATGAATAATATAGGTTCGTGAATCCGAGGCCAACCATGCACTTGTTTAATGATGTCATATGTATTTTTACTACAAAATACAGTATCGTGAGTTCATTTGATTCCCTTTTACTCTTTACATTTTTGGGACTGAGAATACATGCGCTGTTTTTATAGCCGTTTTATTAAATGCTTTTGCAATCTATATTTTTGGACTGAGAATACATGAAATGCTCTTATAAATGTTTGACGAGATAGACACAAGCAAAACATTCCTCGAATGAATTATTATACAGACGAGAGGTTCTGTTGATTATTATATCTGAATTAGTTGGACGTTATAATTGCCACTAATTGATGTGAATATTTCCCCCTGATTATTATAGCTTGGTAACCTAAGAATTAGGAAATGGGTATGGCCCCTAATTCACGCAAATCCAAAATGTAGCTACCGGGTTTAACACCCCCACCCAGAATGTTTACTAGACGGAAGAGCTAGTAGGCGTGGTGTTTAGTACTTCGAGGTTTATATATTTATTACAGACTGAAAGTTCTGTTTATTTTGGGGATATTTATGATGCGCATTAAATGTTAAGGTCGGTTACCAAGCAAAGAAAGCAAAGTGAATGTCATATATCGAGAGAATGATTTTATACATAGGTTATGTGTATGTCATAAACGGCTAGCAACGGGTCCAAAACACCCCAAGAATTTAAAGGATCGAAATATAGCGGATTTAGCTTCCTACGTTTCCCGAAACGGATTGCACCTTTCCAAGGTGCGACTCTTAAAGTGACGCGGTTACCCACTTGGAATTCGAGAGGTTCACGTCTAACATCGGCATAGTTCTTTTGGCGACTACGAGTCGCGTAGGGTTTTACCTGAATATGAATAAATTTTCTCGGTTGCTCATGAATAAACTCGGCCCCGGTGAATTGATCATCGTTTACTTGTTTCGACAAAAGGAGAATGACGTTTCCGGTCATATAAGGTTTCGAAGGCGTGGCGTCAATACTCGAATGAAAATTTTGTAGTAAGAGAGTTTGATTAAAGGCAAAGACGTTTCTCAAGAAAATTTGAAGTTGGTAATACAAATTCGTATTATGGTTTTCAAGACTTAAATCGTATGTTTGTTCGGTCCGTCGGGTTGTGGATGGTACGCGGTACTCATGTGTAAACGCGGTCCCGAGGCTTTTTGTAAGGTACTCCAAAATCTAGAAGTGAAACGAGGATCTCGATCCGAAACGGGGTACATTTCCCTAAGGCATATTGAACAAGTTTGCTAGGAATTGAAAACGTTAGCTAGGACAAGTTTCTCAAGAAAATTCGCGTCGCGGAAGATTTATCGGTTTCCAAAAACGTTCGTCGGGGCAAGTTCTTATCGGGTTTTGAAAACGATTGTTAGGACTATCCACCCTCGCGGCGAATACTTGTATGACGTGAAGAGTCGCTCTCCATTGAGAATTTAGAATAAGGACCTCCTGAACCGGAAGTACGAGGGTGATGCAAGAGAAGTTTCCGCCCCGATGTGAGCATAACGAGTAAATTGTAGTTAGTCAATAAGACTGTGCGAGGACGAGCTAGTATACCCGTGTGACATACGGTTGAAGTCGAATGGAATCGGTAATTCATTCGGAAGCATAAATATAATTTGACAATAATTGAAGGTGTGTCCCCGGTATGGTTGTTATAAATATTCTCGGAGTTTTCGGATGTCCAAACCTGAAAAGATGAAGTCATGTACATGGCACATGGTGGTGTTTAGGTTGATCGAGTCTAACCACCATCACGCGTCACTAGAACTTTGGTATGTCTTACCGTAATATAACCACGTTGATCGAGTGTCGTTATATTACGCTAACTCATACCTCCATTCCCACATCACTCTATAGATTCAAGTTCGTGTAATCGTGAAGTTTAAAATAACAAGGTGTAACAACGTCTCTAACGTGACTCGTATTGAATCGAAAGAATTAGTGCAACTATAAAGAAGCGTTCCCCGAGGGAAGTGTATAAATGATTGTTCACGGCAATGTGGTTCGAGTCAGACAATAAGATATTCAGGTATGAAAAGAGTAACGAGTCATGATAACGAGTAGCACGCAACCGTAGTGATAAATGTTGATGACGATACTCACCTAGAGTAGTGATGGTAGTAACACCAAAAAGTAGATAGTAAGAAACACCAGTGGGAAACCGACAGTAAGTTGAAACGGTGGTAAATAACAATCCGGGAGACAGAGTTCCCGAACAAGTGTGACTAATGAAGTCGTCGTCATCCATACGTGTATGAATCATGAATTTACGTGTGTTACCAAAAAGTGGCGGAATACGAGTTCGTATGATGAAGGTTGGGTACCATTAAAAAGTTTGCCTAAGAATGATTCAAGTATAATGCACAAGTAGTCAAGTAAGTGCTATCTATAGCAAATGTATGTCAGAATGCAAATGCTAACTATCCGGTTGTAGTCTAGACTTACTAATGCGTCCTAACGACTCTGTTAGACACACTAATGCACGTCCTAGTTCCCTACAACCAACGCTCTGATACCATCTGTAGCGACCCGTTCAAATCGTCATTGACGGCGCCGACTACTTAGGTCCCGTTACGTGGTCGTAGTCCCTATATGAGACTCGTTTGACCAAAATTATGTCGCGTTCATTTGAAAGGTACAAGACTTGCAAGTTTAGTTTACAAGAGTATAAGTATAAATGAAATAACTTGCGACATAATTAGTTAAAAAAAACAGTTGCTATAAATAGCGTAAGTATGTAAACAAAAGTTTGAATCCAAAGGTGTTATCACTAGCGTATGTATGTATGTATGTATCTTGACTCCAAGCAAGTAATCAGAGTGTATGCATGTATGCTTGACCCCAAGCAAGTATGAGTGTACGCGGAAGCATGTATCAAATAGCCAAGTATGAACCTGAGAAACATATAGAAAACTGTCAACGAAAAACGTTGGTGAAATCATAGGTGTTGTAATAAACGTTGTTTTTGAACCACAAGATTTAGTATTCCCATAGTTGATTATCAAAATCGTTTGCATTCCAAAAGTATTGTTCGCGAGCACCCAATTATCAAGACTTAACGTTTCCTTCCATAGAACCCCATCACAATAGTGTTAGAACATACACTGTTTCTCGAAAATATATTTCATCCGTAGACGTTAGCGAACCGTCCGTAATGAGGGTTTGTCAAACCCGTATGGCCACACAATATAAGTTCTCGCTTACACCCTGCAAGTGTAACTAATGATAATCGAATTGAGGATTTTTGTTCTAACTCGCTGTGGAATGTTTGTTTCATCGTACTTGTGTTCAAAGTATAAAAGTAAGTAGTACAAAATGTAACATAGTATATGTTTCTCAGCCCACAATTTAAAAGTATGAAAAGTTGTTGAAAAGGTGGGACTATGATCTCACCTCGAGTGCACGAGTATAAAAGTACTTCACAAAGTAAACGCGTGCATGATAGTTGCTTAGCCTTGACCTAAACAAGTAAGTTATATCAATTAACCGGTTACGACACAAGGTCGGGTGAAACGTGTTCAATTAGTCCTATGGCTCGTTACGACTCGATTAAGTATAGCATGTGAATCACGTTGTCAAGTTTCATACAAGAAACAAGTATAAAAGCATGTTAGAATGATTGTATAAAAGTTTGGTTAAGTTTGACTAAAAGTCAAACTTGGTCAAAGTCAACAAAAAAGTCAACATGTTCGGGTCGGGCCCCGGACTATTTTTCTATGCTAATTATTCATATACAAGTATATTAAAACAAGTTTCTTGTGAATCGGAGGTCGATAGCTAGTCAAACATTTCGCGTGAAATGCGCCAAACAAAGCAGAATCTGGCCAGGCCAATCCGCGCGCCGCGCGGGGATGGGGCGCGCCGCGCCACCATCTGGGCAGAGATTTCTGGTCAGTTTTTCAAAGTATGCACGAACCAAACATCAAACATTCACCATTTATGATCCGCAAACAACCAAAACATGTATCTTATATCCTCGGAAAGGTATTTTTACAAGGAATACAACTAAACACAATTCATCAATCACAAACATCATTTACAATAACCGAAAACTCGTCAATTGATCAAGAAAGGTTTATTTTCAAAGTTTCAAGTTCGTAAAACGTATTTTATGATTCGGGAATCCAATTTACACATACGATATGCCGTTTCGAAGGTAATTAAGCATACATTGCATCTAAACACTTACTAACAACATTAACAAGCATTCAACGCATCAAAAGTTCATTTCAAAGTCTATCAAACCCTAGTCAAACATCCCAAAATCCTTAATCGGGTTTTTGAAGTTTTCTTAATCAACCTACACATCAAAATGTAGCTAATGATACTAGTAACACAATTAAAACATGAACTTTAACAATTAAACAACTTTTAATCATCCAAAATCAAAGATTAAGCTAACCCACTTCAAAAGTTCAAACTAGTTACTCAAATCAACAAATCGAGCAAACAAAACATATATTCATGCTAGACACGAGCCATAGACACTAACTAACACAATTTCAAGTCAAAAACACGAATTTATAGAAATCTAGAGTTTCTAGAAAGTTACCCAAACTTGATGAAATTGGTATCAAAATGTAGAGGATGAAGAGAGGATCACGAATATGTAATTTGTTTTGAAGTTTGCTTCCAATCCCGAATTTAGATGATGATTTTATGAAGTTGGGGTTTGTGTGTGTGTTCTTGCTAGAGAGAAAGAGAGAGAGAGGGAGATGGTTGAATGGTGGTGATTGGGGTGGACTAGTTGACCTAGTCAACTAGTTTGCCCCGTGTCAATTTTAGTCCCTCGAGTTTAGAAGCGGGTGCGGGATTTAACCGAACGAATATTTTGAAAACGCTCGAGTAAATGAGTGATGTTATAATTAAATAACGGAAATATTATGAACGTTAGTCAACGGAAACTACGAATTTAAATAACGAAAGGTATTATTAAAAAAAAAAAAGACGGTGTTAAAATAAATTTAACGGAAAAACACGGGATGTTACATTATCCACACCTCAAAAGAAATTTCGTCCCGAAATTTAGTTGGAAGTAGTAGTTGTTGAATCTTCCTCGAGATCTTGCGTTGTAAATTCTACGGGTGCGGGAGAAGTACGTCCTAGGGTATTTCAACGAATTTTGACGGTCGGGATCATATGTTGTTTTAAGGTTTGGCTTCACGATTTATGGTTTCAACCGGTCCTCCTAGGAAGTGAGGGTTATCGTCGATAGTGAGTTCATCAAAGGAGATAACAAGTTCTCGTTTCGCGAAACACGTCTTTGAGTTGATACATCGAATGTAGGATAAACGGAGACTCAAAATGAGTCGGAAAATCTAAACGGCTAGCAACGGGTCCAAAACACCCCAAGAATTTAAAGGATCGAAATATAGCGGATTTAGCTTCCTACGTTTCCCGAAACGGATTGCACCTTTCCAAGGTGCGACTCTTAAAGTGACGCGGTTACCCACTTGAAATTCGAGAGGTTCACGTCTAACATCGGCATAGTTCTTTTGGCGACTACGAGTCGCGTAGGGTTTTACCTGAATATGAATAAATTTTCTCGGTTGCTCATGAATAAACTCGGCCCCGGTGAATTGATCATCGTTTACTTGTTTCGACAAAAGGAGAATGACGTTTCCGGTCATATAAGGTTTCGAAGGCGTGGCGTCAATACTCGAATGAAAATTTTGTAGTAAGAGAGTTTGATTAAAGGCAAAGACGTTTCTCAAGAAAATTTGAAGTTGGTAATACAAATTCGTATTATGGTTTTCAAGACTTAAATCGTATGTTTGTTCGGTCCGTCGGGTTGTGGATGGTACGCGGTACTCATGTCTAAACGCGGTCCCGAGGCTTTTTGTAAGGTACTCCAAAATCTAGAAGTGAAACGAGGATCTCGATCCGAAACGGGGTACATTTCCCTAAGGCATATTGAACAAGTTTGCTAGGAATTGAAAACGTTAGCTAGGACAAGTTTCTCAAGAAAATTCGCGTCGCGGAAGATTTATCGGTTTCCAAAAACGTTCGTCGGGGCAAGTTCTTATCGGGTTTTGAAAACGATTGTTAGGACTATCCACCCTCGCGGCGAATACTTGTATGACGTGAAGAGTCGCTCTCCATTGAGAATTTAGAATAAGGACCTCCTGAACCGGAAGTACGAGGGTGATGCAAGAGAAGTTTCCGCCCCGATGTGAGCATAACGAGTAAATTGTAGTTAGTCAATAAGACTGTGCGAGGACGAGCTAGTATACCCGTGTGACATACGGTTGAAGTCGAATGGAATCGGTAATTCATTCGGAAGCATAAATATAATTTGACAATAATTGAAGGTGTGTCCCCGGTATGGTTGTTATAAATATTCTCGGAGTTTTCGGATGTCCAAACCTGAAAAGATGAAGTCATGTACATGGCACATGGTGGTGTTTAGGTTGATCGAGTCTAACCACCATCACGCGTCACTAGAACTTTGGTATGTCTTACCGTAATATAACCACGTTGATCGAGTGTCGTTATATTACGCTAACTCATACCTCCATTCCCACATCACTCTATAGATTCAAGTTCGTGTAATCGTGAAGTTTAAAATAACAAGGTGTAACAACGTCTCTAACGTGACTCGTATTGAATCGAAAGAATTAGTGCAACTATAAAGAAGCGTTCCCCGAGGGAAGTGTATAAATGATTGTTCACGGCAATGTGGTTCGAGTCAGACAATAAGATATTCAGGTATGAAAAGAGTAACGAGTCATGATAACGAGTAGCACGCAACCGTAGTGATAAATGTTGATGACGATACTCACCTAGAGTAGTGATGGTAGTAACACCAAAAAGTAGATAGTAAGAAACACCAGTGGGAAACCGACAGTAAGTTGAAACGGTGGTAAATAACAATCCGGGAGACAGAGTTCCCGAACAAGTGTGACTAATGAAGTCGTCGTCATCCATACGTGTATGAATCATGAATTTACGTGTGTTACCAAAAAGTGGCGGAATACGAGTTCGTATGATGAAGGTTGGGTACCATTAAAAAGTTTGCCTAAGAATGATTCAAGTATAATGCACAAGTAGTCAAGTAAGTGCTATCTATAGCAAATGTATGTCAGAATGCAAATGCTAACTATCCGGTTGTAGTCTAGACTTACTAATGCGTCCTAACGACTCTGTTAGACACACTAATGCACGTCCTAGTTCCCTACAACCAACGCTCTGATACCATCTGTAGCGACCCGTTCAAATCGTCATTGACGGCGCCGACTACTTAGGTCCCGTTACGTGGTCGTAGTCCCTATATGAGACTCGTTTGACCAAAATTATGTCGCGTTCATTTGAAAGGTACAAGACTTGCAAGTTTAGTTTACAAGAGTATAAGTATAAATGAAATAACTTGCGACATAATTAGTTAAATAAAACAGTTGCTATAAATAGCGTAAGTATGTAAACAAAAGTTTGAATCCAAAGGTGTTATCACTAGCGTATGTATGTATGTATCTTGACTCCAAGCAAGTAATCAGAGTGTATGCATGTATGCTTGACCCCAAGCAAGTATGAGTGTACGCGGAAGCATGTATCAAATAGCCAAGTATGAACCTAAGAAACATATAGAAAACTGTCAACGAAAAACGTTGGTGAAATCATAGGTGTTGTAATAAACGTTGTTTTTGAACCACAAGATTTAGTATTCCCATAGTTGATTATCAAAATCGTTTGCATTCCAAAAGTATTGTTCGCGAGCACCCAATTATCAAGACTTAACGTTTCCTTCCATAGAACCCCATCACAATAGTGTTAGAACATACACTGTTTCTCGAAAATATATTTCATCCGTAGACGGTAGCGAACCGTCCGTAATGAGGGTTTGTCAAACCCGTATGGCCACACAATATAAGTTCTCGCTTACACCCTGCAAGTGTAACTAATGATAATAGAATTGAGGATTTTTGTTCTAACTCGCTGTGGAATGTTTGTTTCATCGTACTTGTGTTCAAAGTATAAAAGTAAGTAGTACAAAATGTAACATAGTATATGTTTCTCAGCCCACAATTTAAAAGTATGAAAAGTTGTTGAAAAGGTGGGACTATGATCTCACCTCGAGTGCACGAGTATAAAAGTACTTCACAAAGTAAACGCGTGCATGATAGTTGCTTAGCCTTGACCTAAACAAGTAAGTTATATCAATTAACCGGTTACGACACAAGGTCGGGTGAAACGTGTTCAATTAGTCCTATGGCTCGTTACGACTCGATTAAGTATAGCATGTGAATCACGTTGTCAAGTTTCATACAAGAAACAAGTATAAAAGCATGTTAGAATGATTGTATAAAAGTTTGGTTAAGTTTGACTAAAAGTCAAACTTGGTCAAAGTCAACGAAAAAGTCAACATGTTCGGGTCGGGCCCCGGACTATTTTTCTATGCTAATTATTCATATACAAGTATATTAAAACAAGTTTCTTGTGAATCGGAGGTCGATAGCTAGTCAAACATTTCGCGTGAAATGCGCCAAACAAAGCAGAATCTGGCCAGGCCAATCTGCGCGCCGCGCGGGGATGGGGCTCGCCGCGCCACCATCTGGGCAGAGATTTCTGGTCAGTTTTTCAAAGTATGCACGAACCAAACATCAAACATTCACCATTTATGATCCGCAAACAACCAAAACATGTATCTTATATCCTCGGAAAGGTATTTTTACAAGGAATACAACTAAACACAATTCATCAATCACAAACATCATTTACAATAACCGAAAACTCGTCAATTGATCAAGAAAGGTTTATTTTCAAAGTTTCAAGTTCGTAAAACGTATTTTATGATTCGGGAATCCAATTTACACATACGATATGCCGTTTCGAAGGTAATTAAGCATACATTGCATCTAAACACTTACTAACAACATTAACAAGCATTCAACGCATCAAAAGTTCATTTCAAAGTCTATCAAACCCTAGTCAAACATCCCAAAATCCTTAATCGGGTTTTTGAAGTTTTCTTAATCAACCTACACATCAAAATGTAGCTTATGATACTAGTAACACAATTAAAACATGAACTTTAACAATTAAACAACTTTTAATCATCCAAAATCAAAGATTAAGCTAACCCACTTCAAAAGTTCAAACTAGTTACTCAAATCAACAAATCGAGCAAACAAAACATATATTCATGCTAGACACGAGCCATAGACACTAACTAACACAATTTCAAGTCAAAAACACGAATTTATAGAAATCTAGAGTTTCTAGAAAGTTACCCAAACTTGATGAAATTGGTATCAAAATGTAGAGGATGAAGAGAGGATCACGAATATGTAATTTGTTTTGAAGTTTGCTTCCAATCCCGAATTTAGATGATGATTTTATGAAGTTGGGGTTTGTGTGTGTGTTCTTGCTAGAGAGAAAGAGAGAGAGAGGGAGATGGTTGAATGGTGGTGATTGGGGTGGACTAGTTGACCTAGTCAACTAGTTTGCCCCGTGTCAATTTTAGTCCCTCGAGTTTAGAAGCGGGTGCGGGATTTAACCGAACGAATATTTTGAAAACGCTCGAGTAAATGAGTGATGTTATAATTAAATAACGGAAATATTATGAACGTTAGTCAACGGAAACTACGAATTTAAATAACGAAAGGTATTATTAAAAAAAAAAGACGGTGTTAAAATAAATTTAACGGAAAAACACGGGATGTTACACATTTTATATTGAAAAATCCTTTATTCGAAAGTACGAAATGGAACTCATCACTAGTTCAAGTTCCTCAGATTCCGACAGCTATTCAGATATGGAAACACACTTAAGCTCTGAAAGCAGTACAACTGGAATGGATCAACAAATTAGTCATCACCAATTCTGGATGAAACGGGGATGGGTTCGTAGTCGACTTAACCAATGGAGACGCGAAGAAGGCGATCCCTTCCACCAACCGAATTCACCTCTTGGTAAAGAACCTGAAGAACTTACTGGTGAACCTGTCCGAAACACCATATTCACCCTCATTGCCAGGATATCTCACAACAATTATATGATATCCCAAATTCTGAACCTTATTCATCCGCTTGTTCCAACCACCAATCATCCCGGAATAATAGAAGAAGTCAACGAGCTTCGCGCTCGAATAGTGACTTTGAAAAATATGATGCACAACTTGCAGGCATCACAGACAGCACCGTCCGTACAAGCAGCACCACCAACACCAGTAGTACCACCAACAACAACATCCGCATCACACGCCTCAACATCATAATCTATACCTTGAACATAATCCTAGTTCTACATATCGTTCTACGTACTGTTCTACACCATCTAGCTTGTTCTACATATCTCTCTACATCAATACGCCTCATGGAATATTCACAACAATAACTGATGAAGTATTAATTTATAATTTCACTGAAGAAATATTAGGCGGCGATTATGTAATCTCTAAAGTTTTAGAGATTATTTATTCTAGTTCCAACCGAAAAATCAAATGAGATTAATATCATATTAACTCATTAAATCTATATTACATCTGAAGAAAATATATATATATGTAAGTATATTTTCATAAAGATTGTAACTAAAAATTCTTTTGTACAAACTATTAATGGTGAAAATATTTTAACGGGTAGGTAATACCCTAGAAATATTTAGATTTCACATTAATAAGTTACACTGTACATTCTTCCAATTTGATTCAACAGTCATTTACTATCCTACTTACATCCACAGATATATGTATCTGTTCACCGTAGAATAACCATTTTCTTTCAATTTCATATTTAGATTTTGACATATCAGAATCCAACAAGTGGCATAATGAAGAAAACATTGGACAAAATAAAATTTGTTAGAAACAAACAAATTAACTATGAGAAATTCTGTTAAGAATCCATGCTAACTATTCCTAGCTAACTGTTCCTAGCTAACTGTTCCTAATTCTCTATTACATTTTAATTATCGCAATTTTAATTATCGCAATTTAATTATCGCAATTTATTTATCGCAATTTTAATTCTCGCAATTTTATTTATCGTCATTTAATTTCTGTTATTTATTTTACGCACTTTAAATATCGTCGGATAAATTGGGACACGTATACAATGTTTGACATATCATATTGACATCATCTATATATATTATTTTGAATAATCCATAAGACACTATGTGCGGTAATGCTCGAGTTAGCATATAATGGGTCGAGGTTGATTCTAAAATAATATATATATCATGGTTGTGATCGAGTCTGAGACATGTATACAATGGGTCACGATACGTATTAATTAATTTGAATATTATATATATATATATATATATATATATATATATATATATATATATATATATATATATATATATATATATATATATATATATATATATATATATATATATATATATATATGAATTATTGAACTACTAACTGTGGACTACTAACTGTGGACTACTAAAATCAATTAAAATATTGATTATAACATATGAAACTAAACATTTCTTCAAGTTTGCCACTTGATTTCATCTTAAACCTCATTTGTATCTTGACGATTACAATATGCGTTCAAACCTCTCATGATTCTTGAAAACACCTCAATCGAGAGGATGAACCAACCGTACTTCATCTACGGAAGGAAAGATTTATGCATATAGTTATGCACCTGAAAAACTCTCGACAACTGAGTAAACGTTTAACACGTAGCTGTGCTAATTCCTTTAGCGTTATTATTACCGAAAATAACTTTGCAACTCCTGTTCGAGATAGCCAGTTTTGTCACAGCTCCAGCAAGTCAACTTCGACTTTTCGTTCGAAACAACCGTATTATAACCTTGATATATATGCGTGCTCTTTTATTGTTACCGGGGAACCGTTTATATCCCACCACATTAGCAGTAAACTTACCAGTAACTTCATCACTCATTGGCTTAAGTGTCTCCGAAAAACCATTATATTTGTTCATTAAAACCCTATCGTATACTCATCTGCATCTTGTAACGAGAATTGCCATACCAATTACTGGGAATCAGCAATCAGTATTTCGAATCTCGCAGCTTTTCTACATCAACAGTTATATGTGTACATATAACATTAATCTCCTAAAATTATGATCTTCAATTCTGAAAAGCACCCAGTCTACGAACCAATACACTGAGCTTTGAAAAAGCTGAATGAAGTAGCGGAAACTTTGGACAATCGTAACAGTTAAAAGTTTGATGATAAAGAATAGTGTGTTGGCAAAGCTCAGAAAAAGAGAAGGTTTGGAACTGGAAAACGGATTGAACAAACTATGAAGAAGGTTGTGGACAAATCACAAAGACTAAATCTGCCTTCAAAGAATCTAAATGATTCAGTATCTACTGAAGTCATTAACGAATACCTTGCTCCTGACTCTAAACCCTTACGGACAATATTCTTCATCATCTTCTAATTTTAGATATTCTAAGATATCATCATATCTTTCATTATAAATATCCTCGATATTTCTGAAGATATTGTCATAACTATTCTTATCTGAAATCATTTATCTCTTCGCGATATCAGTGTTACATCAGAAAGGAAACTATTTTAGTTTCTAAATTCTGAAAATTCGAACTTAACATATGAATGTTATTGAAGTAGTGTTGGGAACTGAAGCATGAGTTAGTATAATATAATGATACTTGATCAACGTGATTATATTACAGTAAGTCATGCTGAGTTTCTAATGGAACGTGATGATTCACAGACCATAACGCCATCATGTGCCATTTTACACGACTTTTACATTCTACCTAATCTCTAAACATATCAAGAACATATCTAGCTGATATTTCTATCTTTTCTCTTGAATTCTAGTAATTTAACCAATCAAGATCATGCTATTACAATCTCTTTCTTAGAACATTAGTCATGTTCATTCGAAACTTTATACCTACGGATTCTAGATCATTATTCGTTTGACTTAAAGTCGGGAAGAGAAAACAAATGTACGAAACTCCAAAAAAAATAAAGGAAAATATAAAGCCTGATAACAATTACAAACTGTGTATATCAATACGTATTGCAACATAAAGACACAGGAGATTTAAAAACACTATAACCCAAGGTAATAGTAGAAGTAAATAGATTCCTCCGGCGGCAGATGAAAAAGAAGAATGACAGATATGAAAGTTAGGAGTATATCAAGAATCAGAACTGGATGGAGCATATTGACGAATGCTTTAAAGTATGAATTGAGGGAGAAAGAATAGAAGATATGAGCTGTGAAAATAAGGAAATGAAGAGGGTGGATTTATAGTGAAACATCCGACAGAGCAATCAAAACAGATTATCGCATTTAACCAAAGAGAATCCTAATTTCCTTAATTATCGAAGAATCAAATCTTATTACGAAAATTTCCTCTAAATCCCTTGAATTCCAGAAATCAACAGTGACTACGTCACCGGTTAAGACGAACCTACATTTACTCATTTCATTCTTTTGTGATAGCTTCACTCGTACGCTTCGAGTAATCGAATTATTTTATCAATATTACTCAATGTTGATAAAACTCTATTTATCAACTCATATTTGTCATGAAAACATTCTTATTGTTAACCATGACAACCACACTCAAATATCGGGACGAAATTTTTTTAACGGGTAGGTACTGTGACGAGCCGGAAATTTTTGACCAAATTTAAACTTAATCTTAAATTGTTTCCGACACGATAAGCAAAGTCTGTAATGTTGAATCTCAAAAATTTTGGAACTATATTCATGTAATCAATTACCCTTTGACTGTGCTCGACGATTCACGAACAATTATTTATAAATAAATATGTATGTATATGTATATATATATATATATATATATATATATATATATATATATATATATATATATATATATATATATATATATATATATATATATATATGAATGTAGGTATATATAATTATTTGAAATTTTAACATATAATTAAATATGTAAAATAAGATAAAAAAATAATTAAGTATAATTTAAAATGAATATATATAAATATATATATGACTTATATTAATAATTATTTGTAATATATATAAAATATATAAATATTAAATAAATGTTATCATATATTATAATATCATATAATTGTAATATTAATGCATTAAATGAAATGACAAGTTTAATTATAATTGTTACATTATTATTACATTCGTTACTATTATTAATATTAATATTAGTATTACCTGTATTATTAAAATTATAATATGAAATTGTTATATGTAATTTGTTATATTGTTGTTACTATTGGTATTATTATAATTATTGTTATTAACAATACTATCATATTATTATTATTATTATTATTATTATTATTATTATTATTATTATTATTATTATTATTATTATTATTATTATAATTATTATTATTATTATCTTTATCAGTATTATCATTATTAATATAATATGATTACTAAAAATTATCATTTTTAATTATTATCATTATTACTCTCATCATTATTAATGTTAATATTAGTGTTATTAATTATTTTTATAATATTAGTACTTCAATTACTATTATTACTATTATTATTATTATTATTATTATTATTATTATTATTATTATTATTATTATTATTATTATTATTATTATTATTATTATTATTATTATTATTATTATTATTATTATTATTATTATTATTTGTAATTATATTATTATTATTATTATTTTTATTATTATGAATAATTATTATTATTATTATCATTGTTAATATCATCATTATTATAACTAGTAGTAAAAACATAATTTTAATTATTATGATTAATGTTTGTATTATTATTATATATTATTATTATCATAAAGACTTATTATTATTACCATTATCATTAAGAATTATTATTATTATTATTAGAAAATAATACATTTTATTTTTATTAACATTAATAATATTATTATTATTATCATTTTTATTATTATTAGTATCATTATTATTTATTATTATTATTAATATATTTATTATTATTATTAATATTATTTTCATTATTTTCATTATTTTTATTTATTATATTATTAATATTATTAATAATATAATTATTAATTTATAACAATTATATACGGTATTATACAAACACAGTATCAATCAGTTTAACGTTTCAATCATACTGTAGGAAGATTTGTTTTCTGTCTTTAAATTGGTGTGAATCAGGAATCAATCACTTGAACAAATCCAAAATCCGTTAGCAATCTATTTCATCTTTTTATTTTTTTTCTTCTGTTCCTATTTAAATCCTGTCGACCCTTAATCCATTATAAATCAGTTGAATTACTCAATGTTATTCATTAAGTCATCCAATATTACACTGTCATTATCAATTAAAACCAATACGTCCATTATCTGATTGAATTTAACAGAAAAAAATCGAAGATCCCGGCGACGGCTCTGTTCTTGTTTCCATTTTTGCCAAAACTCGATTTCGAAATTAATTTCAAAATGTAATAATGCAGTGTTGTTTGAAATCTTTCACTCAATCGATCTGCAAAGTTTCAAATCTCAATTTCTAATATCGAGTTCTAATTTTGAGGTTAAAGTTTAAATTTCAAAAGTCAACTGAAGTGTTCTTGGTGAAATTCGTAATCAATTTGATGTTTTAAGTTAAATTGATTATCCAGAAAGTTTTTAACAATGATTGTAAACCTTTTTCATGTTGTAATCGAGGTCTAAAACATCTTTAATTTCAAAAATCAAGTTGGAGTTCCAAAACGTGTTCATGAGGTTTGTATGATTTTTTATTTATTTATTTTTATCCTCGTTTCTGTTAAATTAAATGTTCACAACAATACGTATCTGTTTAAATTTCCAATATAATTCAAAATACAGAACTCGTTGTTATGAACTGGCATGAGTTTGGTCGATTGGATTAAGAAGAAGAAGAAATAGGATAAAAGTAAAATACGGGTTATATTTATATCGATATAGAATATATCAGAAAAATGTAAACGGCTGAATGGTTTGGAAGGTGTTCGGGTATTCGAGAGGTCGCGGGTTCGAGCCCGGCTTAGGGCAGTGTTTTTTAAAAAGGGTTTCTAAGGTAGTTTCCATTCCTAATATTGATATTATTATTATTATTTTTATTATTATGATGATTATTATTATTGTTATTACTATGATTATTATTACTATTGTTATTACTAGTATTATAGTAATTATTATTATTAATATCATAGTTACAAGTATTGTAAGTATTACTATTGTTATTATTATTAGTATTATTATTATTATTAGTAATTTTATCATTTTTAGTATTATTAATATTAATATGATTATAATTATTGTTATTATTATGAAGATAATAAAATTTATTATTATTATTTTTTCATTAATATTAGTATTAGTATCATTAATATTAGAATATTATTAACATAAGTATTATTATAAATATTATCATTAACATAATTATCATTATTAATATTGTTATTATTATTATTATCATTATTATTATTTTTACTAAAATTATTATTTTATTTTCATTAAAGCTATCATTATTACTATTATTATTATTATCACTGTTATTATCATTATTATTAATACAAATAAATATTTTATATAAAAAAATATACATTACAATTATACTAATATTACATATTATTATATCTTACCAATAAAATTGTTATTAATTAAACTATATTAAAATTTAATATGATAATTATTAATTATATAAAATATATGAACTAAAAATATTAAATGTATCTATATAACATATAATATAACAAGTATATTATTATTAATAATAATATATAAATTGTTCGATCACGATTACATGTTTTAATATATATATATATATATATATATATATATATATATATATATATATATATATATATATATATATATATATATATATATATATATATATATATATATATATATATATATATATATATATATATATATATAGGTTCGTGAATCCGAGGCCAACCATGCACTTGTTTAATGACGTCATATGTATTTTTACTACAAAATACAGTATCGTGAGTTCATTTGATTCCCTTTTACTCTTTACATTTTTGGGACTGAGAATAAATGCGCTATTTTTATAGCTGTTTTATTAAATGCTTTTGCAATCTATATTTTTGGACTGAGAATACATGAAATTCTTTTATAAATGTTTGACGAGATAGACACAAGCAAAACATTCCTCGAATGAATTATTATACAGACGAGAGATTCTGTTGATTATTATATCTGAATTAGTTGGACGTTATAATTGCCACTAATTGATGTGAATATTTTCCCCTGATTATTATAGCTTGGTAACCTAAGAATTAGGAAACGGGTATGACCCATAATTCACGCGAATCCTAAAGGTAGCTACCGGGTTTAACACCCCGACCCAAAATATTCACTAGACGGAAGAGCTAGTGGGCGTGGTGTTTAGTACTTTGAGGTTTATATATTTATTATAGACTGAAAGTTCTGTTTATTTTGGGGATATTTATGATGCGCATTAAATGTTAAGGTCGGTTACCAAGCAAAGAAAGCAAAGTGAATGTTATATATCGAGAGAATGATTTTATACATAGGTTATGTGTATGTTATTTTGTACACGAGATATGTGTACGGTTACTAAGATTTATGAAAAATGATTTCGTACACAAGAAAGGTGTACTGTATTTAATAGAAATCGCATGTACATTACAGGTGGGTATATGATTTGGGCCCATTTGTACCATGCACATTTAAATCTCGTGGTCTATCAAAATGATGAATTTTATTGTTTATGATAAACCTATGAACTCACCAACCTTTTGGTTGACACTTTTAAAACATGTTTATTCTCAGGTATTAAAGAAATCTTCCGCTGTGCATTTGCTCACTTTAGAGATATTACTTGGAGTCATTCATGACATATTTCAAAAGACGTTGCATTCGAGTCGTTGAGTTCAACAAGATTATTATTAAGTCATTTATAGTTTGGATATATCATGAAATGGTATGCATGCCTGTCAACCTTCGTTGAAATGAAAGTTTGTCTTTTAAAAACGAATGCATTATTTGTAAAATGTATCATATAGAGGTCAAATACCTCGCAATGAATCCAATTATTATGTAACGTTTATAATCGATATGAACGAGACATTTCATTAGGGTTTAGATATTAGGGTTTAGATATTAGAGTTTATAGGGTTTAGATATTAGGGTTTAGAAATTTAGGGTTTAGGGTTTAGATTTAGGGTTTAGATTTAGGATTTAGATTGAGTTTTTAACATGAACGGTTTAGAGTTTAGGGTTTAGGGTTTGGTGTTTTGGGTTTATGGAATATACCCAAAACACCAAACCCTAAACCCTAAACTCTAAATCGGGCTAAATTTTACTTCACAAAACATGAAAAAAAACGTTCACATTCTTCACGAACAATATTATCTTGAATGTTATTTTTGTCGTTCGTTTTCCCGCCTAAATAATAACATTCATCACGAAGTGTCTTTTCTAAATGTTAATATTTTCATGTGATCTTGATGCCGGAAAAAAAATTCCAAAAAAAAAACGATTTTTTTTTTTGCTTCCCACCGCTTCCCCCCGGTTGGTTACTTCCCCATTGATCCTGCCCCTATATATATATATATATATATATATATATATATATATATATATATATATATATATATATTCTAAAATAACGAATATAATAACTAAGATTTTTTCATCGAAACATGAAAAAACCGAACAAGGATACAAAAGTATAGCGGATAGGCTCAAAACTAGTAAACAAGAACATATCCACTATCTACAATCGAGCCACATTAAATTACAATTATATAACTGGACAACAAAACTCTACAAATCAACAACTACACAAACCACACCCACAAACCAAGAAATAGAAATACAACACCATGACATAAACAAAGAAAAAACCAAACGAAATAGAGAGACTATCGATTGTTGTCGATGCCGGAACCACGACCAAGCCCAACACCCGTGCGATCAAAAATCTCATACGTTAATATGTTTGACGAACTGGAGCCAACCAAGATAGCCAATGAGGGAGGCAAAACACCTTCACGCACAAGCTCGTCGAAAAACCCGACACCACTCTTGTGCACATCAATCGCGCCCGATGAGTCTTTATTTCGAACTGAGACCTCCTCAACTTGTGCTTTATTCTTGTTAACTTGTTTCTACCAAATTTCTTTTTAACAAAAGCAAAGTCTCGAGGTCCCTTTGAAGATGAATGCACAACAGAAGGTAATGCAAACAATGAAGGCACATCCGAAGGAATCGAAAGGGAGACCGAAACACGAACATTGACCTCACAATATCCATTCCATGATGCAAGCTACCGAAGACAATCCCGTTAGAAGAATCAACCAAATTACCTGACCCGACAAATTACCCGACAACAGACCTATCTTTCCCTAAAGAGCAAAGAACCGGACCATTTACAAAACAATCCTAGAAGTATCAAACTGATCCCGATAAATCGAAGAAGAACGATTCACCCCATTCTCGGAGCCAACAACATCCACCCGAAGAAGTTTCCTGTTCGACATGATCAACAAAAACCCGATTGACAATATTGGACCGATTAACCAACGCAATAGTATCTTCATCTAAACATTCAAATAAAGCACGATCTAAACACGCTACATCAGAAATTTGCGTCACCCAAACTTGAGGTTTTAAACATGATGGCAACTATATAAACACATGGGCAGCATCATATATGCTGTATGCAAGGGCAAAGTTTTTTGAAGATAAAGTTTGGTCCTCGCCCCTCCTAAAATGTGAGGAACTAGTAATATTTGTAGCCATTTGTATTACTTATATTTGGACTTGTAAACCGCTTAAATCAGAGTTTGTAATAAAAGTTGTGGCTAAAATTATGAAGACTGACGGAACTTTCGTTGTCAATAATTTACTTCACGAGTTCTAACGTTCAAAGCTCATCGACAAGATATCTTGAGGTGTTAGGGAAAAATGTAAAACGCTCATTAATTAACTACCCGTTTAGGTCGTATACATTTGAATAATAATACTTTTCGAAAAAAAGTAGCCTTATAAAAAAAATAAAAAAATCCATAATACCTGTTTACACCTTACTTTCATATATAATTTTCGCCACCAAAACTTCTATTCGCCATTGGGCAATATCATATGTACACTAACGTCACCCTAACAACGTCATATCAGCAATGGACCAAATACTTAATCACACTTGCACTTTTTTAATGGCATATGTTTTTGCTTTGTCAAACACATTATTATAAACTTAATTAACGACTTTTACAAAAAAAAGAATGGCATCATAAGCAATATTCCATTTATGCATTTATATTAGTTTAATTCTCAGTCCAAGTATATATTTGTATGAATTTATCATTAGTATTTGCTTATACAACAAACTTAACAGTATGAGCATTTCACCAGATTCGAACACTGGAGATTCGTACACGGATGACACCGGTAACTCACAAGGAAGTCTCACTTATGTTTTCGCAATCTCGCTCCCCTTTATCTTCCTCATAATACTCGTGTATTATGTTTCGCGCAAGTGCAAGTCCAATATAAACTTTTTATCACAACCGGACGATGTTGCTGACAATGATGACGACCAACAACGTCCTATTAGAGTCATGGAAGGTGTTAACGAAGACATCCTCGTAACGTTCCCGACATTTGTTTACTCTGAGGATACAGTTAATGATGTTGGTGGTTCTGGCTGTTCTGTTTGTTTGGTGGATTACAAACGAAATGATGTTATACGATCATTGCCGAAATGTGGTCACTTGTTTCATCGCAAGTGTATAGACACGTGGTTGAGGGTTCATGCTACATGTCCTGTGTGTCGAAACTCAACATTACCGGCCCGGCTTGCAGGGACGACGGTGCCACTGTCTCATTTGACATTCGTTAATAGATCGCATTTGTAGACCATATTTGCCGTTTTGAAGTGTTTATAAATTTCATTTGTTATATTGCTCACGAACATGTTGTCATAAAGTATTAGTAACAGCCGTTTATATTTTTAGTAAATTAAGCCTGTAACTTTTTATTTGAAAAGCAAACTAAGCGTATAACTGAGTCAACTACAAAAAACATCCAAGAGTTCCGTCTCAATATGCAAGTTACATTACTTAAACCATATATAAATATAACTCGTGTCACACTCATATATATTAAATACATAGATATAGATATATATTATATGTAATGTAATAATTAAACCATAAACCAATTAATAATAGTACGGGGTAATTCATATGTGTTTTGTTTTATTGAAAAACATATACGGAGTATTTAAATTATAATACATCTATACATCTAAATTTATGTACAAAGTGATACAGATTCTATCCAGTATGCTTAAAACGATCCCTAAATCTGTTTCATAATAACATTTGACAATTGAGCAAGACCAAATCAAAACATTGCATTAACATTTAAACAAAGAGTCACAAACATAAACATTGACAAACCAAGGATAGAGTAATTCACATGTGTTAAAACTAAGGATAGAATTGTCATGATTTTAGTTCAACTTATGGACATAGTTTGATAGGTTGTATCACTTTTGAGGCACATTAAAGTTTAAAAATTGTAACACCTTTGAGGCCCGTTAAAGCTTAGGTGACAGTGATACCGGTTTGACTTACTGACTTTTTTTATCTAAATCTGTAGCAAATAGAAATCTCATTCTCATGTGATACACAACAAAATACATAAACAGTTTTACTTTTATATTTTCTGTGTCGCTTTTAAACTATGACACGAATGATAGTTAAGCTACCATTTTTTAAAATTTCGTAATCACGTTGATTTCACAAAGTCCAACTGGGTCATGCATGGAGAAGGCAGCTTCGTGGAGGGGCAGAAACATCTCAGCTCGAAAGTCTCTCCAGCTTGATCACTTCATTGGTTCCAAGTTCGGCGAACGATGTTTGGGTTTGGGATGGAGACCCATCCAGGATCTTTTCTGTGACAACAGCTAGAAACTTGATTGATGCTTCTGAATGTGCAGCTTTTACTCGGCCATCAGTTTGGTGCAATTTCATTCCTATTAAAATAAATGCTTTCATGTGGCGTCTTCGTTTATATCGTCTTCCTACACGCTCTAACTCGGCATCTAGAGGCATTACATTAAATTGCCTTAACTGTGGCCTATGATCACCCTCAAGAAGATGAAAACCATATCTTTTTACACTGTTCCACTAGTGCTCAGATTTGGAGTAAGCTAAGTAAATGGCTTAACCTTCAAATCCCTCATTGGATTTCCTTAGATGACGTTTGGCTTTGGGTTACATGTTATAATTTCCTCGACTTTTTGGAACATTTGGCGGTTGCGCAATAGCCATTTCTTCGATAACTCTAAATTCAAGAAGGTTCATGTGTTCGATGCTATAGTGGTGTTCGGGTTCAATTGGTTGTTTTATGGATTCCACAAACGTAGAATTAATTGGGTCAAATGGCTACAAGACCCTCTTTTTGTTTTGTAATTCTTTATTTTTTTTTTCCGTTTCTAATTTTTTTCTAGCTTTCTCGCTAACTTTATAATATAATTTCTGCCGTTCCAAAAAAAGAACGCTAAAATTACATAAAGTCGAAACATGAATCAATAATCACGAATCATAGGATATATGATTCTTAATGTCGTATTTCTGAATATTCTCCACAAAGTTTAACAAAGTTTAAGAATTAACAATTGGTCAATGCATAACATATATTCAACCACCATCTATTAATTTGCCTGTAAACTAACATTTCAAGGAATAAAATTCTAACATCTTAGCTCTAATACTTAATAATCTATTTTAATTATTGAAATTATTGTTAATATTATATTATATTTTACCTTTTCAACTTTAAGCATTGAATTAGTTTTATTTTATTTCATTGTGGAAAAGTTGTTTTATTACTATCCCATAAACATAAACATAAATATATAATAATAATAATAATAATAATAATAATAATAATAATAATAATAATAATAATAATAGTAATAATAATAATAATAATAATAATAATAATAATAATAATAATAATAATAATAATAATATAATAATAATAATAATAATTAATAATAATAATAACAAAAATAATAATAGTAATAATGATAATGATAATAATAATAATATTTATTATAATAATATTTATTATTATTATATTATTATTATTTAATATTAATTTAATATATTAATATTAATAATAACAAAGAATATCAAAAGCAAGTCAATAATGTATTGACTATTCGTTTAACAATGGATATAGTTTGATTAACATTGATGAATATTCTTACAGATATCATAATCGGTTAATAATAATAATAATAATAATAATAATAATAATAATAATAATAATAATAATAATAATAATAATAATAATAATAATAATAATAATAATAATAATAATAATTCTAGTCACATTTATCAAAAAATTCCTTTTGAGACTATCCGATAAAAGAAACTATATATTACTCAGATCTTACGCATGATAATTCAAATATCCAGTGACCGTTCCCACCATTTTTCCTGACAATTTACATTTACAATCTAAGTTAAATAGATATGTTATTAATGGGTATTTAGCTAAATGATATATGATGAACATGAACCCTTTCACTGTTCTCGGATAGAAAAATAACCGGTAGATTAATATTTGGCTGCATCACATCTCTCTCCATATTACACATTCACGTAATTGAGTTCTTGTAGAATAATCGTTTATGAGTTCAATCCTTGAGGAAGGCAATGTACAATTGTATAAATATTATGTGGTAGTATTGTGTATGTGTTGAGTGTAAAGAAGCTTGAAACAAACGTGTAGCAGCTGGGTAAACCTCGCGACCTGCAAGAATGTTAGCGCGGTCGTGAAGAGCTCTCGAGACAGGAAGATTTGGTGTTGTGCTTGCGAAGATGGTAACAGAGAATTGGTTTTCTCATATGGTGCATCTCGTTGTCGCGAGGAAAGAGGTCGCAGTCACAAAACTGGTAGAGCGTTCAGGAAGTTGGAATCTGATTAGAACTTCTAGTTCGACTCTAATTCGCTGTTTATTTGCTCTACAAAAGAACCTTAGTAACCTGTAAATAGGTAGACGAAAATTAATATTGAAAATCTCTTATTTGCGCAACTGGAGTAAACCCTTCTCAGAATTTGGAATTGAGATATAACAACGTTAAATCCTCACGTTGTTTTTATCTTTATCTACAGTTCCTATGTTTTATATTATTCATTTATTGTTTGTGGGTTAGTGATTGTGATCAATCACTTGTCTTGTTGGGTTCTACAAATCCTAACAAATGGTATCAGAACTATAAGCTACGAGATCGAACATGATCGCGAATTGAAAGCATGTATACGATTGGTTGACGATTCAATTTTTTCATCACAATTATTAAACAACGTGATCTCAGGTTTTGTTTGCAACATGTATCGAGACCGAGTGATTCAGTTGGTCGCGGATAACCTAGGATATGCCTATGTATCCAGGGAACTGATAACATCAGGATTCGGGTAACGGTTTTGAAAAGTTATTATGCAATCGAACACATCGTTTGTATGATGATGATGATTTTTTGTTATCGAAGGGTTACGGAGTCAGGGGCCAGGTCGATAGTTTCGTTGTATAGAGATTTTTTCGGAGATCTGGGGACGGATTTGAGTTTTTATTCCTCGTTGTCCCGGGAAAATGAATGTTTAAGAGCTGTTGTAGGTGCTACACATGTAGGTCAAAATCATATTGAAATTTGGTAGCGATCGGAGCTTTCAATTTGGAGTTATGTGTTTTTAAAGTTGGGAGTCGTCATGGAAAATCCTTCGGGGTTTGTTTTGCAGCTGTGAGAGAAAATTCATTGAGGGTTCATCTACCGTTAGATCGATTTTATTTTTGGACTGGTGATACCAAACACATGGATATTGGTGTGGTAAAAATTTTGTGATGATCAGACTGTTAGATTTTGAGATACGAAATTTCGATTTTGGACAGTTTTTCAGGATGAATTTTTTCGGGTTTGATTATGCGATTGCGAGACCATTTTGTGTCAGAAACATCGGGGGATACGAGCTGTGTTTTTCAGGGATGTTGGTTTGTTACAGAAGCTCGGGACGATGGTTTTCTCTTGAGTTTAGAGAGGATGGGTAGGGGACAAGACGCATCGGGTTAAAAATCAATATTGGAATTTATTGGGTAAATTTTGTGCTTGCGTGGTTTGATACGGGATGACTAAATAATTTGTCGGATATTTCAAGATGCTTGGAATATGCGGTAGAAATTGAGCTACTAAGGATTGTTGAGGGAGTCGGGAACTCGATCTGAGTTTTGTAACCGATGGAAGTTATCAAGCTAGTGGGGGTTAGACGATTAGTGAGAGTTGTGGAGATGGTTGTACGACGTAATTTTCCAATGTTCTTCGTATTAGTTCTTTTATTCCGGATAGCACTAGCGCTTCGAATACGTGTGTTACTCTCCAATGGCAAAGTAATTTGCGACTAATCGGTGGTTCGAACTAAGTTTCTTCTCGAGTAGGCCCGGTTTGATTCTTACTCATACAGTGAGAGCGTCCTTGGGTTGAGAAGATGGAGTTTGTGAAATTCATGGCTATGATAAGGTCAATATACCAACAAGAAAACGAAGATTTCAAGATGGTGACAATAGTTCTTACTAGGTATCTTGATGAAGAATCTACGAAGGCGTCTGTTATGGTTTTTTTATGCCGGGAAGGAAAATCATAGATAGATGGGGTAATCTGTACGGGTGTTCATTGACATGTGAGTGACAGGTTTGGATGTGTCTAGAAGGATGAGTGAGACGTTGTTGCTTCCTGTTAAATCATGTAATTGAAGTCTCGCACCTTTAATGGTGGGGAAAGAAACCGAGGTGGCTTAAGCTAGTAACCAAGAGATTAGATTATCGTTCAATGGTGTTTTTGGTATCGAAAGACTTCATTCCATTATAGGATAGCGATGAGAATGCGGCGTGATTCAGGTAGCTTACTCGACGGTATCAAAAGGAGTTGTCAATTGGCTAATCTGGGTTATATAAACATAGTTGACAGGTTGACGAAGATTGAGTTTGTTTAAAGTCTCCTTCAACTGTGAGATCGATTGTTGGAGTGTGAAGAAGCTTGAAACAAACGTATAACAGGTGTATAAACCTGGCGACCTGCAAGGATGTTATCGCGGTCTCGAAGAGCTCTTGCAACAGAAACATATGGCGTGGTTCTCTCGAAGATGGTTACTGGGGATTGGTTTTCTGATCTGGTGCATCTCACAATCGCAAGGCAAGAGGTCACGGTCGCGAAACTGGTACAACCTGCAAGAAGTTAGAATCGGATTAGAACTTCTAGTTTGACTCTAATTCGTTGTTTATTTGCTCTATAAAAAGAACCCTTGTAATCTGTAATTAGGTGCACAAAAATTACTAGTGAAAATCTCTGGTTTGCGTTCGTGTACTAAACTTTTTTTCGTATTTGAAGTTAGGATATAATCACGTTAAATCTCCACGTCATTTTTATCTTTATTTGTTGTTCTTATGCATTATATTGCTCGTTTAATGCTTAAGCTGAGTTAATAATTGTGATAGACAAAACAGCGTAATTGCAATTATATTATTGATGTCCGATTGTTATTACAAGGGATTGTATATATAGAGTTTATATTTACACTCTAATCCCTCTAATATAATAATGGTTACATAATGAATCTTAAGTAGTCTAATATTCCCCCGCAAGCAAAGGCGGGGGAACGACCTGCATCTTGGATCGTAACAGGAGAAATCTTGAAGATGGCAGAGGCTTCGTAAATATATCTGCAATTTGATCATCGGTTGTAATAAACTGAACCGAGAGCTTCTGTTGTGCAACCTTTTCACGAACAAAATGAAAATATACTTCTACGTGTTTTGTACGTGCATGAAACACTGGATTTGCTGATAGGTATGTAGCACCACGATTGTCACACCATAAAGTAGGAACCTTCATAAATGGCACTCGAAGTTCATGCATCAAATCTTGTAACCATGTAAGTTCGGCAATGGTATCAGCTAAGGCTTTGTATTCGAATTTTGTAGATGACCGAGATACAGTCTTTTGTTTACGGGCAGACCACGAAACAAGGTTTGATCCCAGATAGATAGCATATCCCCCAGTGGATCGACGGTCGTCCAGACAACCAGCCCAGTCGGCATCCAAAAAACTAGTCAACGAGTTTTGATTAGAATCAGTATAGCCATGTATGTTTGTACCCGAAGAATGTTGAAAACGAAGCCCATAATTAGCTGTTCCTTGAAGGTATCGAAGAATACTTTTCGCTGCAGCCCACTGATTTTCGGTTGGTGAATGCATATAATGATAAACTTTGTTTACGGAGAAGGTGATATCGGGACGAGATAAAGTAAAGTATTGAAGAGCTCCTACAATATGTCGGTATTTAACCGGATCAGCAAACACGGGACTATCACCGAGAGCAAGACTCTCATTACTGGTCATTGTAGGAGACTGGTTTAGAATCGGACATGCCAGCACGTTCTAAAAGTTCATGTATGTATTTTCGTTGCGACAGGATGACATCATCACCAGCACGAGTTACCTCAATTCCAAGAAAGTAAGACAAACTACCGATGTCTTTACCAGAATCATTTAGGTAAGTGTGATTGGGTAAGTAGGGTGAGATCAGTTTCGACAACGTGACGATGACGACGTTCAACAATGCCGTTTTGTTCACTTGTATGCGGACAAGAGAGTCGATGAGTAATTCCGAGAGAAGAGAAGAATTTTGAAAGATTTCGGAATTCACCACCCCAATCGGTTTGAACCGATTTTAGTTTGGTTTGGAATTGTCGTTCAGCAACTAATAAAAATTGTTTAAATGTATCATACACATCGGACTTTAGGTGTAAGGGAAAAAACCACATGTATTTAGAGAAGTGATCAACACATAATACGAAATATTTGTGACCATTAAACGAAGTAATAGGTGCGGGACCCCAAACATCACAGAAGACAAGATCCAAAATATTAGAACTCTAATAAGTAGACGGTAATAAATGTAATTTAGATGACTTGCTAACAGCACAAGAATCACAAAATGTGTGAATACACTTATTACTTAAAAGTAAACTATACTTAGATAAAATTGACTTTAAAAGTTATGGATGTGGATGTCCAAGTCGTTGATGCCAAATTGTAGAAGTTGCACGAGAAGGGGAACAAGAAAGTTTCCCGGACAAAGGTGCACGAAGAAGGTTTATAACGATCCTCATTTTTCCATTCTATATTTCTCATTTTTCCATCCTATACTCTTTCTTATTAAATGCCCAACAATATAATCAAACTTAATAATTAAACTTTAATCGATAAAGGTCAAGCGTTAAGAATTATAAAATACGATAATTAACTTTGTACAAGTTAATAAAAATAATAAGTTAATAAACTTTTGTGAGTAAATATATAACTATAAAGACTTGTGTAATTAAAATAAATAAACTTGGATAATTAAGGGTTATTAAGCTAAATTAAAGTACAAGGACATAAGTGAAAAATGTTAACCATAACCCTAATTAGCCTAGCCGATTTTAGGGAGGGTGAAATACCCTTTTTGTCCCTCAAATTTTCGGCCCATGCATCCCTCCTAACCCCTTCTCCAAGTTAGACTTGTTCTCTAAGTAATTCCTTATAAAACCCTAATTCTATAATAATCCTAACACTCCTATAAATAGGGACCTAGGCTAAACCATTCCATGTACCAAATCACAAACAAATCCCTCACTCAAATCTCTCTCTCCCTCTTTTGATTTCGGCCCCAAAAACCGAAATCCACCACCACACCATCGAAATCCTTGAGGGTTTCCAAGTAATCTTCAAGTGTTCTTCGCATTCTTCGTGATCTTCAAGAATCTTCAAGGTGTTCTTCAAGATATTCAAGGCTTTGATCTTTCATATTCATCGAGTTCTTCTTTTCTTTGTTAATCTTCTTGGATCTTCAAAGGTATAACATAAAACCCTAAACTATTTCCTTAATTCTTTGATCTTTGTTTTGATCTATAAGCATATAAATTTATAAACATATAAACATAAGAACAAACCTAGATCTATACATGTAAGAAAAAAAAAATATAAATCTATACATGTGTGTGTGTGTGTGTCGACTAGAAAAAAAAAAAGGAAGGAAGTTTTGATCTTTAAAACCCTAGATACACTTAGGAGGTTTGTTAGTGTTTAATTAAGGAAACAAAATAAACTACATATATATATACATATAATTCGACATATACATATATATATGTAGAAAATAAATTTTTATATACATATATATATATACACGACATCATATACATATATACACTAAAACCCTAAACTCTAATTTAAATTATACTACTTTGATCAAAACCCTAGTTTATTAAAAACCTAATTAATTACTAAACCCTAATTTATGAAACCCTAGGACATTAATTACTAAACCCTAGTTAATTAAATACTACTTTAAATAACTAACTCTAATTAATGAAACCCTAATACTACTTATACTATTAATTAACATGTATACACTGTTACTATTATTAACACCTATAACCTACTACTTATATTATAACACGTAAAGACATTTTGGGATATGTATTAGAGATGTATAGATCTTCGAACTTTCTAGACGAATGGTTTCTATGAAACTCTAGGCGGAAGGGTTTGGATTTTCGATTTAAAGGGTCCTATAGCTCAAGCCCCTAGACTTGAAATGGCCATTCGAAGAGAAAGGGGTGATTGGAAGCTTATCTAATACGACAAGTATCCTAAAATAGAAAACACTCTTTAAGTAGAAACTTTCTAATTATAGAAGCTTACTAAAATAGGGAACCTACTAAAATAAGAAACTTTCTAAAAATGAAAACTTTCTAAAAACAGAAACTTACTAAGAATAGAAACTTAGTGAAGCAAACTATACTTAAACACGTACTTAAACTTAAACATGGGCAAAACACTTAACTACTCTTAAATGTCATAGGTTGACTTTCCTGCTCACTCGTCCAACTTTCTGTTTTCGAGGAATACCTCTCTCTCTACTTACTAAGGTGAATTCATAGCCCCTCTTTATTGCTAGCAAACTTACTTACTTTTGGGGTGAGACACATGTTGTTGTTACTTTTTACACTTTAGACATGTTAGGTACCCGGGAAAGGAGTAATACGAGTTTCCCTAGCCTTATGGAAGATCCTTTATACGGGGCTATATAAAGGATCCAAGGCTCCCTAGATTAGCTAAGCTTAGCCACTGTTATGTAGAGATATTCAAGAGAGCCGTGGAAAGTCAATCTTGACTGATTGACTTTCTCTCTCAATCTTTATGGTTAATCTTCACATTCATTGGTATTCATGCATCTATGGTCCTATCAATTGGTATCAGAGCCTAACTTTCAACGAAACGAAGGAGATCCTATGAATATTATGAATGTTTTCCCTCCACCTTCAAACCTTCAAACACAAATCACATACATCTTCAACTTACCTTCAACATAAAATCTTCAAACCTTCATCATCATCATCATGAAGATATGAAGATCTTCGAAATTTTTTCGAAAAATTTTCGAAATTTTTTTTGATACCGAATATCACCAAAACACAAACACATCTAAATGAGATTTATTCGTTACCGAATCTCATTTTCCGAATCTAAACCGACACTTATCCAAATCACAATTCCAAAACACAAATACATTTTCACAAATCACAACAACAATTCACATTTATTCAGATTCATTTATCATCATCAGAATACAATATCATTTTCATATTCATTAAATCAAAACAGATTCATCAGGCTCATGTTACTGTTCGTGAGTTTTCAAGTTCTTCATGAACTCACAAATTTGATATCTACAAATCATGATTCTAAACACAGATTGCTATCAAATTCATGATCCTAACAACAAACCGAAGCTTCGTGATTATTCGTATTCGATCAGTAACATCAAATTCGAAGTGATTAATCTCGAGTTCCTCATTCTTCGACTTTTCAAGACGTTTTGGCCTCCGGAACATTTCGGAACGAATTGAAGAAAAGTATAATTGCAGAAGTATTCACAATCATATCATGAACGTGTATGTAAATTCACATATCTTAACCTTCAATTTCGTGCTCTAATTTTGAGGTCAAACGTTAGATTACAAAAGTCAACAGGATGTTAATGGAAAGAATTGGTGATATATATGTTGATTCATGCTTCAAGGATACTGAACGAGTGTTTGTTGATGGATTAGCAACAACTTTGATGAAGCAATTATGGCCATAAAACCAGTTAATCATACAAATCAATTTTATGTGCATATTGAAGACATCGTTGCTGTTCATGGTTTGATTTCGAAGAGGATTGCTATTTTGGATCCAAATTCTTCACAAAATGTCTATGTCGCTGCTATAGCTAACTGATTCAATCGATTTGAGGCATTGATTTGTTCAAATTGCACGTTTGAAAAACACATGTTCATCTTCATGAACAAATTCGGTATATTGCAGTGGTTACTGATTCGGTAGATGATTAATATTCGGTATTGCTTTATGAAGATTATGATTCGGTATGCATAAGGCTCGGTTCATGCTTCGATTTGCTACTGATGATGATTTAGTTTGTTGTTTTAATACCGAATAGCACATTCTGGTTCGGTATTCAGATCAAAGAGAAGTATTTCATGGCTTTGGGCCACTCATATTGTGATTGGACTTCAACTTACCGAATCTACATTAGGCCCAACAAGCATAAACAGAATCTATCAAGCCCAACAACCGAATCTGATTTACTTTGGGCCTTTAGCTTCAACTAAGCCCAACTACCGAATCTGGTGGATCTTATGTGACTTTTACAGATACAGTCCCTGAAAGGTTTAAGACTTTTGCAAGCTCAGTCCAAGTACCGAATCTGGACACAATATTGACAGTTTTGACCCCTGACTTTTGACAGAATTTTCAGAATTAGTCCTTTACCGAATCTAGACCTCCAAAGCGTATTTTTTCACTATTTTCGAGGCTCGGATTCACACGGCTTTTCTCATACGCGTTCTATATGATATTTTGGAGATTTGTCGAGCACGTCAACCATTTTAAACAATGACGCTCTTATTTCATCCAATATTCATGCGAGCATCATTGTAGGGGAGATATTTATATGGTTGATGTGCGTGTGACTTCTATACATGTACGGTATAGGACTCGGACTTCAAAGAAATAATTGTTTGTTTGGGGGGAAGCTAGAGACTCGAAGAAGATCCTACATCATATGGGGAGTTTTCTTATGACTAGTATAGAAAGTACTCTTTGGAACGATGAAAGTTCAAGAGGTGTGTCTCGGTATTGAAACCGACGGTATTTACGTCATGACATTTTGATGCGAGCCCATGTACTTTGAGGGGGGAGATTCTAAAGTTTCAAAATGACTTCTCAATGCAAGCAAATTCTAAAGACATATCACAACTAAGTCAAGGGAGGGATTGATAGTAACATATTTAGTTTGTGATGTGTTCTTCAATGAGCATTCCGCTGTGCACAATCAAAGACCGTTGAAAGAGCAAAGATATCACGATGAAGTTCAAGTCTCAAACAAAGTCGAAAGAAGATTGTTAGCGTGACAATTCGAGGATCTAGGGGGAGGTTGAAGCGTAATGATTGACCAAGACGATGTTAGAGATGCGAATTCATTTGATGATTCAAAGTGAAGATTCAAGATCTTCATCAACGGCCGTACATCATTCGGGGGGAGTTAGTTAGCAATAGTTGATTCTTTCCTTGTAATGTTGTATGTTTACTAAGGAGTTAGTTTTTGGAAACCCGTCTCACTCCTGGGGGGAGATTGTTAGGTACCCGGGAAAGGAGTAATACGAGTTTTCCTAGCCTTATGGAGGATCCTTTATACGGGGCTATATAAAGGATCCAAGGCTCCCTAGATTAGCTAAGCTTAGCCACTATTATGTAGAGATATTCAAGAGAGCCGTGGAAAGTCAATCTTGACTGATTGACTTTCTCTCTCAATCTTTATGGTTAATCTTCACATTCATTTGTATTCATGCATCTAGGGTCCTATCAAGACACAAGTACCAAACTGTTAAACTATGCTATACCCGGCTATGTCCGACTAAGTCCCTACAGTGATATTTTTAATTGATGCGGCATACTTAATTATTGGGGGTAGGCCTATCGGGAGTAACATCCCCGATACATTTGACTAAGTCTTTGTATTACTTGATAATGAAATTAAAACCGACAAGGACAGACACAACTTGTCATGGGGAAAACTTGAACGTTTAGTCTAAATATCACGCTTTGGCATAACTTTTGATCCTGCGGGAGATCAACTTTATAAACTAAATCTTGTGGTCTAAAACAACGGTCAAACTTTTGTTAAACCTATGAACTTCACTCAACCATTTTGGTTGACACTTTAGCATGTTTTGTCTCAGGTGCTGTTTGATACAAGCTTTCTATCTACTGCTTATGTGATGCTACTTGGACATAGGATCAAGATATTATCGCATTTATTACTATTGCATTTAAACAATTACATTATTCCTTTGTAATGACATTTCATTTTCCGCTGCGTACTCCATAAAGTTTAATTTTCTCATTTAGCATTGTTCTCATTATTATAATATGTTGGTATATTTTGATATTAAGTCACATTTCACCCAGACCCTAACTGGGGGTGTGATAGATTGGTATCAGAGCATAACCAGGCTGTTATAGAGAACCAGGATTGCATCTTTATGTGTGCCTTATTTGCTAGCGAGGGTGCCTTAGCAATCTAGGAAACTATAACCTTTCCTGCCTTAGACTTTAAAGCACTTAGGATTGCCCTATAATCTTAACATTTATGCTTTCCTAAACTTGACTAAAAGATTCTAATCAAAGTCTCTTTCCTAATGATAGGATGTCAAGCTCAAACGTTAACAAGCCCAACAAGGCAACTCACAACCCTACTACCGAAGTAGGTGTTAGACACTCTGTAACATCAAGACCTGTTCGAAGTCCTTCTTACAGTCCTGCTTCACCAAACTATAGTCCAAATACTCTGTGAAATTCACAAAGGTCTCCTCAATATTATCCAACTCCTAGAATCGAGGATAAAGGAAAACGTCATGAAGAAGCCGGTCCATCAAGGAAGAGAGCCCGGACTCCTTCTTATAATGATGCTGCTAAGTATGAGGGTTTGCTTCACCACATGGCGAGAGTGGAGATCCGTATGGATGAAAAGGATCGCGAAATTAAGAAGTTGGTGGAGGAAAATGTTGAACTAAGAAAAGAATTAAGGCTCCTAAAGTACGAGAAAGAACGCAACACTCGTTGGGGGAAGCAATCACTTGCTCATCTCCAGGAGGATGTTAACTTCCGAATGAAAATGGAGAGAAGTCGAGTTGACAAACAACTTTCCTTAAGGCAATACGACACCAATGCCATTAACAGTCGTGTTACCAACCTTTACGACAATCTCGAATATCTCTACGAAAAGCAAAAAGGGAAGAACGAGCAATATGATAAGTTTATCAAAGAATCTCTCGACTCTCAAACCGAAAGGCTAGAGAAACTTGTGAAGGATAACATGGAAAAAGTGATGAAGCAGTTTGAGGACGAGAAGATGAAATATGAAGACTATTTCAATCTTAATATTCTTTAGTTATCTTTCCTATTTTTCCATCTATGTAAAGGCTATGCCTTAAAACTATTTCTATTTCTGAATCGTGTAATAAAAAGGATTATTTAATGCCTCGTTCCTTAATAATATAAAGTGTTTTATATATATATCATGTGATATCAATACTTTATCTTATTCCTACTTGTAATTGCTCAACCCTATAATTTGTTAACTTATCCGACTTATGTAGCGACATCATGGTTCGTACAGCTGCACCTACTGTTAACAATATCGTATTGACTACTGAGCAATTCCAACAACTACTCACTGCCGCACAAGGCAACAATCAAGCTAACAATGTTAATCCTCAACCTAAACCTTGTTCCTACAAGGATTTTTCAAACTGTCATCCTCCTGCATTTAAGGGAACTGAGGAAGCTGTCGAACTAGTCCGTTGGTTCGAGAAGATGGAACCTATTTTTCATATTTGCAACTGTGGTGATTACGACCAAGTAAAGTATGCCACTAGCTCATTGGGTGGTAATGCTTTAACTTGGTGGACTGCTCATGCCAAGTCCGTAGGAATTGATAATGCTAATGCAATTCCATGGGACGAACTCAAAAGCATGATGGTTAACAAATTCTGCCCTCGAAGTCAAGTCCAGAAGCTTGAAGCTGAGTTCTGGGAACTCAAGGTCAAGGGTACTGATATTGAGAACTACACCAATCGTTATTTGGAACTTTCTACTCTATGTCCTGAGATGTTTCCTACCGAAGCTAGAAGAATTGAGCGGTATATTGAAGGTCTTCTCGAGGATGTTCAAGGGAATGTTATAGCTACGGAGAAGGTTACTCTGGATACTGTGATTCTTATGGCACAAAATCTGATGTTGGCCAAGAGAAGAAGAGCGTCGGCTAATAAGCAGGTTGAAACCAAGGGTAATGATGGTAAGAGGAAGTTTGAGCCATCTCAAGGTTCGGCTCAGAATGAAAATAAGAAGCCTGCGGATAACACAAGGTCGAATTATAAGGGTACTTATCCTTTCTGTATTCGTTGTGAGAGGCATCACCCGGGGAAGTGCACTGCGGTTTGTGCGTTGTGTAAGAAAGTGGGACACGTTGCTAAGACGTGTAAGACTCCTCCAAAGGATAAGGCTATTGTTCCAGCCAAAGCTCCTCCAACCTGCTATACTCGTGGAGAAAAGGGACACATTAGTCCTAATTGTCCTAAGAAGAAGGATAATCCCGCTACTGGAGCTAATACTACTGCTGCGAAGGGTCGTGCATTTGTTATTACGGCTGCTGAAGCCCGGGATGAAGATGAAGTTATCACGGGTACATATCTTGTCAATAATTGTTTTGCAACTATTTTATTCGATACTGGTGCCGACCGAAGTTACGTGTCTAGTGATTTTTGTACACTATTTACTGAAAAGCCTCAACCCTTAGAAACTAAACGATTAGTAGAAGTGGTTAATGGAAAAGTCATGCAAGTTGATAAAATCTATAAAAACTGCAACCTAATCTTAGCCGATAAGGAATTTAAGATAGACCTTTTGCCGGTCGAGCTCGGAAGTTTTGACGTCGTAGTTGGTATGGATTGGTTACGTCCATTACATGCTGCTATCATGTGTTATGATAAAACTATTAATGTTCCATTGAGAAATGGAGATATTCTCATCATCCAAGGTGAAAAGAGTGGTTCCAATCTCAACATCATCTCCTCTATTAAAACCCGCAAATACCTTATGAAAGGTTACCCAGCCATTCTAGCCCACGTTAAGTTGATCGAATAGGAAGAAAAGCGTATTGAAGATGTACCGATGGTTAAAGACTATCCTGATGTGTTTCCCAAAGATCTTTCTGGTCTTCCACCTCCTCGACAAGTTGAATTTCAAATTGATTTGACTCCCGGTGCTGCTCCTATTGCTAAAGCCCCATATCGTTTAGCACCTCCTGAGATGAAGGAATTATCCAATCAACTCCAAGAACTATTGAATAAAGGTTTTATTCATCCAAGCTCGTCCCCATGGGGAGCTCCTATTCTGTTTGTTAAGAAGAAAGATGGTACGTTAAGGATGTGTATTGATTATCGCGAACTTAACAAGCTTACTATCAAGAACCGTTATCCGTTGCCGCGTATCGATGATCTGTTTGATCAACTTCAAGGATCAAGCGTCTATTCAAAGATTGACTTAAGGTCAGGTTATCACCAACTCAGAGTCAAGGAATCTGATATTCCCAAGACTGCTTTTCGCACTCGCTATGGACACTATGAGTTTTGTGTTATGCCTTTTGGTTTGACTAATGCTCCTGCTATGTTCATGGATCTTATGAACCGTGTTTGCAAACCCTATCTCGATAAATTCGTCATTGTATTCATTAATGACATCTTGATCTATTCCAAGAGTGAGGAAGAACATGAGCAACATTTGTGCATGATTCTTGAACTCTTGAGAAGGGAACAACTTTATGCTAAATTCTCTAAGTGCGAGTTTTGGTTAAAAATCGTACAATTCCTTGGACATGTTGTTGATAGAAGCGGAATACATGTCGATCCTGCTAAAATCACTGCTATTCAGAACTGGGAGATACCAAAGACTGCGAAGCATATTCGCCAGTTTTTGGGACTTGCCGGTTACTATCGGAGATTCATTAAAGATTTTTCTCTCATTGCTAAGCCTCTTATGAAGCTAACTCAAAAAGGAAAGAAATTTAAGTGGTCCGAAGAACAGGAATCTGCTTTTAAGATTTTGAAGGAGAAATTGACCACAGCCCCAATTCTATCTTTACCTGAAGGTACTGATGACTTTGTTGTTTACTGCGATGCTTCGAAGCAAGGCTTTGGTTGTGTTTTAATGCAACGAGAAAAGGTTATTGCTTACGCATCTAGGCAGTTGAAGAAACATGAAGAGAACTATACCACACATGACCTTAAGTTAGGTGCCGTGGTATTTGCATTAAAGATATAGAGACATTATTTGTATGGTACCCATTTTACGGTGTACACTGATCATAAAAGTCTTCGACAAATCTTTGATCAAAAATAGCTGAACATGAGGCAAAGCCGATGGCTCGAGTTATTGAACGATTATCACTGTGAGCTGAAATATCATCCTGGCAAGGCGAATGTAGTTACCGATGCCCTTAGTCGAAAAGACGATGTTAAACGTGTTCGTGCTCTAAACCTGAAAATCAAATCAAATCTTATCTCACGAATCTGTGAAGCTCAATTGGAAGCTATTAAACCGACACTTATCGAAGGTGAAGGACCCATTGGTTTTGAGAACCAACTTCAAGTGAAAGCTAATAGTACACGGTACTTTGGCAACAGGATTTGGGTTCCTCGTTTCGGTAATCTTCGCGAACTAGTCTTGGATGAAGCTCATAAGACTAGATATTCTATTCATCCCGGTTCCAGTAAAATGTATCACGATGTGAAGCAATTCTACAGGTGGCCTAACATGAAAGCCGACATTGCTACTTATGTTAGTAAGTGTCTTACTTGTTTGAAGGTCAAGGCCAAACATCAAAAGCCTTCTGGTCTGTTGACACAACCCGATATTCCGCAGTGGAAGTGGGAATGTATCACTATGAACTTTGTTACTAAGTTACCTAAGACTGCGAACGGTAACGATACTATTTGGGTCTTAGTTGATCGTCTTACTAAATCTGCACATTTCATACCGATCAAGGAAACCGAAAAGATGGAGAGATTAGCACAGCTTTATATTAAAGAAATCGTCTCATGTCATGGTGTTCCTATTTCGATTATTTCTGATCGCAACAGTCGATTCGTTTCTAGATTCTGGAAAACTTTACAATCTGCTCTTAGAACTCAACTCGACATGAGTACAGCTTATCATCCTCAAACTGATGGTCAAAGTGAATGGACTATTCAAACCATGGAAGATATGTTGCGTGCTTGTGCAATCGATTTTGGCAAAGGATGGGATAGACATCTACCTTTGGTTGAATTTTCTTATAACAACAGTTATCACTCCAGCATTAAGGCTGCACCTTTTGAAGCTTTATATGGACGGAAGTGTAGATCCCCTCTGTGTTGGGATGAACTTGAGGACAGACATTTAACTGGTCCTGAAATTATTCACGAAACTACCGAAAAGATCGTTCAGATTAAGCAACGTTTAGAAACTGCCCGTAGCCGACAGAAGAGCTATGCCGATAAGAAACGAAAAGACATCGAATACCAAGTTGGAGATAAAGTCATGTTGAAAGTATCCCCTTGGAAAGGTGTTGTTCGCTTCGGTAAGCGAAGTAAACTCAGTGCACGATATGTTGGACCATTCACAATCACTGAAAGAGTCGGTCCTGTAGCATATCGATTAGAACTACCAACTGAACTCAGTCAAGTACATGATGTGTTTCATGTCTCAAATCTTAAAAGGTGTCTTGCTGATGACACACTCGTTATTCCTCTGGATGATGTTCGCATTAATGAGCAAATGCACTTCGTTGAAGAACCTATAGAAATCATGGAAGGAGAGGTCAAACAAACGTGTAAAAGCAACATACCTATCGTTAAAGTCTGTTGGAATTCGCGTAGAGGCCCCGAATATACCTGGGAACGCAAAGACCACATGAAACGAAAATATCCCCATCTCTTTTCAACTGCTTATGCAAACGAGGAAAACTACCTAAAAACTTCGGGACGAAGTTTTCAGTAACGGGGAGGTACTATAACGATCCTCATTTTTGCATTCTATATTTCTCATTTTTCCATCCTATACTTTTCCTTATTAAATGCCCAACAATATAATTAAACTTAATAATTAAACTTTAATCGATAAAGGTCAAGCGTTAAGAATTATAAAATACGATAATTAACTTTGTACAAGTTAATAAAAATAATAAGTTAATAAACTTTTGTGAGTAAATATATAACTATAAAGACTTGTGTAATTAAAATAAATAAACTTGGATAATTAAGGGTTATTAAGCTAAATTAAAGTACAAGGACTTAAGTGAAAAATGTTAACCCTAACCCTAATTAGCCTAGTCGATTTTAGGGAGGGTGAAATACCCTTTTTGCCCCTCAAATTTTCGGCCCATGCATCCCTCCTAACCCCTTCTCCAAGTTAGACTTGTACCCTAAGTAATTCCTTATAAAATCCTAATTCTAGAATAATCCTAACACTCCTATAAATAGGGACCTATGCTAAACCATTCCATGTACCAAATCACAAACAAATCCCTCACTCAAATCTCTCTCTCCCTCTCTTGATTTCGGCCCCAAAAAACGAAATCCACCACCACACCATTGAAATCCTTGAGGGTTTCCAAGTAATCTTCAAGTGTTCTTCGCGTTCTTCGTGATCTTCAAAATTCTTCAAGGTGTTCTTCAAGATATTCAAGGCTTTGATCTTTCATCTTCATCGAGTTCTTCTTTTCTTTGTTAATCTTCTTGAATCTTCAAAGGTATAACATAAAACCCTAAACTATTTCCTTAATTCTTTGATCTTTGTTTTGATCTATAATCATATAAATTTATAAACATATAAACATAAGAACAAACCTAGATCTATACATGTAAGAAAAAAAAATATATAAATCTATACATGTGTGTGTGTGTGTGTGTCGACTAGAAAAAAAAAAGGAAGGAAGTTTTGATCTTTAAAACCCTAGATACACTTAGGAGGTTTGTTAGTGTTTAATTAAGGAAACAAAATAAACCTACATATATATACATATAATTCGACATATACATATATATATATATATATATATATATATATATATATATATATATATATATATATATATATATATATATATATATATGTAGAAAATAAATTTTTATATACATATATATATACACGACATCATATACGTATATACACTAAAACCCTAAACCCTAATTTAAACTATACTACTTTGATCAAAACCCTAGTTTATTAAAAACCTAATTAATTACTAAACCCTAATTTATGAAACCCTAGGACATTAATTACTAAACCCTAGTTAATTAAATACTACTTTAAATAACTAACTCTAATTAATGAAACCCCAATGCTACTTATACTATTAATTAACATGTATACACTGTTACTATTATTAACACCTATAACCTACTACTTATATTATAACACGTAAAGACATTTTGGGATATGTATTAGAGATGTATAGATCTTCGAACTTTCTGGACGAATGGTTTCTACGAAACTCTAGGCGGAAGGGTTTGGATTTCCGATTTAAAGGGTCCTATAGCTCAAGCCCCTAGACCTGAAATGGCAAAGGGATGATTGGAAGCTTATCTAATACGACAAGTATCCTAAAATGGAAAACACTCTTTAAGTAGAAACTTTCTAATTATAGAAGCTTACTAAAATAGGGAACCTACTAAAATAAGAAACTTTCTAAAAATGGAAACTTTCTAAAAATAGAAACTTACTAAGAATAGAAACTTAGTGAAGCAAACTATACTTAAACACGTACTTAAACTTAAACATGGGCAAAACACTTAACTACTCTTAAATGTCATAGGTTAACTTTCCTGCTCACTCGTCCAACTTTCTGTTTCCGAGGAATAACTCTTTCTCTACTTACTAAGGTGAATTCATAGCCCCTATTTATTGCTAGCAAACTTACTTACTGTTGGGGTGAGACACATGCTGTTTTTACTTTTTACACTTTAGACACAAGTACCAAACTATTAAATTATGCTATACCCGGCTATGTCCGACTAAGTCCCTACAGTGATATTTTTAATTACTGTGGCATGCTTAATTATTGGGGGTAGGCCTATCGGGAGTAACGTCCCCGATACATTTGACTAAGTCTTTGTATTACTTGATAATGAAATTAAAACCGACAAGGACAGACACAACTTGTCATGGGACAAACTTGAACGTTTAGTTTAAATATCACGCTTTGGCATAACTTTTGATCCTGCGGGAGATCAACTTTACAAACTAAATCTTGTGGTCTAAAACAACGGTCAAACTTTTGTTAAACCTATGAACTTCACTCAACCTTTTTGGTTGACACTTTAGGATGTTTTGTCTCAGGTGCTGTTTGATACAAGTTTTCTATCTACTGCTTATGTGATGCTACTTGGACATAGGATCAAGAGATTATCGCATTTATTACTATTGCATTTAAACAATTACATTATTCCTTTGTAACGACATTTCATTTTTTGCTGCGTACTCCATAAAGTTTAATTTTCTCATTTAGCATTGTTCTCGTTATTATAATATGTTGGTATATTTTGATATTAAGTCACATTTCGCCCAGGCCCTAACTGGGGGTGTGATAAGGTTGAAGGAGTAAAGCCCATCATTACTTGGACCAATGAGGAGGGTAGTGTGAGTTGTCTCGTCCTTCACAGCAAAATAAGAAGAGTGAAATTGAAAATACACATGATTATCAAAACAGAATTTTTGAACAGATAATAACTTATGTTTAATGGAACAAGAAGTATATCTTTAACAGAGAAGGTTTTGTTTGGTGAGAATAGTTTGGACGAGCCGATATGTAAAATGGGGAGACCCTTACCATTGCCAACATGAAGATTATCATTACCATAATATGCCTCAGAGTAGTCGAAGGTGGATAAGTCAGGAGCATCATGGTGACTCGAGCCCGTATTAGGAAGCCAAGAGGATGATACGTGGGAGCGGTGTTCTGCGAAGTTTGCTGTTGCAGGTGATCTCCGAATGGTAGATGGGTCACGATTTGGACAGTCAGATGGAATGTGACCAATACCACACATGTGACAAGTGCCATAAACAGTATTCTGATTAGATGCCCAACTAAATCGATTACCTCCTTGACTACGATTGTTGTAGTTGCCGCGTCCCCTGCATGAATCACGACCTCGGCCACGATTATTTCCCGAACGATTTGTGAATAGGGCTTGAGCAAGTGGTGTATTAGGTGACTGTGTTTGCAAGCCGAGTTGAGATAGGAGCTGCTGAAGGGCATGAAGTTGATCAGGTGTGGTGGTACTAGACATATCAGAGGGCTGCTGCTGTTGTGTACCAGTAGTGAAAGCTTGGGCTGGAGTGATGTCTGCTGTGTTTTTCGTGACCATGTAATCGTGATCAGCGAGGATTCCATGATGTGATGACCCGGAAATTTCTGACCAAATTTAAACTTAATCTTTAATGTTTCTGACACGATAAGCAAAGTCCATGAAGTTGAATCTCAAAATTTTGAACTATTCAATTACCCTTCGATTGTTCTCAACGATTCGCGAACAATTATATGTAAATAGATACATATACTATAACTTGAAAACGTAACAAAGTGTTATGAAAATGATACTGTGCATTAACCTTATTGGTTTGATTATCTGATTAATATTTAGATAAGTTAACTAAAACGTTTAAGATGAACCAGTAAAACACTAATATGCTACAGTATTTTCGAATTGCTACAGTACCCGAAAAGCTACAGTGTTTTCAAAAATCACTATTTGCTACAGTAAAATTTACTTTGCTACAGTGAATTGCTACAGTAAAATTGACTTTGCTATAGTAACTTTGCTATAGTAAGCACTATTTTAAAAATGAAAATGTATATATGTATATGTATATACTACGAGACAATAATTTATAGAAGTAAATGACCAAAATACTCGAAAGTTTAAGATACACTTTGAGTGATATAATTTAGGGATAATTTAAGATTATATTTTGACAAAGGTACGTGTCCCAAAATGTAAATTACAAGTTTTCTCAGCGTACGAAGGTACATTCGAAAAACCGAAACCGGGACATAAGTCCAGTGACAACGTACGAATCATCGGTACTAAAATTACAAGTTAATTATACACGTAAATATAATATATTATATAATTAATTATTTAAATTATATATATTATATTTATATTTTATTATGTCGATGAACTAGATTACAAACAAGTTGTGAGCTGGAGAATCTTCCCATGCGATCGCATGGGAAATGGTCATGAAGGCCATGCGATCGCATGGCAGTCTGGGTCAGGCACTCTCTATAAATTCGATCGATTTCAGCTCAGTTTTACACACTTATATATTCATTTTACTCCGTAAATATTTATTATTATTATTATTATTATTATTATTATTATTATTATTATTATTATTATTATTATTATTATTATTATTAAGATTATTATTATTATTAATCTTATTATTATTAGTATTATTAATTAGTATTATACATAAAATACTACGACGAAGTCATGAGCGTGTCACTTTTAAAATGGTTTTCAAGCGGGATAGAGTTAAGGAAATTATGGGTTATTGCCAAGGCGGTTATGGGAAATGTTCGGGGGTATATTCGCGAGTCAAACCTAGTGTTTATCATCTCCGTTACGTCTACGTACTTTCCTACAATATTGAATCTCAATATTGATACGTTGAGATCTACGATTATTTGATATTCCGAGTTTCGGTCACATTACGATGAACAACTTTATGTGCTGCTAAGGTGAGTTTCATAAGATCCCTTTTACTCTCTACATTTTTGGGCTGAGAATACATGCAAATGCTTTATTAACCAATATACAATATTTATATGTGTGAGTTTCATAAGATCCCTTTTACTCTCTACATTTTTGGGCTGAGAATACATGCAAATGCTTTATTAACCAATATACAATATTTATATGTGTGAGTTTCATATGATCCCTTTTACTCAATATATTTTTGGGCTGAGAATACATGCGACTGTTTATAAATACTGAAAATACTAGATTTATATGCGTGAGTTTCATTGATCCCTTTTTAATTGCTTTTGCAATCTATATTTTTGGGCTGAGAATACATGCACTTTATTTTAAACGCAATGGATACAAGTACATACTAAATTCTACACCAAGTTTGAACCGAAAATCCCTTAGCTTTGGTAACTAGTAACTGCCGGTTATAAGAACTGGTGGGCGCGAGTAGTTATATATGGATCCATAGGGCTTGACATCCCCGTCCGAGCTAGAGCGCTAGCCTTTTAACGGACGTATGCTATTTGAGAAGCGTACACGTTGGTTTGCGTGTATTATTAAGATGATTATACAAAGGGTACAAATTATATATACGTTAAAGTTTAGTTACCAGGGTGCTCAATTTCGTAGAATATTTTGATAAACGTTTCTGGATGAAACAACTGAAATCTTGTGATCTACTTTTATATAATCTATTGATAAACGTTTCTGGATGAAACAACTGAAATCTTGTGATCCACTTTTATATACAGATTATGCGAAACACTAAAACTATGAACTCACCAACCTTTGTGTTGACACTTGTTAGCATGTTTATTCTCAGGTTCCCTAGAAGTCTTTCGCTGTTTGCTTATATGTTAGACAAGCTATGTGCATGGAGTCATACATGGCATATTTTTCAAGGAAACGTTGCATTCACTAAATCATCACCATGTATCTTATTTTGACTGCATTGTCAACGGAAGTACTATTGTAAACTATTATTTACAGTGATTGTATATATGTAGAAATTATCAGATATCGAAAACCTTTGATTTAAATATTCATTTATGGTGTGCCTTTTCAAAAGAATGCAATGTTTACAAAACGTATCATATAGAGGTCAAATACCTCGCAATGAAATCAATGAATGACGTATTGTCCATATAGATTTGGAGCGCTCGTCACAGTTGGTATCAGAGCGTTGGTCCTAGCGAACCAGGTCTTGTATGAATGTGTCTAACTGATAGTTGTTAAGATGCATTAGTAAGTCTGGACTTCGACCGTGTCTGCATGTTAAAAGTTTTGCTTATCATTTCTTGTCAGAAATTACATGCTTATCATTCTTAAGTCTAGACACGTTTTCCTGCATTTATTGCATAAATAGTGTATAGACAAAAATTCATATCTTAGCGTATCTGTTACTGTAAACTTTTCCTGATATCTTCCGAAATTTTCTCCGTAACTTATGGGATTTTGGTATTATATATACATATGCAAATTATGTATCGGAGAATACCAAACTAAATCCTATAATCTATCTCATATCAAAATCAATTCCCTGATTATACAAGATGGATCACGTATCTAGTTCAAATTCCTTAAACTCTGACAGCTATTCCGATATGGATATTCACCTGAACTCTGAAGAAAGTGTAACCGGAATGGATCAACCAATTAGCCATCATCTATTCTGGATGAATTGGGGATGGGTTCGTAGCCTACTTAATTATTGGAGACAAGAAGAAGGCGATCCCTTCCATCCACCACATTGCCCTCTTGGCGAAGAACCTGAAGCACTTACCGGTGAACCTGTTCGTAATACCCTTTTCTCTCTCATCTCCAGAATATCTCGTCATGATCATATACTCTCTCAAATTCTGGATCTTATTCATCCGCTCGTCCGAACCGCCAATCACCCCGGTGTAATAGAGGAAGTCAACGAGCTTCGCGCTCGGGTAGTGGCTTTGGAGAATATGGTGCAAAGGTTACAAGCACCAGCAGCATTACCGGCATCAACAGTACCACCGACAACAACACCAACAGTACCATTACCACCACCAACAATATCCGCATCGTAAACCTCAACTTCACAATCTGTTCCACGAGCATCAACGTCATACGCACCGTAGTTACCAAGAAATACCAGCAACAATAACCGATGAAGTATTAACTCATTTCCCCTGAAGAAATTTTATGTATATTTAATATATAAGAATTTTGAAATCAAAATAAATCTTTTCGTACCAAGTTATTACGTGTGAATCTTAACTGGTAGGTACTACTCGGTTAATACATATTACTAATATGCTATGATGTACATCCTTTGTTAATGACTTAACCATCGTTAACTACAATCTCTGTTTCCAACTCAATGAATTCCATTTCATAATAAACTGAGTATATTATTCAATTATATGGTTGATTTTATACTTTCATCTTCGATGTATTCGAAACTTTCTAGAAAACATCATTCGTACCTTGCAAAGTTAACAAGAGTTCCATGAGCACCAATATGATTCACTGAGAAAATATCAATAAAACTGAGTATTGATTACATTAGTGAAATACTCCGTAAAGATTATTAAATCTTTAATGTTTTAGAGATTATTCATTTCTAATTCAAGTCAAAAACCAAATGAGCTTAATATGATATTAACTCATCAAATCTATATTACATCTGAAGAAAATATACATACATATATTTTCATAAAGACGGTAATAAAAATTCTTTTGTACAAAATATTACTTGTGAAATCTTTAACGGGTAGGTAATTCCCGGGAAATATATAAGTTCACAATTAATATGTTATACTGTACATTCTTCAACTTTGATTCAAAAATTATTAACTATGCTCACAGCGATATACAATCGTTTCCATACAAATTCAATTACATCTTCTGATATTGACGGATCAGAATCCAAGTCAAGATTTAACGGGTGACATCATTCTTAGATCTCTACATCTTTCAAAGCTATACTTTGACTTCAAAAATGTGAAAGATCCTTTAGCATTGTTATTACTGAAAATAACCTTGCAATTTCTTTTCAAAGTATCCAGTATTATCAACCGTTCAACCAGTCAACAACGACCTTTCAGACTTGTAACTTTGGCATATACGTTTTTGTTATCGGAGAATATTTCATGTTCCACCACATTAGCAGTAAATTTACCAACAACTTCATTGATCTTTGACCTTTCGAAAAAATCCTTATACTCATTGAAACCGTATCATGTACTCATCCACATCTTGTAATGGCAATTGGCATACCAACTATCGGGAATTAGCAATCAGTATTTTGAAATCTTGCAGCACGTTTACGCCAACAGTTATATGTGTGCATATAACGTCTACCTCCTGGACTTACATACTTCGAATGTGAAGTTTCCAAAAAACACCCCAAACTATGAAACTAGTTCTCCGAATTTTGGAAAAATGTTGATGAAGCAGCAAAAACTGTAAACGACCTTAACAGTCAAAAGTTTGATGATAAAGAATAGTATGGTGGTAAAGCTGAGAAAAAGAGAAGGTTTGGAATTGAAAAACGGATTGAGTAAAGTATGAAAGAGGCTGTGGATAAATCACAAAGACTAAACCTACCTTCAAAGAATCCAAATGGTTCAGTGACTGCTGAAACCATTAGTAAGAACCTTACTTCTTATTCTAAACCTTCACAGACAAATTTTCCGCATCATCCTCTGATATTAGAAATTCTAAGATATCATCGTATCTTTCATTATAAATATCCTCGATATTTCTGGAGATATCTTCATACCTATTCTTATCAGAAATCATTCATCTCTTCGCACTATCTGTGTTACATCATAAAAGAAACTATTTTAGTTTCTAAAATCTGAAAAATTCGAAAAAAAATGGATGTTTTGAAGTAATGTTGGGAACTGAAACATGAGTTAGTATAATATAATGACACTTGATCAACGTGATTATATTACAGTAAGTCATGTTGAGTTTCTAATGGAACGTGACAAAGGTTCACAGATCACACCCTCATCATAAACCATGTTACATAACTCTTTCATTTTATATAATCTCTAAATATATCAAGAAAATATATTTCTTAATGATTCGGTCTTTTCTAGATATTCTGGTAATTTGACAAATCAAATCGTGCGATTACCTTTCCTTTTTACTTTGTATATTATGATCATTCGAAACTCCATACCTACGAATTCTGGACCATTATTCGATTGACTTGAAGTCGGGAAGGAAAAACGAAAGCATGGAGCTCCTAAATATAAGGGAAAATATAAAGCCTGACAACAACACATATATTACAAACTGTGTATATCAATGCGTATAGCAATATAAAGACACGGGAGAATAAAAAATACTATAACCCCAAGGTAGTGGTAGAAGAAAATAACTTCCTCTGGTGGTAGATGAAAAAGAAGAATGACAGATATGAAAGTTAGAAGTATATCAAGAATCAGAACTGGATGAAGCATTTCACAATCTTTGGAAGTATGAAATGAGGAAGAAGATGTAGGAGTGATGAAAATAATAAAACGGCAGTGGTCAATTTATAGCGAAATATCGGACACAACAATAGAGGTAGATTACACATTTAATCAATGAAAATCCTAATTTCCGCAATTTCAAAGAATCAAATCTTATTTAGATTATGAAGATTTTCTATTCCTTAAAATCCGGAAATCAATCGATACTACGTCAAGAGTTAAGACGAATCTCTATTCTTCATTTCACTCTATTACGATAACTTCTCTCATACGCTTCGAGTAATTGGATTATTTTATTCATATTATTCAACGATGATAAAACTCTATTTATCAACTCATATTCGTCATGAAAATATTTTTATTGTTAGCCATGACGACCTCACTCGAATTTCGGGACGAAATTTCTTTAACGGGTAGGTACTGTGATGACCCGGAAATTTCTGACCAAATTTAAACTTAATCTTTAATGTTTCTGACACGATAAGCAAAGTCCATGAAGTTGAATCTCAAAATTTTGAACTATTCAATTACCCTTCGATTGTTCTCAACGATTCGCGAACAATTATATGTAAATAGATACATATACTATAACTTGAAAACGTAACAAAGTGTTATGAAAATGATACTGTGCATTAACCTTATTGGTTTGATTATCTGATTGATATTTAGATAAGTTAACTAAAACGTTTAAGATGAACCAGTAAAACACTAATATGCTACAGTATTTTCGAATTGCTACAGTACCCGAAAAGCTACAGTGTTTTCAAAAATCACTATTTGCTACAGTAAAATTTACTTTGCTACAGTGGATTGCTACAGTAAAATTGCCTTTGCTATAGTAACTTTGCTATAGTAAGCACTATTTTAAAAATGAAAATGTATATATGTATATGTATATACTACGAGACAATAATTTATAGAAGTAAATGACCAAAACACTCGAAAGTTTAAGATACACTTTGAGTGATATAATTTAGGGATAATTTAAGATTATATTTTGACAAAGGTACGTGTCCCAAAATGTAAATTACAAGTTTTCTCAGCGTACGAAGGGACATTCGAAAAACCGAAACCGGGACATAAGTCCAGTGACAACGTACGAATCATCGGTACCAAAATTACAAGTTAATTATACACGTAAATATAATATATTATATAATTAATTATTTAAATTATATATATTATATTTATATTTTATTATGTCGACGAACTAGATTACAAACAAGTTGTGAGCTGGAGAATCTTCCCATGCGATCGCATGGGAAATGGTCATGAAGGCCATGCGATCGCATGGCAGTCTGGGTCAGGCACTCTCTATAAATTCGATCGATTTCAGCTCAGTTTTACACACTTATATATTCATTTTACTCCGTAAATATTTATTATTATTATTATTATTATTATTATTATTATTATTATTAAGATTATTATTATTATTAATCTTATTATTATTAGTATTATTAATTAGTATTATACATAAAATACTACGACGAAGTCATGAGCGTGTCACTTTTAAAATGGTTTTCAAGCGGGATAGAGTTAAGGAAATTATGGGTTATTGCCAAGGCGGTTATGGGAAATGTTCGGGGGTATATTCGTGAGTCAAACCTAGTGTTTATCATCTCCGTTACGTCTACGTACTTTCCTACAATATTGAATCTCAATATTGATACGTTGAGATCTACGATTATTTGATATTCCGAGTTTCGGTCACATTACGATGAACAACTTTATGTGCTGCTAAGGTGAGTTTCATAAGATCCCTTTTACTCTCTACATTTTTGGGCTGAGAATACATGCAAATGCTTTATTAACCAATATACAATATTTATATGTGTGAGTTTCATAAGATCCCTTTTACTCTCTACATTTTTGGGCTGAGAATACATGCAAATGCTTTATTAACCAATATACAATATTTATATGTGTGAGTTTCATATGATCCCTTTTACTCAATATATTTTTGGGCTGAGAATACATGCGACTGTTTATAAATACTGAAAATACTAAATTTATATGCGTGAGTTTCATTGATCCCTTTTTAATTGCTTTTGCAATCTATATTTTTGGGCTGAGAATACATGCACTTTATTTTAAACGCAATGGATACAAGTACATACTAAATTCTACACCAAGTTTGAACCGAAAATCCCTTAGCTTTGGTAACTAGTAACTGCCGGTTATAAGAACTGGTGGGCGCGAGTAGTTATATATGGATCCATAGGGCTTGACATCCCCGTCCGAGCTAGAGCGCTAGCCTTTTAACGGACGTATGCTATTTGAGAAGCGTACACGTTGGTTTGCGTGTATTATTAAGATGATTATACAAAGGGTACAAATTATATATACGTTAAAGTTTAGTTACCAGGGTGCTCAATTTCGTAGAATATTTTGATAAACGTTTCTGGATGAAACAACTGAAATCTTGTGATCTACTTTTATATAATCTATTGATAAACGTTTCTGGATGAAACAACTGAAATCTTGTGATCCACTTTTATATACAGATTATGCGAAACACTAAAACTATGAACTCACCAACCTTTGTGTTGACACTTGTTAGCATGTTTATTCTCAGGTTCCCTAGAAGTCTTTCGCTGTTTGCTTATATGTTAGACAAGCTATGTGCATGGAGTCATACATGGCATATTTTTCAAGGAAACGTTGCATTCACCAAATCATCACCATGTATCTTATTTTGACTGCATTGTCAACGGAAGTACTATTGTAAACTATTATTTACAGTGATTGTATATATGTAGAAATTATCAGATATCGAAAACCTTTGATTTAAATATTCATTTATGGTGTGCCTTTTCAAAAGAATGCAATGTTTACAAAACGTATCATATAGAGGTCAAATACCTCGCAATGAAATCAATGAATGACGTATTGTCCATATGGATTTGGAGCGATCGTCACACATGAAGTTCTATAAAAGCTGTTGGAAGTTGGCGTAGCAGCGTGGATTTTAATCCATTGTATTCTTCTCGGAGGCCGGAGATCACAAGCACGATTAAGTCTTTTTCTTTCATTGACTCACCAATATTTGCTAGTGCATCAGCATACTCTTGAGCTCTTGTAAGGTAGGTGGAAGAAGTTTCATCAGCCTTCTTCTCTAAACATAGAAGCTGCATTTTTAGAGTGTATTGCCTTGAAGAGGTGTGAGGCGCGCATAAGCACGTTCAAGAGATAGCCAAACTTCACGAGATGTATTACCTTGAACATGTTGGAAGTATGTCTCTGATATGGTGGAGAGAATAAGCATCTGAACATGGGCATCGTTGGAGATCCATATTGTATAATTAGGATTGGTATTAGGGTTGTTGTTGTTGTTGTTATCCTTGTCAGCCTCAGAAGTAATAGTTGGGGATGGACAAGGAATTGAACCATCAACATAACCGAATAGGTTGTTTGTAATCAAGAATGGTTGAAGCATAGCTTTCCAATAGCCATAATTGGTTGGAGATAGAGTGAATCCAAACTTGTGGGAGTTGTGTGCAGTCTTTTCGACAGAGGAGAAGGCAGCAATAAGAGCCATATGTGTTGTTTGTATTTGATTACGATGATCGGAAGAGAAAAAAAAAAGAAGACCTGGCCGATTCTTGAATACAGCAGATTAGGGTTTAGAAACCCAGATGTGATACCAAGACGAGCAGCGTAATTGTAATTGTATTATTGATGTCTGATTGTTATTACAAGGGATTGTATATATAGAGTTTATATTTACACTCTAATCCCTCTAATATAATAATGGTTACATAATGAATCTTAAGTAGTGTAATAATGATCAATAATTGTCTTAGTTGGTTCTTATAAATCCTTACATGATGTAGCTATATGTAGGTTTACCTTAATAAAAATTTGAAAGTAATAAGTACATGTTATGTTAAAATAAGAAAAGATATATTTTCAAGTTCATAGTATAAATTTTACAAGTAAACTTTTCCAAATGACTGTATTCAATTATTTATTTTACTTTATCAATCAATTAACTTATAATATTATAACTAGTGAAATGACCCGTGAAAAATCACGGGTTTGTTTAAACGAAACAGTTTAATGATATGTTTTACGTATTAAGTGAATGTATATGTTAAAATCATTTAGTTTATTGCCCCGTGGAACCACGGATTACGACTAAGAAAGTTGTCGTTGATGTTACAAACATAAAGTTCGCTCAAAGTTGAGTATTTATATTTATATTTTTAATAATAATAATAATAATAATTAATAATAATAAATGCCTTTCAGATTTTTTTAGAAAAATAAAATTACAATTTAGGAGAGATTAATATTTCCTTTTATAAAAGATTTTGTATTATTTTTTAAATTAAATTAATATATAACTATGACATCATCATTATGAAAATTAAGTTTAATTTATGAAATCATCATTTTAGAGGTTTATTAGACTATATAGAATATAGATTACGAATGACTATCTTAGAATGTTATCATATATAAACGCACGTTTAAATAACTTAACCACCTATGTTAGCTTATATACACCTTCACGAGTCTACAAACAAAAATAAAACCAATAATTGCTAAATTTATTACAGGTATATACTCCTTTATGTATACGTATGTATTGGATTCATTACTTAGATAATAGAATTCAGTGAAGGTTCATTCATATTATAAAATCTTTATATACTTAATTATAAATTATTATCATAAATTATACGGAGTAATGGTATTTGATTTAATTTAATTAAGGTCATCATGAGACCTTGTCTTTACATATAAAATAGAAAATAACTTAAGTTGACATATCGCCAACACATACAATATGAGTGGCACGACGGAAACCGGAGGTTCGTACACCACCACCGAAGGTGGCGAAGGTGGCGACGGTGACGTCACTTATGTGCTCGGAATCACCTTTGATATGCTATTCCTTCTAATCACTATCTCCTATGCTTCTTACAAGTGCAATCGCAACATGCGCAACTCACCATCACCAACGAACCACCCCAACCACCAGAACCACCAAGTTAGGACAGTTTCTCGAGGCGTCGAAGACAGCGTTCAGGTAACGTTGCCGTCGTTTGTTTACTCCGAGGATATGATGCGTGAAGATGGTGATAACGACAACTCTAATGGCTCTGGTTGTTCTATATTAGTTCACAGTATTTGATCTATGAACACCAGACTCGCACTCAAACAATAAATAAGAATTAATAATACAGAGAATGAGAGAACACGATTATAGAATAGAAGACAAATGTATTAATCGTGAAAAAGTGCATCTATCAAATGAACCATACGTCCCTATTTATACAGATAAAAACCAAATCTGGAGATTTGGTTTTCAAAACTACTTAGCTATAAATATGGAAAATATAAACTAAAAACAAACCAAATTTGCTAATAACTAGGAAGTAAATTCTGGAGATAAAATCAAATCTTCAAAACAAATCTTTTTAAATAACAAGCATATCTCCAGAATATTCTATGGCTTTTGCTTCAAGAAATCTTCAAACGTTTACTCCAGCAATTCCAGAGTCTGCAACTTCATACTCTAAACCTCCAGACTCTAAAATCTGCAAAATGCTTTTGACTCATCAGATTATTATTTTTATTTTCCCAACAATCTCCCCCTATCTGATGATGTCAAAACAACATGTACTCCTAAACAAACATCTTTGCATACTCCCTTTCAATTAGCTTGCACTTGCTCTTCATATGAGAAATTTTCTTCAACATGCTCAGCTTGCTATGCAAGTGTTTTAACAACTGCACCCTGAAAGGAGTTGTCTGCTGTGTTTTACATCTGGACAGTAAACTGATCAACATATTAATGCTAGCCCCTTCAAACTGATCACACATAATTAACATCCTTTGATTTCCATTTGTCTTGATCATCAAAGCATCCAAATACTCAACATACTTATCATCAACAAACTCTAAATGTTCAGGAACAGCTATGCCTTTCCACTCACAAAAATCCAATCGAACAATTTGATTCAATTTAACTCTTAATCTCCTATCAGGTAAATGAGTCATGGTTAGCAATAAAGTGACACCTTCAAATTCAGATTTATCAACCTCAACCTTGACAACATCACCTTCATATCTTCTTAATCTAAATTTTTTGTTCATCTGAGCTCTTAAATTACCTTGCATAGCAGCAACCACAACACCACTAGTGCTTCCTTGAATATCACCAACACCACCAACAGCAACCATTTGAGTATCACCAACACCCCTATTAGTTATATTCTCCCCCTCAATCTGATGCTCCCCCTCAATTTGAGCTCTCTTTGATTGCTTCCCCTCAACACTTGCATAACCTACATCTGCAGTACCTGTACCTGCATCATCTGACCTCTTTCTTTTCTCCCCCTTTTTGACATCATCTAAAGGCAGAGAAGATATGACCTTCTAAATTTCAGTCTGTTGATTCTTGAGGGAACAAATATCAGAAGCAAGCCCATTAAAACATTGTCTCAGTTCATCAACACCAATCATCCTTTTCTCCAGCTCAGCCAACCTGTGATTAATTTCTGTTACAGACCCTGAACCACCTGTACTAGTCAACCCCTGCATATCCCCAACCAACCTCCTTACCTCCAACAGCTCATCTTTTGAAACAAAATTATTATTAAAGTTAAGATTATTAATCTTAGACTGCACACCAGAGAGCTTGTCATCAAACTTCTTAGTCAAAGTAGTCAAAGCCTGGTTCAGGCCAATCATAGTGAATGGTGCCTCAATCATAAGGGTAGGGTTGGTATGTCCTCACAGCCTTCCTGTTGTAAAGAAAGCTGATCCTTAGACATAGAAGATTTTGAGAGCTGTATCTCACCCTGTGACATGAGTGTGATATTGGCAGCCTGTGCAAGTAAGTGTAAGGATGGAATATTTGGAGTGAGTAGTGGCAGACTTAAGTCTGGGGTAGCAGTTGGCTTGGTCATTTCAGTAGGTTGTTGAATTTGGTTATTTGAGTCCAGGATTGGGACTTCTTCAAATAAGTCAACTGAGTGGGTTTCTACAGTGAGGGTATCCAAATTTACTATCCTATCAGGTTTAGGTTGGGTCAAAGCACTGCCTTCACCAACCTCTAGCAAAGGTGATGAAGTAGTACTAGAAGCACCTTGCCTATTGAATTTTTGAGGTGAATTCACAAGTGCTGTAACATCTAGGATTTTAAGTATGGTAGTATTCTCAATATGAACTGGTGAGTTCATAAGGTTGGTTAAATGGAGATTTTGTTCAGTAGCAGCGGGAGAAGATGGGTTAGAATGAGGTGGGATTTCCTCATTCATGTCCTCAGCCTGCTCTGTATGTGTAAGATCATGGGGTGGAGTATACCGTTAATTCCAATGATACCAAAAAGGCTCTCGTTATTGGTTTTAGCCCCAATAAGGCTCTAGTGTACGGTTCATCCGCGGGTTACAAGCTTGTGTATTCAAAGTTGTTCCCTGTTTCGAAACAACCACACGTCGAGTAAAATTACCGAGCCAACTAAATCCGGTGTCGGTGTAGGGCGGAAAAGATACTCGAGAATGGCAATTTGTACAATCAATTCAATTCAATTCTGGGGTAACAACTCAGACTTCGATTGCTCAGAATCTGTAGGTTGGTCTGCACGGCCAAGATTGATCCAATGCATTATGGCAAAAAGTTATCAAAAAGATTGACACAATCATTATCAAATTAATACACCTGACAAAAAATTTCAAAAAGTTACCATTAACTCCCTTCATTAATACCAAATTTGACCCTTTTATTTTAGGAAATAGAATAAAGAAAAAAAAATTAACCTAAAAACGAAATTTAAAAAAAAACTTTATTTGATTAAAGAAGGAAACAAATTTATACACAAAAATACACTTGAGTAAACTTTCCCAGACTCTGAACAATATTACGTCACCCAGACTCTAAGAAAATAATTCAGACTCAAGAAATATCATCACTGGACAACATTTCAGTTGATGAATTTAACATTCCAAGTTGTCCAAGAAGATAAAAATGCCTTTCTTCAGGAAGTGCTTTAGTGAAAATATCTGTCAATTGATCCTTAGTGCCAATATGCTTTAAAAACACTTTGCCCTTTTCAACACAATCCCTTATAAAATGATGTCTGATCTCTATATGCTTGGTTCTGGAGTGAAACACTGGATTCTCAGTAATAGCAATAGCACTCTCATTATCACACATTATTGGAGTTTTGGTCAATGTTAACCCAAAATCCAAAAGTTGATGTTGCATCCACAGTAATTGAGCACAACAGCTTCCTGCAGCAACATATTCAGCTTCTGCTGTGGACGTGGCCACAGAATTCTACTTTTTGCTAGTCCAGCTGACCAACTTTCCACTTAACAATTGACATCCACCAGAAGTGCTCTTCCTGTCTAATTTGCAACCTGCATAGTCTGCATCTGTGTAACCAATTAGATCAAACCCTGAGTCTTTGGAGTACCAAAGACCCAGGTTAGGGGTACCTTTTAAGTACCTAAAAATTCTTTTCACAACTTTAAAATGAGACTCCCTAGGATCTGACTGGTAATGTGCACAAAGGCATGTAGCAAACATTATATCAGGTCTACTAGCAGTTAAGTATAACAAAGATCTAATCATACCTCTATAGGTTGATTGACAGGTGGATTTTCCAGACTCATCTTTATCAAGTTTTTCAGAAACACTCATTGGAGTTCTTAATGTGGAACAATTTTTAAAACCAAACTTAGTTAACATATCAAAAATGTAATTACTTTGGTTAATAAAAATACCCTCATGACTCTGTTTTATTTGAAGTCCAAGAAAATAGTTTAAAGTACATAAATTACTCATTCTATATTCTTTATACATTATGTCAGAAAACCATTTTCTCAAAAGTGGATTAGTAGACCCAAAAATAATGTCATCAACATAAATTTGAACAAGTAACACATCACCTTTGTCCTTTTTGATAAATAAAGTCTTGTCAATGGCTCCTCTGGAAAAATTCTTTTCTAGAAAAAATGTTGACAAGGTATCATACCAGGCTCTGGGAGCTTGCTTCAGACCATAGAATGCTTTCTTCAATCTGTAAATATGCTTAGGAAATTTCTTACTTACAAAACCAGGAGGTTATTTCACATACACCTCTTCTTGCAATTTACCATTCAGGAAAACACTCTTTACATCCATTTGAAACACCTTGAAATCTTTGTGAGCAGCATATGCCAGAAACAGTCTAATAGCTTCAATTCTAGCAACAGGAGCAAAAGTCTCATCATAGTCTATTCCTTCTTCTTGTCTATACCCTTGAGCCACTAACCTTGCTTTATTTCTAATCACAATACCATCTTTATCAACCTTGTTTCTGTAAACTCATTTAGTGCCAATTGTAGTTTTACCATCAGGTTTTGGAACCAACTCCCATACATCATTCCTTTCAAATTCTGTCAATTCTTCAGTCATAGCCTCAACCCAATCATTGTCAGCCAATGCTTCAAATACATCTTTGGGCTCAATTAGTGAAAGAAAACAAGAAAAGAAGCAGTAGTTTGCAATAGCAAAGTCAGACACAGGTGTCTGAGAAGAAGAGCTAGGTTTAGGCAAACCAGTAGGATCCACAACATAATCCTCAAGATGCTTTGGAGGAACTATATTTCTAGATGATTTTCTAGTAGGAACAGCAGGATCCAAGGTGGTATTTGATGACTGATCACCCTCTTGAATAACAACAGACTCATCTTCTTGTGAAACTTCTTCTGTATGAGAATTATCTGCAGAATCATTTTTCAACCCAGACAAATTAGGTTCATCTGACTCAGACTCTGAATCCAGAGTCTGAACACTGTTTCCAGAAATTAAATTTGACAATTCACCAAGTGCAAATTGCTCAGTGCTGAATGTCTGATCCATTTCTATGGAACTTTCATCAAAAGAAACATTAATGGATTCTTCAATCTTCATTCTCCTCTGATTATATATTCTATAAGCTTTAGATACAGAAGAATATCCCATAAACACACCTTCATCAGATTTTGGCCTCATCTTTTCAAGCTGATCTCTTTGATTTAAAATATAGCACTTACACCCAAATACATGGAAGTAGTGAATAGTAGGCACCTTTTTGTGGTATAACTCATATGGAGTTTTGCCATTTTTCTTCACAATCAAAGACCTGTTTTGAGTATAACAAGCTGTATTAACAGCTTCTGCCCAGAATCTGAGTGCAACATTTGATTGGCATAGTATAGTTCTGGCTGCTTCAATAAGTGTTCTATTTCTTCTTTCAGCAACTCCATTTTGTTGTGGAGTTCTAACAGCAGAGAAATTTTGACCAATTCCAGACTCTTCACAAAAGTCAATTAGTGTAACATTTTTGAACTCAGTGCCATGATCACTCCTCAATTGTTTAACAAGAACACCTTTTTGAACCTGCTCTCTCTTGATTAAATTGATGATTTCTTCAGGAGCATCACTTTTTGCAGCTAAGAAAATAACCCAAGTAAACCTAGAATACTCATCAACAATTACCAGAGTATATCTTTTCCCACCCAGACTACTAGTGTTCATTGGACCAAACAGATCCATGTGTAGCATATGAAGTGAATCACTAATAGTAGCTAGGGTTTTTGAGGGAAACTTTGTTTTGGTCTGTTTACCCATAATACAAGCAGAACAAGGTTTATCTTTCTTGAAAGATTGTTGAGGCAAACCTCTAACAAGCTTCTTTTTGGAAAGCTCATTAATGTTTTTGAAATTGAGATGAGATAACCTTTTGTGCCAGAGCCAATTAAGTTCAGGAACAGTCTGAGAATACAGACATGTTTCAATTCCAGCATCAACAGAATCTAGATCCAGCATATACACATTTTGAACTCTCCAGGCTACAAGTGTTGGCCTTCCTTTTGGATCATAAATAATACCAGCTTTCTTTCTTATTCTAATCTCACAATCTTCATCAGCAATCTGACTCACACTTAGCAGATTATGCTTCAACCCTTCAACTAAAGCAACTTTCTTAAATGAAACACTTCTAGCTTTAACAGTACCATAACCAATAGTCTTTGCAACTGAATTATCATCATATCTTACAGAAGGACTTTTTTCTTCAACAAACCCTACAAAATGCTCTTTGCATCCAGTCATGTGTCTTGAGCAACCACTGTCCAAATACCACATATTACCCTGCTACACAAGACACAAACAAAAGAAAATGGTTAGTTTTTAAGGGGAACCCACTTTTCAGTGGGTTCAATTGGAGTACCCTTCACTCTCCAGACAAAAGCTTTGTTCCCAATCCAGATCAACTTTTCCTTAACAGATTTCAAGACACTTTTATTTTCACAAACTTTGGGTTTCCATTCTTTCTCAATTTTCTTAGGAAAACAAAATGTTCTCTTAACTGAAGGTTTTTCTTGACTCTTGATTTTTTCATTGAGTTTTGAAATTTCCCTTTTGAGTTTTTGAATAGTCTTAGCTTGTTTTGACTTTGACCTTCTTTTAGTTAACCTTTTTGGATCTGGACAAGTGTCAGTGACATATGATGATTCAGAATTTCTCTTGCAACTTGACTCTTGGGTGTCAGACTCTAGGTCAGAACATACACTATTATTTTGAGAGACTAAACTATTAGAGTCTGAAGGTTTCAAAAGTTCAGACTCTAGTAGATTTCTGCTTTCAAGTATTATAGTCTCAGAAGGTTCAACAAGATCTAAAGATCTTACAAAAGCATTAGTTAAAATCTTTTTATCACCAACAAATTTTACAAATGTGTTTGGTAGAATGTCAGGTTTGAATACACTTGGATCAACTTCCACATTATTATTTAATATGTAGTTTTCACCTAGTATAGCTTTGACATCATTTGAAATTTGTTTGGCAATAGCATCAGAATTCTTTTTGAAAGATACACACCATGATTTACAAATTGATTCGTAGTGATTTGACCTTTTCATTGATCTTCCTAATTCAGTATTTAATCTTTTAGTTTCTTCTGTGTATGCCATTTTATAGGTGTCAAGTTCAGCCTCACATTTTTTTAAGACTTTAATTTCAGCATCTTTGTCTTTGATTATATTTTTAAGATCAAAAATTTGTGTTCTTAACCTATCAATGTCTTCTAAACACCACTTAAAGTCAAGTAACAAGTACTGAAACATTCTCACTTTTTCATTATCAAGATAGTTCACAAAGTTATGTACCTTATAGGCAGAAGCTTTATTGCAAGTAGAGTCTTTATCCATCTTCTCAACAGCTTTCAGATCTTCCTGAAACTTGCTAGAACCACCATCCTTTTCAATTATAGCCATAACTGGGGTAGTAATAGTACTGATAAGAAAAATATGGATCGTTTTAAAGATCACCGAGATAGGATTTACACCTTTCCCGCTCGGATACCAGTTATTAGTTCACAGTATTTGATCTATGAACACCAGACTCTCACTCAAACAATAAATAAGAATTAATAATACAGAGAATGAGAGAACACGATTATAGAATAGAAGACAAATGATATTAATCGTGAAAAAGTACATCTATCAAATGAACCATACGTCCCTATTTATACAGATAAAAACCAAATCTGGAGATTTGATTTCCAAAACTACTTAGCTATAAATATGGAAAAGATAAACTAAAAACAAACCAAATTTGCTAATAACTAGGAAGTAAATTCTGGAGATAAAATCAAATCTTCAAAACAAATCTTTTTAAATAACAAGCATATCTCCAGAATATTCTATGGCTTTTGCTTCAAGAAATCTTCAAACGTTTACTCCAGCAATTTCAGAGTCTGCAACTTCAGACTCTAAACCTCCAGACTCTAAAATCTGCAAAATGCTTTTGACTCATCAGATTATTATTTTCATTTTCCCAACATTCTATTTGTTTGGCGGATTATAAACCGAAGGATGATGTCCGAATATTGCCTGAATGTGGGCACTTGTTTCATGTAAATTGTATCGATACGTGGTTGAAGGTTCATGCTAGTTGTCCAGTGTGTAGAAACTCACCGATGCCGGATAAACTATGGATTCAAAGGAGATGACTAATCGTATAATTTAACCGATGTTATTTGTAAGTGAAATCGTAGAAGTGATATAATGTTGCAAATTGTAATGATCATACGAAAATGAAACCTAATGAACATTTTTATGAATTTTTTAACGAATTTCGTTTATACGCGTAAAAACGTTGTAAATATATGGGAGTAACCATCTTTCTAAAAATAACAATTAACTGCTATGTAAAATAGTTTCTAGCTTGTTAACGACAGCCCCGTCATTGAATTATTTCGCCCAAAATATAATAAACTGTATAACCAAACGATCTTTATCCGAAACAAACGATAAAAAAAAAGGTCTAAACCGAAAACACAGCCAAGGAGGACAAATCCAACCTAAGCGAACACAACCAACCAAAACTAAGTCTGCCACTAACCGAACAGGGAAACTAATACTAACTAACAAAATCAAACGAAGCCTTAAAACAAACTAAAAGAAAACACCTAATCAAACCATAGGAGACTAGAAAAAGAAACAATAAACCAAACAACCTCGTCAAACTAAACCAACAACTAAGAAAAACCTTAACACCAAGAAGCAGCTAATTATTTTTTCTTGTGAAGAGAAGTATAACATCCTCGTGGTCGTCAATGAACAACCTAAAAAGATCCATTTCGCTACCCAAAACCTTTTTCTTTCTTTATTGGACTAATAAGTTTTTCTTCGACCTTAGAAAAAGAAAAGTTTTTAGAAGTACTAGCAACCTCTGAAGCCAACACCTCACTACAACTAACACTTTTGTTAACAACCTGAATAGTTATTCTGGTTGAGTAACAACACGAACGAATCAATACCATCACTCGATTCTACAGTAGTTAAAACCTCCGCAATATCCTTTCCTTTACCCCGAGGTTGTTCGAAGTGGGCCTTAACATTAGCCTTAAATACATCATAAGAATCTCCACAACTCCTATCACCACTAGAAACACCCCGACAAGACCCCTCGTTATGCTCCTCAATCCTAACCTAAATCATATATAATTATGGATCGTATACGAGAGACCTGATGCTAGAAATCATGCATCCCCAAAATCGTAGGTCCTGGATCGTCATCTATAAGCAAATCTAAATTTCCAACTTCAAAGGGAACCATAAAATTATTTTGTTCAAACTTACACAAATAATCAACTGCGAGCTCAACAGGAACTAAAGAATAGAGCACCTCTTTGTTAGATAGTGCGATCAAAGTCGGTTGAAAACTATCTACGAACAAAATATCAACACATTTTAAATCTCTGACTACATTTACCCAAATACAACATGACCCCGTCAGGCCCATCAAATTTCTTTGTGACGAACTTGCCACCAATGTTGTCCGTTTCTAAGGTTTCAACACAAGCATACAACAAACAAACCTGTTTCAACTCTCACGACGATCTAGCGACACGAAACACATCCACGAATTCATTTGCCAAATTCATCACATTCTCCTTACACACGAAATTCACCAGTTTACTTTTGAACTCAAGCCATTCGTCTCGATAAAACTTACCCTGCCTTGTTGGAACACCCTAAATTTTAAAGGAATCTTATAATGAGATGGTTTGGTATTGAAAGTGCCACTTTCTTGCAGAAACCGCCGCTTTTGTTCATGATCGGAGTCAGTAACCTTGGTAGAAAGCGGCGCCTTAAAAAAATATCGTGCATTAACTTGTAGCCACCAGAGAGCAGAGAAGAAAACCATTAGAATCGGCCACAAAGTATATCAATTTTGAGACGCCCTTACTCGGAAATGACAATGTTTTTAAAACTAATCTAACACACAGGTTTACTGAGCGGCGCACCAACTATATGCGCGTATAATTGTGGTCAGACCCCTAGAACTGACTTTAGGTTCGATCTGCAAAACATGTACTACTGCGCGGCGCACATGGAATATGCGCGACGCGCCGAACACCTGACATGCCTGCACCCGGAATTTTTAACAAAACCACTTTGACACTTGACCCAATAGACCAAACCTTGCCATAATCAATCCTTTTAAATTTAAAGGCCACATATAACATCCAAGCCTGAAACTTAGCTTAAGACCAAGCGTTTCCATTCATTAAATTTTCACACATAAACATAATGCATTTTCTAACATAACAACATTTCATAATTTGTCAACGAAGACAAAAACAACATGAGTATTAAAACATAGTATATGACACCAACAATACATGATGACTTTTAACTTTACAAAATATATACACCCCATGGCGTCATCCAAGCGGTTACGTGAGCTATATCAAAAGAGACTTCCATACCACTTACTAATTTCCAAAATGCTCCACTAGTCTTGAGCCGGTGCCTTACCCTCGCGATACTTATGTGAACCTAAAAACATAAAAACGTTACATGGGTAAGCATAACGATTAGTTATTGTATAGCAAGTATCTAGGCCATCAAGTACATCATATCATACATAACACATAGGGCATCTTTTATTTATTGGATCCAAATTATCAACCTTACAAGGGCTGGCCGAAGTCTCATCACTTGTATCATCAATCTTACAAGGGTTTGACCGAAGTCTCACCACTTGCATCGTCATACTTACAAAGGTTTGACTGAAGTCTTGCCACTTGCATCATCATACTTACAAGGGTTTGGCCGAAGTCTCGCCACTTGCATCATCATACTTACAATGGATTGACCGAAGTCTCGCCACTTGCATCATCATAATTACATTATGCACGTTCATAACATCATAACATAAATTCATTCCATTCTCGGATGATTGTAGGTGACCTCTTGCAAGGGTGGAATCCGGAACACCTATAACCACATCATTTCGACCCAAATTACCCCCCATACAATTCACCTTGTCCTTGAACTAAACCTCGAGTGCTTCTATTTTCCTTCTTTTGATTAGCACCTATAATCACATTAACACTTGCACTTCTAAATCAATCAAAGCAATTCCCTTAAACCAGTGTTGTAAAAAACGGAAAAACGGGGGTGTAGACAGGGGTGTAGACGGATTTTGGAGTGCCCCGTCCCGTTTATACATAAAACGTTTGAAAAAACGGAAATCGGCCAAAAAACGGTCAAAAGACGGTCAAACACGGTCCGAGACGGGAAAAAACGGGTTTTTCTGATTTTTTCAAGTTTTTAAAAAAAAAAAAAATTTAAACGCTGTGCTATTACTTAGGGTTTCTTTTTTATGTTTGAAATGTTGAAGTATTTAAACATGTGTGAAATGCTTATGTTTGGAATAATGTAATGTACAATATATATATATATATATATATATATATATATATATATATATATATATATATATATATATATATATATATATATATATATATATATATATATATATATATATATATATATATATATAACATTTTTATTTAAAAGTCAACGTTAGTCAACATCCGTCTAGACCTCCGTCTCGACCCCGTCTCGACCCTTTTAGGACCTGACCGTCTCGACCCCGTCTCGCGTCTTTTGCAACCTTGCCTTAAACTAACAACTTTCTTAACTTAACCCTTTCATTAAATGTCTCATAGCTAGTTCATAAATCCTTTACATACAAACTTAGTTCAACAACATGTTTATACATTCATTGCGATATTTTTACAAACACCTTATGTGCATTATCTTAATTTTAAACACAACATAACAAAATCACTATCTTCCTCATTTCATATTTCCTCTTAATCAATTTCATGAACAACGAAACAAAAAGAAAGGACTAAACTGAAAACACAACTAAGGAGTACAAACCCATCCTAAGCGAACACAACCAACCGAAACTAAGTGTGGCACTAACGAACGAGGGAACTAAAACTAACTAACAAAATCAAACGAAGCCTTAAAACAAACTAAAACGACACCTAATCAAACCAAATTGAAGACTAGAAAAAGAAACAATAAACCAAACAACTTCGTCAAACTAAATCAACAACTAAGAAAAACCCTAATACCAAGAAGCAACTAATTATTTCTGAAGAGAAGTATAATATTCTTGTAGTCGTCCATGAACAACCTAAAGAGTTCCATTTCGCTACCCAAGACCTTTTTCTTTTTTTATTGGACTAATAAATTTTCCTTCGACTTTAAAAAAAGAAAATTTCTTAGAAGTAGTAGCAACATATGAAAACTTCTTACAAATTTAATTATTTAAAAATTATTTAAATAATTATTCTTGTCGTATGTTTAAAATATGCTTTATATTTATTATTTTACTTTGTTGTGTACCGGATCAGATATCATATTAGATTGATTATATATATATATATATATATATATATATATATATATATATATATATATATATATATATATATATATATATATATATATATATATATATATATATATGGTAAGGATCTATGGAGAACCAAAGGTAGTAGGGAACCCATGGAACTCGTGCAGATTGAGTCAATCTGCTGCAGATTGACGTTGTTGTTTTTTTTTTTTTTGCAGATTTTTTTCTGTGCAGATTGAGTCAATCTGCGTGCAGATTGACCTTTTTTGCAGTTTTTTTTGTTTTTGCAGATTGACTTTTTTCTGTGCAGATTGATTTTTTTTTGTGCAGATTGAGTCAATCTGTGTTTTTTTTTTTTGCAGTTTTTTTTTGTAGATTGACTTTTTTTTCTGTGCAGATTGACTTTTTTTTTGTGCAGATTGACCTTTTTTTGCAGTTTTTTTTTTTTGCAGACTGACTTTTTTTTTGTGTAGATTGACTGTTTTTTTTTCAGATTTTTTTTCCCCATAGATTGAAGCTCAATCTCCACATAGATTGAAGTTCAATCTATGAGTTCTATGGGTTCTCTAAATACTCTAGTTCTCTAGGGATCCTTTCAATATATATATATATATATATATATATATATATATATATATATATATATATATATATATATATATATATAAACTTAAATTTAAAATCTAATAATAATAATAATAATAATAATAATAATAATAATAATACATATACATATAAAAAAAATGTGTAGGTAGGAACAATATTGTATCATGTATGATTAGCGGATAACCTGTATTCTAGTGGTCAACTATGGTGTATGCTAATCATCGATAAGGTCGATCGGGAGAGGTATTTAATCATTAGCACATATATTGTTCAATGTTGATGATCAACGTGAAGAGAAAATTTGAGTAGAGCAGTAGATATACAGTACATCATGTTATATCAAATTTTATATTTATATCTACTACTATTATATATTTATTTTAATCACTTTTACTCATCTTATCTCTTTGTAATATGAAACACATTAGCATCACTTTTTTCACAAACCGATTACTCGACACTACCTATCTTTTACTAAACAACGCTCACAAGTAAAACTTAAAAAGAAAAAAAAAAGAAGAGAAAAATGTAATAACACTCAAAATCAAGGGGCGAGTTTACATAGACACCCGTAGAGTCACGGGACACCGCTAGTTCGAAAAGTTTTAGTAGAAAATACTCGTTAAATTGTATAGGACACCACTAAATTTAATTGAAGGACCCCATATATTTTATAAATTTACAGATATTCTTTCAAATTGTGCAGGACACTACTAAATTTAACTACTTGGAGCCCATATATATCATTCGAATTTGTAATTTTTTAAAGGTAAACTACCTCTAAAATAACATTCAAATATCATTAGTGCTAAAAAAATTCGGGACCCCATTCAATCGTAATTCTAGAATCACCATTGTTCAAAACACAAATTACAATTAATAAAAACTTTGAGGCCTACACTCGCCAAACTATCATGACTAAACTCTCGGAATCATTTCACCTGCCCTTTTCAATCTCTCCAGTCTATCACATTAAGTTGTTGACTTCCGTCAAACTGCTTTCACAGGCCGCCTAAAGTGAGATAGAATGATGCCTTAAGATCATCTATGTTAGATATAAAGTTTAATAAAGAATTTCAAAAAAATGTTCACCCCAAGATCATCATCAACAATAACAAAACTCAATTCCGCATATGCGAGGTGAGATGTAGATAATCATTCCTCTATCCTAGAATAAAGACAAGTCATTTCTCTACCGAAGTGAAACACTCTCAAAAGTAGCAAAATTCATCCCTCTCAACGTTCTATGTATGGAGACATTATTTTCAAAAGAACCTCCGGCCTATAAGTAGGAAAAATAAAATAAAAAAAATAAAAAATGAGACGCAATGAAAAATGATAGAATCAAATTTCCATAGAATTTTGATAATGTTTAGTAATCAGAGTATATTTACCGGTTTAACTAAGTTATCGGGTGATTGTATCTGACTCTTTTCCACTCTTACTGCACCTCCAGCATACTAGATTCTTTCCGGAATACTTCATCCTCCTTTCTGTACACACCAGTACCATATCTTCTGATGAAGAGACACTCTTACCTTCATAAATTTTTTTCCCAAATATGGCTTGCTAATAACATCTTCAAACTTACAAGTTTCCACCACGTACATCAGAATAGGTTTCATGTGCTCATAGGACAATGACAAAGATAATTACAGCTCAAAACTTTATCTACATCAGCAACTTTAACCCTGATAGCCTAAGTTCAGAAATGATACCATTATGAATTCTCAAATGATTTGATTTTTTTTTTTAATTTACCCCGATCCATACGCAAAAATGGAATTGTTCCATGATATACAACTGATTTAAAATGCTCTTGCCCTGGTGCAACTGCTTCAGCTTATTCCAAAGCTCATTAGCCGTTGATAACCCGTGCACATTTGCAAGCACGTTCTTTGCAAGACACAATCGAATTGTACTTGCCGCTCTCTGATCCATATCATTTCATTCTTCTTCTTCATCAAATGTACTGCTAGAATCACTGCTATAAACAAAGGTGGTATTACCTTTCAAAGCCATGTGTAACCCGGACTGAATCAACACATCCTTGACTTAAACTTGCCACAAGCCAAAATTGATCCTTCCATCAAATTTCTCTACATCAAACCTTATTGGACTAAATTTCGACATTGTATCCGTATCTTAGAAAAAGTACTGTATAATAGAAGAATATGTTACCAGCCAACCTCTTATACTAAAATAAATCGCCATGCAGATCACTCGGAGAGGCATAATCCTTTTGGTACTTGACTGCTAAGCAACCAAGGCCGATTTAACTTTCTAGACACTACTTAATGTGTCAAGTCAGATAACCAAAGCTCACATATAATTATATCGTGTACAAAACAACCACCAATTTTTTTTATATGGAAGCTCAGACAAAGCCAGGACCATAGAGCATACTTCGACCTAATATAACCGATATGGCCTAAATGTACATTTTCTTATAGTGATGTGTTGTTAGGTTGCTAAGCGTCAATTAAGGATATCAAGAAGAACTAATGGTTTTAAAATTATAATAGCGGGGCTTAAATCTATTACTCCTTCCTATGGATGAGTAAGGAAAGTATGACATAGGGTCGTTTGTTTAAGAAGACAACATAGTCGAAGTAATTACAATAGCAAACTAATTTTATCCTAGTAGATGGTTTAAATAAGAATAGTTTAGTTAAGGATTTATAATTATAATAAAGCAGAGATAAGTTGATAAAGCGATAAATATAAAATTTGTAATTCAGACAAGGCTAAAGCAAGTGCAGGTTATGACTTCGTTAGTTACTTAAGTTGAGATCGTGAAATGTTCGGATCATCGATAGGTGATGGTCTGAGACTCATTATGTTGTACCCTGACGTCCATATTAAATTATTGACATGTCATTAGGATATTACGGCGAGTTTGTTGATTCTGATTACACAACAATGCCCTTTACCCCCGACGTGCACTGTCACAGCTACATGACAGTGTAGACGACTCTGTGTGCTCCAGGAACGGTCCGAGTCATCGAAAATATGCGTCATATTAACTATTACCCAAGATATGTACATTGAATCTATCTTTCTTATGCATAATGAAAGTACTTAAGATGGTACCTATCGGGAGACATGATGTGTCATAAAGCTTTCTTTGGTGATAGGTAAGTTGAAAAGTAGTTAGGTTCTTTAAAGAAAGTAACCTTAAAACACCATGACCAAGTTAGGTTTGTAACTTCCATGAACACATTCAGCTATCTAATGTTTCCATTCTTTTGTGAATTAAACAAACAGTTCATTGATTTTACTAAGGAATCCCTAAGCTCAGTGCAATGTTCAAGTTGTGTTATGGCATAGTGTACATTACTTATCCTAGAGGTGGTTTTCAGAGTTGGGCATAGCTGTAACGACCCTGGATTTTCCAACCTATATTTATTAATATTTATTATTAATACTTGTGCTTTATTAAATGTATTTTTATACATTTACTTGTTACCGTATTTGACTTTACATGGCCCGACTTGTCTTTGTGACACGCGTACTTTTCACGAATAATATTTCGAATATTATTTACGTACATGATTAATTATTGTTAATCATTTTTAATTAACTAATGTTAGTAGTTAATTACTTGGGCTTTTTTTATTTATTTGTTGGTTACTTGGACTTGGGCTTTTATTATATGGACTTGGAAGCCCACCCTACACACTTAATGGACTAGTAAGCCCATCTTTTAAGCTAATGAATCATTAAGGAAAAACAAGATTAATTAGTGATATGAGGAGACTTGTTACTTACATACTTACACCTCTTTCCCATGCCATTTAACTTTAATACCATTTTGAGCTCACACCATCCCCCAACATTTAAAAGATTGCTTTTGACCTTTCCCCTTTGGTGCTTGAAAACCGTCGGCCAACTAGGAGCTTGGAGGGAGTTCCATTTCAAACTTTTTGTTACTTATTTACTTGTATTACTTCACTTTTTCACACACTTCATTTTACACTTCTCATACTCTCATCTTTTCTCTCAATATTGTAAGTAACAAGCTTTACTTTCCTTTCTTTTTCCTTCATGAAACCGAAACACATCATCATCATTTGCTTGTTTTGTTACTTGTTCTTTTGTTGTTGTTTACTTACTAGTTGTTAAGAATCAAACTTTCTATATTCTTCATATTATCTTGTTTATACAAGAACATACAAGAAGCAAGGAGGATCAAGTTTATAGTTTGATTCCTCCATAAAACTTGTTAAAAAGAAAAGTTCATGAGCTTTATAACCATACTTGTGTTCATGTTTTGTAGACTTAAATTCTTAAGATCCAAGCTTGACTTGAATCTTCTTAAATATGAAACAAACATGAACATAATACTTGTAACTTTAGTTTATTTCTTTCTTTTGTAAGTACTTTAAAGTTGTGATGTTGTTAAATTGGTCAAGTATTACTAGTTAAACTTGATCTCATATTTCTTGAAACTAAAGTTAACTTTATAAGTTCAAGAACATGGAAGTATAACTTTCTAGTTATAACTTCACACACTTATGTTGGATCTAAGTTTTTATAGCTTGTGGTCTTCTAGTTTTGTTGTAAATAAGAGCTTATAATCTTACATACAAGGAATTCTAAAGCTGCAAGCCCCACAATTTTAGTGGTACTGAGGGGCCAATTGGACTTACAAGGTGGTTTAAAAAATTGGAAGCTGTTTTCCGTGTAAGTAACTGCTCAGAGACGAACAAAACCAAGTATGCCTCATGTACGCTGTCGGACGGCGCCTTAACCTGGTGGAACACACTTGCTCAAGCTAAGGGTATTGATGAGGCGTATGCTACCCCGTGGGAGGAATTTAAGGGGGCCATGATTGAAGAGTATTGCCCCAGGACAGAGATACAGAAAATGGAGGCTGAGTTCTGGGATTTGAAGGTTGTGCGAACCGATCTCGATGGTTATAACCGTAGGTACCTGGAACTAGCTTTGATGTATCCCACGATGGTTACCCTGGAATTTAAGCGCATGGAACGGTATTTGTGGGGACTTCCCAAGTCCATCCAAGGAAATGTCACCTCTTCAAAACCAGCTGATGTCCCGGAAGCTATGCGCATGGCGCATACCCTGATGAACCAAATCACCAGTAAAGAACCAGAAAAGGCTAAATTTGAATCGGGTAGTAGTGAGAAGCGTAAGTGGGACAACAACAAAGGGAGAGTCTATGATCAAAACCCGGCAAAGAGACATGAAGGTTTCAAGGGAAACAACCCCAACTCGAACCCTAGCTCGAACTCTAACTACAAGGGTAGTCTGCCGTAGTGCAAGAGATGCTACAAGCATCACATCGGGTACTGTAACGTGGTCTGTGAAAAATGTAAAAGGACTGAGCATATTGGCAAAGACTGCAAGATCACCACCCTGAATGTGAAGACAAACCCTACTGGACCGAGAAAGTGCTATGAATGCGGACAACCGGGCCACTTCAAAAATGAGTGTCCCAACAAGCGAAAGGATGGTGGACCACCGCGTGGCAGAGCATTCAACGTAAACGCAAGGGATGCCCGTGAAAACCCCTACTTGGTTACAGGTATATTCACTATCAACAATCTATTAGCTTGTGTCCTATTTGATACTGGTGCCGATAGAAGTTATGTACGTAGACACTTTTGCTCTAAGATAAAATGGTCGTTAGTTCCTTTAAAGGAGAGTATGCTTGTTGAGGTAGCCAATGGAAAACTTGAGAAAGTTGACCAAATTAGCCGAGGAGCTTGATGTGCATAGAGGTGTATATGAAATAGTTATAGTTTTACTACGAAATACTATTAAATACGATACAATTTTACACAAGTTTTATTTATTTATATAGATGAGATATACTTAAACCTTGCTACAACACTTATAGGCAGTGTACCTAATAGTAGAGTAGTGTATTTTTTAGTAAGTTCGGTTCGTTCCACAGGGAGCTAGCTGAGTTTAACGCTATATTTTTAACAACTATATTTATATAAAATATATATAATTATATATATTAATATTATTATAAAAGGGGGGTTTTACCGTTTAATGACCGGTTTGTCGATTTTAAATAAAGCGTAAAGATAAATGACGATAATATAAATGACAGAATTTAAATTGCGATAAAGTAAATTGCAGTAATTAAAATGACAGTAAATAAAGGTACGATGAAATATGAAATAAAAGTATTATGCTTATTTAAACTTCCGTAATCATGATGTTCGACGTGTTGATTTTAATTTATTACCCGGGTTAATTGTTCTTTGTCCTGGATTATTTGATACCTATTTGGTTTTTGTCCATAATAGTTCATCGGTCATAATTATAAAATTCTCGTCAAATTAACCTTATTCCCGAAGTCAAATATTCCAACTAATTAGGGATTCGAACTGTAACAAGGTTTTAATACTTTGTTAATAATTACACCAGGTTATCGACTGCGCGTAATCCAAGGTTTTAATAATTTGTTAACAATTACACCAATTATCCTTGTATGTAATCGACCCCTGTTTTAATGAGATATGAATATTAATTTACCCACTTGATCAGAATGAATAATCAATTACCCAACCCGAATAATTAATTAAATGATCGTAAAAGATGTCGTATAAACGTCACTAAATAGGACATACATAATCATTTTAATAATTATTAGATTAACTAATTTGAAGATAGGTTCGACATGTTCCAATGAGTTTTCGCTCAATTAGACAATACCCCTTATCTATTAATAGTCAATAGTCCAATGTCCACAAGTGTCGGTCTTTTGTCCAAACCTTAATTATGGTACAAAATCTAATAACCCCGTCTTAATATTTAGTCTAACATCATGATTACTTTGGCTCAAATAAGCATAATAATAACTTAGTTACGAGACATTAATTTAAAAAGGAAGAACATAGCTTACAGTGGTGATTAATCGCGTAGCGTTACACGGACAGAGTTCCGACTTACAAAATCTTAAAACATTTCTTATAATAACCCAATTATTATTAAACTTTAAATTATAAAAATATATATATATATATATATATATATATATATATATATATATATATATATATATATATATATATGTTTTTTTTAGAGAAGGAAAAGAAAAAGATGGTGTATATTACTCGTTCAATTCGTCGCTTTTTATAGCACTTGGCCAGATTATGATGTCCATGCGATCGCATGGATTTTGTGCCTTCTGGCCATGCGATCGCATGGCGGCCTGGGACAGCTCACATATTTTTGTTTTCTTATTTGCCGACGTTTTATTATATAATATAATATATATATAATTTTAAGAATTATTTATATATTATATTATATTCATGTGCATAGTTGATTTGTAATTTTAGCTCCGTTGCGTCGCGCGTTGAGAGTTGACTCTGGTCCCGGTTCCGAATTTTCGAACGTCCTTGCGTACTATTTAATATCTTGTACTTTGCGTTTCGCGGCTCGTACTCTTGTAATTTTGAGACGTTTCTCATCAATAAATTGAACCTCTTGGATTATATCTTGTTCATTTGAGCTTTTTGGTCATTTGCGTCTTCAAATCGTCATTTTCTTCTTTTGTCTTCGCACTTATTTATTTAAACGAATATTACATAAAAATAGAACAATTGCAACTAAAAGCTTTACATATTTGAAGGATATTGCTATGAAATATATGTTCATTTGGAGCACTATCAAATATCCCCACACTTGAGCGTTGCTTGTCCTCAAGCAATACAGAACTTAAAATAAAATCACATTTCACTTGAATCACTTTTTTATTCTCATACTTTATAAATCAGTGATTTTAATACGGCGGTATAAACAATGATAGTAACGATGTGGTTTACAGTCCCACATGACTATGAAAATTTAGATCCTTTAAGGAAATTGAATCTTTATGAAAACATTTGATATTTTGAAAATTCATTCTAGATTTTTCCCTAGATAAGTTTTCCGGAATAACCCTTCACCGGTGTTTGCAAATTGTTTTTGTAGGTTTGGTGGGTTTCAGATTTGAAAATTTTAGCTCAAAACTTATGGTTTTGTGTCACCCACTTGCTAATCCTTGTATTAGGAAAGCAACACGTCCAGTATACTTGCTCCGTATATTACCTTTCGGTAAACTACTGTCCGGTTGTAAAGGAAAGCGTTGAACAAGCAACTGTTAAGGTAATGTCCCGTGACATGCTTTTGTTCATGGTCTAAAACGTGTCGGATGTAATAACTATCCTTTGTAGGAGCAATAGTAAAGATCACCCTATAATTTTTTGGTCTGGCACAAGGTCCTGTCTTCGACCATGCTATGCAACCACCGTTCTTACGGTTGACACCCGATTTGGTTCAGGTGACCTAATGAATTCCAGGTGAATTCCTAGGATTTTACGTTCAATGGTAATGAACGCATTGAAAATAGGTTTTCAGAAAACAAATCAGTTTTAATATTGATCAAAATATTTTCTCGTTCAAGCTCGAGTTTAGATATCATTGAATTCCATGAGTTTGTAATTCTCAATCTTTAAAGTCAATCTCAAGGATTGAGTAATATCAGGCTTAAAAGCTGATTTTTAATCTTTAAGGAGATTATCCTTTTCTGGGGGTCTGATTCATTAGTCTTATCAAGCTAATTTGCACGGCGCCCTCCCCATTTTACGAGACAGATCCTCTCATGGTTAGGATAAGTCTGACCACTTGGCGACCCTGTTTGATGCTGAGGTCCGTGGATTTCCTGCTGATTTTAGAGATGACTTTTCTAGATTTTTCGTCAACCTACAGCTGGTCTGGACGACAACTTCCTGACCTAAATCAAGAATTGCGTGTCTTTTTCGGAAGACTTTACTTCCTTTTAATGATGGAATTGATTCATCGTGTAGATCCATCTTTCTTTCAAAGGTATTACAATAAATCGGGTAAAACTGATTCGTTTAGTCCAAAGCAAAAGTACCTGAAATAATCTTGTACAAATATGTGATATATGTTTTGAAGAACTTGGTAAATTCTTCCCACACTTAGCTTTTATTTATATTTTTCTTTGCCTTTTTATTCTCCTTTATTTCATTTTCAATGAATTCAAGCGTTTTGGGTTGTTTCTTCATTTATGTTCTCTCTGAGGTAACAATAATTTCGGTATTATATCCTAGTTTTATCGTTCATAAATATGTATAAACATGATTTTGAATTCATTTAGTTGAAAATTTTTCAAATTTTCACAAAATTTAGCAATTTAACTAAGTGTAAACCCGAGAGAATTTATAACCCTTCCCCACACTTGAGATCATGCAATGCCCTCATTTGCATGAAATCAAAATATAATTATAAATTCATGAAGGTGATTAGTGTAGAAAAGTGATTAAAAATACCGAGTTTGCAACATATTATTTTATATCACATTTGATATTTTGCGTCTTGTCGTCAAAATTAGTAGCTTTTGTTGAACTTAATGTCAGTCTTTGAAAGTGCGTTGTTTTACCCTGTTTTGTATATAAGATAAACTACAAACATATATATAATATATATAAAAATATTTTTTTTTATAAAACCTTTATTTATTAAAACAATTTAAATGAATAATTTTTTTAAAATTTTATTTCCTTTTACTTTAGGTAGTTTCGTTATGTTTACCTAGTCCGTCCCTTGACAAAATTTAAAATTTGTCGTTTTTAAAGCGATTGTTTTAAAAGCAAAGATTTTTGGATTTTTTAATTTTTTTGGTATACTTTAGATCAATAATATTAAAAATAATGATAACAAAATTTGTCGCCCCGCCCTCGAGTAAAGCAATTTCGGTTCCATGACCTAGTCTTTAACTTACGATGAATTTTAGAAATCATTTTTTTAAACTTAATGAAATAAAGTAAATTTTGTTTTTAAATTCACACAAAACTTAAATTTAAAAAAGCGTATTAATTTCATACAAAACCTACAAAAATTCAGAATGGGGGGAGAAAACCAGTTCTTTAGTGTCTGCTAGTGGAAAAGACGAATCGAATTCCATTCTCGGAACTACACGAGAACAGAACAACTAACCGTAGACAGCATTATTTCTTAGAACATTTGAATCTCCCCACACTTAGGTAGCCGTGGTGTCGAAATTGTGGTTAACTTCATTGTCAATTTCTCTTGGACCATAATCAACTTGCATATCTGTGACTTTTGCTTTAAGCCATTGGTCGGATTCTTGTGTAACTTCCACAAATTCAACTAGTTTCGCCTTTTCTTTAGGCGATAGATTGGATACTAACCGGTTACATAACTTAAAGTTCCCCTTGGTTCTAGCATCGCGAATTCGTTTAATAAGTTTCTTCATTGAACTATTAATAACGGAGTCATTTAATTTCGTATCAACAACGGGGTTATTTGTTATCAGGTCATCATTAGGTGTTTCTTCATCTTCCCCACACTTAGGCGTTTTCTTATTGTTAAGCACTACCGTTGGAGTTGGTAAAACAACATGGTTCTTACCAATCGTTTTTGTTGGTTCAACGGTTTTGGTTGGTGGAGATTTAGCCTTTCGACTCACAAAGGTGATCGATTTTTCATCATTACTAAGTGTCATTCTACCCTCTCTTACATCAAATAATGCCCCGGTGGACACTAAGAATGGTCGACCTAAAATTAGAGGAATGTTTGAGTTCTCTTCAATGTCAATGACAATGAATTCGACTAGAAAGGTTAAATTACCCACTTGAACGGGTAGGTTGTCAGCGATTCTAACTAGGTGCCTAATGGTTTGATCAAAGAGTTGGACACTCATCTCTGTTGGACTTAACTCACCTACTCCTAATCTCTTATATAATGAAAGAGGCATAACACTTATACTCGCACCTAAATCTGCTAGTGCATCATACATGACACAATCACTAAGTAGACAAGGAACAATAAATTCACCCGGATCACCCAACCTGGGTGGAGGTTTTGGTGGAACTGTCTTCACCGGGTTTATCTTTACGGTTTTTGTTTCTTGCACTTTCTTATTCTTCTTCTTCTTCTTTCGAGAGGTATCACAAACTTTATTACCTATTACTTTCTCATACTCAACTCCTTTTCTTGGAAACGGGATGGGTGGTCTGTATGGTGCCACCACTGGCTTTACATACTCGGGTGGTGGTGGTGTTGTAACTTCTTCATTGTTACTCACATCTAAAACCTTCCCATCTTCTGATGCTGGTTTTTTCAGAATTCGTTGTTACCATATTAACATTCTCATTCCGAGGATTTACTTCAGTATCACTCGGTAGCTTTCCTTGTTCCCTCTCACTCATCATGCTAGCAAGAGTACCTACGTGTTTTTCTAGATTCAAAATGGAAGCTTGTTGAGTTCTTAGTGATTGATCAAACCTCTCATTTGTTTGGGTTTGAGATGTTATAAATTGTGTTTGAGATTCCATTAGCTTTGCCATCATTTCTTCTAGATTTGGCTTTTTCTCTTCGATTTGTTGTAGTGGTTTATATAAGCCATGTCTTTGTTAATTGAAAGTGTTGTTTTGATTTGGTTGGTTATTTGGACTTTGTTGGTTGTACGAGTTATTGTTAGGTCCATTTGGATTGTAAAGAATGTTTTAATTTCGATTGAAGTTTGGCCTTGGCGGTTGATAATTATTTTGATAATTATTTCCCGGCCTTTGGTTCATGTAGGAAACATTCTCACGTTGTTCCATCGTTTATTCATTGTGACAATCTTTCGTTAAGTGTGGTCCACCGCATTGCTCACAACTGATTCGTATTGCGTGAATATCTTTAGTCATCTTTTCCATTTGTCTCTCGAAAGCATCTATTTTTGCAGAAACGGAATCAAAGTCATGGTTAGAATCGGCTCTAGCCGCTTTAGATGAACGAAAGATATCTTTTTCTTGGTGCCACTCATGCGAGTGGGAGGCTATGTTATCAATGATTTTGTAACCTTCAATTACGGTTTTCTTCATAATGGAACCACCAGCTGCTATGTCGATGTCTTTTCGTGTAGCAATGTCGATACCTTGGTAGAATATTTGTACTATTTGATAAGTATCTAAGCCGTGCTGAGGACATCCTCTCAACAACTTTCCAAATCTTGTCCACGCTTCATATAGAGTTTCATTTGGCTTTTCTGTGAACGTAACAATTTCTCCTTGAAGTCTTACGGCTTTAGATGCCGGAAAGAATTGTTTAAGAAATTTTTCAACTAAAACATCCCATGTATCAATCGCCCCTTCAGGTAACGATTCTAACCAATCTTTGGCTTCTCCCTTTAAAGTCCAGGGAAATAACATGAGATAGATCTGTTCATCCTCAACTTCTCTGATTTTGAATAGAGTGCAGATCCTATTAAAGGTTCGAAGATGTTCATTTGGATCTTCTTTTGGCGTACCACTATATTGGCATTGATTAGTTACCATGTGTAGGATTTGTCCTTTGATTTCATAATCTGGCGCATTAATATCTGGCTTAATAATGGCGTGACCTTGTCCAGTGCTTGTGGCTCTCATTCGGTCTTTCATACTTAGAGGTTCTAGATTTTCCATGATTGAATTTGTTGAATCTGAATCACTAGAGGATTCTGATTTAATGGTTTCTTCCTCGACAATCTCTGGATGAGTAATTTGTGGTTCAGGAGGAATGATTAGTGGTTCAGGATCTCTGAATTGTCCATGAATATCCTCCGAATTCTCAATTGTGAGGTCGGGATCAAAAAATGAATTATCGGAAATTTGAATTTGAGTACTTGGTCGACTAGATGATGATTCTAAAGAAAAATCAACGGCGACAATATTGGCTAGATGTCTTGATCGAGTTACAGGTGGTGAACGTATGAAAGGTGGTGAACGTTTTGCTCCGTGCATTCACTGAATATCCTATTAGTTATAAAGATAAAAATTATATAAGTTATCAAATTAATAGACTTTTCTGATTTTGCCCACGTTTCGAATAGCCAATAGATGCAGCAGGTAGCCAGGACCCTTTAAATCGGAAGCCCACAACTCGCCACTAACAAATCCAACTATTACTACGAACCAGAAAATTTTGGATGTCTATCAATTTAACCGCTTAAAATAATTTTTCGTCGAAATTTTAAAGAAATTTTAGAGAAGAAATAGAAAATTCTATGTTCTAAAAACTAGAGCGTCGAGAAATAAGAAAGAAAAAGAGCGCGTCGAAAAATAAAAGGTCGAAAAATAAAAATAAGAAAGAAAAACGTCGAAACTTAAAAGTCTAAAAACTAAATATTAAAAGTTGCGTCTAAAGGTATTAAAGCTTAAAAGGAAATCTATATCCAAAACGGCAATAACTTAATAGGCATTAAAATTTTAAAACGGCGTCGCAAAATTCTAAAGCACCTAAATCTTAGTCTAAAGAAAAAGCACTTAAGGGATTTTACGGCAAAGTCTTAAAATCTAAAAATATAAATTAACTACGGCAAAATACTAAGTTACAAACTAATTACGAACGATAAATGTACAATTTTACGAATTAAACAATTAAAAAAATACAATTATAAAAAGATATAAAAAGTGATAAAATTACAATTTTATAAAAATATTATTTTTATATTACTATTTTATAAAAGTATTAATTTTTATATATTAATAAAACTAAATACAACTTAAAAATACAAAATAGTTAAAACTAAAACTAATTAATATAATAATTAACTCTAATTAGGGTTTAATAATAATAATAATTAATAATACACCGTAATTAATGCTGTACCAGGATCAGACCTGGCGTGTCAGGTTACCTCATGCGATCGCATGAGGTTTCTTTGTTAATTCCATGCGGTCGCATGGTTCGTGGATCCAGGCCAGATATTGGGCTGCTACAGTGTAGTGGCCCGATTATTATTATTATTATTATTATTATTATTATTATTATTATTATTATTATTATTATTATTATTATTATTATTATTATTATTATTCTGTTTTTAATTTATTTATAAAATATTGATATAAATTAAATAAAACTTATATTTAAAAACTAAAATAGAAATAAAAATACTTTATAATTTTATATATTTTGAACAACTCTTAAAAATATATATATATTTTTCTTTTTATATTTTTGTATTTTTAATATTTAAAATGTATTTTTACAAAAAGAAATTAAAACTTAATAAAAATCTTTTTTATAGCGTTTCGCTTCGGCGTCCCCGGCAGCGGCGCCAAAAATACTTGATGTTATGCGAGGTGTATATGAAATAGTTATATTTTTACTACGAAATACTATTAAATACGATACAATTTTACACAAGTTTTATTTATTTATATAGATGGGATATACTTAAACCTTGCTACAACACTTATAGGCAGTGTACCTAATCGTAGAGTAGTGTAGTTTTTAGTAAGTCCGGTTCGTTCCACAGGGAGCTAGCTGAGTTTAACGCTATATTTTTAACAACTATATTTATATAAAATATATATAATTATATATATTAATATTATTATAAAAGGGGGTTTTTACCGTTTAATGACCGGTTTGTCGATTTTAAATAAAGCGTAAAGATAAATGACGATAATATAAATGACAGAATTTAAATTGCGATAAAGTAAATTGCAGTAATTAAAATGACAGTAAATAAAGGTACGATGAAATATGAAATAAAAGTATTATGCTTATTTAAACTTCCGTAATCATGATGTTCGACGTGTTGATTTTAATTTATTACCCGGGTTAATTGTCCTTTGTTCTGGATTATTTGATACCTATTTGGTTTTTGTCCATAATAGTTCATCGGTCATAATTATAAAATTCTCGTCAAATTAACCTTATTCTCGAAGTCAAATATTCCAACTAATTAGGGATTCGAACTGTAACAAGGTTTTAATACTTTGTTAATAATTACACCAGGTTATCGACTGCGCGTAATCCAAGGTTTTAATACTTTGTTAACAATTACACCAATTATTCTTGTATGTAATCGACCCCTGTTTTAATGAGATATGAATATTACTTTACCCACTTGATCAGAATGAATAATCAATTACCCAACCCGAATAATTAATTAAATGATCGTAAAAGATGTCGTATAAACGTCACTAAATAGGACATACATAATCATTTTAATAATTATTAGATTAACTAATTTGAAGATAGGTTCGACAGGTTCCAATGAGTTTTCGCTCAATTAGACAATACCCCTTATCTATTAATAATCAATATTCCAATGTCCACAAGTGTCGGTCTTTTGTCCAAACCTTAATTATGGTACAAAATCTAATAACCCCGTCTTAATATTTAGTCTAATATCACGATTACTTTGGCTCAAATAAGCATAATAATAACTTAGTTACGAGACATTAATTTAAAAAGGAAGAACATAGCTTACAGTGGTGATTAATCGCGTAGCGTTACACGGACAGAGTTCCGACTTACAAAACCTTAAAACATTTCTTATAATAACCCAATTATTATTAAACTTAAATTAAACTTTAAATTATAAATATATATATATATATATATATATATATATATATATATATATATATATATATATATATATATGTTTTTTTACAGAGAAGGAAAAGAAAAAGATGGTGTATATTACTCGTTCAATTCGTCGCTTTTTATAGCACTTGGCCAGATTCTGATGCCCATGCAATCGCATGGATTTTGTGCCTTCTGGCCATGCGATCGCATGGCGGCCTGGGACAGCTCACATATTTTTGTTTTCTTATTTGCCGACGTTTTATAATATAATATAATACATATATATATAATTTTAAGAATTATTTATATATTATATTATATTCATGTGCATAGTTGATTTGTAATTTTAGCTCCGTTGCGTCGCGCGTTGAGAGTTGACTCTGGTCCCGGTTCTGAATTTTCAAACGTCCTTGCGTACTATTTAATATCTTGTACTTTGCGTTTCGCGGCTCGTACTCTTGTAATTTTGAGACGTTTCTCATCAATAAATTGAACCTCTTGGATTATATCTTGTTCATTTGAGCTTTTTGGTCATTTGCGTCTTCAAATCGTCGTTTTCTTCTTTTGTCTTCGCACTTATTTATTTAAACGAATATTACATAAAAATAGAACAATTGCAACTAAAAGCTTTACATATTTGAAGGATATTTCTATGAAATATATGTTCATTTGGAGCACTATCAGAGCTATTATCAATATAGCTGGTGTGGATTTCGAGATTGACTTGATACCCACTAAATTGGGAAGCTTTGATGTTATTGTCGGTATAGACTGGTTGACCAAGATAAGGGCCGACATTATCTGTGGAGATAAAGCTCTTCGTATACCACACGGAGATGACGAGCCACTGATTATTTACGGAGAGAGATGTAGCTCGAAACTGAATCTCATTAGTTGCATGAAAGCGCAAAAGATCATGAAGAAATGACGTCTTGCTGTTTTAGCATATGTGAAAACATTAGAAACCGAGGTGAAGAGCGTGGATGACGTACGAATTGTGAACGAATTTTCCGATGTCTTTCCGGAAGAATTGCCTGGATTACCGCCATCAAAAGCAGTGGAGTTTCAGATAGATTTAGTGCCAGGGGCTGCACCTGTAGCTCGCGCACCTTATCGACTCGCACCTTCCAAAATGCAAGAGTTGCAGAGTCAACTACAAGAACTGCTAGACCTTGGATTTATCCAACCAAGTTTCTCGCCTTGGGGCGCACCTGTTTTATTTGTGAAGATGAAGGATGGATCATTCCACATGTGTATCGACTACCGTGAACCCAAAAAATTGACGATCAAGAATCGGTATCCTCTTCCCCGAATTGACGATCTTTTCGATCAGCTACAAGGATCGAGCGTTTACTCTAAGATCGATTTGTGATCCGGTTATCACCAGTTGAGGGTGAAAGAGAGTGACGTGATGAAGACTACGTTCAGAACCCGTTATGGTCATTATGATTTTCTCGTGATGCCATTCGGTTTAACCAACGCACCTGCCGTATTTATGGATCTCATGGATCGTGTATGCAAGCCATACCTGGATAAGTTCATTATCGTCTTCATGGATGATATCCTCATCTACTCCAAAAGCGAAGAAGAACATGAACAACATCTTCGTCTAGTGTTGGAACTCTTGAGACAAGAGCAACTTTACGTCAAATTCTCCAAGAGTGAATTTTGGTTGAATGAAGTCCAATTTCTGGGTCATGTTGTGAGCGACCAGGGTATCAAAGTTGATCCCGCAAAGATCGAAGCTATCAGCAAGTGGGAAACCCCCACTACTCCGACTCACATTCACCAATTTTTAAGCCTCGCCGATTACTACCAAAGATTTATTGAAGGTTTCTCTCTGATTGCGCGCCCTTTGACTGTGCTGACTCACAAAGGGAAGAAGTTCATTTGGGCACCCGAACAGGAATCAGCATTTCAAACCTTGAAAAAGAAGTTAACCACCGCACCTATCTTATCACTTCATGAAGGCAGTGACGATTTCGTCGTTTATTGCGATGCTTCGAAAAGTGGTTTTGGTTGTGTACTGATGCAACGCACAAAGGTTATCACTTACGCCTCCCGACAACTGAAGATTCACGAGCGAAATTACACAACGCACGATCTCGAGCTTGGAGCCGTTGTATTTGCAATAAAGCTGTGGAGACACTATCTCTATGGAACTAAGAGCACTATTTTCACCGATTATAAAAGCTTCCAACACATCTTTGATCAGAAGCAACTAAATATGAGACAGTGTCGATGGATCGAGAGCTGAACGACTATGATTGTGAACTTCGTTATCATCCTGGCAAGGCCAATGTTGTAGCCGATGCTTTAAGTCGAAAAGAGAGGATGACACCTCTTCATGTCCGAGCCTTGAACATCACCATTCATTCGAACCTCAATAGCCAGATTCGAACAGCCTAAGATGGGGCTCTCAAGGAGGAGAATATATCTCATGAATACTTGAACATTCTCGTCTCTCGATTTGATGTTAAGGAGACTGAACTCCGATGCTATGCCGGAAGAATTTGGGTACCTCGTTATGGAGATCTATGAAGCCTTATACTTGATGTAGCCCACAAGTTGAGATATTTGATTCATCCAGGAGCTGGTAAAATGTACCACGATCTTAAGGAACGGTACTGGTGGTCTAATCTTAAGAAGGACGTTGCAACTTATGTTGGGAAGTGTTTGACTTGCTCGAAAGTTAAGGCCGAACATCAGAGGCATTCTGGGTTACTTCAACAACCGAAAATCCCGCAATGGAAGTAGGAAAGGATAACAATGGATTTCATTACAAAGTTACCAAAGACAGTGGGCGGATACGATACCATCTGGGTTATCGTTGACCGTCTTACCAAATCTGCACACTTTTTAGCCATGAAGGAAACTGATACGATGGAGAGACTCGCTCAACTATACATAAAAGAGGTTGTATCTCGTCATGGTGTGCCCTTATCAATCATCTCAGATCGCGATCCCTATTTTGCTTCCAGATTTTGGAGTTCTTTGCAAGAATCCTTGGGGACTCGTCTCGACATGAGTACTGCGTATCACCTGCACACCGACGGACAAAGTGAACGCACGATTCAGACTTTGGAAGACATGTTGCGTGCATGTGTCATTGATTTCGGAAAGGCTTGGGAAATGCATTTGCCGCTAGCCGAATTCTCTTACAACAATTAGTTATCATTCGAGTATTAATGCCGCACCTTTTGAAGCGTTGTATGGACGCAAATGCCGATCTCCTATTTGTTGGGCCGAAGTAGGCGAAACGCAAATCACCGGACCCGAGATAGTCCATGAAACAACCGAGAAGATTGTCCAAATTCAAGCGAGACTTAAGACGGCCCGTGATCGCCAAAAGAGTTATGCCGAACTTAAACTTAAAGACTTTGAATTCAATGTGGGTGGCCGTGTAATGTTGAAAGCCGCACCTTGGAAAGGTGTAATTCGTTTTGGAAAACGTGGGAAGCTCAATCCGCGATACATTGGTCCTTTTGAAATTTTGGAACGTGTTGGACCCGTTGCTTACCATTTGGATCTTCTAACTCAATTGAGCTCAGTTCATCCTACCTTTCATGTATCGAATTTGAAGAAGTGTCTTGCTGAACCGGAACATGTCATACCACTGGAGGAACTTACGATTGATGACAAACTCCACTTCATGGAAGAGCCTATCGAAATTATGGACCGTGAGGTCAAAACTTTGAAACACAACAGGATTCCAATCGTCCGAGTCCGATGGAATGCCAAACGAGGACCTGAGTTTACCTGGGAGTGAGAGGATCAAATGATGCAGAAGTATCCTCACCTTTTCCCAACTCCTCCATCTACCTCTGCTTAAAATTTCGGGACGAAATTTTCTTTAACAGGTGGGTAATGTAACGACCCTGGATTTTCCAACCTATATTTATTAATATATATTATTAATACTTGCGCTTTATTAAATGTATTTTTACACATTTACTTGTTGCCGTATTTGACTTTACATTGCCCGACTTGTCTTTGTGACACACGTACTTTTCACGAATAATATTTCGAATATTATTTACGTGCATGATTAATTATTATTAGTCATTTTTAATTAACTAATGTTAGTAGTTAATTACTTGGGCTTTTTTTATTTATTTGTTGGTTACTTGGACTTGGGCTTTTATTATATGGACTTGGAAGCCCACCCTACACACTTAATGGCATTTATTATTTGCTTTTTTTGTTACTTGTTCTTTTGTTGTTGTTTACTTACTAGTTGTTAAGAATCAAACTTTCTAGTTTATTCTTCATATTATCTTGTTTATACAAGAACATACAAGAAGCAATGAGGATCAAGTTTATAGTTTGATTCCTCCATAAAACTTGTTAAAAAGAAAAGTTCATGAGCTTTATAACCATACTTGTGTTCATGTTTTGTAGACTTAAATTCTTAAGATCCAAGCGTGACTTGAATCTTCTTAAGTATGAAACAAATATGAACATAATACTTGTAACTTTAGTTTATTTCTTTCTTTTGTAAGTACTTTAAAGTTGTGATGTTGTTAAATTGGTCAAGTATTACTAGTTAAACTTGATCTCATATTTCTTGAAACTAAAGTTAACTTTATAAGTTCAAGAACATGGAAGTATAACTTTCTAGTTATAACTTCACACACTTATGTTGGATCTAAGTTTTTATAGCTTGTGGTCTTCTAGTTTTGTTGTAAATAAGAGCTTATAAGCTTACATACATTTTACAAGATAAAAATCTAAGTTTCATAACTTATGGTTTCATTAAAGTGAAGATCCAAGTTCTATAACTTAGGATCTAACTTAAGAACACTAGATCTAGACTTTCTAGTCTAGGATCTTTAAGATCTAGCTAAGATCTAAGTTCTACAACTTAAGATCTTGTTTATTTAGTTTACTTTCAAGTTTGTAGCTTAATATTACTATTAGAACTCATGTATGTGTCAGATCTAAGATCTTGATGTAACTTTGGTTCATCAAACTACTTACAACCCTTAATTGAGTTGTGCTACATATCTTAGACTTAAACTAGTGTTATGATGGTCAAAACTTGGTTAATATGATGTAAACACATCAACGAGTTGTACACTTGAAGCTATAAGCATGAAGGATGAGAACCGTGATGAGCACCAAGCACCAAGCACCAAGAACCCACCGGAACACTTTACTTACTATTTTCTGGAACTGATCAGTAACCTGGGCTACTATAAAAGTTGATTTCCAGCTAGTACGGTTCGAGTAGATGATTTTCCGTTTAGACCTCGTCTTAATCCGAGTTACGGTTTAGGATTTATGGCCATCCGAAAGTCACTACACCCTTTTAACGTTGTGCTGAAATTTCTGACCTACTCGTACTTAAACCGTCGCCACGGTCAAACGAAGACGATTTTGGTTCTGGAAATTGGTCAGCCTCTAGGGGACTCATATACGGAGCCATAGCCACTGGTCTCACCTCATTTAAGTTTGTATAGATGTCGTGGCGACTGAACGAAGTCAGCCTTTATTTCAAACTCTATTCTTGATTGAAACTTACTTTACACTTTTTGATTAATGATGAATGATGATGATACTTAAGACCAAATTTACATACTTTTAAACCTTTGGGAACGATTTACTGACTTAGTAACTTTTGACTTAGGTTGAGGACCTTCCGGACCAACTACTTGCTTACTTATTTTCGTACCAACTTAACTATTTTCCACTGTGAGTTATAGCATCCCTTTTTACTTTAACTATTTTGGGAACTGAGAATACATGCGCATTTTATGTTTTACATACTAGGTACGAGTACTTAAAATTATTATATGTGTGGGTTATACAACGGCATAAACTTTCCCCTTAGCTCGGTAACGTTTAGTCATTGGTCATTGAACCGGTGAACGCGAATCTTAGATATGGATCCATAGGGTTTGACATCCCCACTCGGGCTAGTAGCGCTAGCATTTAACAGGTTTTTAATACTTCATAAACTTACGCACTCGCCAAGTGTACTTTTAGGGGGTGTTATTTACGTTAAGTTAGTTACCAAGTGCCCACGGTTATACATATACTTTTCATACTGTTTTGAAATACTGAAATCTCGTGGCCTACCTTACATTACTGTTATACTTAAACTATAGCTCACCAACCTTTGTGTTGACATTTTTAAGCATGTTTTTCTCAAGTGCTTAAGGTTTGGTTGCTTTCGCTGTAGTTGTCATGCTTTGTAGACTCCCGCTGCGCTTATTAGAGATGTCTTCGCATGAAACATTTAATTTGCATTCAAACTTTATTACTTTTGAACAATGAATTTGTAACGACCTATGGGTCACGTACTATTATTATTGCCTTCTATTCGTAGAAGCACACTATCGGTTGTAAAACTTTTAATGTTGGGTAAGACGTCACTCCGTTTTATGAATGCAAACTTATTTTAAAACAGCATATAGTGTTTGACCTTGTAATGATCCTGTTGTTGATGATCCGTACACGTTGATTTTGTACGGGGGCGTCACAATAGCTGTGATTACCGGAAAATTTCGACTTATTTAAACCAATTCTCTATATGATTTAATATTTTCGTCATGATAAGCAATGCTTTTTTGACAAGTTTTATAACTTTTATAAATGAGTTTTATATAACGGTTGACCACCCTGTTTGTCTAACGAGTTCCTCAGATTCCGACAGCTATTCCGATATGGATTTCTACATGAGCTCCGAAAGTAGCGTAACCGGAATGGATCAACCAATTAGCCATCATCTATTCTAGATGAATTCGGGATAGGTTCGTAATCTACTTAATCATTGGAGACAGGAAGAAGGTGATCCTTTCCAGCCACCACATTTCCCTTTAGGCGAAGAACCTGAAGCACTTACCGGCGAACCAATCCGTAACACCATTTTCACCCTCATTTTCAGAATAGCTCGCAACGATTACGTAACATCTACTATTCTAAATCTTATTCATCCGCTCGTCTAAACCGTCAATCATCCCAGTGTAATAGAAGAAGTTAACGAGCGTCGCGCTCGAGTAGTGGCTTTGGAGAGTATGATGCGCAACTTGCAGGCATCGCAAGCAACACCGACATCAACAGTACCATCATCAACACCAACAGTACCATTACCACCACCAACAACAACGTCTACATCACATGCCTCAACATCACAATCTGTACCTCGAACATCAACGTCATACGCACTGTAGATACCAAAGAGTACCAACAACAATAAACGATGAAGTATTGATTCATAATTTCATTGGAGAAATATTCTATGGAGATTATGTAATATCTAAAGTTTTAGAGATTACTTATTCTAGTTCTAAATCTGACGAGTGACTGATAGAAGGGAGAGTAGAAACCCTGACAAGAATGATGCGTAATTTACAAGCTAGACTTGTTATACAAGTGTCACGAGAAGTACCACCAGCATCACCATCAGTATCACCAACACCAGCGACACCTGTAACACCACAAGCTCCACCAGCTCCACCGGCTCCATAACCACTGAGGATATCGACACCACAATCACCAATGGATATATTGAAATAATGAGTTATGGAGTATTAACTCATTATTTCCAAAGAATTTATATTATATATATATATATATATATATATATATATATATATATATATATATATATATATATATATATATATATATATATATATATATATGAATTTTAGAAGCCATAATATATCTTTTTGTACTAAGCTATTACGTATAAATTTTTAAAGGGTAAGTACTACTCGGTTAATTCATATTACTAATATGCTATGATGTACATCCTTAGTTAACGACTTAACCATCGTTAATTATAATCTCTGTTTCAACTCAATAATTCCATTTCATAATAAACCAAGTGTATTATTCATTTACATGTTTGATTTTACACTTTCATTTTTGATGTACTCGAAACTTTCGAGAAAACATCATTCGTACCTTGCGAAATTCATAAGAATTCCACGAGCACCAACATCCTTCACCGAGGAATATTAATAAGAATAAATAATGAAGTATTGATTACATTAGTGAAATACTCTGCGAAGATTATGTAATCTCTAATGTGTCAGAGATTATTCATTTCTAGTTCGAGCCGAAAATCAGACGAGTTTAATAGAATATTAACTCATTAAATCTGTATTACATCTGAAGAAAATATACATTCATATAAATTCATAAAGATTGTAATAAAGATTCTTTTTGTACAAACTATTAATTGTGAAAATATTTTAACGGGTAGGTAATACCCGAGAAATATTTAGATTTCACGTTAATATGTTACACTGTACATTCTTAAATTACTCGATAATCATTAACCATATTCACTACTTTCACAAAGATATACATTCTTTCATAGAAATCAGAACAACCTTTCTCACTCAAATTCAATTACATATTATGATTTTAAACATATCAGAATCCAGAATCCAAGTCAAGATATAACAGATAGCATCACTCTTAGATTCCTACATCTTTCAAAGCTATACTTTGACTTCAAAACGGTGCTAAGACGTCACTTCTATTCATAAAACCCAGAAAAATATTTGTATCATTCAAAATTCTAGAACATCATATGTATATTGACGATTACAATCTACGTTCAAACCCTTCATGATTCTTGAAAACACCTCAATTTAGAAACAATCGAGAGGATGATCCAACCACACATTATCTGCGAAAAGAAATATTTGTGCATATAGTTATGCACCTGGAAACTCTCAAAACCAAAATAAAAGTTTAACACGTATCTGTGCTAGATCCTTTAGCATTGTTATTACCGAAAATAACCTTGCAATTCCGTTTTAAGGTACCCAGTGTTATCACCCTTCCAACCAGTCAACTTCAACTTTTCAGATTAACCTTATTATAACCTTGATATATACGTTTTTATTACCAGGGAACCTTTTATATTCCACAATATTAACAGTAAACGTACCAGCAACTTCATTACTCTTTGGCGTAAGTCTCTCTGAAAAATCATGATATTCATTCATTGAAACCCTGTTATGTACTCATCTGTATCATGTAACGACAATTTCCATACTAAATACCGGGAATCATCAATCATTATTTCGAATCTCGCAGCGCTTTTACATATAACGTCTATTGTACTTCAATTCTGAAATTTTGAAAAACACCCAGTCTACGAAACAATTCTTTGAGTTTTGAAAAAGCTTATGAAGCAGCGAAAATTGTAGACAGCCTTAACAGTCAAAAGTTTGATGATAAATGATAATGCTAAAAACGAACATATATTTCATAGCATTATTCCTCAAGAAAGACAAGCTTTTAGTTGCAATTGTTCTATTTACAAGAGATATTCGTTTAAATAATAAAAGGTGAAGACAAAAGACAGATTCGACGAATTGAAGACGCAAACGACCAAAAAGCTCAAAAGTACAAAAGATAATCAAAAAGGTTCCAATTATTGATAAGAAACGTCTCGAAATTACAAGAGTACAAGATTCAAAACGCAAAGTACAAAATATAAAATTGTACGCAAGGACGTTCGAAAATTCGGAACCGGGACCAGAGTCAACTCTTAACGCTCGACGCAACGGACTAAAAATTACAAGTCTACTATGCACAAGAATATAATATAATATATAAATAATTATATTAATTATTTATATTTTATATTTATATATAAAATCCGTCGGCAAGAAAGACTCCAAAAGATGTGAGCTGTAATTGCAATCTCCGCGACTCGCGGGGTTTGAAGGCAAAATTCACCGCGATTCGCGGAGCCTCAAAAATCAAAAATCCCTATAAAGCAAACCGAATTCTGATCAAAATTTCATAATATATATAATCTCTCTTCTCTCATATATACGAAAAATATATATATATAATTTATATTTTAATTTTAATTTTAATTATAATTCTAATAATAAGGGTATGTTAGCGAATGTTGTAAGGGGGTAAGTCGAAATTCTGTCCGTGTAACGCTACGCTATTTTTAATCATTGTAAGTTATGTTCAACCTTTTTATATTAATGTCTCATAGCTAAGTTATTATTATGCTTATTTAAAACGAAGTAATCATGATGTTGGGCTAATTACTAAAATTGGGTAATTGGGCTTTGTACCATAATTGGGGTTTGGACAAAAGAACGACACTTGTGGAAATTAGACTATGGGCTATTAATGGGCTATTAATGGGCTTTATATTATGGGCTTTATATTAAAGATTTACAATTGGGCGTCCCTATAAATTACCATATACACTCGATCGGACACGATGGGCGGGGTATTTATATGTACGAATAATCGTTCATTTAACCGGACACGGGAATGGATTAATAGCCACTAGAATAATTAAAACAGGGGTGAAATTACATTCAAGGGTAATTGGTGTAATTGTTAACAAAGTAGTAAAACCTTGGTTTACACGCAGTCGATAACCTGGTGTATTCATTAAACAAAGTATTAAAACCTTGTTACAATTCGAATCCCCAATTAGTTGGAATATTTAACTTCGGGTATAAGAATAATTTGATGAGGACACTCGCACTTTATATTTATGACTGATGGACTGTTATGGACAAAAACCAGACGGACATATTAAATAATCCAGGACAAAGGACAATTAACCCATGGGCATAAAACTAAAATCAACACGTCAAACATCATGATTACGGAAGTTTAAATAAGCATAATTCTTTTATTTCATATTTAATTTCCTTTATTTTATATTTAATTGCACTTCTAATTATCGCACTTTTATTTATTGTTATTTAATCGCACTTTTAATTATCGTACTTTTTAATTATCGCAATTTTATTTTATCGCACTTTTATTATTCGCAATTTCATTATCATTATTTACTTTACGCTTTAATTTAAGTCTTGTATTTATTTTATATTTTACATTAGGTTTTAACTGCGACTAAAGTTTTAAAATCGACAAACCGGTCATTAAACGGTAAAAAAAAAACCCCCTTTATAATAATAATATTACTTATATATATATTTGTATTTTTATAAAAGTAAACTAATATAGCGTTGAGCTTTGTTTAAAGATTTCCCTGTGGAACGAACCGGACTTACTAAAAACTACACTACTGTACGATTAGGTACACTGCCTATAAGTGTTGTAGCAAGGTTTAAGTATATCCATTCTATAAATAAATAAATATCTTGTGTAAAATTGTATCGTATTTAAATAGTTTTTCCTAGTAAAATATAAACTATTTTATATACACCTCGCATGACATCAATAAAGAATAGCGTGATGAAAAAGCTCAGAAAATGAGAAAATTTGGTACTGAAAAACGGATAGAGCAAACCATGAAGGAGGCTGTGGACAAATCACAAAGACTAAATCTACCTTCAAAGAATCCAAATGATTCAGTATCTGCTGAAGTCATTAACGAATACCTTGCTCCTGACTCTAAACCTTTACTAACAAATTTTCTTCATCATCCTTCGATATTAGAAATTCTAAGATATCATCATATCTTTCATTATAAATATCTTCAATATTTCTGAAGATATCTTCATAACTATTACCATTTCTTTCTTAGAACATTAGTTATGTTCATCCGAAACTTCATACCTATAAATTCTGGACCATTATTTGCTTCACACAAAGTCGAGAAGAGAAAACAATAGCACAAAGTTTCGAAATATAGGAGTATAAATCACAGCAAACAGAAGGGATCATTAACCGTAGATGTCAATAATTATGGAAAGACAAATGCAAAGAAGGATTATGAAAACCACTACCCCAAGAGCGAAGTAGAAGTAAACAGATTCCTCCGATGGGAGTTGGAATAGAAGGATGATTGTGGTGATAGTCAGAATGAGATCAAGGATCAGAACTGGATGAAGCATTTTTACAATCTTTTGGAAAGTATGAAATGAGGAAGAAGATGGAGGAGTGATGAAAATAATGGGACGAGAGAGGTTGATTTATAGCGAAATAACGGACATAGCAATAGAGGCAGGTTACCGCATTTAATTAAAGAAGATCATAATTTCCTTAATCAAATCTTATATAGATTACAAAAATCTTGTTTAACTTCCTTAAATCTCGAATATTAACAATGACTACGTCAGAGTTGAAACGAATCTTTGATTTCATCATTTCACTCTTTTGCGATAGCTTCTCTCATACGCTTCGAATAATCGAATTGTTTTATCTATATTACTCAATAATGATAAAACTCTAGATATCAACTCATATTCGTCATGAAAACTTTCTTATTGTTAACCATGACAACCCCACTCAAATTTCGGGACGAAATTTTCTTTAACAGGGAGGTACTGTGATGACCGGAAAATTTCGACATATTTAAACCAATTCTCTATATGATTTAATATTTTTGTCATGATAAACAATGCATTTTGACAAGTTTTATAACTTTTATAAATGAGTTTTATATAACGGTTGACCACCCTGTTTGTCTAACGATTCACGAACGTCATAACTTGTGATAATTATATATACGGAAACATGCGAATAATATTTATATACGAAACGATAAAAATTTACTATTGAATGATGCAATTTAAAATTAAAATTTTTACGTATATGATCGTTTTATTTTTATGATGTATATTTTTTAATTTATAAAAAGAAACACAATTAAATCAAAGATGTACAAGCTGTAAAGCACAATGTACAACAATGTAACTTAAATACTTGAATCGAAATTAATTCATTTACTATTCATATGAATAGTAAATGAAACGAAATTAATTAATTTACTATTCACATGAAAGCGACATGATAGAAATTATTAATTAGAAGTTACATAAAATACCCCTGAAGTATTTAATAAATACGACTTTTTAAAATATTAAAATTCGTTAATTCGATTGAATTAAACGAATTCAGTAATTTACGATGGCACAGAATGATCAGCAGACTAGTACGTACACTCTACATCGAACATATATAGTAATTTTATAAATAAATGGACCTTTTTACAACTAGTTTTATAAAGCTTAAGACTAAAATAAATATATGTATTCAATTATAAAAAGTAGAATTCTTTTTATTTATATTTTTACCCATCAATTATTAGCAACAAAGTACGAAATACCGGTTCGTAAAAACTGTCGGTAGAAATGAAAAAACATGGGCGGCTTTTAAATCCCACGTTTGATTCTATATTATTATTATATTATTATATTATTATTTTATTATATTATTATATTATATGTTAATATATTATTATATTATTAAATTTAAAATATCTACATCTATATCTCTATATATATACGCATATGGATAGATAGATGGATTACACTTCGTTATTTTTTTTTAAAACACACTTGTTACTTCATAATATCAATATTTTATTATATTCTTAATATTATTATTATCAATCTTATTATTATTAGTATTGTTATTTTTATGATACAAAAATAATAATATACATAAAATACGACGGGGTTATGTTCGGGTGATTTTCAAAACGAGTTTTCGAGCCAGATGAAGCTAGGGAAATTATGGGTTATAGCTATGGAGGTTATGAGTAATGTTCGTGGGTACCATGGGTGAATCAAAGGCTAACCTTTCATTTGTCATTTTCGTTGCGTCTGCATACTTTTCCTACAATATTGAACCACAATATTGATATCTGAGTTTCATTTGCTCCATTTTTAATTGCTTTTGCAATCTATATTTTTGGGCTGAGAATACATGCAATTTATTTTAAACGCAATGGATACAAGTACATACTAAATTCTACACTGAGTTTGAACCAGAAATCCCTTAGCTTTGGTAACTAGTAACTGCCAGTTATAAGAACTGGTGGACGTGAATAGTTGTATATGGATCCATAGGGTTTGACATCCCCGTCCGTTCCAGGTATAGAGACCCTAGCCTGAACTATAAAGCGGACGTATGCTATTTGAGTTTAGTATACGCTGGTTGCAAGTATGTTAAAACAGGGGTACTTATTATATATACGTTAAGTTTAGTTACCAGGGTGCTCAATCTTGTACAATATTTTGATAAACGTTTCTGGATGAAACAACTGAAATCTTGTGATCCACCTTTATATACAGAGTATGCGCAATATTAAAACTATGAACTCACCAACCATTGTGCTGACACTTTTAAGCATGTTTATTCTCAGGTTCCTAGAAGTCTTCCGCTGTTTGCTTATACGTTATACAAGCTATGTGCATGGAGTCATACATGCTTTATTGGAGAAAACTTTGCATTCACAAAATCATCACCATGTATCTTATTTTGACTGCATTATCAACGGATGTATTATTGTAAACTATTATTTACGGTGATTGTCTATATGTATAAATCATCAGATGTCAAAAACTTTGGAATTATATATTCATTTATGGTGTGCCTTTTCAAAAGAATGCAATGTTTACAAAACGTATCATGTAAAGGTCAAAACCTCACTATGAAATCAATGAATAACGTACCTCGTCAATAGCGATTTTGACGGGTCGTTACAGTTGGTATCCGAGCTTGAGGTCATAGGGAACCAGAATTTGCATTAGTGTGTTTAACTGGTAATTGTTAGGATGCATTAGTGAGCCTGGACTATGACCGTATCTGTTTTTGCCCATTTTTGCTTATCATTTCTTGTCGAAAATTACATACTTATCATTCTTAATTCTAGACACGTTTTCCTGCATCTATTGTATAGATAGTGTACAGATGAATTCATATCTTAGCATATCTGTTACTGTAAACTTTGTCTGACATCTTTCGAAGATTCCTCCGTAATTTATGGGATTTTAGTATTATATATACATATGTAAATTATGTATTGAAGAATACCAATCTAAGTCCTATAATCTATTTCATATCAAAAATCATTTCCCTGATTATAAAAGATGGATCCCGCATCTAGTTCGAGTTCCTCATATTCCGACAGCTATTCCGATATGGATTTCTACATGAGCTCCGAAAGTAGCGTAACCGGAATGGATCACCCAATTAGCCATCATCTATTCTGGATGAATTTGGGATGGGTTCGTAATCTAATTAATCATTGGAGACAGGAAGAAGGTGATCCTTTCCAGCCACCACATTTCCCTTTGGGCGAAGAACCTGAAGCACTTACCGGCGAACCAATCCGTAACACCATTTTCACCCTCATTTTCAGAATAGCTCGCAACGATTACGTAACATATACTATTCTAAATCTTATTCATCTGCTCGTCTGAACCGCCAATCATCCCGGTGTAATAGAAGAAGTCAACGAGCGTCGCGCTCAAGTAGTGGCTTTGGAGAGTATGATGCGCAACTTGCAGGCATCGCAAGCAACACCGACATCAACAGTACCATCATCAACACCAACAGTACCATTACCACCACCAACAACAACATCCACATCACATGCCTTAACATCACAATCTGTACCTCGAACATCAATGTCATACGCACTGTAGATACCAAAGAGTACCAACAACAATAAACGATGAAGTATTGATTCATAAGTTCATTTGAGAAATATTCTACGGCGATTATGTAATATCTAAAGTTTTAGAGATTACTTATTCTAGTTCTAAATCTGACGAGTGAATGGATAGAGATGATAGAAGGGAGAGTAGAAACCCTGACAAGAATGATGCGTAATTTACAAGCTAGACTTCTTATACAAGCGTCACGAGAAGTACCACCAGCATCACCATCAGTATCACCAACACCAGCGACACCTGTAACACCACAAGCTCCACCAGCTCCACCGGCTCCATAACCATCGACGATATCGACACCACAATCACCAATGGATATATTGAAATAACGAGTTATGGAGTATTAACTCATTATTTCCAAAGAATTTATATTATATATATATATATATATATATATATATATATATATATATATATATATATATATATATATATATATATATATATATATATATATCTATGAATTTTAGAAGCCATAATATATCTTTTTGTACTAAGCTATTACGTATAAATTTTTAAAGGGTAAGTACTACTCGGTTAATTCATATTACTAATATGCTATGATGCACATCCTTAGTTAACGACTTAACCATCGTTAACTATAATCTCTGTTTCAACTCAATAATTCCATTTCATAATAAACCAAGTGTATTATTCATTTACATGTTTGATTTTACACTTTCCTTTTTGATGTACTCGAAACTTTCGAGAAAACATCATTCGTACCTTGCGAAATTCACAAGAATTCCACGAGCACCAACATCCTTCACTGAGGAATATTAATAAGAATAAATAATGAAGTATTGATTACATTAGTGAAATACTCTGCGAAGATTATGTAATCTCTAATGTTTTAGAGATTATTCATTTCTAGTTCGAGCCGAAAATCAAACGAGTTTAATAGAATATTAACTCATTAAATCTGTATTACATCTGAAGAAAATATACATTCATATAAATTCATAAAGATTGTAATAAAAATTCTTTTTGTACAAACTATTAATTGTGAAAATATTTTAACGGGTAGGTAATACCCGAGAAATATTTAGATTTCACGTTAATATGTTACACTGTACATTCTTAAATTACTCGATAATCATTAACCATATTCACTACTTTCACAACGATATACATTCTTTCATAGAAATCAGAACAACCTTTCTCACTCAAATTCAATTACATATTATGGTTTTAAACATATCAGAATCCAGAATCCAAGTCAAGATATAACAGATAGCACCACTCTTAGATTCCTACATCTTTCAACGCTATACTTTGACTTCAAAACGGTGCTAAGACGTCACTTCTATTCATAAAACCCAGAAAAATATTTGTATCATTCAAAATTCTAGAACATCATATGTATATTGACGATTACAATCTACGTTCAAACCCTTCATGATTCTTGAAAACACCTCAATTTAGAAACAATCTAGAGGATGATCCAACCACACATTATCTGCGAAAAGAAAGATATGTGCATATAGTTATGCACCTGGAAACTCTCAAAACCAAAATAAAAGTTTAACACGTATCTGTGCTAGATCCTTTAGAATTGTTATTACCGAAAATAACCTTGCAATTCCTTTTTAAGGTACCCAGTGTTGTCACCCTTCCAACCAGTCAACTTCAACTTTTCAGATTAACCTTATTATAACCTCGATATATACGTTTTTGTTACCAGGGAACCTTTTATATTCCACAATATTAACAGTAAACATACCAACAACTTCATTACTCTTTGGCGAAAGTCTCTCCAAAAAATCACGATATTCATTCATTGAAACCCTGTTATGTACTCATCTGTATCATGTAACGACAATTGCCATACTAAATACCGGGAATCATCAATCATTATTTCGAATATCGCAGCGCTTTTACATATAACGTCTATTGTACTTCAATTCTGAAATTCTGAAAAACACCTAGTCTACGAAACAATTCTTTGAGTTTTGGAAAAGCTGATGAAGCAGCGAAAATTGTAGACAGCCTTAACAGTCAAAAGTTTGATGATAAAGAATAGCGTGGTGAAAAAGCTCAGAAAATGAGAAAATTTGGTACTGAAAAACGGATAGAGCAAACCATGAAGGAGGCTGTGGACAAATCACAAATACTAAATCTACCTTCAAAGAATCCAAATGATTCAGTATCTGCTGAAGTCATTAACGAATACCTTGCTCCTGACTCCAAACCTTTACTAACAAATTTTCTTCATCATCCTTCGATATTAGAAATTCTAAGATATCATCATATCTTTCATTATAAATATCTTCGATATTTCTGAAGATATCTTCATAACTATTATTATCCGAAATTATTTATCTCTTCGCGCAATCTGTGTTACATCATAAAAGAAACTATTTTAGTTTTTAAATTCTGAAAAATTCGAAAAATAGATGTTTTTGAAGTAGTGTTGGGAATTGAAGCATGAGTTAATATAATATAATGACGTCGGACCAACGTGGTTATATTACAGTAAGTCATGCTGAGTTTCTAATGGAACGTGATAAAGGTTCACAGATCATACCCTTATCATGTGCCATGTTACATAACTCTTTCATTCTATTTAACCTCTAAACACTTCAAGAAAATATTTTTCTTGATGATTCGGTCTTTTCCGTGATTTTCTGGTAATTTAACAAGTCAGATCGTGCTATTACCATTTCTTTCTTAGAACATTAGTTATGTTCATCCGAAACTTCATACCTACAAATTCTGGACCATTATTTGCTTCACACAAAGTTGAGAAGAGAAAACAATAGCACAAAGCTTCGAAATATAGGAGTATAAATCACAGCAAACAGAAGGGATCATTAACCGTAGATGTCAATAATTATGGAAAGATAAATGCAAGGAAGGATTATGAAAACCACTACCCCAAGAGTGAAGTAGAAGTAAACAGATTCCTCCGATGGGAGTTGGAATAGAAGGATGATTGTGCTGATAGTCAGAATGAGATCAAGGATCAGAACTGGATGAAGCATTTTCACAATCTTTTGGAAAGTATGAAATGAGGAAGAAGATGGAGGAGTGATGAAAATAATGGGACGGGAGAGGTTGATGTATAGCGAAATAACGGACATAGCAATAGAGGCAGGTTACCGCATTTAATTAAAGAAGATCCTAATTTCCTTAATCAAATCTTATATAGATTACGAAAATCTTGTTTAACTTCCTTAAATCTCGAAAATTAACCGTGATTACGTCAAGAGTTGAAACGAATCTTTGATTTCATCATTTCACTCTTTTGCGATAGCTTCTCTCATACGCTTCGAATAATCGTATTGTTTTATCTATATTACTTAATAATGATAAAACTCTAGATATCAACTCATATTCGTCATGAAAACTTTCTTATTGTTAACCATGACAACCCCACTCAAATTTCGGGATGAAATTTTCTTTAACAGGGAGGTACCGTGATGACCGGAAAATTTCGACATATTTAAACCAATTCTCTATATGATTTAATATTTTTGTCATGATAAGCAATGCATTTTGACAAGTTTTATAACTTTTATAAATGAGTTATATATAACGGTTGACCACCCTGTTTGTCTAACGATTCACGAACGTCATAACTTGTGATAATTATATATACGGAAACATGCGAATAATATTTATATACGAAACGATAAAAATTTACTATTGAATGATGCAATTTAAAATTAAAATTTTTACGTATATGATCGTTTTATTTTTATGATGTATATTTTTTAATTTATAAAAAGAAACGCAATTAAATCAAAAATGTACAACCTGTAAAGCACAATGTACAACAATGTAACTTAAATACTTGAATCGAAATTAATTCATTTACTATTCATATGAATAGTAAATGAAACGAAATTAATTAATTTACTATTCACATGAAAGCGACATGATAGAAATTATTAATTAGAAGTTACATAAAATACATCTGAAGTATTTAATAAATACGACTTTTTAAAATATTAAAATTCGTTAATTCGATTGAATTAAACGAATTCAGTAATTTACGGTGGCACACAATGATCAGCAGACTAGTACGTACACTCTACATCGAACGTATATAGTAATTTTATAAATAAATGGACCTTTTTACAACTAGTTTTATAAAGCTTAAGACTAAAATAAATATATGTATTCAATTATAAAAAGTAGAATTCTTTTTATTTATACTTTTACCCGTCAATTATTAGCAACAGAGTACGAAATACCGGTTCGTAAAAACTGTCGGTAGAAATGACAAAACATGGGCGGCTTTTAAATCCCACGTTTGATTCTATATTATTATTATATTATTATATTATATGTTAATATATTATTATATTATTAAATTTAAAATATCTACATCTATATCTCTATATATATACGCATATGGATAGATAGATGGATTACACTTCGTCATTTTTTTTAAAACACACTTGTTACTTCATAGTATCAATATTTTATTATTATTCTTAATATTATTATTATCAATCTTATTATTATTAGTATTATTATTTTTATGATACAAAAATAATAATATACATAAAATACGACGGGGTTATGTTCGGGTGATTTTCAAAACGAGTGTTCGAGCCAGATGAAGCTAGGGAAATTATGGGTTATAGCTATGGAGGTTATGGGTAATGTTCGTGGGTACCATGGGTGAATCAAAGGCTAACCTTTCATTTATCATTTTCATTGCGTCTGCATACTTTTCCTACAATATTGAACCACAATATTGATATGTGAGTTTCATTTGCTCCATTTTTAATTGCTTTTGCAATCTATATTTTTGAGCTAAGAATACATGCAATTTATTTTAAACGCAATGGATACAAGTACATACTAAATTCTACACTGAGCTTGAACCAGAAATTCCTTAGCTTTGGTAACTAGTAACTGCCAGTTATAAGAACTTGTGGGCGTGAATAGTTGTATATGGATCCATAGGGCTTGACCCGTCCGTTCCAGGTATAGAGACCCTAGCCTGAACTATAAAGCGGACGTATGCTATTTGAGTTTAGTACACGCTGGTTTGCGTGTATTGTACATGTTGGTTGCATGTATGTTAAAACAGGGGTACTTATTATATATACGTTAAGTTTACTTACCAGGGTGCTCAATCTTGTACAATATTTTGATAAACGTTTCTGGATGAAACAACTGAAATCTTGTGATCCACCTTTATATACAGAGTATGCGCAATATTAAAACTATGAACTCACCAACCTTTGTGTTGACACTTTTAAGCATGTTTATTCTCAGGTTCCTAGAAGTCTTCCGCTGTTTGCTTATACGTTATACAAGCTATGTGCATGGAGTCATACATGCTTTATTGGAGAAAACTTTGCATTCACAAAATCATCACCATGTATCTTATTTTGACTGCATTGTCAACGGATGTATTATTGTAAACTACTATTATTTACGGTGATTGTCTATATGTAGAAATCATCAGATGTCAAAAACTTTGGAATTAGATATTCATTTATGGTGTGCCTTTTCAAAAGAATGCAATGTTTACAAAACGTATCATGTAGATGTCAAAACCTCACTATGAAATCAATGAATAACGTACCGCGTCAATAGCGATTTTGACGGGTCGTTACAATAGCAGTGTTACAACCTACTATAATCGTTGTGCCTTAGAACGTTCTTACTATGTTTATTATGTCGGTGACTACACCGCGTAGCTCTAAGGCCAACTTTGTACTCCAAGCTCTTGGACAGACGTTCCATTATGAAAGATTCATATGTCGGAGTTTGTAATGTAGGTGGACTGACTACAACCGTTGTGCCTCTGTCCAACACACTATGTATCCGGCAGAGTTTTCTTAACCAAGGTTTTGAGACAGACAGTATACTACGGTATTGAGGTTCGCGACGTCCAAATAACAAAGTTGATAACCACGTTCTATTAGTTGGAAAATGATTGGGTTTAAAGCATAATTGGATAGTATTATGACAACATCACATTTCACTTTTTATATTTCAACATTATAACTAACTACATCGTAACATACACTTAATGATAACTACTCGTTATTCATGGCAATAGCAATATTTAGCATATTAATAATGAAAGACATTAACATACACTAAAAGATAATTACTAGATAATCGTGACAACTTCTGACACACCTCCAATCTGCTACAGACTCCTTTTAACGCTAACTTTAAGTAATTATCGCTAATCGATAATTATTATTATAATCCTAAAGAGAGAAACTAGTGAGCGAGTGAGATTGTGAGAGAGGGAAGTGTGTGAAAAATTGATGACAAATGAGCCTATTTTTAGAAAATCAACATGGACAAGCCGTTCCATACACCCATTCATATGGGGTCCAGCCGTTCCATTTAGCCGCTCAAGGCACACGTTCAATCAATCGTTCATGAGTTAGTCGCTCTATATGCACGTTCATGGCAAGCCGTTATGGGAACCCGTTCATTTATACGCCACGCGTTCCAAGCTGTCGTTCAGGGTGGTCGAGGCTCTGACTTGGTTTTTGCACATGATCGTAACTCTGGTCACCGGTTGTAACTTGACTTCCATCGTTTTCGCTCTAAATTCTTCGTTGTAAGTCTGTTTTCTTCGATTCTTCATAATCACTTGATCTACCAAATAAAGCAAATAAACGCTTAAATCTTCGATAAAGTTTATTAATTGATTATTTTAGAGGTTAATATCGGGGGTAAAAACGTGACTTTTTAGCCGATATCAATAACCGAGACCCCCGTCAAACATGAGGTTCTGATATCAGTTGTTGAGAAAAAAACGGTCTCACTAATTTCCAGCACACGACCAATGAAAAAAAAAAGTAAAGAAATAAAGACAAAATAATTTAACATGAAAACTCCAAAACCGGAAAAAGAACCACAGACATTCGAAGAAAGAAATTCACTATATCACAAATTGTTATAATGATATAGACAAAGCTCTTATAATCGACTACACTCTTCAAAGATTTCTAATACAACTCTTAGACAAGAGAAAGAAATAAATTAATCAGATACTTAAAATGTATTAATTGATGTAATTTGAAAATTAATATTAATTTTATAACAAATGAGTTCATCTATAACTTCTTACATCCATCTCGGACAACTTTCTTTTATAATTAAGAAAATAACACATATATCTTTCATCCACCGATGTATGTGAGATCAACAACTACTTATTTTCTTTTAGCCAAAATAATACCGACACCTAATTGTTGCATGTACGTTTGGAGATGTAAAAACGATGTATTTTACTTGTTTGTGGTTGTATGTATGACTTTCCTACTGTGTAATTAACTGGTATACTTCTAGACATACAATAATCTTTAACTAAATACATGGTTACTTTAAATATGCTAGTCCTTTTCGTAGAAGCTGTCACGTTGATTCGCTGATATCTCATTTAAAATTGTGGATTTATGAAATTCATCCAATAATTTTGTAACCCAAGTCTACATATACAATAAACAATATTAATGAAATAGTAACAGTAAATAGCTTGATAACAACATGATATTATTGGCGACTCGTACGTCTAAGTAACCTAGAATCCTAATTGATCACCCGATTAAACGGCATATATTTTAATTACTGTAAAAAAAAAAACTCGTCCTTTTTAGATAATCTTTCAATTAACCTCAATAGAAAAAATCTACTCCGTATCTATTTATATTGACCAACATTAATTATTAGTTAGTATACCTAAAAGAACCAATTATTACTCATGAGTCTTCTTAAAAATACTTATAAAAAAACCACTTTTTCAACGTAAGATTAAGTACATATAATGTTCCATAAAACAAGCTAATTAAATACTCTCTTAGTCAAAAAAGAAGTTTCTTTATTATTATTTGTATCCCTCCCAAAATAATTGTCCGTTTACATAAAATGACAATTAAATAATATTAAACTTACTAATTTATTCTCATTTATTACAATAACTCACATATTAAATAAGTTTAATCGAGATTACTTTATATATAAAGATATACTCCTTATACTATGACATTTATAATTTATAATACCTCTTTTAAATCAAAAATTTTTTTTAAGACATAAAGACATAGGAGTAAATTTTTTTTTTAAGACATAGGAGTATTTTATATCGCAATGGCCCAACCGTGGGCACACATATCATATCCACTTGTCATCTATGTACTCCGTATATGATATTATTATATTATAAATTATTAATTATTATTATTATTATTATTATTATTATTATTATTATTATTATTATTATTATTATTAATTAAAAATCATGAAAATTCGATTCAACTCAAGAGTCATAGACCATATCTACCTTCTACTTTTCTTTTCAAACTTTGCATACATATTAAAGTCCAACACGACTTCATTTTTCTTCTATTCTCTTCATCCACAAAACAAAATCATCACCAAATCAAAAATGGACAACGGAGAAACATCAAATGACACCAACGACTCGGAGGAAACTAACCGAGGTGTCCTCTACATATACGCACTCGGATTCTTCTTCGGTTTCTTCATCCTCATAACCATCTCTTATATCTCTTACATCTACAAGCGCCGCTTACGCTTTCAATCACCACCACCACTACCACCCGTTATTTCGTTTGCCATCACAAACGACAACATAGACGACAATAATCATGTTATAAAATTCTCTAACGGCCTTGATGACAATGTCCTTGTGACGTTCCCAACTTTTGTTTATTCTGATGTCATGATCCATCACAAAGAGAATAACAGCAATGATTGTTCTGTATGCTTAGCGGATTATAACCCGTCGGATGTGATCCGGTTGTTACCCGAATGTGGTCACTTTTTTCATGTCAAATGTATAGATACGTGGTTAAAGGTTCATCCAACTTGTCCTGTGTGCCGTAAATCACCACTTGTTTTGAATACATAAACTTAAGTATGATCGACAATACATTTTTTACTTCTATATGTATTAATTATTTTTCCTTTATGTATTTTTTCAGGCATATTGTAAATATCGAAATAAGACAAAGTTTGGTATTATCGTATAATGTCAAAATTGGCGTGCGTATTTTAGTTTTTAGTGTATATTTGGTGTAGAGTTTGGGTTTATGCAAGGAAGGGTCCATATCTTGAGTGGAACCTGAACCGAGTAAAATTACGTGTGGAAACCGATGATTCCAACAATATGTACGTGATTGCACGTTTTTCAATTTGTTGAAGTTGAGTTAGCGGGACTTAGAAAAGAAAAAATTACGCCGTTGGTACTTGTGGTTTGTTCACATTTTCGTCACAACACCTAAACTTTAAATTTTGCGTCGTTGATACCTAACGTTTGCTTTAATTACGTGGTTGATACCCCAGATTAACTGGCGTTATGCATTAATCGTTAACTCCTCAAATGTGCAACGAATGTGAGGGTAATTTCGTCCGATCGAATATTTAATTCTATATAAAAGGCCTTCTATATTTGTCGTTTTTTATATCGAATTCCAAAAAAAGTCAACCTACTTCATCATCTCTTTTATGACCTCCCTTTATAATAAATAACTCCCTTTATTTTCTTCAAATTTCCTCTTTAATATCCTATTTTATTTTTTCTTATAATATAATACGTTCTTCCCTTCAACAATAACAAATCATGGTCGTTGACTTCGTTGGAATTCAATCTACCGCACATCTCAATCTCATGTTCCAGTTAACATATCACAACTTTACCAGTCCATCCGCCATTAAACGCACTGGCCACACTCATTTTCTCCGCGGACGTTCACTGTTCCGATTCTTACGGTCCGTCTACTTCTACACAATCGGCACCGGTTTTGTTCCAGTTAACGCAAAATTCAAACGAATATCTATACGATAAATCTGCTATGGAAACAACGTCTTCGTCGCTCTCGTTGTCGTATAGGTCAACGAACTCGTCTTCGTTGTTATCTCCCTTGAATGGAAGTGAAGAAGGAAGTGTTTCATATGGTAAACAATTTTGCGATTTAGGTATAGTAGCTCCGGCACCGACGTTCCGAATCAGAAATCGCCGCTTCCGTCACAACATCGAAAACGTTGATGCGTCGAACGTCCATTTGTTTCTTTGCAGGGATCCAGTAACAGAGGTTGTCATTGTTGCCGCGATTTTAAGCAAAACTTCTGCTATTGTATGTCTTTTATGTTAATCATATAAATTACTAATTATTTTTGTTTATTTGACATCCATTTAGGATAATAGCATCTAAACGTATAACAATATGAGTTCCGATTACCGGATCTAAAATCACTAGCATTACTTCGTGGAAGAAGTATGGGTGAGAAGAGAATAATATATATATTTTTTTTTTGAACGTCAGAAGATAATAATAATAATAATAATAATAATAATAATAATAATAATAATAATAATAATAATAATAATAATATTAATATTAATATTAATATTAATAAAAATTTGAGTAGCTATTAAAAAGTGAAACGTTATGTGGTTGATTTATATTAATTCAAAAGTTTTATGTTTATTTGTAAAAAATGAAAAGTTTCGTGTTTATTTGTAATAAGCGAAAAGATCTGTGTTCATTCATAAAAAGTAAATATGTTTTGTTTTAGTAGATGTGTTCATTTGTAAGAAGCAAAAAGTTTTGTGCTCTTTCGTAAAATAGAACGTGCGCGTTCATTTGTAAAACTAAAATGTTTTGTGATCTTTTATAAAATTCAAAATGTCGTGTGCTCTTTGTAAAGAATATAAAGTTTATTATTCATAAAACTTTATGTTTTAGAAAGAGTAGTAATAGTAATAGTACTAGTAATAGTAATTGTAATAAATACATGATTCTTAAAAGTAATGCGAACTCGAAATATGTATTGGAGAATAACGATGCAACTTATAAAATTGATTTGAAGTTGATATTGAGATTGAAAATTAGGTTAAAAGATTGGTAGATGAAAATGCCCAAATTTAAACATGATGACGATGATGAAGATTAAACATGATGACGGTGATGAAGAAGATGAAGATGACTTTGCAAGAATGATGAAGAAGATGTAGATCTGATTTTCTCTTTTTATTTTTTAATTTGTATAATGTAGATAAACAAAAATTTAAAAGTAAATTAAATTAAAATAAAAGTAAGTATACAATTATGTTTATAGATTTTTATTTGACATTATAAATTTATAAATTAAATATATAAATTCTAAAAAAAAAATTGCGCCGGTGGTCTTTCGTTTTTAGTGAAGAAACATGTACAAAGACGAATTTACTTTCACATGCAAGGCAAATGTTAAAGGTTAACGGACATTTTTAACGGAATTTAGGCGGAGGGATGTTGATTGTAAATTTTTGAAAAATAAAGGATTACAAAAGAAAAAATATCTCGAGGAACACTGTTAGCAATATGAGGTATAATACAAGACCAACGAAGCAAAAGAGTCTTGAAGATAAGAAAGAAATGAAGATGGCTGAATTTTGAGAAAATTGAATAATTAAATAACGATTCTACCCCAAATGCCTTATATATGTGGGCACTTGACCAAGATTGACTGACGATCGTTAGGCTAGTGTACCAACCGTGTTACATATGTTAAACGACTGGGTCATTCATCGATCCGGAGGATTCATACCCGTAATCGTATCCGAGAACAAATGTGGATTCAATAATTTCTCAACTAAAAATGTGGGTAGTGGCATGTTAGAAAAAGTCATGATCACACCCATAATCCCATGTTGTTACAATTACATAGGACATGGAGAGCTAGCTTCTTTTACATAATTTCTTTATAAATATATATGTTGAAGAAAGAGTTGGAATAAAATCAGTTGGTGATGTTTGCTCCACATCCCCACGTGCGCATAAAGTGGGAGAGTTGGCCCATGATCTGATTATTTAGGATTATGGAGATAGTTGCTTCATTTATATATATATATATATATATATATATATATATATATATATATATATATATATATATATATATATATATATATATATATATGTATGTATGTATGTATGTATGTATGTATGTATGTATGTATGTATGTATGTATGTATGTATGTATGTATGTATGTGTATGTGTGTGTGTGTAGGGATATAAAAATGAAAGAAGGGAAGGCCTCTGGTTTCATGTATATGTGAGCAAAAGAGAAAAAGTGGTTTTAAGCCTTTAGTTACTTTGTATGTAATCATAGAGAGAAAGTAATAAACTTTTATTTTTCCCATATTATATTGTTTTTTATATATATCTTCCTTCAATTATTGTTCAATTATCAAAACATCAATGTAAACTTCTATACCCTTACGAGATCGCCGTGTACTTAAATCTCATAACAGATCAAGTGGTATCAGAGCCATGTTCCTACCTCGTGTATGGTGCACACTAAATCCGCATATCAAGCAACCGGTGAACCGTTGTTAGAATTACAAAAGCATCGAAAGTCGACAACCCATAAAGCATCAACATCTACAATGGCTGGAGATGAAGAGATTTCACATTGTTCAACCAAACTTTCTGCTAAAGTGGACAAACTCACATCCCAGCTTGAATCTGTGCTATTGTGGATACAAACATAATCGAAACCCAAGGCTAGAGCAACACCATTGAAAGGGAGAATAGACGATAAATCGAATTCACAATCAGATGCCGAAGATGAAAATCAAACAGGCCTTTTAAGGTTGAGGCAAGGATCGGCATTCCCACATATGATGGGATCATCGACACCGTTAAATTAGACTCGTGGATCGATCAACTCGAAATATACTTCACTCTTTATGGTTTCGGTAGTACCGAGAAGGTTTCGTTTGCTCGTATGAAGCTAGCAAGTCACGCTTTGGCTTGGTGGAATTCGTATTTGAAGACGTTGCATGGTGACAAAGTAAGGTGGTCTGAATTTGTCAGATTACTGCGCCAAGAATTTTACCCTATGGGTTATTCTCAAGACCCTTGGACTCGTTGGCACAATTTATGACAACAAAATGGCTAGTTGGTGCAGGAGTATACTACCGAATTTCAGAGGCTTGCGGTGTCATTGGGTATTGCCATTGACACTGAAGAGACTTGCACCAAATATGTGGTAGGTTTGACACAAAAAATCGGGATAGAATTACGATTGCACTCTATTTCTAGCATCTCAAACACTAGTAATATCGTTATGGCAATAGAAGAGAAGAACATGATGGGGTCGTTCAACCAGGATGATCGAAGTAAAGGTGGTGGATCGAAAAGTAGTACAACCAAGAATGAATCTTAGAACTTAGAAAAAAAAATCCACAAACTCAACCATGTACCTTGAACATTGGATGATTGATGGTCACACCAAAGACAAGTGCTGGAGGGCAAACCTATCCTTGTTGCCAAAAAAGTTTAATAAGGACAAGGGGAAGCGTACTACAACAACTACAACATGCGATGGAGTAGTAGAACTCGAGCCTATTAATTCGGTGGATAAGAGTTTAGCCTTAATAGCGGGCCAGAAGACACGGGTGACTAACACGTTGAGTGGGGATGCCGAGAAGGAGGAGTTGTTTACACTAAAACTACAGGTAAAACAAAAATTGATTAATGCAATCATCGACACGGGAAGCGAAAAGAATTTAGTTTCGGCTAGTCTTGTAAACGCTTGGGGTTAGAAACGACTCCTCATCCACATCCGTATACGCTGGGCTGGGTTCAAAAAGACACGGTTACAAGGGTCACTCTCCAATGTAAGTTACGTTTCGCTATAACTAACCAATACATTGATGAAGTTATTTGCGAGGTTGTCTCACTGGACATTTGCCAAGTTATATTTGGTAGTCCATATTTGTGGGAACGAAATGCTATTTATTATCATCGTGAGCAAAAATACCAGTTGGAAAAAGATGGAAGATTGTTCGTTGTTAAAAATGTAACATCCCGCATTTTTCCATTAAATAATTTTAACGCCGTCTCTTTTTTTTTTTAGATAATATTTTTCGTCATCTAAATTCGTATCTTTGTTAACTAACATTCTTAAATAATTCCGTTATTCGATTATAACATCTCCCGTTTACTCTCGCGTATTTAAAATAAATTCGGTGGTTTATTCAAGCACCCGCTTTAAACTCGAGGGACCAAAGTTGTCTAGTGGGCAAACTAGTTGACAAGGTCAACTAGTCAACCTACCATCTCCACCATTCATTATCCATCTCCTTTTCATTTTTCTTAATACTTCCACCATTTTCTCTCAAACTCACAATACAAAGAATCATCATCTAAATCATTTTAAGGAAGCAAACATCAAAACAAATTACATATTCGTGATCTTCTCTTCATCCTCTTCGATTTGGTACCAATTTCACTACTTGGGGTAAGGTTTCTAAAAACTCTAGATTTTTCTAAATTCATTTTATAGCCTTGAAATGGTGTTAGTTAGTGTCTATGGCTCGAGTCTAGCATGAATATGTAATTTATTTGCTCGATCTTGTTGTTTTGCATAAACTAGCATGAACTTGAAATGGGTGTATTTAATCCTTGATTTTGGTTGATTAAATTTTGTTTTAATGTTAAAGTTTATGTATTAAATGTGTTACTAGCATCATTAGCTTCAATTTGATGTGTAGGTTGACTTGAAAAAACATCACTAACATGATTATTGATTTTGTGATTTTTGGTTAGGGTTTGGTAGCTTTAAATGTGATTTTTGATGCATTAAAAGCCTTGCAATGTTGTTTGTAAGTGTTTAGTAGTATTGTATGCGTAATTACCTACGAAACAGCGTATTATATGTGTGTATTAAGTTCCCGAATCATCTTATGCAATTTATGAACTTGAAACTTTGAAAATGAACCTTTAATGATCACTTGACGAGGATTCGATTATTGTAAATGATGTTTTTGTTTGATGAAATGTGTTTAGTTATATTCCTCGTTAAATTACCTTTCCAACGATATAAGATACGTGTCCTAATTGTTTACGGTTCATAAATTGTGATTGTTTGAAGTTAAATTCGTGCACTAGTCAAAAATTCAGCAAACAGCATGGAAAACCACAACCTCGCGATCGCATGATCTGGACCTCGCGATCGCGAGGTGCCCCTGACCAAAAACCACTTTGTTTTTCACAGTTTCGTTCCCGCTTAACCGCAACTCCGTTTAACATGAAATTTTGCCAACATGCTTATATATGACTACGTTTTTATGTGGAATGGTTGGAAACCCGACCCGACCCCGTTGACTTTGACCAAGTTTGACTTTTAGTCAAACTTAACCAAACACTTATGCAATCGTTCTAACATGCTTTTATACTTATACCTTGCATGAAACTTGACAATTTGACTCACATGCTATAATAATCGAGTCATAACGAGCCATCTTTCAACAACTTTATTACTTTTAAATCATGGGATGAGAAACTTATACGGTTTATACTTTTATACGTTGAACACAAGTACGAAAACAAACATTTCACGTACGAGTTAGAACAAAAAGCCTCAATTCAATTATCATTAGTTACACTTGTAGGGTGTAAGCGTGAAATTATGTTGTGTGGCCATACGGGTTTGACGAACCCTCATTCGGAGGGTTCGCTACCGTTAGCGGATGAAATGTAATTTTATCATGTATAATGTAGGTTCTAACACTATGATTCAGAGGTACCATTCATTAAAGCCTTGATAATTGGGTGCTCGACATACAAACAACATCTTTGGAATGCAAACGATTTGGATAATCAACTATACAAAATCTTGTGGTTCAAAAACATACGTTTACAAATACACCTATGATTTCACCAACGTTTTTCGTTGACAGTTTTCTATATGTTTCTCAGGTTCATACTTGGCTAATTGATACATGCTTCCGCATACTTTGATTACTTGCTTGGGGTCAAGCATACATGCATACGCTAGTGATAGCACCTTTGGATTCGAACTTTAAGCATACATACTTACGCTATTTATAGCAACCGTGATTTTCAACTTATATTATGTCGCAAGTTGTTTCATTTATACTTTATACTTTTGTAAACTTAAACTTTTTGTCGAACCGTTTGGTAACTTAAACTTTGCAAGTCATACACGTTTCAAATGAATGCGACATAATTTTGGTCAAACGCGTCTCATTTAGGGACTATGACCACGTAACGGGACCTAAGTTAACGGCGCCGTCAATGACGATTTTGTCGGGTCGTTACAAAAAATAATAAAATGCCATAAGGTGTTGATCTGGTAACGACTGGTCATATAAGGAAGCTGGTTACTACAACAAAATGTTTTGTATTATTGTTGCTTCGCTCTACTAAGGTAGACATCGGGGTATCAACTTTTTCCATCACTGGTAGTAATGCTACTAACGAAATAAGTGAGTTTGGACGTAGATACTCAGATCTATTTGTTGAGATAGATCTGTTACCACCTGACCGAGTCATTAATCACGTGGTGCACAGTTTGAAAAATTACACACTCGTTGAAGTTTGTTTCAAGTTCCTTCCTCATGGCCCGTTTAAAATGGAGTGGACTTTCAATTTCTTTACAGCAAACAAAAAAAGCTTCAAGGATTCAGAAAGGGCTACAAGGTTTTTGGATAAAATAAGACATGTGCACCAAACTGTGGAGCAACAGTTGCAACGTTTTCAACAAAAGTACAAAGGACGCCATGATCGTTATCGACTAAAAAGGAATTTTCATGTTGGTGATCTCATTTGGTTGAATATAGGCAAGGACGGATTAAAAGGGGATGGCCTCTTTTTACCATTGAATGTAATTAGAGAGAATGATAGCAATAAAAAGCAATTATTTCCCCAAGTCGTTATTGTGTTTCTTCTTTAATATTACATATTAACGATTAGGAAACAAAATTAATCAAACATCCTTGTGAATCTTGTGACGACCCGGAAATTTCCAACCAAATTTAAACTTAATCTTTATATGAATACGACACGATAAGCAAAGTCTATAATATTGAGTCTCAAAAATTTTGAACTGTTGTTATATATTAAAAGGACCTTTGATTATTCTCGACGATTCACGAACCTTTAATTATAAATAGAAAAGTATATAGGTATGAAAGTTAATGCATTTAATTTGTTATCTTTACAAATGTTACTATTATTACCTTTATTACTATTATTAGAATAAATGTTTAATATTAATATGGGTGTTATCATTTTTATGAATTGATACAATTAATAAATTGTAAAAGAAATTAAAAGTTACAATGTAGTTATTAATGTAGTTAATATTACTTTCAATATGATTAAGGATAAATGTTAATATTAACATTATTAGTATCATTGTTGTTAGTAAAATTATAAATTTATTTATATTTAAGATTATCATTATTATAAGTTGTTTCCTTTTCTCCGCACTTGATTATTAAACTTAGTCATCTATCTATCTCATTACTTGGTTCTTTCTTGTTTCCACAAATTCAATATTTATGTTTATGTAGAAAGATTAATCATCACTAACATTAATTACTATTTTTACAAGAATACATATATTCTATATATATTTATCGACATACATACAAAATATGGAGATATCAATCTAAACCAAACCACTACCCATCTATCAATTCTTTATTTCTATCTCATTTTTCCCAAAAGTAATCCAAAAGCACTTACATCACAAAAACCCTTTCTGTTCCACATCTCAATCACAGCAATACTTTATGACCAATATTTCAAACATAGAAGGAAGAAATCGATGGCTACACTGTTGTCCTTTTTAATCTTTAACATGTTGTAATACTATAATAGGTATGCATAAATATAGATGCATTCATACATTACAAATCATCACCCACATTTCCTTCTTGTTTTCCTGAACCAATTACCACTTTTCCTTTCTACCTTCTGTTACATTTTAACATCGACACCAAAACAATCACTCATTCTCTTTATATAATATATACATATACATATACTCATATATGGAAAGGCTTTCACTAATTGAAAGGATTATCATTCGATTATTCTCCTTCTTCCTCTCTTCTATTTCTGGAAACAAGCCTCACACCACCAACACTTGAACTGCCTGCTACATTTCCTCTCTGTCTTCCTGTTTAAAATCTAACCCATTGAAGCTGCTACACCTGCAATGATCATACCACACAAATACAATGACTCTTACTACTACTTGTTAAGGTTAACATTACTGCAACCATATTATTTGACACTCACCAAACAAACCCTCATCTCTGATCACTTTCACTGCAATAATCAAACCATTACCAAATATTCCATCTTGTTCGTCTCCAGCTGTTTTCTAATTACTACCATAAGAACTCAAACCAACAAAACAACACTTATGAACCCTACTTGAGATCTATGCTGCCACAATCTGTTCCTGCTTCAAAAACCACAGACACAACAAACTTACCAAGACTGCTACTGCCTTCTCATTCAATACCATCAAACAACCTTTCCACAAAATACCATCAAATTATTTACACGAATTAAATCGGGCATGTTTACAAATTAGCAAAAGAAAACAAAATGCTCCAATACTTTGTATATGAACAAAATAGATAGATCATATGGCAGTAAATCTAAATGATTATAACCTACGATGAACGATGACGGTTAATAGAAATATATATTTTATATCAGTAAATATGTAAACGAATAAGAAGAACACTAAAAACTGCTATGTTCTCTGTTGTTACTCAATAATAACAATAATCGATGAGGATTGAACGATGATGATGAAAAATTGGTGCAGTACCTCTATATATACGCTACGGTGATTGTTGATTGAACGGACACCAACTACTGCTTCGATTTTCTTTATTTTTATTCGATAGCGATGATGATTAATACTGATGGGGGCGATTAAATGATGATACTGGTGAATCATCGAGGATTATTATTGATCGATTGATCTATGGTTGATGAAAATGGTTGTCGATTGAACTAGGGATGATGGTATTTTTCTCTGCGTATGACATCTACTGAGATTAGATCTGATTTTGGGTAATGAAAATAAAACGCGTAATTTGTTTCTTTTATTAGGTATTATTATTATTATTAGTCTAACTATTATTATTATTATTATTATTATTCTAATTATTCTAATTATGATTATTATTATGATTATTATTATTATTATTATTATTATTATTATTTTTATTATTATTATTATTATTAAGTATTAAGTATTAGTGTTAATAAGTATTAGTATTATTATTATTATTATTATTATTATTATTATTATTATTATTATTATTATTATTATTATTATTAAACTTATCATTTAAAAACTACGAATATTACTAAAAGTATCATTTTTATAAAAATGGTCATTTTATTATTATTATTATTATTATTATTATTATTATTATTATTATTATTATTATTATTATTATTATTATTATTATTAACACAATTATTATTACTACTATTATTATTAGCATTACTATGAAAAGTATCATTTTAGCAAAAGTATTATTTTATTAAAATTACTATTAAAAATAACACTTTTATTAAAATTATCATTTTAATTACTATTATTATTATCAATTGAATTATTTTTTAGAAACATTATTATTATTTTTATCACAACTATTATTATTATTATTATTATTATTATTATTATTATTATTATTATTATTATTATTATTACTATAAAAATTATTATTATTATAATTATTATCAATATCATTATTAGTATTATTAATATATCAAATAAAGATTTTCTATATAAAAATATATTACTAACATGAAACATGACCATATTAATATTTTTGTAATAAATATTAATTATCTATTTAATGTATATAAAATAAATATAGTTAATTTAGTTATTAATGAATCAAACAAGTTACTAAAATAACAATTAATAATAATACCTAAATTTGTTCGATTACCATTATATGTGTTAATATACATATAAATGATATAGGTTCGTGAATCCGAGGCCAACCCTGCATCGTTCAATATAGTCATATGTATTTTTACTACAAAATACATTATGGTGAGTTTCATTTGCCTTTTTACCCTTTATATTTTTGGGCTGAGAATACATGCGCAATTTTTATAAATGTTTTACGAAATAGACACAAGTAATCGAAACTACATTATATGGTTGAATGATCGAAGCCGAATATGCCCCTTTTTACTTGGTAACCTAAGAATTAGTAAACCAGTCTACTAATTGACGCGAATCCTAAAGATAGATCTATTGGGTCTAACGAACCCCATCCAAAGTACCGGATGCTTTAGTACTTCGAATTCATTTTTATCGTGTCCGAAGGATTTCCCGGAATGATAGGGGATATTCTTATATGCATCTTGTTAATGTCGGTTACCAGGTGTTCAATCCATATGAATGATATTTTTGTCTCTATGCATGGGACGTATATTTATGAGAAATGAAAATCTTGTGGTCTATTAAAATGATGGAAATGAATATTATGATAAACTAATGAACTCACCAACCTTTTGGTTGACACTTTAAAACATGTTTATTCTCAGGTATGAAAGAAATCTTTTGCTGTGCATTTGCTCATTTTAGAGATATTACTTAGAGTCGTTCATGACATATTTCAAAAGACGTTGCATTCGAGTCATTGAGTTCATCAAGATTATTATTAAGTCAATTATAGTTGGATATATTATGAAATGGTATGCATGCCATCAACTTTCGATGTAATGAAAGTTTGTCTTTTAAAAACGAATGCAATGTTTGTAAAATTGTATCATATAGAGGTCAAGTACCTCGCGATGTAACCAAATGTAATGTATTCGTCCTGATGGATTAGGACGGGTCGTTAGAGTTGGTATCAGAGCGGTGGTCTTAGCGAACCAGGTCTTGCATTAGTGTGTCTAACTGATAGTTGTTTAGATGCATTAGTGAGTCTGGACTTCGACCGTGTCTGCATGTCAAAAATTTTGCTTATCATTTCGTGTCGAAAATTTCCTGCTTATCATTCTTAGGATATCACTTGCTTATCATTCTTAGTCTAGATACGTCTTACTGCCTCTATTGCATTGACAATGTATAGATAAATTCATATCTTAGCGTATCTGTTATTGTTACCTTTGCCTGATAACTTCCGTAGATTCATCCGTAACTTATGGGATTTTAGTATTATATATGCATATGTAAATTATGTATTGCAGGGTACTAATCTACATCCTATAATCTATTTCTTATCGAAAATCCTTCATCTGATCGTACGAGATGGATCCCTCAACCAGTTCAAATTCCTCGGATCCCGACAGCTATTCCGATATGGATATCCACCTGAGCTCCGAAAGCATGCGTCACTAGAATGAATCAACCAATCATTCATCCCCAATTCATCTGATGAGTTCGTAGTCGACTTAACCAATGGAGACGAGAAGAAGGCGATCCTTTCCACCCACCGATTATCCCTCTTGGCGAAAAACCTGAAGCACTTACCGGTGAACCTGTTCGAAACACCATTTTCACCCTCATTTACCGAATATCTCAACACGATTATATTCTATCTAAAATTCTAAACCTTATTCATCTGCTCGTTCCGACCGACAATCATCCGGGAATAATAGAAGAAGTCAACGAACTTCGCGCTTGAGTAATCAATTTGGAGAATATGGTGCAAAATTTACCAACTTCAGCAACACCACCGGTACTAACAGTACCATCAGTAACATCACCAGTACCATCAACAATCCATGTCTCAATATCTCATTCTGTACCTCGAGCATAATCATCGTTCTATATGACGTTCTACAACATTTATCTTCGTATGACATGATGAATATGTAATCTCTAAATGTTTTAGAGATTATGTACTCTAGTTCTAGCCGTAAATCAAATGAGTTTAATATCATATTAACTCATTAAATCCATGATTACATCTGAAGAAAATATATATGTACATATATTTTCATAAAGATTGTAATTAAAAATTCTTTCATACAAACTGTTAATGGTGAAAATATTTTAACGGGTAGGTAATACTCGAGGAATATTTAGATTTCACATTAATAAGTTACACTGTACATTCTTCGAATCTGATTCAACAGCTATTTACTATCCTACTTACAACTACAGAGATACGAATCCGTTCAACGCAGAATAACCATTTTCATTCTATTTCATATTTGGATTTTGACCTATCAGAATCCAAAAAGTGGCATAATGAAGAAAACATTGGACAAAAATAAAATTTGTTAGAAACAAACAAATTAACTATGAGAAATTTTGTTAAGAATCCACGCTAACTGTTCCTAGCTAACTGATTACATTTTATTTATCGCAATTTATTTATTACAATTTAATTATCCCAATTTTATTTATCGTCATTTAATTTCTGTTATTTACTTTACGCACTTTATTTATCGTCATTTAATTTCTGTTATTTATTTTACGCACTTTAAATATCGGGACACGTGTACAAGGTTTTGGCATATCATATCGACGCATTTATATATATTATTTGGAATAACCATAGACACTCTATATGTAGTAATGATGGAGTTAGCTATACAGGGTTGGGGTTGATTCTCAAATAATATATATAATTTGAGTTGTGATCGAGTCTGAGACATGTACACGGGTCATGATACATATTAATTAATTTGAATATTATATATTAATTTATTGAACAGCTAATTGTGGAGTATCAACTATGGACTGCCGACATTGAACAATTCAAAATGAATTAAAATATTGCTTATAATATATGAAACTAAACAATTCTTCAAGTTTGCCACTTGATTTCATCTTAAACCTCATTTGTATCTTGACAATTATAATCTGCGTTCAAACCTTTCACGATTCTTGAAGACACCTCAATCGAGAGCATGAACCAACCGCACTTCATCTACGGAAGAAAAGATTGATGCATATAGTTATACACCTGAAAACACTCGGAACACGAGTAAACGTTTAACACGTATCTGTGCTAGCTCTTTTGGCATTGTTATTACCGAAATTAACATTACAATTCTTTTTCAAATTAGCCAATTTTGTCACAGCTTCAGCAAATCAACTTCAATGTTTCATTCGAATAAACCTTATTATAAAGATTACCCCTTCCTCATCGTTACCGGAGAACAGTTTATATCTCACCACGTTAGCAGAAACTTACCTGCAACTTCATTACTCATCGGATTCAGTCTCTCCAAAAAATTATTACATTAAACCCTGTCATATACCATCTATCATATACTCATCTGCATCTTGTAACAAGAATTGCCATACCAATTACCGAGAATCAGCAATCAGTATTTTGAATCTCGCAGCATTTCTACTTTAACAGTTATATGTATATATATATATATATATATATATATATATATATATATATATATAACATCTATCTCCTAGACTTACGTACTTCAATTGTGAACTTCTGAAAAACACTCAGTTCACGAATCAACACTCCAAATTCTGAAAACTGCTGAGGAAGCAGCAAAAACTGTAAATGACTTTAACCGTCAAAGGTTTGATGATAAAAAATAGTATGTTGGCAAAGCTCGGAAAAGTTAAACTAAAAAACGGATTGAGCTAACCCGGAAGGAGACCAAGGACAAATACAAGGACCAAACCCTATATTCAGAGAATGCAGATAACTCTGTACCCGATGAAATCTTTAGAGAATATCTTGCTCCGAAGTCATGTTAAAATCTTGCGAGAAATTTTTCTTCATCAAACTTCAAACTTAGAAATTTTAAAATATCATCATAAATATCTTCGATATTTCTGAGGATATTTTCATAAATATTCTTGACCGAAATTATCTACCTCTTTGTGTTTTATGTATTCCATTATATTGGAAACTTCTGTAAAATCTAAGTATAAATTATGAATGAATTGTGGAGAAGTGTTGGAAATTGAAGCATGAGTTAGTATAATATAATGACGCCCGGCCAACGTGATTATATTACAGTAAATCATGTTGAGTTTCTAATGAAACGAGATGATAGTTCACAGTAAATCATACCATCATCATGTGTCATGTTACATAACTCTTTCATTCTACTTAACCTCCGAACATATCAAGAAAAATGTATTCTTGATAGTTCTATCTCCTGTAATTCTGGTAATTTAACCAATCAAATCGTGCTATTACAATTCTTCTACTTAGTATATTATGATCATTCAAAATTTCATACAAATGAATTTTGGACCATTATTCGCTTGATTTAGAATCGGGAAGAGAAAACATGAACATGGAGCTCCGAAATATAAAGGAAAATATAAAGCCCAACAACAACACAGGAATTACAAACCGTGTATATCAACGCGAATAGCAAGATAAAGACACGAGAGAATTAGAAATACTATAACCCCAAGGTAATAGTAGAAGTGAATAGAATCCTCCGGTGGGAGTTGGAAAAGAATAAAGACATATACGATAGTCAGAATAAGAACAAGGATCAGAACTGGATTAAGCATTGTTACAATTTTTAGATGTATGGATTAGGGAAGAAAGTATAGGAATGGTAAGAATAATAAAACGGAAGAGGTAAATTTATAATGAAATTACTTGATAAAGCAATCGAGGCGGATGATCTGAAGCGTCCCGTTCATATCGAATATAAACGTCACGTACTCATTGGTGTCATTGCGAGGTATTGACCTCTATATGTGACATTTTTCAAAATCTGCATACGTTTTTATAATACAAACCATAACCTTTATTATAATCGAAGGTTTAAACAGCATAATAATGATTATCGTTTAGTGATAATCTTAGTTTTACAAACTTTACATTTGATAATAACAATACGATTTCCAACATATTTCACATTACAAATCTTCCGATATACAGTTTTATTTTTGACACAAATATGCACACTCCAAATCTTGCTTAAATTCGGCATAATGCAGCGGAAGCTTTTAATTATCACCTAAGAATAAACATGCTTAAAACATCAACATAAAGTTGGTGAGATATAGGTTTAATGCTAGCAGCGTTATAAATATAGACCACAAGATTTAATATACATAAACGTTTTAATAAAAATATTCTAAGTGGTTGAGCACTTGATAACCATACTTAACATTTAATCAACGTCGCATATTCCCTTTATTATGAAATCTCACTACACCGTACCAAGTGTAGTCACCGAAATGAAGTACTGTGCAACCGTTGAATACTGGTCGTCCAGTCCGGTTGGGGTTGTCAGGCCCGATAGATCTATCAACAGGATTCGCGTTTACAATACCGCATGTAAATAGTAGTTACCAAGTTACAGGGAAGTATGTCAGTGGTACAACTCAACTTAGAATATATATTTTTTATCACTTGTGTCCATAACGTAAATCATAAAATGCATGTATTCTCATCCCGAAATATTTAGAGTTTAAAAGTGGGACTATATACTCACTTTTGCCTTGAAGATATTTAACACGACTTGGTCTCTGATAGATATCACGAACCTAACCATATATATAATATATCAACATATTTTCTTTTCAAATAATCGTTTCATATATACTTATAATACTTTTAATATCTATTAGTCCGCAGTTAGCAGTCCGATGTTAGTGGTTCACAATTAGTTGCTCAATAAAATAAATAAAGACCCCATCATATTCGTATTGATCGGAATTAATCTCGATCCATGGTACCATGTTGTCAAATGACGTGTTGCGTACATAAAGTACCGTGTTGTTAAATGACGTGTTGCGTTCAATCATGAGGTCTTATAATTAATCCTCTCGTGTTGTTTACGGGTGGTCCTGAAATATAAAAAATCAAATCATAAGTAAATATATATAAAATATCATATTAATTAGCAAAGACATGATTAGTTTAGTTTTACTCCAATTAATTTCGTAGCTAAACTAGCTTCGGATACCCAATTTTGTTTTAGTCGCAGTTTCTTCAATACAACTCCGTTTTTGTTAGTTCAACTTGCCACTTCCTTGGATCGAGCCATTATTTATGAATATGAACTGTAAATACCTTAGTTTGCATTCGAAATCACAGGTTATAGGTCAAACTTTGGTGAATCTTATGAAAGTGATCATTTCCGTTGTAAAAACAACACCTAGATGATCATTTTTACAAAAATACTTACACTTTGAGTTACAGCATGAGATTCTTATATATTAACATATTCATAAGAAATATCATTTTTCCAGAATATAAACTTCCAATTCAAAGTTTAAGATAGTTTTTAATTATCCAACCCAAAACAGCCCCCGGTTGCACTCCAACGATGTAGATTCAGTTTTAAGGTGTTCTTTGTAAAATCAAGTTGTATCTTGTTAAGTTAGCATATCATTATGATATATTATAGGTCTTGAAGTGTTTTAAAAGTCAAGTTAGAAGGATCTATTTAGTTTGCGAACAAGTTTGAAATCATTCAAACTATGTTCTTGTTGTTATGATTTGTATATTTTTAATAAGATAGTTATAATTGAACAAGATGATGAACAAAGGTTATACCTCAAGTATGATGAAGAAAGTTACTGAATAAACAAGATATGAACTTGTTCTTGATGACTTGGAAGATTAAGGAGTGAAATCATGAAAAGAAACAAAGGTTGTAAGTAAGTTTATATCTTGATTTAAGATAAATAACTTACATGAATTGAATCAAAGTTTAAACATAGTTTTACCTTGATTATGAAGCTAAAAGATGGTGAAAATTCTTGGAGATGATAAAGTATGATGTTAGGAGTATTTTGAGAGATAATTTGGAGTGTAAGTATGAGAAAATGGAATGAAAAAATGGGGTGAAATCATAAAAACAAATTTACTTGTTATATAGAAAAAAAAATCCTTAAGTTTGTTTTTTAGCTCATAAGTCTTCCTAATTGATCCCACATGTTGTTGACTAACAATGGCTGCTAAGAGCAGATAATTGAGGTCTAATAATTGGTATTTATCAATAGTAAATACATCTAGAAGTTGCGTATAATACGGGTACATATACCCTAAGTATACGTGTAGAAATCTTGAGGAAATGGAACGAGAATTCAAATATAACTATCTTTTGTGAATATACTTATGTTGTTTTATGTATTTATGCCCTTTAAAAGTGATTAAATACGTATTTATACGATACTTGTATAAGCATTATAGATTATAGGTATATATGTCAAAGAACGTTACGTATAGTTACCGTTTTGAAAACTTAAGTTAGTAGTCTCAAAGTATACTTATAACTCATTGTTATTAGTACACAATGATATGTTAAATCATCCTTAAATCATGTTAAATATGTATAAATAAGTATATGTACACAATCGTATAATTATCGTATGTTATATAGTTCGTGATATCATCTGTCAAATTGGACGGTCAAACGTTGTGTAAAACTCTTTTCAAAAGCACAAGACTCAACAATTTGGATTTCTTATCATGTTGGTAATGTTTAATTTATGTAAATATTAATCTTATATGTATAAAATGATCGGAAAAATTCGGGTCGTTACTGTACCTACCCGTTAAATAAATTTCGTCCCGAAATTTTAAAGTTGTACCTATTTTGGGTTCTCGCGAAACAAATGTGGGTACTTTTGTTTTATCTGATCCTCTCGTTCCCAAGTAAACTCTGGACCCCTTCGAGCATTCCAAAAAACCTTAACGATTGGTATGTTGCTCTGCTTGAGCTGTTTAACTTCACGGTCCATGATTTCGACTGGTTCTTCTATGAATTGTAGTTTCTCGTCGACTTGGATTTCTTCAAGGGGAATGGTGAGGTCTTCTTTTGCAAGACACTTCTTAAGGTTTGAAACGTGAAATGTATTATGTACTCCGGCGAGTTGTTGTGGTAACTCGAGTCGATAAGCTACCGGTCCAATGCGTTCGATGATCTTGAACGGGCCTACATACCTTGGGTTCAGTTTACCCATTTTGCTGAAACGTATTACACCTTTCCAAGGTGACACCTTTAGCATAACCATGTCACCGATCTGAAACTCTAATGGTTTCCTTCGAACATCAGCGTAGCTCTTTTGGCGACTACGGGCTGTTTTCAATCTCTCCTTGATTTGTACTATCTTCTCAGTAGTTTCGTGTATGATCTCGGGACCAGTTAATCGTCGATCTCCTACTTCATTCCAACAGATAGGGGATCTACACTTCCTTCCATACAGTGCTTCAAATCGTGCAGCTTTAATGCTCGCATGATAACTATTATTATACGAGAATTCTGCTAATGGTAGATATTTATCCCATTCGTTTCCAAAATCGATCACACATGCCCTGAGCATGTCTTCAAGAGTCTGAATTTTTCTTTCACTCTGCCCGTCAGTTTGCGGATGATATGCGGTGCTCATATCCAAACGAGTTCCCAGGGCCTCTTGTAGTGATTGCCAGAACTTTGATGTAAATCTACTATCATGATTGGATATAATGGAAATAGGTATTCCATGCCTTGAAACAATTTCCTTTATATATAATCGTAATAGTTTCTCCATTCTATCCGTTTCTTTTATAGGCAAGAAATGTGCAGATTTGGTGAGACGATCAACTATTACCCAAATGGTGTCATAACCCCATGCAGTCTTGGGTAACTTCATGATAAAATCCATGGTAATACTGTCCCACTTCCATTCTGGGATTTCTGGTTGTTGAAGTAACACTGACGGCTTCTGGTGTTCTGCTTTGACTTTGGAACAAGTTAAACATTTCCCGACATATGTTGCAACGTCTGTCTTTAAATTAGGCCACCAATAATGCGTCTTAAGATCTTGATACATCTTTCCAACTCCAGGATGTATCGAGTATCTTGTCTTATGTGCCTCGTTCAATATCAACTTCCTTAATCCACCCAACTTTGGTACCCATATACGTTTTGCAAAATATCGAATTCCATCTCCCCGTATAATGAGTTGCTTCTCATACTTCTTCATTGTTTCATTTCCTATGTTTTCTTTAGTAAGAGCTTCTCGTTGAGCCTCTTTGATTTGTGAGTTAAGATTCATGCGAATTTTTATGTTCATCGCTCATACTCGAATTGGCTCTTGTTCCTTTCTGCTTAGAGCGTCGGCCACTACATTCGCTTTCCCGGGATGATAACGAATCTCACAATCATAGTCGTTTATCAGTTCGACCCACCTACGTTGCCTCATGTTCAGCTGTTTCTGATCGAAAATATGTTGAAGGCTTTTATGATTGGTAAACACAGTGCATTTAACCCCATATAGGTAGTGTCTCCATATTTTCAATGCAAACACGACTGCTCCCAGTTCTAGATCATGCGTCGTATAATTTCGCTCGTGAATCTTCAATTGTCGGGATGCGTATGCAATAAATTTCTTTCGTTGCATAAGGACGCAACCAAAACCTTGTCGCGAAGCGTCACAATATATCTCAAAATCATCGTTCCCTTCAGGTAACGATAAAATAGGCTATGTAGTCAACTTCTTCTTCAGTAATTGAAATGCACTCTCCTGCTCAGAAGTCCATTCATACTTCTTCCCTTTTTGCGTTAACGCTGTTAATGGTTTAGCTATTCGGGAAAAATCTTGAATAAACCTTCTATAATAACCGGCTAAACCCAAAAATTGACGTATTTGTGTTGGTGTCTTAGGAGTCTCCCATTTTTCAATGGCCTCAATTTTAGCTGGATCAACCTGAATTCCTTTAATACTAACAACGTGACCAAGAAATTGCACTTCTTTCAACCAAAATGCACACTTAGAAAATTTGGCGTATAACTGTTTTTTTCTTAACAATTCTAATACCAACCTTAAATGCTGCTCATGCTCTTGCTCATTTTTGGAATAGATGAGAATATCGTCAATAAAAATGATAACAAACTTATCTAAATACGGACTACAAACTCGATTCATGAGGTCCATGAATACAGCTGGCGCATTCGTCAATCCAAATGGCATGACCAAAAATTCGTAATGATCGTAGCGTGTCCGGAAAGCAGTTTTCGGAATATCTTCTTCTTTGACGCGTAGTTGATGATAGCCCGATCTTAGGTTGATTTTCGAGTAAACACATGATCCTTGCAGTTGATCAAATAAGTCGTCAATTCTCGGTAGTGGATACCGATTCTTGATAGTTAACTTATTTAATTCACGGTAATCTATACACATTCGGAAGGATCCATCTTTCTTCTTGACGAATAAAATCGGAGCTCCCCACGGTGAAGTGCTCGGTCGAATGAAACCACGGTCCAGTAATTCTTGTAACTGGCTTTGTAATTCTTTCATCTCAGATGGTGCAAGTCTGTATGGAGCACGAGCCACTGGTGCCGCCCCTGGTACTAGATCTATTTGAAATTCTACAGATCTAAATGGAGGTAATCCCGGCAACTCTTCCGGAAATACATCAGGAAAATCTTTTGCTACAGGCACGTCATTGATGCTCTTCTCTTTTTCCTTTGTTTCGGCTTTATTAAGATGTGCTAAGATAGCATAGCACCCTTTCTTCAAGCACTTTTGGGCTTTCAAACAGCTAATGAGTTTTAGCTTTGAGTTACCCTTCTCTCCATAAATCATTACTGGTGTTTTATCCTTACGAGGAATGCGAATTGCCTTCTTGGCACACACAACTTCAGCTCCTATTTTGGACATCCAGTCCATGCCTACTATTACATCAAAACTTCCTAATTCTACGGGTATCAAATCAATTTTAAACGTTTCTCCGGCTAAATTTATTTTACAATCACGGCAAATTTTATCGGCTTTAATTAGTTTACCATTAGCTAACTCAATCATGTACTTAGCATCTAGAGGTAATGATGAGCAATTCAATTTAGCGTAAAAGTCTCTACACACGTAACTTCTATCGGCACCAGTATCAAATATAATAGATGCTGATAAGTTATTAATGGTAAACGTACCCGTAACAAGCTCCAGGTCTTCACACGCCTCTCTAGTATTAATAATAATTCTCTTCCACGTGCAGATCCGTTATTCTTCTCTGGATTCGGGGCACTGGCTCTTATAATGAACATGTTTCCCACACCCATAACAAGTAACAGTGGCCAAGGCTCTTATAATGACCCTATTTGCATTGGTGGCAGGAGTCTTGGTGCCATTGATATTTGTAACGGGAATCCTACAATCTTCAGCAAGATGACCCCTTCGATTATAATTATCGCACACCACATTACAATAACCAGAGTGATGTTTGTGGCACCTGTTACATAAAGGATTTCATCCTTTGTAACCTGAGCTTGAACCACTACCCACACCTTGCGTGGTTTCTTGTTTCTTATTGGATTGTTGATTACCTTCCCACTTTCTTTTGTTTTCTGATGTCTTGACATCGGTGTTCTTATCCAGAATAATCTGGTCCATCAACTCGTTTGACATAGTGATGGCTTCATGAATAGTCTTGAGTTTCGATGCTGTAACATTTGCCTTGACATTTTTAGGCAAACCATCTTTGTACAGTTCTATCTTCCGTTCTTTGGTTGGTACCAATTCGGGACATAGCAAAGCTAATTCCATGAATCGCCGATTGTAGTTGGTGAGTTTAGTACCAACAACTTTCAGGCTTCGTAATTCAGCTTCCAACTTCCTAACCTCGTTCCTTGGACAATACTCGTTGATTAGCATTGTTTTGAATTCTTCCCATGGAGTATCATAAGCTACATCTCCTCCTACAGCCTTCACATAGTTTTTCCACCACGTGAGTGCACTATCTTGTAAGGTGCACGATGCATACTTGGTCATATCCTTCTCAATACAACCACTGATTTTAAACACAGACTCAATCTTTTCGATCCACCGGGTTAAACCGATCGGTCCTTCTGTTCCACTGAATGATGAGGGCTTGCAACCTTGAAAAGTTTTGTAGGTGCATCCCACACGAGGATTTGGGTTAACTGCAGCACCTCTTGCAGCCTCGATCCATAACATTCTGTTGTTCACTCACTGATTGATGAGTTCCTCGATTTCTTGTTCCGTCATTCGGTTCATTCGCGCCATATTCTTCAATAAGAATGAAAAAATAATTATTCACATGGAATATTATAGATGTAGTGTGTATTTACAGTACATCGTAGCTTATTAATAATATGAACCAGTTATTATTATAAAAGCCTTTTCTTCTTATTAGCGTTTTATAATTATATCTAGGGTAGTACCTACCCGTTAAAGTTCATACTTAATAGCATAGTACGGAAATCAATTACTACCATCCAAATAATACTCCACCATGGAAAATTATTGCATTTCACACTTCACTATTTTACATATGCTTATCTTACATCAAACATTAAGCAAACCACACTAGTAATATTATACAAAATGTTATACGATCCCATGGTTTAAAACAACAGCGCATCATTTAACCCAAAATGTTTGTGTTCAAAGAAATCGCTTAAAGCTTCTCCTGGATGTCTCCCTACGTTTTGGCTGAGGGGCCGAAGAACTGGATGCCGGGATAGAACTAATAGGAATAGCGGGAATAGGGGTGGAAGTGTCTGGTGGAGTTGGTGCCACAACATCCTCACTAAACTCGGGATTTGGATTTTCCAATTCAGTAGCCTTTCGTTTCTTTCCTCGTTCGAACTTGTCTTTCGTAATTTCCTGTATTTCTTCCTCCTCAGGATCACTTTCCGGTTCCTCTTCAATTGATTCATCCGGAAATTGTGAGTCTTCCCCAAAGGTGTCATTTTCATCATCGGATAGGTTAATGACTGGAACACCATCTGAGGATTCTGGTTCGGAGTCGCTGAATGTGATAACAAGTTCTAAGCCAAACATCTATCACACAACAACTAGCATGTTAGTACCACATAATATTTACAAATTAATTTTTAACCAATGAGGATAAGCAATAGTTTTCGAAATCAAACGCGGTCAAAGTCCAGACTCACTAATGCATCCTAACAAACTCGATAAGACACACTAATGCAAATTTTCTGGTTCTCTAAAACCAACGCTCTGATACCACCTGAAGCGTCCCGTTCATATCGAATATAAATGTCACGTACTCATTGGTGTCATTGCGAGGTATTGACCTCTATATGTGACATTTTTCAATATCTGCATACGTTTTTATAATATAAACCATAACCTTTATTATAATCGAAGGTTCAAATAGCATAATAATGATTATCGTTTAGTGATAATCTTAGTTTTACAAACTTTACATTTGATAATAACAATACGATTTCCAACATATTTCACATTACAAATCTTCCGATATGCAGTTTTATTTTTGACACAAATATGCATACTCCAAATCTTGCTTAAATTCGGCATAATGCAGCGGAAGCTTTTAATTATCACCTGAGAATAAACATGCTTAAAACGTCAACATAAAGTTGGTGAGATATAGGTTTAATGCTAGCAGCGTTATAAATATAAACCACAAGATTTAATATACATAAACGTTTTAATAAAAATATTCTAAATGGTTGAGCACTTGATAACCATACTTAACATTTAATCAACGTCGCATATTCCCTTTATTATGAAATCTCACTACACCGTACCAAGTGTAGTCACCGAAATGAAGTACTGTGCAACCGTTGAATACTGGTCGTCCAGTCCGGTTGGGGTTGTCAGGCCCGATAGATCTATCAACAGGATTCGCGTTTACAATACCGCATGTAAATAGTAGTTACCAAGTTACAGGGAAGTATGCCAGTGGTACAACTCAACGTAGAATATATATTTTTTATCACTTGTGTCCATAACGTAAATCATAAAATGCATGTATTCTCATCCCGAAATATTTAGAGTTTAAAAGTTGGACTATATACTCACTTTTGCCTTGAAGATATTTAACACGACTTGGTCTCTGATAGATATCACGAACCTAACCATATATATAATATATCAACATATTTTCTTTTCAAATAATCGTTTCATATATACTTATAATACTTTTAATATCTATTAGTCCGTAGTTAGCAGTCCGATGTTAGTGGTCCACAATTAGTTGCTCAATAAAATAAATAAAGACCTCATCGTATTCGTATTTATTGGAATTAATCTCGACCCATGGTACCATGTTGTCAAATGACGTGTTGCGTACATAAAGTACCGTGTTTTCAAATGACGTGTTGCGTACAATCATGAGGTCTTATAATTAATCCTCTCGTGTTGTTTACGGGTGGTCCTGAAATATATAAAATCAAATCATAAGTAAATATATATAAAATATCATATTAATTAGCAAAGACATGATTAGTTTAGTTTTACTCCAATTAATTTCGTAGCTAAACTAGCTTCGGATACCCAATTTTGTTTTAGCCGCAGTTTCTTCAATACAACTCCGTTTTTGTTGGTTCAACTTGCCACTTCCTTGGATCGAGCCATTATTTATGAATATGAACTGTAAATACCTTAGTTTGCATTCAAAATCACAGGTTATAGGTCAAACTTTGGTGAATCTTATGAAAGTGATCATTTCTGTTGTAAAAACAACACCTATATGATCATTTTTACAAAAATACTTACACTTTGAGTTACAGCATGAGATTTTTGTATATTAACAATTCATAAGAAATATAATTTTTCCAGAATATAAACTTCCAATTCAAAGTTTAAGATGATTTTTAATTATCCAACCCAAAACAGCCCCCGGTTGCACTCCAACGATGTAGATTCAGTTTTAAGGTGTTCTTTGTAAAATCAAGTTGTATCTTGTTAAGTTAGCATATCATTATGATATATTACAGGTCTTGAAGTGTTTTAAAAGTCAAGTTAGAAGGATCTATTTAGTTTGCGAACAAGTTTGAAATCATTCAAACTATGTTCTTGTTGTTATGATTTGTATATTTTTAATAAGATAGTTATAATTGAACAAGATGATGAACAAAGGTTATACCTCAAGTATGATGAAGAAAGTTACTGAATAAACAAGATATGAACTTGTTCTTGATGACTTGGAAGATTAAGAAGTGAAATCATGAAAAGAAACAAAGGTTGTAAGTAAGTTTATATCTTGATTTAAGATAAATAACTTACATGAATTGAATCAAAGTTTAAACATAGTTTTACCTTGATTATGAAGCTAAAAGATGGTGAAAATGCTTGGAGATGATCAAGTATGATGTTAGGAGTATTTTGAGAGAGAATTTGGAGTGTAAGTATGAGAAAATGGAATGAAAAAATGGGGTAAAATCATAAAAACAAATTTACTTGTTATATAGAAAAAAAAAATCCTTAAGTTTGTTTTTTAGCTCATAAGTCTTCCTAATTGATTCCACATGTTGTTGACTAACAATGGCTGCTAAGAGCAGATAATTGAGGTCTAATAATTGGTATTTATCAATAGTAAATACATCTAGAAGCTGTGTATAATACGGGTACATATACCCTAAGTATACGTGTAGAAATCTTGAGGAAATGGAACGAGAATTCAAATATAACTATATTTTGTGAATATACTTATGTTGTTTTATGTATTTAAGCCCTTTAAAAGTGATTAAATACGTATTTATACAATACTTGTATAAGCATTATAGATTATAGGTATATATGTCAAAGAACGTTACGTATAGTTACCGTTTTGAAAACTTAAGTTAGTAGTCTCAAAGTATACTTATAACTCATTGTTATTAGTACACAATGATATGTTAAACCATCCTTAAATCATGTTAAATATGTATAAATACATATATGTACACAATCGTATAATTATCGTATGTTATATAGTTCGTGATATCATCGGTCAAATTGGACGGTCAAACATTGTGTAAAACTCTTTTCAAAAGCACAAGACTCAACAATTTGGATTGCTTATCATGTTGGTAATGTTTAATTTATGTAAATATTAATCTTATATGTATAAAACGATCGGAAAAATCCGGGTCGTTACATGATCGCATTTAATTAAAGAGATCTTAATATCCTTATTCACCGAAGGATCAAATCTTATAGATTTAGAAGATTTTCTTTAAATTCCTTGAATTCTAGAAATCAACCATGACTAGTCAAAAGTTATGATGAAACCGTCTTTATCATTTCACTATTTAGTGATAGCTTCACTCGTGCGCTTCGAATAATCGAATTGTCTTTTCCATATTTCTCAATGATAATAAAACTCTATTTATCAACTTATATTCGTCATGAAAACATTTTTATTGTTAGCCATGACATCCTCGGTCAAATTTGGGGACGAAATTTCTTTAACGGGTAGGTACTGTGACGACCCGAAAATTTTCAACCAAATTTAAACTTAATCTTTATATGAATACGACACGATAAGCAAAGTCTATAATATTGAGTCTCAAAAATTTTGAACTGTTGTTATATATTAAAAGGACCTTTAACTATTCCCGACGATTCACGAACCTTTAATTATAAATAGAAAAGTATATATGTATGAAAGTTAATGCATTTAATTTGTTATCTTTACAAATATTACTATTATTACCTTTATTACTATTATTAGAATAAATGTTTAATATTAATATGGGTGTTATCATTTTTATGAATTGATACAATTAATAAATTGTAAAAGAAATTAAAAGTTACAATGTAGTTATTAATGTAGTTAATATTACTTTCAATATGATTAAGGATAAATGTTAATATTAACATTATTAGTATCATTGTTGTTAGTAAAATTATAAATTTATTTATATTTAAGATTATCATTATTATAAGTTGTTTCCTTTTCTCCGCACTTGATTATTAAACTTAGTCATCTATCTATCTCATTACTTGGTTCTTTCTTGTTTCCACAAATTCAATATTTATGTTTATGTAGAAAGATTAATCATCACTCCCATTAATTACTATTTTTACAAGAATACATATATTCTATATATATTTATCGACATACATACAAAATATGGAGATATCAATCTAAACCAAACCACTACCCATCTATCAATTCTTTATTTCTATCTCATTTTTCCCACAAGTAATCCAAAAGCACTTACATCACAAAACCCCTTTCTGTTCCACATCTCAATCACAACAACACTTTATGACCAATATTTCAAACATAGAAGGAAGAAATCGATGGCTACACTGTTGTCCTTTTTAATCTTTAACATGTTGTAATATTATAATAGGTATGCATAAATATAGATGCATTCATACATTACAAACCATCACCCACATTTCCTTCTTGTTTTCCTGAACCAATTACCACTTTTCCTTTCTACCTTCTGTTACATTTTAACATCGACACCAAAACAATCACTCATTCTCTTTATATAATATATACATATACATATACTCATATATGGAAAGGCTTTCACTAATTGAAAGGATTATCATTCGATTATTCTCCTTCTTCCTCTCTTCTGTTTCTGGAAACAAGCCTCACACCACCAACACTTGAACTGCCTGCTACATTTCCTCTCTGTCTTCCTGTTTAAAATCTAACCCATTGAAGCTGCTACACCTGCAATGATTATACCACCCAAATACAATGACTCTTACTACTACTTGTTAAGGTTAACATTACTGCAACCATATTATTTGACACTCACCAAACAAACCCTCATCTCTGATCACTTTCACTGCAATAATCAAACCATCACCAAATATTCCATCTTGTTCGTCTCCAGCTGTTTTCTAATTACTACCATCAGAACTCAAACCAACAAAACAACACTTATGAACCCTACTTGAGATCTATGCTGCCACAATCTGTTCCTGCTTCAAAAACCACAGACACAACAAACTTACCAAGACTGCTACTGCCTTCTCATTCAATACCATCAAACAACCTTTCCACAAAATACCATCAAATTATTTACACGAATTAAATCGGGCCTGTTTTCAAATTAGCAAAAGAAAACAAAATGCTCCAATACTTTGTATATGAACAAAACAGATAGATTATATGGCAGTAAATCTAAATGATTATAACCTACGATGAACGATGACGGTTAATAGAAATATATATTTTATATCAGTAGATATGTAAACGAATAAGAAGAACACTAAAAACTATTCTGTTCTATGTTGTTACTCAATAATAATAATAATCGACGACGATTGAAGGATGATGATGAAAAATTGGTGCAGTACCCGTATATATACGCTACGGTGATTGTTGATTGAACGGACACCAACTACTGCTTCGATTTTCTTTATTTTTATTCGATAACGATGATGATTAATACTGATGGGGGCAATTAAATGATGATACTGATGAATCATCGAGGATTATTGTTGATCGATTGATCTATGGTTGATGAAAATGGTTGTCGATTGAACTAACGATGATGGTGTTTTTCTCTGCGTATGACATCTGCTGAGATTAGATCTGATTTTGGGTAATGAAAATAAAACGCGTAATTTGTTTCTTTTATTAGGTATTATTATTATTATTCTAACCATTATTATTATTATTATTATTATTATTATTATTCTAATTATGATGATGATGATTATTATTATTATTATTATTATTATTATTATTATTATTATTATTATTATTATTAAGTATTAAGTATTAGTATTATTAAGTATTAGTATTATTATTATTATTATTATCATTATTATTAAACTTATCATTTAAAAACTACGACTATTACTAAAAGTATCATTTTTATAAAAATGGTCATTTTATTATTATTATTATTATTATTATTATTATTATTATTATTATTATTATTATTATTATTATTATTATTATTATTATTAATATAATTATTATTACTACTATTATTAGTAGCATTACTATGACAAGTATCATTTTAGCAAAAGTATTATTTTATTAAAATTACTATTATCATTACTATTAAAAATAACACTTTTATTAAAATTATCATTTTAATTACTATTATTATTATTATCAATTGAATTATTTTTTAGAAACATTATTATTATTTTTATCACAACTATTATTATTATTATTATTACTATAAAAATTATTATTGTTATTATTATCAATATCATTATTAGTATTATTAATATATCAAATAAAGATTTTCTATATAAAAACATATTATTAACATGAAACATAACCATACTAATATTTTTGTAATAAATATTAATTATCTATCTAATGTATATAAAATAAATATAGTTAATTTAGTTATTAATGAATCATACAAGTTACTAAAATAACAATTAATAATAATACCTAAATTTGTTCGATTACCATTATATGTGTTAATATACATATAAATGATATAGGTTCGTGAATCCGAGGCCAACCCTGCATTGTTCAATATAGTCATATGTATTTTACTACAAAATACATTATGGTGAGTTTCATTTACCTTTTTACCCTTTATATTTTTGGACTGAGAATACATGCGCAATTTTTATAAATGTTTTACGAAATAGACATAAGTAATCGAAACTACATTATATGGTTGAATGATCGAAGCCGAATATGCCCCTTTTTACTTGGTAACCTAAGAATTAGTAAACTAGTTTACTAATTGACGCGAATCCTAAAGATAGATCTATTGGGTCTAACGAACACCATCCAAAGTACCGGATGCTTTAGTACTTAGAATTTGTTTTTATCATGTCCGAAGGATTTCCCGGAATGATAGGGGATATTCTTATATGCATCTTGTTAATGTCGGTTACCAGGTGTTCAATCCATATGAATGATATTTTTGTCTCTATGCATGGGACGTATATTTATGAGAAACGAAAATTTTGTTGTCTATTAAAATGATGGAAATGAATGTTATGATAAACTAATGAACTCACCAACCTTTTGGTTGACATTTTAAAACATGTTTATTCTCAGGTAAGAAAGAAATCTTCCGCTGTGCATTTGCTCATTTTAGAGATACTACTTAGAGTCGTTCATGACATATTTCAAAATACGTTGCATTCGAGTCATTGAGTTCATCAAGATTATTATTAAGTCAATTATAGTTGGATATATTATGAAATGGTATGCATGCCGTCAACTTTCGATGTAATGAAATTTGTCTTTTAAAAATGAATGCAATGTTTGTAAAATTGTATCATATAGAGGTCAAGTACCTCACGATGTAACCAAATGTAATGTATTCGTCCTGATGGATTAGGACGGGTCGTTAGAAATCTCGTTATATCCAGATTCATAACGGATCATTCGTGCCAAAAGAAACTTTAAGCCTATCCATGTAATTTCTTCTTCTTTAATTTGATCCATACCAAATGTCCAAATGGCTGACAAAAATGTTATTTTGTTGCAGATTTACACTCTTCCGGCCATTCAATGAGAAAGAGTCTTTAATTTTTTTCAAAACAAATAATTATTAATTATCTCACATATTTTATATATTGAATTTACTATTTAAACTAAAATAAAATTTGCTTTACAAAAGATATGTGTATCATTGACCATTTAATTCTTCGCTTGAATGACACCAATAACGTGCAATTTGCATCACCTCTTTATATTATATGATATTCTCCCAAGTTCAACATTGATATTGTTTCTTGACTAAACCCAAAGGTTAAGAGAATTAAAATCTCTTGACATATAAAAACAACCTAACACTAAACATAAACACCATCAAACTCTGCCTCACATACAATATAATTAAGCGGCACGCGCTATGGATGACTCTTGTGATGACCCGGGAATTTTCGACCAAATTTAAACTTAATCTTAATCTATAATCGACACGATAAGCAAAGTCTGTAATATTGAGTCTCAAAAGTTTGGAAACTATATTCATGTAATCAATAACCTTTGGCTATTCCCGGTGATTCACGAACAAATGGTTGTAAATAAATATATATATATAAATATAAATAAAAGTATGTATAATAAATTTAAATCATAAAATACAATAGGTCATTAAGATTAAGTATGTAAAATACTATAAAAGGTAATAAATTAGTTATTAAGAAATAAAACTATATATAAATGTGTATGAATTCTATAAACAATTATTATTGTTATACTATTATTAATATTATTATTATTATTATTATTATTATTATTATTATTATTATTATTATTATTATTATTATTATTATTATTATATTTATATTTATATGCACTAATTATAAATATTAATTATGTATGTAGTCTGAGAGTTGAATCCAAAATCTATTTATTATCACAATCAAACTTTACCCATCTTGTTTCTAGTCTCATGTAATAACACTAATCACGCACACATATCCAAATTCAGTTGAGAGTCATACTCAACTTTTATTTTTATTTTTATTTAATTATTCTTGATTGAAGATTATGTCGACATTTAATCTTTGTTTGATTCTTTTAAACAACACTTTTGTCATTTCTTTTTGGATTGGAATTACACAAACAGCATCATATCTACTCATACATACACACATGTATGAAGTTGTAAGACCATCATTTTACTCTCTATTCTCTCTCCTATACAAGTCCGATGAATCACTATCGTGATACCGTTATTGTGCTGCTACGTATCCACCATCTTATTCACCATAACAACCATGACCACCTTCTACTTCTTTGTGTGTGTTTTTAATCGATTACCTTTTGAACTATAAATCTTTGGCCATAAACCACTCTTACCACCTATGTTCATCCACCACGCCACCCTACTACCATCAACCGCCATCTTCACCATGGAATCACCACCACAATCGTCACCAATGATCAACAAGAACCATTGATCGATTAACACTTCTTGTTTTCATTGCTTGACCAAGAATCAAGACTTGTATAATTATTGTTCAACAAACCTACCCATGATCACCACCATTCTTCTGTTTTTCTGGTTATTGTTTCGAGCCACCCAACATCACAGCAAACCACCCACACCATCGTTGACTGCCACAACACCTTGTATGTTGTAAAAGACCACCCAACCAAACGTCTTTCTACTACCTGCAACAACAAATAATTAGGGATAATAGAAAACTTCGCAATCCGTATGGGATGCACACGAACCGGGTATTTTGGTAACACTACCTCACTTTTCGTGTAATTTTATGTAAACTATATTGTTTGTTACCTGCTTCTGCTGTTGCATAACCGTTTCTGTTTCTACTATATTCTGTTGAAGATTACAAGATGTAAGATAGTTCTCTGATGAAAACAAAGATGTGAAGTATTATGATAAGGATATAAAGAACAAAGATGGTGTTTGATTAGTTGTAAGGACCATGATTATTTTAAAAAGAAAAGAAAGTGGCTGTGATGATAAAAAAAAAAAGAATGTAAAAGTGATGAGTGGTGTTTAGGTGTAAAGTTGGGATATATATATATATATATATATATATATATATATATATATATATATACGAATCAAACATCAAAAAAATTTTTGGGATGTCGACTGCTATCTGATTCACGAATTACCTGGATAAAGTGATATAATTTTAACTTTGGTTCGTGTTTAAACTTATTAAAATCGCTAGCTGGGTTTCAGTTTCTAATTGGGTTGATAAACTTAAGTTATTATTTGGGCCATAAATCTTAAACAGACAAGAGAACCTTACTTGGGTTAAATAAATTTTGATCTGAATAATATCTGAGAAGTGAGATGGATCAGATGGTTAAGAGGTGTTGTGTGGTTTCCAGGAGGTCACGGGTTCAATCCTGACCTGTGGCGTTTTCGTTTTTTTTTTTGAAAATGAAGAAGAAGAAGGAGGAGCAACAAATACGGGTTATAGAAATATAAGTTATATATCAAAACAGAATAGAGAAAATGGATGAATGGTTAGGGTGTTGGGTTAGTGAACGGGAGGTCACGGGTTCGAGTCCCGTATGGGGCAATTCTTTTTACAAAAAGCTTCAAGGGTATATTTTTATTACTTTTATTTTAATTATTATTATTATTATTATTATTATTATTATTATTATTATTATTATTATTATTATTATTATTATTATAAAGATTGTCATTTATACTTAACATGAACTTTCAATATATGTATTGTTACTAATAAAAGTATTATCATTAATATTAATTTTTACTAAAGTTATCTCTTTGTAATTCTTAAAAACTATCAATATTATTATTATAATTATTATCGATATTATCATTATTAAAATAATCTATGAATATAAAAATGAAAGTTTTATTAATGTTGTTAAAAAAATTATAAGTATAAACATAAAGATTTTTATATACAAAAATATCTTTAAATCACCTAAGTTAACTATATTAAAACCTCTGTATATATATAAAATAAAATTATATAAATACATAATGAAACTTATAACTTATTAAATATATAATTTACATCACTAATAATAATAATAATATATATATTTATTCAATTACGATTATATATATTAATGAATATACAAATGATATAGGTTCGTGAATTCGAGGCCAACCCCGCATTGTTCATTATAGTCATATGTATTTTTACTACAAAATACATTAGGTGAGTTTCATTTGCCTTTTTTTACCCTTTATATTTTTGGGCTGAGAATACATGCGCAATTTTTATTAATGTTTTACGAAATAGACACAAGTAATCGAAACTACATTCTATGGTTGGATTATCGAATCGAATATCACCCTTTTTATTAAGTCTGGTAATCTAAGAATTAGGGAACAGACACCCTAATTGACGCGAACTCTAAAGATAGATCTATCGGGCCCAACAAGCCCCATCCAATGTACCGGATGCTTTAGTACTTCGAAATTTATATCATGTCCGAAGGAGGATCCCGGAATGATGGGGATATTCTTATATGCATATTGTGAATGTCGGTTACCAGGTGTTCAATCCATATGAATGATTATTTTGTCTCTATGTATGGGACGTATGTTTATAAGAAATGGAAATATGAAATCTTGTGGTCTATTAAAAGTTACGAAATGATTATTTATGATAAACTAATGAACTCACCAACCTTTTGGTTGACACTTGAAAGCATGTTTATTCTCAGGTACGAAAGAAATCTTTCGCTGTGCATTTGCTCATTTTAGAGATATTACTTGGAGTCATTCATGACATATTTCAAAAGACGTTGCATTCGAGTCGTTGAGTTCATCAAGATTAATATTAAGTAAATTATAGGTAGATATATTATGAAATGGTATGCATATGAAATGAAATATTGTCTTTTCAAAAACGAATGAAATGTTTGTAAAATGTATCATATAGAGGTGAAGTACCTTGCGATGTAATCAACTATTGTGAATCGTTTATAATCGATACGGACTTCGTCCGGATGGATTAGGACGGGTCCTTTCAGTTGGTATCAGAGCGGTGGTCTTAGCGAACCATGTCTGCATTAGTGTGTCTAACTGATAAGTCGTTAGGATGCATTAGTGAGTCTGGACTTTGACCGTGTCTGCATATTAAAAGTTTTGCTTATCATTTCGTGTCAAAAATTACCTGCTTATCATTCTTAGAGAATCACTTACTTATCATTCTTAGTCTAGACACGTTTTACTGCATTGACTGCATGAATAGTGTATAGACAAAATTCATATCTTAGCATATTTGCTACTTCATATCTTAGCGTATCTGTTACTGTAACTTTGCCTGACAACTTCCGTAGATTCCTCCGTAACTTATGGGATTTTAGTATTATATATGCATATGTAAATTATGTATTGCAGGGTACTAATCTACATCCTATAATCTATTTCTTATCGAAAATCCTTCATCTGATCGTACGAGATGAATCCTGCAACCAGTTCGAGTCCCTCAGATTCTGATAGCAATTCTGATAGTTATTCCGACAGCTATTCCGACATAGATGTTCACCTAAGCTCCAAAAATAGCGTCATCGGCATGAATCAACCAATCAGCCATCTCCAATTCATCTGATGTGTTCGTAGTCGACTTAATCAATGGAGACGCGAAGAAGGCGATCTTTTCCGTCAACCGAATTCACTTCTTGGCGAAGAACCTGAAACACTTACCGACGAACCTGTTCGAAACACCAATATCTCTCTCAGAGTATCTCACCACGACTATATCATAACTCAGATTCCAAACCTTATTTATCCGCTCGTTCTGACCGAAAATCATCCCGGAATAATAGAAAAAGTCAACAAACTTCGCGCTCCCGTGTAATCAATTTTGAGAATATGGTGCAAAACTTACCAGCTTCAGCAACATCACCGGTACCAACAGTACCATCAGCAACAGCACCAGTATCACCAACAATCCGTGCCTCAACATCTCATTCAGTACCTCGAGTACAATCATCGTTCTATGTATCGTTCTACATCAATTATCTTCGTTCTTCATGAAGATTATGTAATCTCTAATGTTTTAGAGATTATGTATTCTAGTTATAACGGTAAATCAAATGAGATTAATATTATATTAACTCATTAAATCTATGATTACATCTGAAGGAAATATATATGTAAGTATATTTTCATAAAGATTGTAATTGAAAATACTTTTGAACAAACTGTTAATGGTGAAAATATTTTAACGGGTAGGTAATACCCGAGGAATATTTAGATTTCACATTAATAAGTTACACTGTACATTCTTCAAATCTAATTCAACAGTCATTTACTATCCTATTTACAATCATCGATATACGTATCCGTTTACAAAAAGAATAACTATTTTCATTCAATTTCATATTTCGATTTTGACTCATCAAAAATTCAACAAGTGGCATAATGAAGAAAACATTGGACAAAATAAAATTTGATAGAAACAAACAAATTAACTATGAGAAATTTTGTTAAGAATCCACGCTAACAAAATCCTAGCTAACTGTTCCTAGCTAACTGATTACACTTTATTTATCGCAATTTAATTATCGCAATTTAAATTCTTGCAATTTTATTTATCGTCATTTAATTCCTGCTATTTATTTTACGCACTTTAAATATCGGGACACGTATACAAGGTTTTGACATATCATATCGACGCATCTATATATATTATTTGGAATAACCATAGACACTCTATATGCAGTAATGATCGAGTTCTCTATACAGGGTTGAGGTTTATTCTACAATAATATATATACTTTGAGTTGTGATCGAGTCTGAGACGTATACGGGTCACGACACGTATTAATTAATTCGAATGTTATATATTAAACTATATATGAATTATTGAATTGCTAACTGTGGACTATCAACTGTGGACTACCAACATTGGACAATTAAAATGAATTAAAATATTGACTATAACATATGAAACTAAACATTTCTTCAAGTTTGCCACTTGAATTCATCTTAAACTTCATTTGTATCTCGACGATTACAATCTGCATTCAAATCTTTCATGATTCTTGAAACCTCTCAATTAAGAAACAACTGAGAAGATGAACCAACCGCACTTCATCTATGGAAGAAAAGATTGACGCATATAGTTATGCACCTGAAAACTCCTGGACCCTAAGTAAAAGTTTAACCCGTGTCTGTGTTAGCTCCTTTGGCATTGTTATTACCGAAAATAACAATGCAATTTTTTTTCAAAATTAGCCAATTTTATCACAGCTTCAACAAATCAACTTCAACTTCCATTCGAATTAGCCTTATTATAACCTCGATATATAAGTTTGCTTGTCGTCATCGTTACCGGAGAACCGTTTATATTTCACCACATTAGCAGTAAAATTACCAGCAACTTCAATGAATTTGGACTTTCCGAAAAATCATTATATTCATTGAAACCCCATCTTGTATTCATCTATACCCTGTAACAATAATTGCCATACCAATTACCGAGAATCAGCAATCAGTATTTCGAATCTAGTAGCATTTCTACATCAATAGTTATATGTATACATATAACAATTATCTCCTAGGATTACGATCTTCAATTCTGAAATTTTGAAAAGGCACACAGTTTACGAATCGATACTCTGAATGTTGGAAAATCTCAGAAACGTTGGAACTGAAAACGGATAAAGTTAACCATGAAGGAGACCAAGGACAAATACAAGGACCATACCCTATATTCAAAGAATCCAGATAATTCTGGAACCGTTGAAATCTTTAGCGAATATCTTGCCCCGAAGTCATGTTAAAATCTTTCGAAAAATATTTTTCCATCAACCATCGAACTTAGAAATTTCAAAATATCATCATCAATATCTTCGATATTTCTGAGGATATTTTCATAAATATTCTCATCCAAAATTATATACCTCTTTGTGCTTCCTGTGTATCATTATATTGGAAACATTCAATAGAAAATTTAGTACCGAAATGCAGATTATGCAAAACTATGAAGAAAGCCTTGGACAAATCACAAAGAATAAGTTTGACTTCAAAGAATCCAAATGATTCAATGTCTGCTAAAGTCTTTAGTGAATACCTTGCTCCTTACTCTAAACCCTTGCAGAAAATAGTTTCTACCATCCTCTGATCTTAGATATTCCGAGATATTATCGTATCTTTCATTATAAATATCCTCCATATTTCTTGAGATATTTTTATAACTATTCTTATCTGAAATCATTAATCTCTTCGTGCTATCAGTATTACATCATATAGAAACTGTTAGTTTCTATATTCTGTAAACTTTCGAGCTTAAAATAAGAATGTTATTGAAGTAATGTTGGGAACTGATGCATGAGTTAGTATAATATAATGACACTTGATCAACGTGATTATATTATAGTAAGTCATGCTGAGTTTCTAATGGAACGTGATGATTCACAAATCATAACGTCATTATGTGCCATGTTACATGACTCTTTCGTTCTGCTTAACTTCTGAACATATCAAAAATGTACATTCTTGATAGTTCTATTCTCAGTGATTCTGGTAATTTGACAAATCAAATCTTGCTATTACGTTTATTCTTGTTTAGAACATTAAGTTCATTCGAAACTACATAATTACGAATTCTGGACCGTTACTCGCTTTGATAGAGGCCGAGAAAATAATTAAAAAAAAGGCAAAGAGCTCCAAAATATAAGAGAAAATATAAAGCCCAATAACAACACGGAAATTACAAACCGTGTATATCAATGTTTATTGCAACATAAAGATACGTGAGAATTAAAAACATTATAACCCCAAGGGTGAATTAGTAGAAAGAAAATTCCTCTGGTAGAAGTTGGAAAAGGAGAATGATTGTTGCGATAGTAAGAATGAGGACAAGGGTCAGACCTGGATTAAGCATTTTTACGATCGTTTGGATGTATGAACTAAGAAAGAAAGTATAGGAATGATGAGAATAATTGAACGGAAGAATTTAATTTATAAGGGAAATAACAGACAGAATAACCGAGGCGGATCACCGTATTTAATTATAGAGATCTTAATTTCCTTATTCACTGAAGAATCAAATCTTTTAGATTTCGAAGATTTCCTCTAAATCCCTTGAATTTCGGAATTCAACCAAGACAACGTCAAAAGTTAAGACGCACCTTATTTTTCTGAATTCAACCATGACTAGTCAAAAAGTTATGATGAAACATGTCTTTCTTATTTCACTCTTCCGTGATAGCTTCACTCGTACGCTTCGAATAATCGAATTGTTATTCCATATTACTCAATGATGATAAAACTCTATTTAGCAACTCATATTCGTCATGAAAACGTTTTTATAGTTATTTATGACGACCTCACTCAAATTTCGGGACGAAATTTCTTTAACGGGTAGGTACTGTGATGACCCGGGAATTTCCGACCAAATTTAAACTTAATCTTAATCTATAATCGACACGATAAGCAAAGTCTGTAATATTGAGTCTCAAAAGTTTGGAAACTATATTCATGTAATCAATAACCTTTGGCTATTACCGGCGATTCACGAACAAATGGTTGTAAATAAATATATATATATAAATATAAATAAAAGTATGTATAATAAATTTAAATCATAAAATACAATAGGTCATTAAGATTAAGTATGTAAAATACTATAAAAGGTAATAAATTAGTTATTAAGAAATAAAACTATATATAAATGTGTATGAATTCTATAAACAATTATTATTGTTATACTATTATTAATATTATTATTATTTCTTCTATTATTATTATTATTATTATTATTATTATTATTATTATTATTATTATTATTATTATTATTATTATTATTATTATTATTATTATTATATTTATATTTATATGCACTAATTATAAATATTAATTATGTATGTAGTCTGAGAGTTGAATCCAAAATCTATTTATTATCACAATCAAACTTTACCCATCTTGTTTCTAGTCTCATGTAATAACACTAATCACGCACACATATCCAAATTCAGTTGAGAGTCATACTCAACTTTTATTTTTATTTTTATTTAATTATTCTTGATTGAAGATTATGTCGACATGTAATCTTTGTTTGATTCTTTTAAACAACACTTTTGTCATTTCTTTTTGGATTGGAATTACACAAACAGCATCATATCTACTCATACATACACACATGTATGAACCATCATTTTACTCTCTATTCTCTCTCCTATACAAGTCCGATGAATCACTATCGTGATACCGTTATTGTGCTGCTACGTATCCACCATCTTATTCACCATAACAACCATGACCACCTTCTACTTCTTTGTGTATGTTTTTAATCGATTACCTTTTGAACTATAAATCTTTGGCCATAAACCACTGTTACCACCTAGGTTCATCCACCACGCCACCCTACTACCATCAACCGCCATCTTCACCATGGAATCACCACCACAATCGTTACCAATGATTAACAAGAACCATTGATCGATTAACACTTCTTGTTTTCATTGCTTGACTAAGAATCAAGACTTGTATAATTATTGTTCGACAAACCTACCCATGATCACCACCATTCTTCTGTTTTTCTGGTTATTGTTTCGAGCCACCCAACATCACGGCAAATCACCCACACCACCGTTGACTGCCACAACACCTTGTATGTTGTAAAAGACCACCCAACCAAACGTCTTTCTACTACCTGCAACAACAAATAATTAGGGATAATAGAAAACTTCGCGATCCGTATGGGATGCACACGAACCGGGTATTTTGGTAACACTACCTCACTTTTCGTGTAATTTTATGTAAACTATATTGTTTGTTACCTGCTTCTGCTGCTGTTGCATAACCGTTTCTGTTTCTATTATATTCTGTTGAAGATTACAAGATGTAAGATAGTTCTCTGATGAAAACAAAGATGTGAAGTATTATGATAAGGATATAAAGAACAAAGATGGTGTTTGATTAGTTGTAAGGACCATGATTATTTTTAAAAGAAAAGAAAGTGGCTGTGATGATAAAAAAAAAAGAATGTAAAAGTGATGAGTGGTGTTTAGGTGTAAAGTTGGGATATATATATAAAAATATATATATATACGAATCAAACATCAAAATTTTTTTTGGGATGTCGACTGCTATCTGATTCACGAATTACCTGGACAAAGTGATATAATTTTAACTTTGGTTCGTGTTTGAACTTATTAAAATCGCTAGCTGGGTTTCAGTTTCTAATTGGGTTGATAAACTTAAGTTATTATTTGGGCCATAAATCTTAAACAGACAAGAGAAACTTACTTGGATTAAATAAATTTTGATCTGAATAATATCTGAGAAGTGAGATGGATCAGATGGTTAAGAGGTGTTGTGTGGTTTCCAGGAGGTCACGGGTTCAATCCTGACCTGTGGCATTTTCATTTTTTTATTGAAAATGAAGAAGAAGAAGGAGGAGCAACAAATATGGGTTATAGAAATATAAGTTATATATCAAAATAGAATAGAGAAAATGGATGAATGGTTAGGGTGTTGGGTTAGTGAACGGGAGGTCACGGGTTCGAGTCCCGTATGGGGCAATTCTTTTTACAAAAAGCTTCAAGGGTATATTTTTATTACTTTTATTTTAATTATTTTTTAATTATTATTATTATTATAAAGATTGTCATTTATACTTAACAAGAACTTTCAATATATGTATTGTTACTACTAAAAGTATTATCATTAATATTAATTTTTACTAAAGTTATCTCTTTGTAATTCTTAAAAACTATCAATATTATTATTATAATTATTATCGATATTATCATTATTAAAATAATCTATGAATATAAAAATGAAAGTTTTATTAATGTTGTTAAAAAAATTATAAGTATAAACATAAAGATTTTTATATACAAAAATATCTTTAAATCACCTAAGTTAACTATATTAAAACCTCTGTATATATATAAAATAAAAATATATAAATACATAATGAAACTTATAACTTATTAAATATATAATTTACATCACTAATAATAATAATATATATATTTATTCAATTACGATTATATATATTAATGAATATACAAATGATATAGGTTCGTGAATCCGAGGCCAACCCCGCATTGTTCATTATAGTCACATGTATTTTTACTACAAAATACATTAGGTGAGTTTCATTTGCCTTTTTTTTACCCTTTATATTTTTGGGCTGAGAATACATGCGCAATTTTTATTAATGTTTTACGAAATAGACACAAGTAATCGAAACTACATTCTATGGTTGGATTATCGAATCGAATATCACCCTTTTTATTAAGTCTGGTAATCTAAGAATTAGGGAACAGACACCCTAATTGACACGAACTCTAAAGATAGATCTATCGGGCCCAACAAGCCCCATCCAATGTACCAGATGCTTTAGTACTTCAAAATTTATATCATGTCCGAAGGAGGATCCCGGAATGATGGGGATATTCTTATATGCATATTGTGAATGTCGGTTACCAGGTGTTCAATCCATATGAATGATTATTTTGTCTCTATGTATGGGACGTATGTTTATAAGAAATGGAAATATGAAATCTTGTGGTCTATTAAAAGTTACGAAATGATTATTTATGATAAACTAATGAACTCACCAACCTTTTGGTTGACACTTGAAAGCATGTTTATTCTCAGGTACGAAAGAAATCTTCCGCTGTGCATTTGCTCATTTTAGAGATATTACTTGGAGTCATTCATGACATATTTCAAAAGACGTTGCATTCGAGTCGTTGAGCTCATCAAGATTAATATTAAGTAAATTATAGTTAGATATATTATGAAATGGTATGCATGACGCCAACTTTCGATGAAATGAAATATTGTCTTTTCAAAAATGAATGCAATGTTTGTAAAATGTATCATATAGAGGTCAAGTACCTCGCGATGTAATCAACTATTGTGAATCGTTTATAATCGATACGGACTTCGTCCGGATGGATTAGGACGGGTCCTTTCAACTCTGGAGACGGTTCCTATCTCTTCAGTAATGCAGGAGAAGCCGGTATAGGATTCAGCTATGGCATCGGCTTTATCATTTTTGCCTTCATGGTCTTCGTAGGGTATGTTATATACAAGTACGTGAGCATGACATGTTCGTCGCCGCATGACAACAACATTAATTATATCAATACCAACAACGCGCAGATTATGACAATCACTAGAGGTGTTGAGGACGATGTCCTCATGACTTTACCGGCTTTTGTTTACTCTGATAATATGATGTCAAAGAGTGGTAATGATACTGATGGATCTGGTTGTTCGATTTTTTTGGCGGATTATAAAGAAACAGATGTTATACGATTGTTACCTGAATGTGGACACTTGTTTCATATTAAGTGTGTGGATACGTGGTTGAAGGTTCATCCTAATTGTCCAGTGTGCCGGAAGTTGGTTACTTCAGGGTCCGGTCATACTTTGTTGAATGGTGATCGGATTAATTTGGTACAATCTTTGTAAATATCGATGTAAAAAAAGAGAATTGACAATGTACGCTATAAGGTCATCTGAATTCATACTTCTGGTAGACTATTAGGTGTAAATCTTTTAAAATATACACATATATAGAAGATATATAGACGATGTGTTCTATCTTGAGCATAATCAATTACATTTGATTCCCAATACTAAAATAGTTTCCGTCTGTGTATATATACCTCCACTGAAAAATTATATAGATGTAGAATAAATTATTTGAAACATTGAGTTGTAGCTCAACTGATAGTGTCTTAGGAAGAGGTCAGGAGTTCGACTTCGCTGGGCTGCAACATTGCACTCAATGTTATCTCTGACTTTAAGTATCTACCCATGTCGCCTTTTGTTGGAGTATGATACAAATTCAAAGCGAGCGGAAGCATTTTTAAAACTTTACAAAATCATACTCTTCCACGGATCATTGTACAAAACTTTAGCAAACAAAACAAAATTAACGAAATTAAACAAGAGAATATTAGAATACAACCTTTGTAGCCTTTTGAAGATCGAATCTGAAAAACCCAAAGAAGAGTTCCTCTAAACGGTAGACACCCAAAGTTCCAACCTTGTTTCAATCTATACATTCTACTTAACGGATCTTTTCTTTTTTTCTTATTTCCACCAAAACCGAACCCAATTATAGATCTCAAGTATTTTGGTTACTTGAAAAAGAGAAAGAGAAATATCATTTTGTATGTGTGTTTTTGTATCTCAAATTTCTATATCTTTTCAATACCAAGATTTGGTATTATATAGAATTAAAATTGATACAATAATACATATAATACAAATATAAAGATTTTGAAAGATTTGCAAAATCAAATCTTTATATAAAATAAGATTTACAACTCAAATCAAATCTTATATATTATATAAAATATGATTATAGTACAAATCTTTATATAAAATAAGATTTATAAATCAAATCAAATCTTATTTATATCAAATCAAATCTTATATATTATATAAAATATGATTTGCAAAATCTAATCAAATCTCTACATATTTAGATTTGTAAGTATATGTACACACATAAAAAAAACTTACTTAATTTATTAAACCATTAACTAATGATTAATAAATTAATTTCCGATTAGAAGGTATATCAAACAATTTACGATTGGTCTTTGTGTGTGACCGAATAGGATAAATGGACTTTTATTATTTAATGTCATGGGCATATCTTAGGAATATATGTACCACGGTCGAACCATAGCCAACCCGAGAACATATTTCCAACAGACTCCCACTTGCACTGACATTAATAATATTGGCTAGTCTTAAAGACACACCATGTGTAACAACTAGTCTGCTACGTTACACTCCTATATTTTTATTTATATCAATCATCCTTTTGTTCTAGATATCTTTATGAACGTGTGACATGGTTAAGTGTCAATCATCATCGTTCAAGATTATATTTCCCGATAGAGATTTGTGGTGATCAAATAGACTGCTATTGCATCAATTCAGTCGTAGCATGGCCATGCATTTAATGCAGCACAAATCAATGAGGGGCCCAGAGATATCGCTTCAACTTGCTATGAGAAGAAGGAACAAATTGCTTCAACTGTATAGACATCCACCACATCCCATATTGTACCTGATCTGCACCCTTATGACTGGCATTTACACACAGCGTTAAATACAGGTCAAAGTAGAATATAGTTTGTGTCAGAATTCCTCATACATATCCACTCTAGGATAAATGATATTTCCATCTTAGAGCTTACTTGTGACTTAAAACCATGAAGTAGCATCTAAGTGTGGTCATTCCAGAATCTTGAATCAACTATCAAGTTCCTCATGAATGTAGTTTCATATAAGCCTATATTACTACACTTCATAGCAGCCTTAATTCAATTCTCTCTTCCTTAGAGAATGACCGACTGTGGAAGTTTATGAAATAGTATTCATTGGAAGTTAAAACATGCAAAATGAAACATGGCAATATACAATGAAATGATCGCATCGTGCGTATAATATAATCTCAATATATTAATCATCAGATCAATTGCAACATATATTATTGCCCAATGTTTAAAGTTTTAAACTTAACATAATAAATACAATCAAACTTTATCATCAATGACACGAATGCCAATAGACATGCTATGAGCATCATGCTTAGTCTGTGGCAAAGGCTTGGTGAAAGGATCAGCCAAGTTCTTAGTCGTGTCTACTCTACTTAATAATATGTCATTTTCTGCTACTAGTTGACGGATGTAATGGTACTTTCTGAGTATATATCGTGTGCGCTTTTGTAACCTCGGTTCTTGAGCCAAGACAACCGCACTCACATTGTCGCAGAAAATCTCAACAGGATCATGGATTGTAGGAACCAATCCTAGATCCCCGATGAATTTCTTTATCCACATGGCCTCTTTAGCAGCTTCATTTACCGCTATATACTCGGCTTCTGTCGTAGAATTAGCAATAGTACTGAAAGGACCCGTTCATATACATTATAAACGATTCACAATATTTGATTACATCGCGAGGTATTTGACCTCTATATGATACGTTTTACAAATATTGCATTCGTTTTTAAAAGACAAACTTTCTTTACATCAAAAATTGACGGCATGCATACCATTTCATATTACATCCAACTATAATTGACTTAATATTAATCTTGATGAACTCAACGACTCGAATGCAACGTCTTTCAAAGTATGTCATGAATGACTCCAGGTAATATCCTTAAAATGAGCTAATGCACAGCGGAAGATTTCTTTAATACCTGAGAATAAACATGCTTTAAAGTGTCAACCAAAAGGTTGGTGAGTTCATAGGTTTATCATAACAATCATTTCAATATATTAATAGACCACAAGATTTCCGTTTATAAATATATATACACTCGCAAGTGTATAAAAGTATTCTATAAGTTGTAGGCACCCGGTAACAAGCCTTAACGTTCATATTTTACCCTCTGAAGTACACCAGATCAGGTGTGTTTAAAATAACCTCGAAGTACTAAAGCATCCCATAGTAAGGATGGGGTTTGTCAGACCCAATAGATCTATCTTTAGGATTCGCGCCTACCGTACATAGACAAGTAGTTTAATGTTACCAAGCTAAGGGTATATTTCTGGTTTAAACCCACGTAGAATTAGTTTTAGTACTTGTGCCTATTTCGTAAAACATTTATAAAAACAGCGCGTGTATTCTCAGTCCCAAAAATATATATAAAAGGGAGCAAATGAAACTCACAATACTGTATTTCGTAGCAATTATGTATATGACGGCACTGAAAATGATAAACGTTAGGTTGACCTCACGAGCAATACTCTCGATCAATACCCATAACCTCCATAGCTATAACCCATAATTTCCTTAGCTCTATCCCGTTTGAAAACTTATTTTGAAATCGTCCGAGTATAACTCCGTCGTAGTATTTTATGTATACTAATAATATCTTGAAATAATACAAAAAATATATATATATATATATATATATATATATATATATATATATATATATATATATATATATATATATATATATATATATATATATATATATATATGTAATTTGATTGAGAGAGTTTAGAGAAATATATTTTCAAGTTTCTATGAAATAATGAAACCTATTGAATTCTATTTATAATAGATTTTTGAATTATTAAAGTGAATTATTAAAGTATGAATTATTAAAGTGAATTATTAAAGTATGTATTATTAAAGTGAATTATTAAAGTGAATTATTAAAGTATGAATTATTAAAGTGAATTATTAAAGTGAATTATTAAAGTATGAATTATTAAAGTGAATTATTAAAGTATGAATTATTAAAGTGAATTATTAAAGTATGAATTATTAAAGTGAATTATTAAAGTATGAATTATTAAAGTTAAAGTAAAATAAAAGTAAAGTAAAGGTAAAGTTAAAGTATAGTAAAAGTATAAAACTATATACGTATAATACGCGTATAAATATATATAATATTAATTTAAATCGTTATATATATTTAATAAAATAAAATATAAATATCGTTATCTTTATCATACTGGTTAAGTAATGAGTTGTCAAAAGTGGTTCTAGATATTTATAAAAGATATATACATTTTAATAATAAAGTTCTTTTTAAACTGAAAACACTTTTTGTACTTTTGAAACTAAATCAAATAAATATGATAATTTTGTTTTCCAAAACTAAATATATTTAAGAATCATTTTGTTAAAAGGTTAAAATAATGGAAATCGTTATACCACAAAACATTTTAGAAAAGTAAAATTATATATATTCATAATAGGTTTCAAGTTTTTAAATTACAGTCTGTTGGTGAAGCATGGGATAAAGTCCAAAGGCTAAATAAACGTATGAAATCATCTTAATGAAAAATGTCGAGTTACTTAACTTGTCGATATCCAACATCTAAGTTATTTACACTCCACGTTCTTATTTTTATATTAAATAAAATGAAAGTTAACATAGTTATCTTATCAAGGTCATGAGGAAAATATTATAAAACATGCCTTGGAAATTAAACAGGAATTTCCACTAACCCTTGTCTAGTTCCCGTTAATTGACACATTTGTTCTTATTTATAAATCACTTTAGCATTTTCCGAATGTTGTCAAAAAGAATAGATTTCTTAAATCACAGTGGACCTCATAACATAGGCCCGTAATCATATCATAATGTATCTGATAATTCAATCATTTGATATTATCTCTTAATTCTGTCGATAAATATATCGAAACAAATACGTTCATGTAAAGTATCATATATCTAATACTTTGTTAATGTTTTCAGTTAATATTATATATTATATATACATATCTATATACTCATAATTGTTCGTGAATCGTCGAACACGGTCAAAGGGTAATTGATTACATGAATGTAGTTCCAAACTTTTTGAGATTCAACATTACAAATTCTGCTTATTGATGTTTTGCGAGGTGTATACGAAAATAGCTTATTAATTTTAGCAGAAAATACTATTAAATACGATACAATTTTACACAAGATATTTATTTATTTAGAGAATGGATATACTTAAACCTTGCTACAACACTTATAGGCAGTGTACCTAATCGTACAGTAGTGTAGTTTTTAGTAAGTCCGGTTCGTTCCACAGGGAAATCTTTAAACAAAGCTTAACGCTATATTAGTTTACTTTTATAAAAATACTAATACATATATATATAAGTAATATTATTATTATAAAGGGGGGTTTTTACCGTTTAATGACCGGTTTGTCGATTTTAAAACTTTAGTCGCAGTTAAAACCAAATGTAAAATATTAAAAATGAATACAAGACTTAAATTAAAGCATAAAGTAAATAACGATAATGAAATTTCGAATAATAAAAGTGCGATAAAATAAACTTGCGATAATTAAAAAGTACGATAATTAAAAGTGCAATTAAATACAATAATAATAAAAATGCGATATTTAGAAGTGCAATTAAATATAAAATAAAGGAAATTAAATATGAAATAAAAGAATTATGCTTATTTAAACTTCTGTAATCATGATGTTTGACGTGTTGATTTTAGTTTTATGCCCATGGGTTAATTGTCCTTTGTCCTGGATTATTTAATATGTCCGTCTGGTTTTTGTCCATAACAGTCCATCAGTCATAAATATAAAGTGCGAGTGTCCTCGTCAAATTATCCTTATACCCGAAGTTAAATATTCCAACTAATTGGGGACTTAAACTGTAACAAGATTTTAATACTTTGTTTAATAATTACACCAGGATGTCGACTGAGAATAACCCAAGGTTTTAATATTTTGTTATCAATTATACCAAGTGTCCTTGTACATAATTTCACCCCTGTTTTAATTATTCTAGTGGCTATTAATCCATTCCCGTGTCCGGTTAAATGAACGATTATTCGTACATATAAATACCCCGCCCATCGTGTCCGATCGAGTGTATATGGTAATTTATAGGGACGCCCAATTGTAAATCTTTATATTAACATTAACAAACTATCATTTAGTTAAACAAATATAAAGCCCATTAATAGCCCATAGTCTAATTTCCACAAGTGTCGTTCTTTTGTCCAAACCCCAATTATGGTACAAAGCCCAATTACCCAATTTTAGTAATTAGCCCAACATCATGATTACTTCGTTTTAAATAAGCATAATAATAACTTAGCTACGAGACATTAATGTAAAAAGGTTGAACATAACTTACAATGATTAAAAATAGCGTAGCGTTACACGGACAGAATTTCGACTTACACCCTTACAATATTCGCTAACATACCCTTATTATTAGAATTATAATTAAAATTAAAATATAAATTATAAATATATATATATATATATATATATATATATATATATATATATATATATATATATATATATATATATATATATATATATATATATATATATATATATATATATTTTACGTATGAGAAGAAGAAGAAAAAGATGATATTTTACGATCAGAATGCGCGAGCTTTATAGGGGGTTTCTGAATTTGGGGCTCCGCGACTCGCGGCATTTTTGCCTTCAAACTCCGCGAGTCGCGGAGAATGAAATTACAGCTCAGTCCCTTTGGAGTCTTTCTTGCCGACGGTTTTTATTATTTATTATAATATATAAATAATTATAAGAATTATTTAAATATTATATTATATTTATGTGCATAGTTGACTTGTAATTTTTAGTCCGTTGCGTCGAGCGTTGAGAGTTGACTCTGGTCCCGGTTCCGGATTTTCGAACGTCCTTGCGTACAATTTTATATTTTGTACTTTGCGTTTTGAATCTTGTACTCTTGTAATTTCGAGACGTTTCTTATCAATAATTGGAACCTCTTTGATTGTCTTTTGTACTTTTGAGCTTTTTGGTCGTTTGCGTCTTCAATTCGTCGAATCTGTCTTTTGTCTTCACCTTTTATTATTTAAACGAATATCACTTGTAAATAGAACAATTGCAACTAAAAGCTTGTCTTTCTTGAGGAATAATGCTATGAAATATATGTTCGTTTTTAGCATTATCAAATATTCCCACACTTAAGCGTTGCTTGTCCTCAAGCAATATCGTCTTGAAATACTAGAATCACTTCTTTATTCTTCACACTTTGTACATCAGTGATTTCTATACGGTGATATAAACAATGGTAGTAACGATATGGTTTACAGTCCCACATGACTATAAAAATTTAGATCCATTAAGGAAATTGGATCTTTATGAAAACATTTGATCTTTTGAAAATTAAATCTAGTTTTTACCCTAGATAAGTTTTCCGGAATAACCCTTTACCGGTGTTTGCAAAATATTTTTGTGGGTTTGGTGGGTTTCAGATTTGAAAATTTTAGCTTAAAACTTGCGGTTTTGTGTCACCCACTTGCTAACCTTGTATTTGTAAAGCAACACGTCCAGTTTACTTGTCCCGTATATTACCTTTCGGTAAACTACCGTCCGGTTGAAAGGAAAGCGTTGAACAAGCAACTGTTAAGGAAATGTCCCCTGACATGCTTTTAATTATGGTCTATAACGTGTCGGACGCAATTACTATCCTTGGTAGGAGCAATAGTAAAGCTCACCCTTATAATTTTTCGGTATGGCACAAGGTCCTGTCTTTGACCATGCTATGCAACCACCGTTCTTACGGTTGACACCCGATTTGGTTCAGGTGACCTAATGAATTCCAGGTGAATTCCTAGGATTTTACGTTCAATGGTAATGAACGCATTGAAAATAGGGTTTTCAGAAAACAAATCGGTTTGTAATTTTGATCAAAATATTTTCTCGTTCAAGCTCGAGTTTAGATATCATTGAATTCCATGAGTTTGTAATTCTCAATCTTTAAGGTCAATCTCTAGGATTGAGTAATATCAGGCTTAAAAGCTGATTTTTAATCTTTAAGGAGATTATCCTTTCTGGGGATCTGATTCATTAGTCTTATCCAGCTAATTTGCATGGTGCCCCCCCATTGTACAAGATAAATCCTTCTCAAGGTTAGGATAAATCTGACCACTTGGCGACCCTGTTTAATGCTGAGGTCCGTGGATTTCCTGCTGATTTTAGTGATGACTTTTCTAGATTTTTCGTCAACCTACAGCTGGTCTGGACGACAACTTCATGACCTAAATCAAGAAGCGCGTGTCTTTTTCGGAAGACTTTACTTCCTTTTAATGATGAAATTGATTCATCGTGTAGATCCATCTTTTCTTTTCTTTCATCGGGTAAAACAGTTTAGTTTAGTTCAAAGCAAAAGTATTTTCAGTTATTTGTTACAGATATATGTGACATATGTTTAAGATAACTTGGTAAATTTTCCCACACTTGGCTTTTATTTTCCTTTTTATCGTCCTCTATTCCATTTTAAATGAATTTTAACATTTTGGTTTGTTTCTCAATTTATGTCCTTTCCGAGGTAACAATAATTTCGGTGTTAAAACCTAGTTTTATCGTTCATAAATATGTATAAACATGATTTTTAGTTCATTTAATTGAAAATTTTGAAAAATTTTACTAGAATTGGGTAGTCAGTATATAAGACCAGGGCTGTTCTTTATTATCAGAGAGCACTAGATTCTAATACAACTACTGCTTTACTAGTATTTTTAATGGTAACCAAGTGTATAAAGTAAAAAATTTTAAAATCCGAAAGAATTTAACCCCTTCCCACACTTAAGATCTTGCAATGCCCTCATTTGCAAGAAATCAGTAACAATTTAAATTATTGAGGGTGATTTGTGTGAAAATGATTAAATTTTTACCCAAGTTTTCAAATATATTGGCGTTTGTTTGCTGAATGATAAATGGTGCACATCATTTGTTCATTCCGTCTTGTTGTTATTTCACATATATTTTGCATCTTGTCGTCAAAATTAGTTGCTTTTGCTGAACTTAATGCCAGTCTTTGAAAATGCGTTGTTTTACCCTGTTGTGTACATAAGATAAACTGCAAACATATATACATATTTTTGAAGTTTGGTATATTACCCCACATTCAAAAATTATTAAAATCTAAGAATAAAAGTTAGATAATTATAAAAATGATTACAATATTAACAAAAGTATTAAACGTATCAATAATTACAAATTACAAATTACAAAAAAAAAAATAAGTATACTAGGGATGATACTGGTACCAATAGGGGTTCCAGGCATAACCATAGGTGCTATAGAATGCTTCGGCAGGGTCATACGTAGGATACGGTGGCTGCCTCTCTATAGACCAGGGAGGGAAGATGGGTTTCGGTGTAGGAATATAGTTTCTACCTATATGTTGGCAATGAGCTATGATTTGGTTCTGATGAACTTGCCAATCTTCAAATGCTCTCTGTCTAGCATTTTCGTATTCCTGAGAAGCTATAAACCTTTGCATTTCTTGCATCTCATTCCCCCCTCCTACATTACCTTTCTGTTGGTTTCTCTCCACCTGTGGATGTCTACCATGGTATTGTACTGCGGCGTTATTTTGCCTCTTCAAAACTTTCGCACCATGGTATACATTTAAACCTATAGTATCGCGGGGTTCCGGTTCTTCTACTAATAATCCCCCCCGACTTATATCCACACCGAGATATTCACCAATCAAAGTAATAAAAATACCACCTCCTATTATGCTATGTGGTCGCATCCCCCGAACCATAGCTGATAAATAATAACCCACACAATATGGTATACTTACAGCGCTTTGTGGGTCTCGAATACACATATGGTAAAACAAATCCTGTTCATTTACTTTTTCCTTGTTCTTACCCCTTTGTGTAATCGAATTAGCTAAAAACCTATGAATCACTCTTAATTCGGCTCTATCTATATCCAAATAAGAGTAATTTCCCCCTTTGAAACGGTGATGGCTTGTCATTTGACTCCACACACCGTGTGTATCAAAATTTTCATCTATCTTTCTACCGTTTAGTATCAACCCTCTACAATCGGCAGATGCTAACTCCTCAGGCGTATATATACGTAAAGCCTGAGCCATGTCTAGTAAAGACATGTGGCGCATCGAACCGCCTAACAAAAATCTAATAAAAGAACGATCGGTTAAACTAACTACCCGATCATTCAACTCTATACTACATAACAATTCTTCACACCATACTTTATATACAGGTCTACGCATGGTGAATAAACGTACCCAGTCATTAAAAGAAGAATTACCATACCTCTGTACAAGTAATTCCCTAATTGGCCCGGCCAATTCTACAGCTTCTAAGGGTCCCCATTCTATGACCCTCGGTACCTCAACAACCTTAGAATGAAGAGTATGCAAACCCCGTTGATATTTTGGATAATCTATCCAAAGTCTGTCAAATCTCAGGTTCGGGTGCAACTCTTCCAAGTGCATATCAGAAAAGGTCATGACTGGATGAGGTATATCCTGCTTGTAGTAGTTATCCACCTCCTGTTGTTCCGCATTCTCAGCAGGAGCATTACGGGCTTGGGATGAAGATTCACCCCTTTCAGTCTGCAAAACACATCAAACACAATTTTTTGTGCATCCAAATATGCATTAGTGTCAGCAAAATCATCAATCAAAATAATTACAATGACATGATCAATTTATATCAAACTTAAGCTTATTTTCATATTTTCATCAAATCTACACTTTTTCAAATAAGCATATACGAAAATGTTCGCCAAGTTCATAAGCATTTAACTCAAATAACATGTCAAAATAATCATTACTAGCAATTAAACAAGTCTCAAATGGCATTATCTTTCAAAAATCAAGTTCATGAATTTTAGACTTGAAAAAGTCCACTTTAATTCTCAAAATCATGTTTAGGCTCAAAGTTTGGATCATTTAACTACCTAGACATGTTACACTACTCAATTTAGCAACAATTCATGACAAAAATCGGCCATAACCTGTTTATATCAAAAAGCCCCAAATTTGCTCAAGAACACAAACCCTAGATTACTCAAAATTTGAAGTTTAAGGCTTCTAATCATGTTAAACAACATCAATCTAGGTTATACAAGCATAATACATAAACAATTTAAGCATAATTACACTAAAAAGCATCAAAATCAAATTGGGGAAAAAATTGCTCAAGAACACTAATTTCGGATTAAATGGTGTTTAGGTGTAGAAATTTACCGTTTTTCTTGAGTAATTCCTAGATAGCATCCTTCTCAACATGATTTTAGTAAAAGATTTGGTGATTAACGGTTAAAAATTGTGATTTTGGGGGTTTTTTTCGGGTTTTTCGTGGGTTTTTTCGCTGTTCTTCGCAGTATTTTTGGGTGGGGGAGTGAACTGCTCTGTTTTTTTACGTTTTATTTTTTTCTGGGTTTTGGTCCCTCCGCGACTCGCGGTGAAATACCCTTCAAACTCCGCGAGTCGCGGAGTTTGGTATTTTTTTTTTTTTTTTATAATCATTAACTTATAAAACAATTAAGTACTTAATTTTAAAATTTCGTTTCCTTTGTTATTTAGGACGAGGTCGTTTCGGATCGATGTCCTAGTCCGTCCCTCGACAAAATTTTAAAATTTGTCTTTTTGTAGCGATTGTTTTAAAAGCTAAGATTTTTGGGTTTTTTAATGTTTTTGGCATACTTTAAATTAATAAGATTAAAAATAATGATAATAAAAGTTCTCGTCCCTCCCTTGGGTAAAGCAATTTCGGTTCAAAGACCTAGTCTTCAACTTACGACGAATTTTAAAAATCATACTTTTAAATTAATGAGATAAAGTAAATTTTTATTTTTAAATTCACACAACTTAAATATAAAATTCAAAATTAATATTAAAAATTCACACCAAACTTAAAATTTGAAATGCATAAAATTAAAAATTCATACTTTAAAAATTCACACCAAACTTAATTTAAAAATTCAAATATTTACAATTTTAAATATATTGTTTTTACAAAGTTTACAATATTAATTTAAGATTTAAATATTAATTTTAAAAACATGGTAAAAATAAAATTAAAAATCTTTTTTTTTTGTCTTTTTATCCCACTTTAATCAATCAAATATTATCAAAAATATGTGCCCCTCTTTTCGGTAAAGTAATTTCGGTTCCAAAACCTAATTTAACTCATGATGAATTTTTGAAATATTTTGAGTTGATTGTTTAAAGATATTTATACCTTAAGAGTAAACGTTAAATTTCGCAGTGATGTAATAAATTTTTGAATGATATCAATAATTTCGGTCGCCAAACCTAATTTTATTCAATACCAATTTAATACTTTTTAGCGAACAAATTAGTGTTTATTATCAAAAGGTTAAAAATAAAAATAAAAATAAAAACTGTACAGACATACCTGTGAAATAGATTTCTTAGTTATATGATCTATCCCATTCATAAGATAGTCGGTTTAATTGGTTTTTCATGGCTACATAGGCGTAACCTCGAGCATTCAGTGTCTTTTCTTCTAAACATATGAACGGTCCGTCTCTGCATAAAGTAACAAATTCAGTGTTTGAATAGGTTTGATTATTTGAACATTTACCTCCATGTGACCATTTTCCGCATTTGTGACATCTTTCTAAGTGTCGTGCTCTTCTTTTCGCTGCGGATTTTGATTTTTCTTTACCAAATTGTAACTTATTATCTTCGCATCTGGATTCTTTTCTAACTCCGTCCATTCTTTCTCTGATTACTGATACTATTTCACTTGGTAGTATGTCATTATTACGTTTAGTGATCAAAGCGTGTAGCATTAGACCATGGTTTAGTTCACAGGCAGTCTTCATTTTGTAAAAACCTAAAAAAATAAAAATTCAGAATGGGGGGGAGAAGACTAGTTCTTTAGGGTCTGCTAGGGAAAGACCATTCGGGTTCCATTTTCGAGAACTACACGAAAACAGACAATCTAACTCTAACAGAAATACATATTATCCTTTAAAGACTTGATTCTCCCCACACTTAGTTAGCTGTGGTGTCGAAATTGTGATTAACTTCGTTGTCGACTTCCATCGGACCATGTATGTAATGTTTAACTCTGTGACCATTAACTTTAAATTCAATCCCATTTGAATTTATTAATTCTATCGTTCCGTATGGGAAAACTCTTTTGACTATGAATGGTCCAGACCATCTTGATTTCAATTTTCCAGGAAATAGCTTGAATCGTGAATTGAAAAGAAGAACTCTGTCTCCTTCTTTAAATTCTTTTGAACTTCTGATTCTTTTATCATGCCATTTCTTCGTTCTTTCTTTATAGATTAACGAATTATCGTATGCTTCATGTCTTAATTCTTCTAATTCGTTTAGTTGACTTAATCGTAGACGTCCGGCTTCATGTAAATCAAGATTACATGTCTTCAAAGCCCAAAATGCTTTGTGTTCAATTTCTACTGGAAGATGACATGCTTTTCCATAAACAAGTCTAAAAGGTGTGGTTCCAATTGGAGTTTTGTAGGCTGTTCTAAAAGCCTAGAGTGCATCCTCCAATTTAATGGACCATTCCTTCGGATTTGATCCTACGGTTTTCTCTAGAATACGTTTTAAAGCTCGGTTGGTATTTTCAACTTGTCCACTTGTTTGTGGATGATATGCGGTGGAGATTTTATGAGTTACTCCATATCTTTTAAGAACTTTCTCAAGTTGATTATTACAGAAATGAGTACCCCGATCACTTATTAAAGCTTTCGGTGTTCCAAACCTTGCAAAAAGACGTTTTAAAAAGTTGACTACAACTTGTGCATCGTTAGTTGGGAGAGCTTGTGCTTCCGCCCATTTAGATACATAATCAATGGCTACGAGTATATATAGATTATTATGAGATTTTGGAAATGGACCCATAAAGTCAATACCCCAAATGTCAAATACTTCACATACTTGGATGACATTTTGTGGCATTTCATCACGTTGACTTATTTTTCCGGCCCTTTGACATGCATCACAGGATTTGCAAAGAAGGTGTGCGTCTTTGTAAATTGTAGGCCAATAGAATCCAGCATCATAAACTTTTCTTGCTGTTAGTTGAGGCCCATAATGCCCTCCTGTTGGTCCTGTGTGACAATGGTTTAATATTTTACTAGCTTCATCTCCAAATACACATCGGCGTATTATTCCATCGGGACAACTTTTAAACAGATGTGGATCTTCCCAAAAATAGTGTTTTATATCACTGAAGAATTTCTTTCGTCTTTGGTACGATAATCCTTTTTCAAGGAATCCACAAACTAAGTAGTTTGCATAGTCTGCAAACCATGGGATTTCTTTATAATCTATTTTCAATAGATATTCATCAGGAAAGTTGTCTTGTATGGCTGATTCATTTAGAACTTCTAATTCGGGATTTTCAAGACGAGAAAGATGATCAGCGGCGAGATTTTCTGCTCCTCTTTTATCTCGGATTTCAATATCAAACTCTTGTAAGAGTAAGATCCAACGGATTAATCTTGGTTTAGCATCTTGTTTTGAAAATAGGTATCTAAGAGCAGAATGGTCGGTATAGACCACCGTTTTTGCTAGAACGAGATATGATCGAAATTTGTCAAAAGCAAAGACAATAGCAAGGAGTTCTTTTTCAGTAGTTGTATAGTTCGTTTGTGCTCCTTGTAATGTCTTACTAGCATAATATATAGGTTGAAATCGTTTTTCAATCCTTTGTCCTAAAACGGCTCCCATTGCAAAATCACTTGCATCGTACATTAGTTCAAATGGTAGATTCCAATTTGGTGTTATCATGATCGGCGCATTAGTGAGTTTCTCTTTAAGAATATTAAAATATTTGATACACTCATCTGAAAAGATGAATGGAGCATCTTTTTCTAGGAGTTTATTCATAGGAGTGGCAATTTTAGAAAAATCTTTTATGAAACGTCGGTAAAAACCGGCATGCCCTAGAAAACTCCTAACTCCTCTAACATTGATGGGATGTGGAAGTTTAGCAATTACATCTACTTTAGCTCTATCCACTTCAATTCCTTCTTTTGAAATTTTATGTCCAAGAACGATGCCTTCTTTAACCATGAAATGGCATTTCTCCCAATTAAGTACTAGATTTGATTTTTCGCATCTAATTAGCATTCGTTCCAGATTAACTAGACATGATTTAAATGTATCACCGAAGACTGAAAAGTCATCCATGAATACTTCCATGCATTCTTCTATCATGTCGTGAAAAATCGCCATCATACACCTTTGAAAGGTTGCAGGGGCGTTACAAAGTCCAAATGGCATGCGTTTGTAAGCAAAAGTACCATAAGGGCACATGAATGTGGTTTTCTCTTGATCTTCGGGTGCTATTGGAATTTGAAAATATCCGGAAAATCCATCTAGAAAACAATAGTAACTATTTCCGGCTAATCTTTCCAACATTTGATCAATGAAAGGTAAGGGAAAGTGATCTTTTCTGGTGGCGTCATTTAATTTTCTATAATCAATACACACACGCCATCCTGTTACAGTCCTAGTAGGAATAAGCTCATTTTTCTCATTTGTAATGACAGTCATGCCACCCTTCTTAGGTACGCATTGAACTGGGCTTACCCATGGACTATCAGAAATTGGATATATCAAACCTGCATCTAGCAGTTTAATAATCTCTTTCTTAACTACATCTTGCATATTAGGATTTAGTCTTCGTTGGTGTTGCACATACGTTTTATGACCTTCTTCCATAAGGATTTTATGTGTGCAATACGAAGGACTTATTCCTTTAATATCATGAATCTTCCATGCAATGGCTGGTTTATGAGCTTTCAACACAGAAATGAGTTGTGATTTCTCATTTTCAGTAAGAGAAGACGATATTATTACAGGTAATTCAGATTCACCATGTAAATAAGCGTATTCCAAATGGTTTGGAAGTGGCTTTAACTCTAATTTCGGAGGTTCTTCTATCGATGATTTGTATCGATATCTGTCTTCTTCTTTTAGCATTTGAATTTCTTCTGTTGTTGGTTCATATCCATTAGCTATAAGTGTAGCTAACATTTCAGCTTCATCAATTGGTTCATTACCTTCTCCTAAAGAACATTCTCCTGTTCCTTGTAATTCTGGAAATTCTTTTAATAATTCTGCATGTGCATCTATAGTTTGAATATAATAACATGTATCATCTGCAGATTGTGGTTGTTGCATTGCTCTATCAACTGAAAAGGTAACACTCTCATCCTCTATACTTAGGGTCAATTTCTTACCGAACACGTCTATCATTGTTTTAGCCGTGTTTAAGAATGGTCTTCCTAATATGAGAGGAACTTGAGAATCTTCTTCCATGTCCAAAACAACAAAATCTACTGGAAATACTAAATTACCAACTTTAACTAGCATGTTCTCCATTATCCCTCTAGGATATTTTATTGATCTATCGGCTAGTTGTATGCTTATTCTGGTTGGTTTCAATTCTCCATGGTCTAGTTTAGTGTATAGTGAATACGGCATTAAATTTATACTAGCTCCTAAGTCTGCCAATGCTTCTATTGAACTAAGACTACCCAGAAAACATGGAATTGTGAAACTTCCTGGATCAGATAATTTTTCTGGTATCTTATTCAATAGCACTGCTGAACAATTAGCATTCATAGTAACAGCCGAGAGTTCTTCCATTTTCTTTCTATTCGTGATCAGATCTTTCAAGAATTTAGCATATCTAGGCATTCCTGAAATCACATCAATGAAAGGAAGATTTACATTTATCTGTTTAAACATATCCAAGAATTTGGATTGCTCGGCTTCAAGTTTCTCTTTCTTCATTTTACTCGGGTAAGGAAGTGGTGGTTGGTATGGTTTAACATAAGGTTTAGCCTTAACTTTGTTATCTTCATTAACCTTCTCAACTACCGGTTCTTTTTCCTTATCTTGATCAGGTTGTGGTTCTTGTGGAGTAGGAATAGCTTCATCAGAAGTTACAGGTATTTCAGGTGGTTTAAGTGTTGTACCACTTCTTGTGGTAATAGCTTTAGCTGTTTCATTCCGGGGGTTAGCATTTGTATCACTAGGTAGACTTCCCGGTTTTCTTTCACCTATTAACCTTGCTAGGTTACTCACTTCTTGTTCCAGATTTTGAATAGAAGCTTGTTGATTTCTAAATGCTTGAGCATTTTGTTCATTGGTTTGTTTCTGAGATGTGAAAAACTGCGTTTGAGTTTCAACTAGCTTCGTCATCATATCTTCTAAATTCGGCTTTTTATCATCGGTTTGTTGTGGCGGTTTGTTTTGAAAATTAGGTCTTTGCTGATTATAAGTATTATTGGATACTTGTTGATTGCTAGGACCTTGTTGGTTGTTGTATGGAATATTTCGGTTATAATTCTGGTTTTGATTGTAAATCGGTCTTGGCGGTTGATAATTATTCTGATAATTATTTCCAGGCCTTTGGTTTATGTATGAAATATTCTCTCTTTGTTCCATTGTTAATTCAATACTGAGACAATCTTTTGTCAAATGTGGTCCTCCACACTGCTCACAACTAATTCGTATTGAGTGAATATCTTTAGTCATCTTTTCCATTCGTCTCTCCACAGCATCTATCTTTGCAGAAATGGAATCTAAGTCATGGCTAGAATCGGCTCTAGCTGCTTTAGATGATCTAACGATATCTTTTTCTTGGTGCCACTCATGTGAGTGGGAAGCAGTGTTATCAATAGTTTTGTAAGCATCAGTTTCGGTTTTCTTCATAATAGAACCACCAGCTGCTATATCTATGTCTTTTCTTGTAGTGATGTCGCATCCTTGGTGGAATATTTGTACTATTTGACAGGTGTCTAAACCATGTTGCGGACATCCTCTTAACAACTTTCCATATCTAGTCCATGCCTCATATAGAGTTTCATCTGGTTTCTGTGTGAACGTAACAATTTCTGCTTGAAGTCTTATGGCTTTAGATGCAGGAAAGAATTGTTTAAGAAATTTTTCAACTAAAACGTCCCATGTATCAATCGCCCCTTCAGGTAACGATTCCAACCAATCTTTGGCTTCTCCCTTTAAATTCCAGGGAAATAACATGAGATATATCTGTTCATCCTCCACTTCTCGGATTTTAAATAGTGTGCAGATTCTATTAAAGGTACGTAAATGTTCATTTGGATCTTCCTTCGGCGCACCACTAAATTGGCATTGATTAGTCACCATGTGTAGAATTTGTCCTTTGATTTCATAATCTGGCGCATTAATGGCTGGATGAGTAATTGCGTGACCTTGGCCAGTGCGTTTAGCTCTCATTCGGTCTTCCATACTTAAAGGTTCCAGATTCTCCATAATTGAATTTGTTGAATCGGTATCACTAGATGATTCTGATTTAATGGTTCGTTCCTCAACAATCTCTGTTTGAATAATTGGTGGCTCCGGAGGAAAGTTTAATGGTTCAGGATCTACGAACCGTTCCTGAATATTTTCCGGATTCTCAATTGTGAGGTCGGGTTCAAAAAATGGATTATCGGAAATTTGAACTGAAGTATTTGGTCGACTGGATGACGATTCTAAAGAAAAATCAACGGCGGTTATATTTGCTAAATGTCTTGATCTAGTTACAGGTGGTGAACGTACAAAAGGTGATGAACGTCTTGCTCGGTGCATTTACTGAGTATCCTATTAGTTTTTAAAAGGAAAGAAAAATAATAATAAGTTATCCAACCAATAGACTTTTCTGATTTTGCCCACGTTTCGAATAGCCAAAAGATGCAGCAGAGGGGCAGGATTCGTTTGGTCTCAATATAATTGAGTACTGTTTGGCTCCAATAACCCGGTCCACGTACAAATCCAACTATTACTACGAACCAGAAAATTTTGATGTCTATTAATTTAACCACTTAAAATAAATTTTCGTAATTTTAAGAAATTTAGATAAGAAGTAGAATAAAAATCTATGTCCTAAAACTAGAATAGCGAGAAATAAGAAAGAAAAAGAGTTCGTCGAAAAAGGTCGAAAAAGAAAAATGGTTGAAAAATAAAAGGTGACGAAAAAATAAAAGAAACTTATAAAACTTAAAAATACTTGACTAACCTAACCTTATTACTACAACTAACTTAAAATTATAATCGCAAATTGATATTACTAATTGGAATGATAATTGATACATAGGTAAAAGTCGTCTAAAAATATTAAAGCTTACAGGAAAAACTATATCCCAAATGGAAATACCTTAAAAAGAAACTAAAACTTAAAAAGGCGTCGCAAAATTCTAAAGCACCTAAATCTTAGTCTAAAGAAAAAGCACTTAAGGAATTTTACGGCAAAGCCTAAAAATCTAGGAGTAAAAATAACTATAGCAAAAACTAAGTTTAAAATTAAATATGAGCGAAAAATACAAATATTACGTTAAAACGATTAAAAAGGGACAAAATATAAAAATATACAAAAAGTTGTAAAAAGTACAATTTTTATAAAGATATTATTTTTATATTATTTATTTTATTAAACTATTAATTTTACAATTTAATTAAACTTAATAAACTAAAATATAAATTAAATAAAACTTAAATTAAACTAAAACTAATTATAATAATAATAATAATTAGGGTTTATAATAATAATTAATTAATAATTACTCCGTGATTAATTGCAGTAGGGTTTCTGTCGGTGTCAGAATTACTCCGCGAGTCGCGGTATTTCAAACAACAAACCCCGCGAGTCGCGGGGTTTCAAAATTCAACCCTGGAACAGTTTAAAACTCGACGTTTTTTTTTTTTTTTTTCTGTTTTTATATTTTCTGTTTATATTATCTTATTAAAATATTTATGTAATCTAAATAAAACTTATCTTTAATAACTAAGATAAAAATAAAATACTTTATAACAATAAAAAAAAACAGATTTATATATATATATATTTTTCTTTTTTTTCGGTTTTTTTTATATTTATAAAATATATTTATAAAATAAATTAAATAAAACTCATATTTTTACAAAATAAAACTTATATTTATCAAACTCCTAAAAATACATAAATTTTTGTTTTTCTTTTTATATTTTCGAATAATTAAAACGTATTTTTACAAAAATGAATTTTAATAAAAGTTAACTAAAATTTTTTTTTTTTTTTATATTAGTGTTGCGCTTCCGGCTTTTAAGAGAGTTCCCCGGCAGCGGCGCCAAAAATACTTGATGTTTCGCGAGGTGTATACGAAAATAGCTTATTAATTTTAGCAGAAAATACTATTAAATACGATACAATTTTACACAAGATATTTATTTATTTAGAGAATGGATATATTTAAACCTTGCTACAACACTTATAGGCAGTGTACCTAATCGTACAGTAGTGTAGTTTTTAGTAAGTCCGGTTCGTTCCACAGGGAAATCTTTAAACAAAGCTTAACGCTATATTAGTTTACTTTTATAAAAATACAAATACATATATATATATAAGTAATATTATTATTATAAAGGGGGGTTTTTACCGTTTAATGACCGGTTTGTCGATTTTAAAACTTTAGTCGCAGTTAAAACCAAATGTAAAATATTAAAAATGAATACAAGACTTAAATTAAAGCATAAAGTAAATAACGATAATGAAATTTCGAATAATAAAAGTGCGATAAAATAAACTTGCGATAATTAAAAAGTACGATAATTAAAAGTGCAATTAAATACAATAATAATAAAAATGCGATATTTAGAAGTGCAATTAAATATAAAATAAAGGAAATTAAATATGAAATAAAAGAATTATGCTTATTTAAACTTCCGTAATCATGATGTTTGACGTGTTGATTTTAGTTTTATGCCCATGGGTTAATTGTCCTTTGTCCTGGATTATTTAATATGTCCGTCTGGTTTTTGTCCATAACAGTCCATCAGTCATAAATATAAAGTGCGAGTGTCCTCGTTAAATTATCCTTATACCCGAAGTTAAATATTCCAACTAATTGGGGACTTAAACTGTAACAAGATTTTAATACTTTGTTTAATAATTACACCAGGATGTCGACTGAGAATAACCCAAGGTTTTAATATTTTGTTATCAATTATACCAAGTGTCCTTGTACATAATTTCACCCCTGTTTTAATTATTCTAGTGGCTATTAATCCATTCCCGTGTCCGGTTAAATGAACGATTATTCGTACATATAAATACCCCGCCCATCGTGTCCGATCGAGTGTATATGGTAATTTATAGGGACGCCCAATTGTAAATCATTATATTAACATTAACAAACTATCATTTAGTTAAACAAATATAAAGCCCATTAATAGCCCATAGTCTAATTTCCACAAGTGTCGTTCTTTTGTCCAAATCTCAATTATGGTACAAAGCCCAATTACCCAATTTTAGTAATTAGCCCAACATCATGATTACTTCGTTTTAAATAAGCATAATAATAACTTAGCTACGAGACATTAATGTAAAAAGGTTGAACATAACTTACAATGATTAAAAATAGCGTAGCGTTACACGGACAGAATTTCGACTTACACCCTTACAATATTCGCTAACATACCCTTATTATTAGAATTATAATTAAAATTAAAATATAAATTATAAATATATATATATATATATATTTTACGTATGAGAAGAAGAAGAAAAAGATGATATTTTACGATCAGAATGCGCGAGCTTTATAGGGGGTTTCTGAATTTGGGGCTCCGCGACTCGCGGCATTTTTGCCTTCAAACTCCGCGAGTCGCGGAGAATGAAATTACAGCTCAGTCCCTTTGGAGTCTTTCTTGCCGACGGTTTTTATTATTTATTATAATATATAAATAATTATAAGAATTATTTAAATATTATATTATATTTATGTGCATAGTTGACTTGTAATTTTTAGTCCGTTGCGTCGAGCGTTGAGAGTTGACTCTGGTCCCGGTTCCGGATTTTCGAACGTCCTTGCGTACAATTTTATATTTTGTACTTTGCGTTTTGAATCTTGTACTCTTGTAATTTCGAGACGTTTCTTATCAATAATTGGAACCTCTTTGATTGTCTTTTGTACTTTTGAGCTTTTTGGTCGTTTGCGTCTTCAATTCGTCGAATCTGTCTTTTGTCTTCACCTTTTATTATTTAAACGAATATCACTTGTAAATAGAACAATTGCAACTAAAAGCTTGTCTTTCTTGAGGAATAATGCTATGAAATATATGTTCGTTTTTAGCATTATCACTTATCGTGTAGGAAACATATAAAGGTTAAGTTTAAATTTGGTCGGAAATTTTCGAGTCGTCACAAGTACTTTGCTTGCCACTTCTCCATGTGACGGCTCCACCGTTCAACATAAATACAAATCCTGATTGTGAAGAGCAATCATCTCTATCTGATTGGAAACTAGCGTCTGAGTATCCTTTGATGCTCAGCTCGTTATTCCCACCACAGACCAAGAACATCTCTTTGGTCCTCCTAAGATACTTTAGAATGTTCTTGACTGCTATCCAATGAGCTTCACCAGGATTGGCCTGATAACGACTAGTCATGCTTAGTGCATACGACACGTCAGGCCTAGTGCATATCATCGCATACATGATCGATCCTATAGCTGAAGCATATGGAGTACGACTCATGGTAGCTGACTCCAAGTCAGAATTAGGACATTGAGACTTGCTCAATATCATTCCAGGGTTCATAGGAACGCACCCTTTCTTAGAGTTATGCATATCGAATTTCTTCAGTATCTTATCTATATATGCACTTTGGTTTAGTCCAATTAATCTCCTTGACCTATCTCGATAGATCTTTATTCCCAAAATATATGATGCATCTCCTATGTCTTTCATGGAGAAACATTTCCCTAGCCAAGCTTTGACATCTTTCAGTGTCGGGATATCGTTTCCCATGAGTAATATGTCATCGACATATAGTACAAGGAAGACTACAACACTCCCACTAGACCTAACATAGACACATGGCTCATCTTCGCCTCTAATAAAACCAAATTCTTTGATCTTCTCATTAAAGCAAAGATTCCAGGTACGAGAAGCTTGTTTAAGTCCATAAATGGACCTTTGAAGCTTGCACACACTATTAGGATACTTAGGATGTACATAACCCTCAGGTTGTGTCATAAACACATCCTCTGTTAGTTTACCATTAAGGAAAGCTGTTTTTACATCCATTTGCCATATCTCATAGTCATAAAATGCAGCTATGGCAAGAAGTATTCTAATGGATTTCAACATAGCTACTAGTGAAAAAGTTTCATCATAGTCTACACCATATTGTTGCGTGCAACCCTTAGCCACCAGTCTGGATTTGAATGTGTGTACATTTCCATCCATATCGGTTTTCTTCTTGAAGACCCACTTACACCCAATAGTTTTAATACCTGGTATATGATCAATCAAGATCCAGACTTGATTATTATGCATGGATTGGATCTCGTTGTCCATACCCTCCTTCCATTTGGCAGACTCGGGGCCTGTCATCGCTTCCTGATAGGTAATAGGTTCATCAGAATCTATATTTTCGTCATCACCCTCAAATATGTGTAAACTATATTTCTTTGGTGTTCGATGCACTCTATCAGATCTACGTATGGGTGGTGGCTGTAGGTCAGTTTCTCTTTCAATTGCAGGCTCGTCGACCTCTTGAGGAGAATCGGTTCCAATATCGGTTTCCATGTCGGTTGATTCTTGAATTTCTTCAAGGTCAATTTTGCTCCCACTGGTTCCTTTCGATATGAGATCCTTTTCAAGGAAGACTCCCCTTCGAGACACAAAGACTTTGTTCTCAGTAGGGTTGTAAAACAAATATCCAAAAGAATTAGTCGGGTAACCAACAAATAAACACTTTTCAGATCTGGGTTCAAGTTTATCTTGAGCTTCACGACGAACGTAAGCCTCACAACCCCAGATTCTTAGATATGAGAGAGACACAGTTTTACCATGCCATATCTCATAAGGTGTTTTGGAAACTTTCTTGGTTGGGATGAGGTTAAGGAACCTTGCGGCAGTTTATAGGGCGTAACCCCAAAAACTGATTGGAAGCATTGTACGGCTCATCATGGATCGAACCATATCAAGTAATGTTCGATTCCTCCTTTCAGCCACACCATTATGTTGTGGTGTTCTAGGAGGAGCTAATTGTGATATTATCCCACAACCCCGTAGATGATCACGAAATTCATCATTAAGATATTCACCACCTATATCAGATTGGAGAATCTTAATTCTTTTGTTCAGTTGATTTTATACTTCGTTTTGGTATGCCTTGAACACTCCAAAAGTTTCAGACTTTTGTTTAATTAAATAAACATAGCCATATCTACTGAAGTCATCAGTAAATGTAACGAAGTATCGTTCCTTGTGTCTAGTAGGCGATCTGAACGGACCGCACACATCAGTGTGTACCAACCCCAACAGATCCTTTGCCCGTTCACAGCTTCCTGTGAAAGGTGCCTTTGTCATTTTTCCTGATAAGCAAGATTCGCATTCATCATACGATATTATATCAAATGATTCTAGAATTCCATCTGACTGGAGTTTGGCTATGCGTTTCTTGTTTATGTGGCCTAAACGACAATGCCATAGATACGTTTTATCCAAAACATCTTTGGATGAATCAACATTGTAGATTGAACTATCATTTAGCTTTGCTGTGGTTTCTAAGATGCCTTTACAAGGACTAACCTTGAAATAAAACATCCCATTTTTGTGAACAAGTATTGATCCATTATCAAAACTAAAATTAAAACCATCATTAAATAAAGCATCAAAAGATAGAATGTTTCTTGCCATTTCGGCACTGTAGCAAACATTAGATAAAACAATACATAAACCAGAATCAAAAGAAAGCTTGTATTCTCCAATCATGTCAACAGAGGCAACATTCTTATTCCCCATGATTAGATTAAGCTCACCGGTCTTCAGCTTCCTACTTCTTGTGAGTCCCTGCACATTTGTACAAATGTGAGTACCACATCCCGTGTCTAATACCCAGGAATTAGAAATAGTAGTATTGTTTAGTTCAATCATGAACAAACCTGAAGGTACGGCGACTCCCTTAGCCCGTAGTTCATTAAGTTCCTTCAAGTACTTAGTACAATTGCGCCTCCAATGTCCTTTATCCCCACAATGAAAGCATATTGCTTCTTCAGGAGACTTGGTTTGCGGGATCTTTGAAGTAGAAGAGTTAGCAATGCCCTTAGGTTTAGATTTGAAGTTGGACGTGCCAACCTTACCCTTGCCCTTGTTCTTGCTCTTTGCTTTATTTTTCTTCTTCTTAATCCCACCTTCACGAATGGCTAGAACGGTAGTTTGCGGGTTTAGCTTTGGCCATGTTAGCCTCAGCGGTTTTTAACATGCCATGGAGCTCCATGATTGTTTTCTCCATATTGTTCATATTATAGTTCATAATGAATCCTTCATATGCACTAGTCAGCGAGTTCAGGATAAAATCTGTTGCAATCTCCTGACTTATGGAAAAACCAAGGCGCTCCAACCGGTCTATGTACTCTTTCATTTGTAGTACATGGATACTAACACTACTTCCCGTTGCCATTTTGCAAGATACGAGAGCTTTCACGGTGTCAAACCTTTCTTGCTTTGCTTGTTGTTGGAACATGTCCTTGAGTTGGTTAAGCATGTCATATGACCCTAAGCTCTCCATGCCCTTTTGGAGCTCTGGAGACATGGTCGCCAACATCAAGCATGCTACCTCATTAAACTCGGAACGCCGTTTTTCAAACTCGTCCCTAGCCGCTTGAGTAGCTCTCGATTCGGGTTCTGCCGGTAAGGGTTCCTCAATAGCCCTGATCTTTCCTTCCATCCTAAGAGCAATTCTCAGGTTGCGAAGCCAGTCCATGTAGTTCAAACCCGTAAGCTTGTCCTTTTCGAGGAGCCCTTTAAGGCAGAAATTAGTGATTGATGACGGAGTAGTATTTGTGTTTGTTGCAGACATCTGTCATATTTTTATTTTTAAAGTAAGTTGTATTAGTTAGTTTGATATGTTTAAACCTTGTTAAGATAATTACCCAAGTGTGTTTAATATTCAAACAATTATAATTAACAAGGCTAAGATCCATATTTCACTTATGTTAACGACGGGTTCGTCGCGGATCGCCAACCATAAGCTATTTAGGTAGGTAACTATATTACCAATTTCATCCATTATGAAATTCTTAGGTTCTGCGGGATTTAGTGATAATCAATTATTTCACTTGGCATGTTTAATCCCTTCTACGCTAATCCTTCCTCGTGGCGGGTTTGCCGCAAACCACGATTTCAGATTGTAAACCGTCCGTGATAGATACACGTGAAATCCGGCCCAAGACTCTCGGGTATCGCGAAATTCACCTCACCCTTCCCAACACCCAATTAAAGTCCGGTCCAAGACTCTCGGGTATCGCGAACTCTAACAGGTTGAAGGTTCGGATGTGTGTACTACTCATGGATAGCATAAAGTACATTTAAAACGGGTTTTTGTTTTCTTTTAGCAAAAGTAGTTTACACCATTTTAAAACATTTGCTAATTATGTATTGCGTGTTGCGTTTGTTAAACTAATTTTAACCAAACCGTTTTATATGATTATTGTCCCTTTTGTTTTTTTTTAAACATTTTCTAGCTTGCATGGCATAGACAAATAATAAAACAATAATAATCATGACACGCAATTATCGGTAGTATGCCTCGAGTCCTATGCGTTTTTCCGGTGAGCCAACACACGGAAAAACATGGTCAACTAGGGACATAACCTTGTGTGAGAATTGGCTCCCACTAAAACTGCCATCTCCATTATATGCTCGGATGGGCCGCCTTGTGAACATCGTCTTCTTGATTTCAATCTTGGTTGCATTATCTTACAAAATAACTATTCTATTTTCTATACTATTACAAATACAATATAAATAGAAAGACGACATGCAATTCGTTTAATAAATTATTACATTCATCCCGAATAAATAATAAATTAAATCATACAACCAAACATCCACACAAGGGTCTTATTGAGGCAAATACTACCAATTTCATACAACAATCACATACATAACAAATGGAGTGCCAACCGTCCATTTTCATATAACATGTTTCGATAAGGATTGATTTAAACAACACTTAATGGCACTTATAATATTCAATCCTTGTTTACATAACATATGTATGTAAACCCACTTCATATTTTGTAAGTATAGTTTTCATGCCAAAACCATCCAAATAAACATATTAAGTGAATCAAAACATGTTGGAGATTTATTCACCTTACCAAAGCATAAAGTCTAAAATTAATAATTTTAATTTTCTCATTTCATATAAAACATGAAAAGAATTCATGTACTTTATATTCCTAAACATTGAATCTTTAATAGTCAACATGCAAGTTACCATTAAAATTTTCGGATTTTGGCATATTCATACATGTAACTTTAAATGGTCATATCTTACTCATTTCTAATCCGTTTTCGATGAATTTTTTTTTTCAAATTTAAGTTCTTTCAGTTAGTTTTCAAATGCAATTGGTCTCATACAATAATATTGAGCTTAAAGCCCCGAAACAGTCCATCAAATACGGACTGTCCAGGCTGAAAAAAATTTCTTAAATGAAAAAAATGAATTTAACCCATTTTACATTTTGCCAAAATCCAAGATTCAAATTAGTATTTAGGAAACATAAAACATAAATTATGATACTTGTTTTGCATGTTTGTTATGCATGATCATCTCCAAGAATCATGCACAGCGCATCCATCAAAACTAAATATCATAAGAAAAGTTTGTTAAAACTTGTACAAGATGGCTCGGATACCACTGTTGGAGTATGATACAAATTCAAAGCGAGCGGAAGCATTTTTAAAACTTTACAAAATCATACTCTTCCACGGATCATTGTACAAAACTTTAGCAAACAAAACAAAATTAACGAAATTAAACAAGAGAAGATTAGAATACAACCTTTGTAGCCTTTTGAAGATCGAATCTGAAAAACCCAAAGAAGAGTTCCTCTAAACGGTAGACACCCAAAGTTCCAACCTTGTTTCAATCTATACATTCTACTTAACGGATCTTTTCTTTTTTTCTTATTTCCACCAAAACCGAACCCAATTATAGATCTCAAGTATTTTGGTTACTTGAAAAAGAGAAAGAGAAATATCATTTTGTATGTGTGTTTTTGTATCTCAAATTTCTATATCTTTTCAATACCAAGATTTGGTATTATATAGAATTAAAATTGATACAATAATACATATAATACAAATATAAAGATTTTGAAAGATTTTGAAAGATTTGCAAAATCAAATCTTTATATAAAATAAGATTTACAACTCAAATCAAATCTTATTTATATCAAATCAAATCTTATATATTATATAAAATATGATTATAGTACAAATCTTTATATAAAATAAGATTTATAAATCAAATCAAATCTTATTTATATCAAATCAAATCTTATATATTATATAAAATATGATTTGCAAAATCTAATCAAATCTCTACATATTTAGATTTGTAAGTATATGTACACACATAAAAAAAACTTACTTAATTTATTAAACCATTAACTAATGATTAATAAATTAATTTCCGATTAGAAGGTATATCAAACAATTTACGATTGGCCTTTGTGTGTGACCGAATAGGATAAATGGACTTTTATTATTTAATGTCATGGGCATATCTTCGGAATATATGTACCACGGTCAAACCACGGTCGAACCATAGCCAACCCGAGAACATATTTCCAACACCTTTCGCTTAGTGTGGGGGCAACGAGGAGGGGGTTTTACCGGCCATGCTTTCGGATTGGTCCGGGTTTCCTCCAGGGCAGTAGTTGAGGGCGGGTTATACAACTACGGGAGATGAACGCGTGGGTGGTCAAGTCCTCTGGGTAATCCGAAACTGATGTCCAAAAAAAAAGAATAAAATTATTTGAATTCTTATATTTGTTTACATGCTATCAAAACTGTATCAATGAAAAAGACAAATAGTTAAAATTATAAATCATAACTTTTATAATAGAGTTAAAGCCATAAATAGGTCATATACTTTCATTTTTATCTCAATGTAGGCTATATACCCCGAAAAATACCAACGTAGGTTACATACTTTCATAAAGTGTACTAATATGAACGGACAAAACTTATTAACCGGATAAACAACTAAACGATGACGTGGCATCCTACGTGGAGAATGACGTTGGTGATACATCGGAACAAAACTGAAAGTATATAGCCTACATCGGAACAAAACTGAAAGTATATAGCCTACATCGGAACAAAACTGAAAGTATATGACCTATTTGTAGCCATATAAAATGCAAAAAAAAAAAAAAAAAACTGGTAGATAATTAACTTTACCGGTTAAGCAGGTAACTTGTTAAATTTGTGTACATCGATACAACTTTTAAGAGTATATAACCTACATTGGTATTTTTTGGGTATATAATTTATATTGAGACAAAAATAAAAGTATATAACATATTTATGGCTTTAACCCTTTATAATATGCACTCAATAGATCCATATAGAGGTTAAGGATCCCTTATTACATACAAACAAGTATTTATTGTTACATTATGATGTTTCACATCTAACGCTAAGTTTAGTGTTACAGTTATGATAAATCTACATGTTTGACTTGAATCTCATTACTTAAAAGAAAGAAAGAGTGACATCGATACCACATTAGTGAATACAAAACATAGTACTTCTGCCATCCCAGATTAATTGTCTAGTACGGAGTATTATTTTTTGAAATGTTTCAAATTAATTGTCCACTTCTAAATATGGAAAGTAAATTTATTGAAGTTTACAATATTGTTCATAATAAATTAATTAAAACTACAAAAGTGAGCGAGTTTTCTAATTAATTGATTAAAGGTAAAACTGTAATGTTAGAAAAAGGCACAGAAAAAATACAATTTGATAATGACATTTCTTAAACTGTGTCTCTTTTGTCTGGGAACAATTAATTTGGGACGGAGGGTGTAAACACTTAACTATACAAAATCAATAATTGCTTGGCAAACTGATGATGGATGAAATTTGTGGAAGCTGTTGGTTAGACTGGAAGGCTATTTACAAGTCTGTAAGACCTCAGGGGCTAGTTTGTAATTTTGCAAATAGAAGGGTTAGTTGTGTAATATTTATGTTTCTTTCTGTTAGTAACAGTGTAGCAACGGTAGGATCCATTAAATTAGTATCTAATCGATCGATTGATTGTTTCGGTTTTTAGTTAATCCATTGTAACTCAAGTTTTTACATATAAAAAATACAAGTGAATTGTAACTTGGCATGCCACCTTTTTATTGGGGGTGATAAAGTAAAATATTTATTATTTAAATATATTATTCGAGTTTTTTTTAAAGTATCAAATTTGGAGCGGGTTATATAACTACAGAAGATGTCACGTTTGTATTTTAGTCTCCGTGGATAAATTATGTTAGAAAAAGAAAAAAACATATACTACCTTATTATACTAATTACCCAACCGGTGGTTTTGTCAAGGCAAAACGGCAACAAGAGCAAAAAAAAAACAAAAAACAAAAAAAAAACAAAACCCCCCCAAACTAACACCAAAGCCCACCTTAAACCCCTAAAAGATGGGCTAACAATGACAAACCAATTAAGTCAACTAAAAAAACACCCAACCTCCACCCAACTTTTTACCGGCTCGTATCTTCTCGCTCAGCGCGCGTTAATTTTTTTCGAAACCACCGTTCAACTCGAAATAATCTTAAGAACACAACGCGACTAACTACGCACGAAACGGACGTCTTTCCAAAAACACTAAATACTTCGGGCTACCTTTCATACATATACGTACATGTCCAATTAACAATCCAACCTAACTACATCATATCGATGGTTCCGTTCACTTTTTTGCGCAATCTTAACCCGAAAGGCCCCCGCCGCATCGCTCGGGGAGCTTTAGCTAGTTATCAACTAAACGAATACAATTACAATGAAATAAAATATGGTAAATAGTCAACGAATATAAGTGATCCCCCCGTATAGAAAGTCACAAATTTAAAGAGGAAACTCTGCAAACAATATCTGGGTCGGGTGAACTTACATTATAAACTATAATTGTAATTATAATTATAGATTACAGATGGTATAAAAGGAAGAAGGTAACAATAATGATGAAATAATCCAAAGTGTGTTTAAGCAATTTCTAAGATATGTTCTTCTGTTAGGAATTCGGTAGGCCCTAACAAGACCGGTGATTCATGCTAATCACCAAACCCACAACGACAAACGATTTAGCTAAAGCAAGAACGATAAATAAAGTACAAATGCATAAACGACACGGGTATCTAACGTGACGCGGAGAAAGGTTTACTCCAAAGGCGCAAACCAGAGATTTTCTTATATTATTGTTCACACTTTACAATGAGGCTAGGGGTTACAATTTATAGGAATAGTTAAACTTGTCCACCAAGTTAAACTTGTCCTTCAAGCAAAAGGCATTCCATATATCTATTACTTGCTCCATACTCCATTCCTACTAGAAGATTTAATTAAGGCAACAAGATCTCTACGACTTGTTCACCAAGTCAAGCTCCCTACAACTTGCTCACCAAGTCAAGCTCCATACGACTTGTTCACCAAGTCAAGCTCTCTTTGACTTGTTCCTTTGATCAAATTCTTCACACCTTCAACAATCTCCCGCTTGAAGGCTTTGAGCAAACTCTTCACTACTCAACAATCTCCCACTTGAAGATTTTGAACAAACTCGAACATCAATCTCCATTTCTGACCAAGAACGTCAAACCACCATTACACCGCCAAACTCTATTTGGGACACGCACACTCATCACATACGTCGAATGAGTAGACTTTCGATACAAGGTCTTCAACACTACTTGTCTAAACTAGAAATCAATAACCGCCTCAATTGTCAATGTTGTTCAAATACCCATAGCAACTCTTGATCTCCTCTCAGCTACGACTTTTGATACCGCCGGAATCAAACATCCGGGTCACGCCGCTCTTCCACAACAGAGGGAAGGAAGTCTTTCGACATCAAAACCGCTAAGCTTCAACCCGATCTCCAGTTACTAACATGGGTACTCTAGGTTTTCCGCACCATCATCTTCTTACACAAGAAGATCAATTGAAGTATGCAATTCTTCAATTATAGGATTCTTCACCGCCTCACTGATCACTCTAGAAATGTCCAATCCCAAACCCACATGTCAATGATTACCATCGTACAGAATTTTCCGTCTATCTATGATTTCCTTTTACCAGCAATCAGAAAATTCAACAGACGTCTTTGTAGACTCTTCATCAAGGCTCCAGTGAGAACAACCTCGAAATTTACCACCTTTTCAACTTTCCGCTTTCTCGCTGGTACACTAACCTCCTCATAGCTATGAATATCACAAACCCCATCTTCTCATCCCAAGCACGCTCCCACTGTACGAGTAAGAAATAAAACCATGGCTATTCGAGAAGAATCTAGTTTGTTCCACCAGTGAGTTGCAAATCTATTTTCCATTCGAGGGTATGTTTGCAGCATCCAAGTACCCTAGTGTTATACGCACTAATCATGTGAATACCAGAGACCCACGTTGCATAATCGTCTCCATAACTCCCATTAGTCGTTAAACTCCCACTAGCTTAGTACTTTCGTCGGTTACCAAAATCCCATCGAATTCCCGACACCCTCTAGAAAGCTCAAGTTCCAGGACTTACAAGATTATCCACTTCTACCATCACCTAAAGATTCCTAATTGGTCACCCTGAAGAAAACCCGCTTGCTTTGTTGTACTAATGTCAACCAAACCCAAAGCATCAGTCGATTGCGTAATATCCGACAACTTCAAACCAATTCTTCAGTAAGAGAAGCTCTAACCCTGCCCACATACTCCAAAATACTATGGAATATTCGACCAAGTACATTGGTCAACCCGTTCAATAATCTGATGTTGGACTTTGGTTTGAATTCCAACAAACCTCTCCTCAAATCCAAGTTCAACTCGGCATCCCTTCAATGATAGTCAAGATCCAACCTTCTTCATCAAGTCTACTTACGATACAAGGCTCTAAGATCAACTCATCCACTGAGGGTGCACAACCGTGTGTGCCAACCAAGGGGTTAAGTCAACCGTTGACATGCTGCAAATGTCACGTTGCGCTATCCACACATCCAGACTACAACACGTGAGTATCTAACCTTCTCGATAACTCCCACTTTCGATTTCTAAACGAATGTCCCACTGTTTATTACTTGATCGCCCGAACCTGAGAGAAACATCCTCCAAAGCACACTTTTGCTTCTTCCCCATATCCGATGTATGACCATGGTTTGTGCCATAACAAACCTCCCTCAAACCCAAATCCATATGGGCCTCCCTTCCAACGATAGTTCGGACCCAACCTTTATCGCCGCTAAACGAAACTCTCAAACTGTCTGTGTGTGTCGACCAATGAGATTTCGGTACAAGACTTCAGGATCAACCCAACGTTACCAAGGGAACGCCCGCACGCTGATACATGCGCCCACAACTCCGTCCATCACATCCGGAATATATTTTGGCTCCCGTAACAAAGCTACATCTCTGAAAAATCATAGCCTTTATCGTCCGAAGATTCGCAAAACAAATCGTCTCGCCACTCGCAACATCAAAATCGGAACTTTCTCCTTAAAACTGCCGCAACTTTAAAAAATCGTATCTCAAGATCCAACGGTCCGATCATCACAAAAATTTTATCACTCTTATATCATTAACTCTGGAACCTGCAGTCCAAGTTTCGCGTCGATCCAACAGTAGACGAACCCTCTATGAATTTTCCCTTACAGCAGCTCCAAACCTGGAAGACTGCAACTTCGAAAAAACATAACTCAAGATTTAACTGTCCAATCACTGTCAAATTTTGACCACGACTAGATCTACGAGTCTATCATCTACAGTAAAATTTTCAAGGTGATCCGACGGTTAACGAACCCGTAGTAATTTTTCTCCTCTAACAGCTCCGAAACAAAATAGGTTAAACCTGAAAGGCAGCAGCTTCGAAAAATTATATCTCGAGATCTAACAGTTTGATCGTCCTCATATTTTTACAGCTACTAGACCTATGACTCCAGCACCTTCGGTAAAATTTTCAAGCCGATCCAATGGCTAACGAACCCACTGTAATTTTTCTTCTCCAGCTGCGCAGTGGAATCTGAATTTTGAAAAGTTTATCATTCCCTCGAACGGGACCGCAAGGAATGATAACTTAGATCCGATACCCGTATCTTCCCAAAAAAATCGCTTCTTTATCTTCAGCAACAAATCTTCGATATCTCGACACAAGTTGCAAGACACACAACCCTGTCGTTTAATCTAACCTTGATGAACACCCGAATCATCAAACATATCGAATATCTTGCTTTCAAATCGCCATCGTGCCCGTCTTCGAACCTTGAAGCTCTGATACCACTTGTTAGGAATTCGGTAGGCTCTAACAAGACCGGTGATTCATGCTAATCACCAAACCCACAACGACAAACGATTTAGCTAAAGCAAGAACGATAAATAAAGTACAAATGCATAAACGACACGGGTATTTAACGTGGTTATATCCCAACTCCAAAACGCGGAGAAGGGTTTACTTCACGGGCGCAAACCAGAGATTTTCTTATATTATTGTGCACACTTTACAATGAGGCTAGGGGTTACAATTTATAGGAAGAGTTAAACTTGTCCACCGAGTTAAACTTGTCCTTCAAGCAAAAGACATTCCATATATCTATTACTTGCTCCATACTCCATTCCTACTAGAAGATTTAATTAAGGCAACAAGATCTCTACGACTTGTTCACCAAGTCAAGCTCCCTACAACTTGTTCACCAAGTCAAGCTCCCTACGACTTGTTCACCAAGTCAAGCTCTCTTCGACTTGTTCCTTTGATCAAATTCTTCACACCTTGCTTGACTTGGTGAACAAGTCGTAGGAAGCTTGACTTGTTCCTTTGATCAAATTCTTCACACCTTCAACAATCTCCCACTTGAAGACTTTGAGCAAACTCTTCACTACTCCACATCTTCTTCAGGGTCAGTCCCGAAAATTGAAGGGTCTAGAACGAGATGGAAAAAAGGTTCTTAGGTCCTAATGAATAATATAAACTATTTTAAAAAATGTTCTTTCAGTTTTGCTCGAAAGCTGGTGGACTTTGATTTTTTTTTTTTTGAACCTTTGATTGTCGTTTTTAGACCTATTGTGTTTTGTCTTTGCTGCTTCAGTTGTTTTTCCCTAGTTCATCTGCTTTTCAAATCTCCGATTATGTGTGCATGTATAAAACAATTGGGCCTACGAAAATTCTGGACCTAAGCGGTTAATCACTTTATTCCTCTTACGGGCCTCCCATCTTCTTTATTTGTGAATTTTTTTCATATAATTTAGCTTTTTATACAGTATGGTATTGACGCCAACACTTCTGTTAGATACTCAGATCTTGATAATATCATTAAGAATGAATCATTTAATACACCAATTAATCATTCAGCTTTTCTCATGCGGTGACTTTAGTTAATATAATCCAACATAAGTCTCCAGAAACAATATTTATGGTTAGATCCCGAACACTAATACCAACCATTTTGGCATCCTTTCCTTTGGAGTTTAAATTTATTAGCATCATGTAGCAATTATATTGTTCGCAAACATGTCAAGAAGTTGACTTTTTTTTATATACAAATACCAACTTTCAGTTCCTTTCGTGCTCACCTCTTTTGAGTTATCAGCAAATTTTGTTGGCTTCTAAATATTCCTCACCAACTACAAAGAATACATTTTTAACAATCTGGTTTTGGTTTAGTTTTATAGCTGGTAACACCTTTTTAATTTGTCTCATATAAACGATGAATGAATAAATAAATAAATAAATGGATTAAACTATATTCAATTAGTTAAGTCCTTAACTTATTTGGTACACCCAATTAATATACTACTCCGTAATATACAACTAATTAAGTGTGTGCATATAAACTATCTATCATTTTTGTTTTATATCCCATCCACCAGAAAATATGCTTTCTGGCTTATAACAAATGACATGATAATTTAATTCCACAAGTTTATATGTCAAACCTCTTGATCTAATGTGTTATTTGATCAAGCTCAAAGGTCATATATACCTTATATTTTCAGGAACTATTTCCATCATATAAATAACCAATATATGACAACCCTATCCAACTTACTTATTTCTAACATTCATAATGAATAATACTACAATAGATGCTGCAAACCAAAACCAAACTCCATACTTTAAGGACAACGGTTACACCGAAAAACCCCAAGGAGGCGATGCACACATATTCGTGGTTGGATTCTTTTGTATCGTCATTGTTCTAATCAGCCTCATGTACACTAATTACATATGCAAGCGCTCTCGATCAATCCCCCCCGCTACCATCTCTTTTAGTACCACAATTCATAACGAGGCTGACAACCACCACCTCATAACGTTCTCCCGCGGCCTTGACGATGATGTTCTTGTAACTTTTCCGACATTTCTTTATTCTGATACCAAGGTGTCTTACAAAGGTGACAATGGCTCTGAGTGCTCCATTTGTTTGGCGGATTATAAACTAACGGATGTTGTTAGGTTATTGCCGGAATGTAGTCATTTGTTTCATGTAAAGTGTATAGATACGTGGTTGAAGGCTCATCCTACTTGTCCGATGTGTCGAAACTCGCCGCTTGCCGGAATGGCGCTACTTTGACTTGGTTTGGAGTTGACTTACTAATTAACAGAGTTCGTAAAAGAGTTAGTTCGATTAACCGTTTTATACGGATACTTATTGCACGCATTATGCAATCCAACCATATCCGTCAATTTTTATATCAATGTACATGTAAATGTAAATGTAAATGTAAATGTAAATTTCTAGTTTTTAGACATTTCATTTTATTCAACATTATAAATTTCCGACTTTTCACCGAAATAGATGTTTAACTACACTGATAATTAGTTGATGATATAGTAAGGTGTTCTGTTTTTGTGGTTGTAAAACAACAATGTACTTTTTTTTATTAATTGATCACTAATTTTCTTTAACGTATTTTACAAGACATCGAAAAGTTTCATTTAGATATATACTGCGTATTATTTAGTCAAAAGCTAAATCAACACGACAATTTGACATATATACCAAATATTATATGCTCTTTTGTCAATTTTCGCACTATGTTAGATTTGTTTTGATGGAAATTTTTCATTAGACTTTATCCAATAGAGTTCTATTGGTTCCTTGTTAAAATTAATAACTTTAAATAATATTTTTTTATATCTTTCATACTCAACAATCCTATACGTTACATATTACGGAGTATTAATTAATTTCTCTCTCATAAAAAATATCCACCTTACTATTTTTATTTGTCTCAAAGTTATTTTTCCTTACGTTAAATAACTATTAAAAATCATTAAAGTTTCACGTATGTCCCCTTTATTCTTGGAAATTCAACATTAATTATAGCAATTAAATATTAGTTATTATTTATAACAAAAACATTAAATGAAGGACAAATTAAACAATTTATTAATATATCTTAAGTCTAAAAAAAAAGTTAAATCGGACTATTTTTTTGGAAGGTAGGGAGTATTTTCTTCTTACAAATATACACCTCACTTCTTCTCGCTGTATCGTGCTCCCTCTGGCTTCATCAACCTTCTCGAGAATCTTCGCCGTAAGTTTTTCTGGGGCGGGTCGGATGATGAATCAAAACTTTCCTAGGTTAAATTGGACACTATCTTTCTTTCGTATTGGGAGGGTGAGTTGAATCTTGGGTCATTAAAAGCAAAAAATTGGGCTTTATTGGGAAAATGGTGGAGGTTTCGTACCGAAATCGATTCTTTATGAGCGAAAGTCATAAAAAGTATATATGAGCGGGACGGGGGTTTGGGTCTTAATGTTGTTATTCCTGTTAATCTTCGTGGATCAGTTTGGTTTAGTATTATTGAGATTGGCAATGATTTGATGAAAAATTGGCTTGAATTTTGAAGCATTTTTTGAGAAAAAGATAGGTGAAGGGCGAGATTTATTATTCTGGCAAGACATCTGGATCGGCAACTCATGTTTAAAAGAGCAATTTCCAAGGCTGTATAGGCTTGATCACGATCAGTAGGTTACGGTTTGTAACATAGTCAAGTTTTCGAATGGTTCTTGGGTTTTCGAATGGAATTGGGTCAGGGTTCTCACAGACAGGTTAAATGGCAATTTATATCACCTTATATCCTTAATCACGTGCGGTCCACCGCTCAAAAATGGTAAATGTTTGTGGAAGTGGGTTTTGGATAACAATAGTGCTTACAACAAGCGAAATGTTGCTCTCAAAATCGATGAAACATGCTTACCAAGAAACAATATACACCAAGTGAAATATTGCATAATAACTTACTTTCACAAAAGGTTGGCATTGTACCGTGTAGCTTGTCGAAAGAAGTTTGGCAAGGTATATATAATTGGTGGGGTGTCAACGTTCCGGGTAATATTAGCATTGCAAATGCTTTCCTAGGAAGCGATTGTGGACTCAATTCAGGTCCTTTGAAGAAAGCATGTGTGATGACCCAGAAATTTCGACTAAATTTAAACTTAATCTTTGTATGATTAACATTTCCGACACGATAAGCAAAGTCTGTAAAACTGAATCTCAAAATTTTTGAATTACTTTTATATATTTAAATACCCTTCGGCTGTTTTCGACGATTCGCGAACAATTATATGTAAATAGATACATATATACTATAACACGAAAAGGTAACAATGTATTAATTGTTTGATACGGTACATTAAACTTATTTGGTTTAAATATCTATTTGAATATATATGATAAGTTGAAATATTTATTATTAAAATTTATTTATAAATAACTTCCAATGTGTATTTAAAAACTGAATTATGTATATTAAAAAGATATATACATATATATAATAAACGATAGTAACATTCGTTTATTGATTCGATTGATATTTAGATAAGTTAACTAAAGCGTTTAAGATGAACCAGTTAAACACTAATTTGCTACAGTGTTTTCAAATTGCCACATTACTCAAAATGCTACAGTGTTTTCGAAAATCACTATTTGCTACAGTGAAATTGACTTTGCTACAGTGAATTGCTACAGTAAAAACCTATTTCAAAATGAAAATGTATATATTATATATATATTAACAAATAGCGAGACGATGATTTATAGAAGTAAATGACCAAAACATTTGAAAGTTTAAGATATACTATGAGTGGTATAGTTTAGGGATAATTTAAGGCTATATTTTAACAAAGGTACGAGTCATTAAATGTAAAATGCAAGTTTTCTCAGCGTACGAAAGGACATTTGAGAAACCAGAACCGGGACATAAGTCGAGTAACCACGTACGACTTATCGGAACAAAAATTACAAGTCAACTATGCACGTGAATTTAATATAATATATAATTAATTATTTAAATTATATATATTATATTAATATTAAATTATGTCGACAAGCTAGTGTACAAAAGTTTATGAGCTGTAAGTTGTGGCCATGCGATCGCATGAAGACCACTCACAACATCCATGCGATCGCATGGATTGGAATCTCAGGCCACATTATAAATTTGATCGAGTCTGGCTTCTTTCACACACACATCTCACATATCCATCTATATTACTCCGTATATTTATATTTATATTATTATTATTATTATTATTATTATTATTATTATTATTATTATTATTAATAAGATTATTATAAATCTTATTGTTTTTATTATTAGTATTATTATTTTTGCGATACAAAAATAATAATGTACATAAAATATTACGACGGAGTGCTGTCCAAGTAATTTTCAAAACAAGTTTTCGAGCAAGCTAGAGCTAAGGAAAATTATGGGTTATTACCAAGGAGGTTATGGGTAATGTTCGGGGTACATTTGTGAATCAAACCTAGTGTTTATCATCTCTGATGCGTCTACGTGCTTTCCTGCAATATTATATATCAATATTAAACAGTGAGTTTCATATGATCCCTTTTACTCTCTACATTTTTGGGCTGAGAATACATGCAAATGCTTTATTAACTGATTTACAATATTTATATGCGTGAGTTTCATTTGCTCCCTTTTTAATTGCTTTTGCAATATATATTTTTGGACTGAGAATACATGCAATTTATTTTAAAAACAATGGATACAAGTACATACTAAATTCTACACTGAGTTTGAACCGAAAATCCCTTAGCTTTGGTAACTAGTAACTGCCGGTTATAAGAACTGGTGGGCGCGAGTAGTAGTATATGGATCCATAGGGCTTGATATCCCCGTCCGAGCTAGAGCACTAGCCTTTTAACGGACGTATGCTATTTGAGAAGCGTACACGTTGGTTTACGTGTATTATTAAGATGATTATACAAAGGGTACAAATTATATATACGTTAAGTTTAGTTACCAGGGTGCTCAATTTTCGTTTTTTTGAAATTTTTTTTCCCGGCATCAAGATTACACGAAAATATGAACATTTAGAAGAGACACTTCGTGATGAATGTTATTATTTAGGAGGGAAAACGATCGACAAAAATAACATTCAAGATAATATTGTTCGTGAAGAATATGAACGTTTTTTCCCCCATGTTTTGTGAAGTAAAATTTAGACCGATTTAGAGTTTAGGGTTTAGGGTTTAGGGTTTGGTGTTTTGGGTTTATTCCATAAACCAAAAACTCAAAACCCTAAACTCTAAACCGTTCGTGTTAAAAACTCAATCTAAATCCTAAATCTAAACCCTAAACCCTAAATTTCTAAACCCTAATATCTAAACCCTATAAACCCTAATATCTAAACCCCAATAGCTAAAACCTCAATATACGCTCGAAAAACACGATAATTGTTATATATATTACTTCTTCGAGCGTTTTCCCGCCAAAATAAAAATATTTATCACAAAGTGTCTCTACTAAATGTTCATATTTTCATCTCATCTATAATGTTCGTGAACAAAGTTTTTTCAAAAAATGAAAAGAAAAAAAAAGTTTTTGCTTCCCCCCGCTTCCCCCGATTGGTTACTTCCCTCTTGATCCTACCACTATATAGTGGTAGGATCAAGAGGGAAGTAACCAATCGGGGGGAAGCGGGGGGAAGCAAAAACTTTTTTTTTTCATTTTTTGAAAAAACTTTGTTCACGAACATTATAGATGAGATGGATATGAACATTTAGTATAGACACTTTGTGATAAATGTTTTTATTTTGGCTGGAAAACGCTCGAAGAAGTAATATATAGCAATTATCGTGTTTTCGAGCGTATGTTGAGGTTTTAGCTATTGGGGTTTAGATATGTGATGGCCCCGTCAAAACACTTAACGGCTCCGTCACTTGGTCCCACAGCTTGATCGAACTTAAATGAATTTAACAAACGACATTGCATTCTTTTATTTCAAAAGTTTCCCAAAAATAGAATGCAAGCTTAAGTTTCATAAATTGTTTCATTAAAATCTGTCCAAATGCATGCAGACTCTTCTAAACACAGCGGAAGCATCACATAAACTCAAGTACCTGTGAAAACATGCGAGTAAACTGTCAACACAAAGGTTGAGTGAATTATAGGTTTAAATAATTGAATAAACTTTAGACCACAAGATTTAAAAATGTTAGAAAACATTAAACATTATTCCATTATCAATGAGCCACCTGGTAACCACTTAACCCTTTATTTACCCTTGCCAAACACAATAATAATATACACTGGACAGTGTATCTAAAACAAAATACGAAGTACTAAACATTCCGATTATAAATTGCTAGCACGACTAGCTCGAAATGGGGTTGTCAAACCCGATAGATCTATCCGTAGGATTCGCGTTCACCGGTAGAAACTAATGATTACAGTTACCAGACTAGGGAATATTTTTGTCCAACTCACAATGAATAATTTAAATTTAATTGTCACTTGTGTCTAAACGTAAAATAAAATGCATGTAATCACATCCCAAAAATATACTTTGAAAAGTATGTAAAAAACGGGACTATAACTCACCTTAATAGTAACGAAGTAACCAACACAATTAAGCGAACAGCAAATGCAGTGCAGTGATCAGGAATGATCACAACGCCGACCTATAAATAAAGCAGGTCGATATAAATAACTAACTTAGGTCAAATCTTGGTATGATAGCTATTGTACATGTTGCAAGTAGTCATAGAACAATACTCAATATGCATCGGTTTGATCGGAACAGCTTACGGACATACACTTTCTATTTTTAGAAAGTTTCTATTTTTAGCAGGTTTCCATTTTTGAAAAGTTTCTATTTTTGGAAAGTTTCTATTTTTCGAAAGTTTCTATTTTTGGAAAGTTTCTATTTTTGGAAAGTTTCCAAATTTAGAAAGTTGCTATTTTAGGAAAGTTTCCTTAATTAGAAAGTCAACAAAAGTCAACTAAAAGTCAAAGTCAACCGAAAGTCAACTCAAAAGTCAACCTTGGTCAAACATAGTCAACGTTAATTTTAAAAGTGTAAGTTGTAATAATAATGTAAGTTATAATGTTTATTAAAGTTAAATATGTCTAATTATGTCATAACATATGTTTAATTAGATTAAAATGAATTATTAAAGTTAATATAAGTTTAAATGATATAATTAATATAACATAAGTATTTAATTAATTAATTAAATATTAGTCATAATATAAGTATTATTAATTAATAATAAATTTTAAATCATATCATAAGTATTATTAGTTAATAATGAATTATTAATCATATCATAAGTTTCTAATTATAACCATTAAATCATAAGTATTTAATAATTAAATTATAATTAAATAATAACTAAGCCTTATAATAATCAAATAATTAATTAATCCTTATTATAAGTCTTATTATAATAATCTCATAATATAAGTTTAATACTTATCATAAGTATTTTCCATTAATAATAAAGTATTATTAATCATATGTTTAATTAAAATGTTAATTAAATCATAAGTATTAATTAAATGATATAATAAATATATATCATAAGTCTTAAATAATAATAATTACTTTTTTTATCATAAGTAATTAAATGATAATGAAACCCATTATTTATATCATAAGTTTAATAATTAATCACAAGTTTTAAATCAAAAGTTCATCGGGTCGTATCTTGAGCCCCGGGTGTCGGTTTTCAGCGAGCCTTACATATATCTCCGCCTAATCAAATCACCCGACACTTTGGTACACTCAAGAACACACCAAGAACAGCCCACAAGTCGTGATGTACAGCCAATACACTACTTGGAACTTCAATTCAATCAAAATCGTGTTTTAGACGTAACGGGTGATTCGTGGCTCGGATTGAGATGACCCGAACATGAAAGTCCGTCCCACCATCAGTCCTAACACACTAACACACCCTAAAGTCAACAAATATGGTCACAAAGTCGGACCAAACCTGGTTCATACCAATATCACAATTCAATCTTAACAAAATACCACTTTGATCATATCTAGGGCTCCGGGAATCGAAACGACATGAATCCGGAGTCTAAAATTAATGTCTTGATGAGAGGAACTCATCTAGATACTTTATTTTAACTTTTATAACAGTCATAATATCATAAATACACGAAAAAGCTGCTGTCCCAATTTTATCAAACCGAAAACATGTGTTTACGAGTAATTCTATGCATACAAACACCATTACAACAACAAGTAATCATCATAAAATTAATATATAATCAAAATACAGAAAAATAAAGAAAAATCAAAAGTTCTAGGGTTAGGGTTTATACCCTAATCGAGAAACGAGAAGTATAATCGCGTAGAGAACGGAATGAGGAATCCGATTGTATAAACGATTTGATGATCCAAGTAATAAAATTGGTTAATGAAGATGATGTTGTGGGGTGTGGGTGCCGTCGCCAAAAAGGGAGAAAGGGAGGAAGGAGAGTAAAATTAGAATTTTAGGTTTATCAAAATAATGTGTAATGTGAAAAATGGAAAAAAGTGGGCCCCACTTATAGGCCATCTTGCTAATGTGATTAAATCCTAGTGGCCCGAAAGCCCGAACGAATCCCGAAACGCGAAAACACGCTTACGCGATTAAAAATTCGGAGAGATAACAAACGCGCGACGAAAAATAAATATAAATACTATATATAATTATATGATCTTAAATTATCATATTTAAAATAATTAAGATTTAAATATCCCAAAAACGCGACCGTTGGTTTTAAAACCGAAAAGATTCGCCGGATAGAAATCCGCGACACGTAGAAATGTATAAATTAAAATATGAATACAATTATTCACATAACACTTAATAATTAATATATTATTATTAATATAATAATAATAATATAGGTCATAGAAATGACGTAGAACAATTAACATTTAACGGTCGTTAAATAATTAACGGTAAAAGATAACGGAAAAAGTAGGGTCGTGACAGTACCCTCCCGTTATGGAAATTTCGTCCCAAAATTTAAGCAGGTGCAGGGGTTGACTCAGCATCTGGGAACAAATGCGGGTACTTCTGCTTCATCTGATCTTCACGCTCTCAAGTGAACTCGGGACCACGTCTAGCGTTCCATCTAACCCGGACAATGGGAATTCGGCTCTGCTTAAGAGTCTTAACTTCTCGATCCATAATTTCAATAGGTTCCTCAATAAAGTGTAGTTGCTTATCAACATGAAGTTCTTCCAGAGGAATAGTCTTGTCAGCCTCGGCCAAACACTTCTTTAAGTTCGACACATGAAAAACATCGTGAACAGCACTGAGTTCTTGTGGCAATTTCAAACGATATGCCGCCGGTCCAACTCTCTCAACAATCTCAAACGGTCCAATAAAACGAGGACTTAACTTTCCCCTCTTACCAAAACGGATCACACCCTTCCAAGGTGAAACCTTTAACATAACACGATCACCAACTTGAAATTCTACATCTTTCCTTCCCCTGTCGGCATAACTCTTTTGCCGACTTCTAGCAGTTCTCAATCTTTCCTTAATCTGTACAATCTTCTCGGTAGTCTCGTGAATAATTTCTGGACCTGTGAGTTGAGCATCCCCAACCTCATTCCAACAGACAGGAGACCTACACTTCCTACCATACAGAGCTTCAAACGGTGCGGCTTGAATACTTGCGTGATAACTGTTGTTATAAGAAAACTCAGCTAGCGGCAAGTATTTATCCCACACATTACCAAAATCAATAACACACGCTCGTAACATATCTTCTAACGTCTGAATTGTCCTTTCACTCTGACCATCTGTTTGAGGATGATAAGCGGTGCTCATATCTAACCTAGTTCCCAAGGCTTCCTGTAAAGATCGCCAAAACCTTGATACAAATCGACTGTCTCGGTCCGAAATAATGGATATATGAACACCATGTCTAGAAACAATCTCCTTCAAGTACAAACGAGTAAGCTTCTCCGTTGAATCTGTTTCCCTAATCGCAAAAAAGTGAGCCGACTTAGTGAGTCGATCTACAATCACCCTGATGTGTAATTTCGTACTCTAAATTATTAGCTAAATACCTATCGATTATCACACAATACAGGCAACTGTAACCAGTTCGTGTAGTAATTAAACAAGTATTTGACCAATTCGTTCCACAGAGAGCAGGTATTTGAAAACTTGAACTATTAATTATTCTAAGATTTAAAGGGGGGTTTTGTTGTAACATTGATTAAACGCGAAAGTAAATTAAACTTAATTCAATAAGATGCAAAGGTATCCACTTAGCTACAATTCCCTAGGCTAGGATTGCTCGTTTAAACTCGTTAAGTAAACAATTACAATGATGTGACACTGTATTTATCTGTCGATTCCTACAGTTTAAGACTAATAACCTAAGTATAACTGTCGTTAACCTAGAGTTACTAACCAATTCACAATGATATTACTCAAGATTATAATCTAACTTAGGTTGGTTTGGTGTCCCTTACAACCTCACAATTATTGCAACTAATTTCAAGTTCAACCACTATACGATTAATTTTATTATCGGTGTTGTAAGACTCTAATATTTATTGTACGAAAGTGTAATTATGCTACGTTGAATGCAGGAAGTATTGTGGAATTAAACGAAGGTCAGAATCTGCCCAGGCGCGCACCCTGCCAGCAACAGATTTCAGCCTTTTTCTATTTTGAGTTTAATGAAGGGCAATTTGGTCATTTCACTTGAGGCCAGATCTGTGGGCTTTATCAGTTGGTTTGGATCCAACTTTGGATCATTTTCACATCCATTCATCACTCTCATCTTCAAACCCTAGAGAGAGAAGATTTTTAGAGAAAGGAAGCTTCATTTGGAGAAAAAAGAGTTGGATTCTCACCAAAGCTCGGGTTTTTAAAGTTGTTCACCTCGTTCCTAGCTATGTTTTGGTTGTTGTGGTAAGTTCTAACTCCGAATTTCATTGTTTGATTTGATATTCAAAGTTAGGGTTTGAACTTGATTTGTAGAGAAACCCATTTAAAACTCTTGAAGTGAGTTTGTTGATGCTAGTAATCGGGTTTATTGTTATTGTTGGTGGATTTTGGGTTGGCGAACAAATTGGTCTTGTTTATGACTTGTAATTGGGTTTAATCACTAGGTTTAGTGATTATGGAAGTATTGGAACCCTTTTGGTGTGTTTGAAAGACTAATTTTGGAATTGAGTCAAAATTAGGGTTTTTGGGTGATTTTGAGATTGATAAGTGTTAAACACTTAAGTTTGGGTTCTTTTGGCTTATTAGGACCATTTTCACTTGTGATTAGTGGTTAGTTTGGACGCGTTTGGTGTTTGTAAGTGCAATTGGTCGAATTTGCACTAAGTGTCGAATTGAGTTGGTTTGTAAATCTACTCTAAGTGTGTTATTGTATTTGTGATAATGGATTAGGTACTTTCCATTGACGTGTTGCGGAATTACTCGGTTGCATTCATCAAGGCGAAAAGGTGAGTGTTAATATCCTATGTGCATATGTATGTGTAGGATGGGTGCGGGTTGGGTGAAGCGGTTCTTGGTTATAGAGATCACTTCACATATAGGTTCATGATGGCTCGGTTTGCACGATCATCTTATTGTTAAGTTGTGAATTTCGGTTAGAGCGGATTCACGGTGACTCGGTTTATACGGTCATCTTATTGTTAAGGTTAAGTGTTTAGCCTTGGGTTGTAGGTTCGGGGATATTATATTATCTTATGTTTTGATATTGATGTGTTGTAGCTAGCCCTTCGGGTATAGCTTGGTAGTGTTGTTCATAACGTTGTGAGTGAACTTACATTGATGTTGTAGCTAGTGGTATCGCAATTGTACGGTAAGCTTAGTTTTGCTTGCTATATGCTCGGATGATCCGGTATATGTTATTTGATATTGTGTGGCGTGTCCATTTTATGCATATATATGTATGTAGTATATTCTCACTCACTAAGCGTTAGCTTACCCTCTCGTTGTTTACATTTTTATAGATTTGCTTGGAGACGGTGGCTCGGGTAAGCGTGGGAACTAGTGGACTCGCATAGTTGCTTTAGAAGATCTTGCTTTTGGATTGATTAGGATTGGGTAGCGTATCCCCAATCGCCATGCTCGGTCTTTATTTTGTGTTAAAAATCATGTGGTCGAAAACTTGTAGTTTATACGAAAGTCGTAAAACGGCCGATGTGGGCCCGATCTCGTAAAACTCATTTTATTATTGGAACGTATTAGTTTTAACTAATATAAATTGTTGTGAAGAGCGTTTGGTCTAAAAGTGTCGGGAAGCAAGAGATCTTTTTGGGAAAATTGGAAAAAGTGGACAGCGGGCTGTCAGGCCCTGTGCGCGCCGCGCACAGGTGTGGGTGCACGCCGCACACCCCATCTGGACAGCTCAGTTTTAAAATTTTTTTTTATGCTGCGTTTTTGGTCGGTTAACGGGTTGGGTTGTTACAAGTGGTATCAGAGCATGGTCTAAGGGATTTAGGTGACTTGAGATAGGTGCCTAGACTTAGACTTTTATGTGTGCTTATTTGTTGCGGGACTTGTAGGATTACGGGTAGGAATGGGTTATAGTTAGTGCCTTGTTTGTAAGTGAACTAAGGTTTATATTAGTAATGCGGATATTATTAATATATTATTGTGTTGTGATAATAATTCTCGCGTGTGTTGTTGTTGCGTGGAATTTGTTTGTGTTTGTCTATGACATCAAGCGAGGCAGTCGTTGTACTAACAAGTTGATACGGCGTGTAGGCGTAATAAGGACTTGCAAACCTTATTACGGGTGCAAATCATGTCTAACAAGTGATGTACGACGAGTGTTTAGCAAGATGGGACGGTGTTGTGCGTGTGGTTTATACGTTCGTGATCTAATCCTTTGCATTCCTTAGAATGAAAACGGAAGATGGATTCAGAACGAGTGAGCCTATTCACGAAGAGAAGGATGAGTTAACGTTAAAGATTGAGGCCGTGTTTGAACAATATGTCTCGGTTTTCACCGGCAAAGTTAGGGAAGTAACCAAGGAGTTGGTCGAAGGACAAATGACGGAAATGGTCCGAGACCAAGTGACTAATGTTGTAAAGGAAGAGTTTGAAAAGAGGTTTCCAAAACCACGAGGTAGTGATGATGAAGATGTACTTGCAAGGTTAGGATTACATGGTGCTCATGGTAAGAGGGCACGAAGTACGCCTGAAGGCGTCGGGAATGTGAAGAAGAAGAGTAAGAAGGGTTACAAGCTCACGTGCTTTAAGTGTGGGGAACGGGGTCATTTGGCACAAGATTGTACGGTGGTGCCTTTAGGCTCAATCAGGTGTTTCATTTGCCAGATAGAGGGACACCGGAAGTCAGAGTGTTCCGAATTGCATGACGATCGAGTTAGGAGGTTAGAGCGCGAATACATGATGGGTAGTGGTGCACGGAAGCCCAACAGCGCTACATCAGGTACCTTTAGTACAAAATTATATGTTGTTCGTTTGTAATAACATGCGGTATGTGCGTAAGTCTTAGCTAAACTTTATTCTCCGTTGGAGATAATTCGTAGCAAGCGGGCGGTTTACGTTTATGGTTCCGGTTTGCTCTCAGTAGAGTGTATAAGTGGTGTGTTGTGCCTTGATCCTATGGTGCGAATCCTTGGGTGCTTAAGCATTTTGGTTGGTATCGGGTCGCTAAGCTCGTTTGAGTGAGACCCTTAAAGTCTCAATGGTGTTGTGCATGTTATCGATATGGGTGACGTTCCTAATGGAAGTACCCTATGGTGACATTTGATTGTCGGGCGAAGGGCGTAAGACTTGGTGCAACCAAGCATTCCTTAGTATTTGGGAAATGTTTCTACCAAACCATGGAAATGGGTTTTGGTGTTCGGTCGTTAAGTGCGTGTTCGCTTTCGTGTTGAAGTTGATGAACCATGAGGTTTGTCGGGTAGATTGAAACTCTTGAAATCGAGTGTTGATCTCGATGCATGTTGGTAAAGGAGTCTACGTGACGCGACATTAGGTGCCTTTTTATACCTACTAGCATGGTGTTCGACTTCGATTGTGTTGCGGTTACATTGTACTTAGGGTACCGAAGTGAAACCCTTAGGTTCATGAGCGATCGGGTGAAATTCGACAAACTAAAGCAATTGGATGATTGCGAGTGTATAGTTCGTGTAATTTGTGGTACACTTTTTGTTCGAAGTGTTTAAGGATAGGTTAGGATCCTTGGTATGCTCAAAGTTGAAGCAAGACGTGGTGATGGGCCGTGTGAACCCAATTATTGGTAAAGTCTACATTTGGTAGCATTGTGCGGGTGTACGAGATGCGGTTGTGGAACGTAGTTCCAAGTGGGGGAGTTACACTCCCGCACGAGGAGGTTTTAGTGTGAGATTTCGGACAATGCTTTTGGTAGATCTGAAATTTGTGTCGGGACCTAGATATGGTCGATTTGTGGTAGGGTACAATTTCGGTTAAATTGCACTTATGATTTTGGATTTGAAATATCACCAAGGTAGTAATGTGGTAAATCTCGTTGAGAGATAATGGACGGGTATGGTGAGCAAGGTGAAATCCCTCGGTTAAGGGATGTGCGTATCAGATCCTCTTTTAGAGAATTATTGTTTTGTGCCTATGTTTGATATAGGCGGTTCTTGCTCGATTGTGTGAATGGTTAGTGGTATCCGTTAGGATTCACTATGGCGTAGCAGAGCGCGATGTTACGCTACTCGTTGTTCGAGGCCAAAAGGGATCGTTGACTGGTGAAGCATGACCTTCGGGGTCCTCTGACTTCATCATGAGATCATTGATTGGTGAAGCATGACCTTCGGGGTCCGCTGACTTCATCATGGGATCGTTGATTGGTGGAGCATGACCTTCGGGGTCCTCTGACTTCATCATGAGATCATTTATTGGTGAAGCATGACCTTCGGGGTCCGCTGACTTCATCATGGGATCGTTGATTGGTGGAGCATGACCTTCGGGGTCCTCTGACTTCATCATGAGATCATTGATTGGTGAAGCATGACCTTCGGGGTCCGCTGACTTCATCATGGGATCGTTGATTGGTTTAGCATGACCTTCAGGGTCCTCTGACTTCATCATGAGATCATTGATTGGTGAAGCATGACCTTCGGGGTCCGCTGACTTCATCATGGGATCGTGGATTGGTGGAGCATGCCCTTCGGGGTCCTCTGACTTCATCATGAGATCATTGATTGGTGAAGCATGACCTTCGAGGTCCGCTGACTTCATCATGGGATCGTTGATTGGTGGAGCATGACCTTCGGGGTCCGCTGACTTTATCATGAGATCGTTGATTGGTGAAGCATGACCTTCGGGGTCCGCTGACTTCATCATGGGTGTAGTGTTCTATCGGTGAAGCATGATCGTTGACGGGGTCCGCTGACTTCATTCGGTGTTGAGATTTGGGAAGTGGGCGGCGTGTAGTTTTCTGCCAGCCTTCTTGTTGTTGGATGTGTGATCTATTGGTTGTTTTATACGCCAATGGTGGGGTCGTAAGGGCCACGTTGTGTGAACTAACGGTGGTTTTATACGCCGGTGGTGGGGTCATGGGGACCATGTCGTGGGATTAGTGAGGCGATAGCCGTGTTTCACTCACATGTTGTTTGATGACCCGGAAATTTCTGACCAAATTTAAACTTAATCTTTGTATGATTAACATTTCTGACACGATAAGCAAAGTCTGTAAACTGAATCTCAAAATTTTTGAACTACTTTCATATATTCAAATACCTTTCGGTTGTTCTTGACAATTCGCGAACAATTATATGTATATAGATACACACACACACACACACACATATATATATATATATATATATATATATATATATATATATATATATATATATATATATATATATATATATATATATATATACTATAACTTGAAAACGTAACAATGTATTAATTGTTTGATACCGTACATTAAACTTATTGGTTTAAATATTTATTTGAATATATATGATAAGTTGGAATATTAATTGTATGAATAAATTGCGACGTATATTTTAAAACGTGTTTAAAAATATTGAGAATAGATATTAACTTGGTTATGAAACGTTTGATAAATACTATTATATTAATAAATAACGAGACAATGATTTATAGAAGTAAATGACCAAAACACTTGAAAGATCAAGATATACTTTGAGTGATATAGTTTATGGATAATTTAAGGCTATATTTTGACAAAGGTGCGTGTCACGAAACGTAAAATGCAAGTTTTCTAAGTGTACGAAAATGCGTTCGAGAAACCGAAACCGGAACATAAGTCGAGTAACAACGTACGAGTCATCGGAACGAAAATTACAGGTCAACTATGCACATGAATTTAATATAATATATAATTAATTATATAAATTAAATATATTATATATATTTAAATAATATGTCGACAAACAAGAAAACAAAAGTTTGTGAGCTGGATCAGAGGGCCATGCCACAAATCCCATGCGATCGCATGGGGTGCTTTTTCAAAAAAGGTTCTATAAATTGCACGATTCTGGTTCAGTTTTCTCACACTTTATATTACTCCGTATTACTTATGTTATTTATTTAATTTATTATTTATAATTATTATAATTATAATTATTATTATTATTATTATTATTATTATTATTATTATTATTATTATTATTATTATTAATATTAAGATTATTATTATTAATCTTATTATTAATAGTATTAGTATTATTATTTTTACGATACAAAAATAATAATATATATATAATATCACGACGGAGGGATGTCTAAATGATTTCGAAACGGGTTTTCGAGAAAGCTAGAGCTAAGGAAATTATGGGTTATTGTCAAAGAGGTTATGGGTAATATTCGGGGGTATATTTGTGAATCAAACCTAGTGTTTATCATCTCTGTTGCGTCTACGTAATTTCCTACAATATTAAATGTCAATATTGGTACGTAAGCACTCATATTTTATCTTTTATATATTAATTGTGTATCCATGTCTAGTGCTCGAGTATATATATTTATACATGCTTGTATGATAAATTTCGTCGTTAAACAGTTTATGATGAATCATGAATTAAATACATATATTACTGGTAAAAGGTATATGATATGCATGTTTTTGGAAAGCTTGCGAAAAATCAATGACTTTTCATTTAGATATCGAATAGTTTCGATGAACGGATTAAGAGATATGATCAACTGAATTATGATTGACGTTAATTGAAATTGCTTTTGAATCTGCAATTAAGATTTAAACAACTTGTTTACAAGATTGATAAAATGGATTTTTAAATATTACCAGCCGAGTAAATGAAATCTTATATAAGGCACGTCTCGTTTTGTTAAACTATTGTCAAAATTGACTTTTTGAAACGACTTTGGATAACTTTTGTATGTCGATCTCGAGCATTAGGATTGTGATACACTATGACCTGACCTAGCTTGATAGACATTTATTGACCAACATATATTCTCTAGGTTGAGATCTACGGTTATGTCACGACCCTACTTTTTCCGTTATCTTTTTCCGTTAATTATTTAACGACCGTTAACTGTTAGTGTGCCACGTCATTTCCATGACCTATATTATTATTTTTGTAATAATATATATATAATAATTATTATGTGTTATGTGGATATATGTATTCATATTTTAAATTATACGTTCCTACGTTCCGCGGATTTCCATCCGGCGAATCTTTTCGGTTTTTAAACCAACGGTCGAGCTTTCGGGATTTTTAAATCCTAAATATTTTAAATATGATATTTTAAGGTCATATTATTATTAGGTGTATTTATATTCATTTTTCGTCGCGCGTTTGTTATCTTTCCGGATTTTTAATCGCGTAAGCGTGTTTTCGCGTTTCGGGCTTCGTACGGGATCTCGGGCCACAAGGATTTCACCATTTAGCAAAATTGGGCCATGGGGCCCACCCCCATGACCCCCATTCGGCCAAAGTTCACCAAGGGAGGGAGTATACTCCCTTGATTTTTCTTTTTCCACTTCATTTTACAAAAACACAAAACCTAATTCTATTTTGAGCTCTCCTCTCCCCCTCTCCCCTCTAGGCCGTCGCCACCACCACCATACATCACCATCTTCACCACTTTTTATTGCTTGGATCATCAATTGGCTTGCATAATCGGATTCCTCTCGTCTTTCTCTACACATCTATATTCTTTGATTCTCGATCAGGGTATAAACCCTAACCCTAGAACTTTTCATATTTATTTATATTTCTGTATTTTGAGTTTATATTATTAGTATGATGTATATTAGTTGTTGTAATGTTGTTTGGATGCGTAGAATTACTCGTTTGCGTATGATTTCGGTTTGTAAATTTTGGACAGCAGTTTGATTCGTATATTCTGACTATATAACTGATATGAATGTTAAAATAAAGTACATAAATGAGTTCCTCTCGTCAAGACATTAATTTTAGACTCCGGATTCATGTCGTTTCGATTCCCGGAGCCCTAGATATGCTTAATTTGGTTTTTGTTAAAGATTGAAAGGTGTTCTTGGCATGAACAAGGTTGGGTCCGACTTTGTGACCATCCTTGGTGCCTTTAGGGTGTGTCATTTGGTTAGGACTGATGGTGAGACGAATTTTTATGTTCGGGTCACCTAAATCCGAGCCACGGTTCACCCGTTGTGCCCGAATTACCGTTTTGAGTAAATTGATTTCCCAAATGTTGTCATGGCTGATATCCACGACCTAGGGACTGTTCTTGGAGTGTTTTTGAGTTCATAATTGTGTCGGGTGGTTTGAGTAGGTGAAGTTGCATATGTGGCTTGCCCGAAACCGACACCCGGGGCTCAAGATACGACCCGACGAACTTTTAAACTTAAAACTTATGGTTAATGATTAAACTTATGATAAAATTTATGGAATTCATTATTAATTAATTACTTATGATAAAAGAAGTAATTATTATTATTTAAAACATATGATATAAATATTTATTATATCATTTAATTATTAATTATAATTTAATTAACATTTTAATTAAACTTATGATTAGTAATACTTTTATTATTAAAGGAAAATACTTATGATAAGTATTAAATTTGTTTTTGAGAAATTATTAAAAGACTTATAATAAATATTAAATAATTATTTAATTATTATAAGACTTAATTATTATTTAATTATGACTTAATTATTATTTAATTATGACTTAATTATTAAATACTTATGATTTAATAATTTTAATTAGAAACTTATGATATGATTAATAATTCATTATTAATTAATAATACCTATGATATGATTTAAAATTCATTATAAATTAATAATATTTATATTATGATTGATATTTAATTAATTAATTAAATACTTATGTTATACTAATTATAACATTTCAACTTATATTAACTTTAATAATTCATTTTTATTTAATTAAACTTATGTTAAGACTTTATTATACACATTTGACTTTAAATAACATTATAACCTATGTTATTATTATAACTTACACTTTTAAAATTAATATTGATTATGTTTGACCAAGGTTGACTTTTAAGTTGACTTTCGGTTGACTTTGACTTCCAGTTGACTTCAGTTGACTTTCTAAATAAGGAAACTTTCCTAACTTCAAAACTTTCTAAAAATAGAACTTTCTAAATTTGGAAACTTTCCAAAAATAGAAACTTTCCAAAAATAGAAACTTTCCAAAAATAGAAACTTTCTAAAAATAGAAACTTTCCAAAAATGGAAACCTGCTAAAAATAGAAACTTTCTAAAAATAGAAAGTGTGTGTCCTTATGCTGTTCCAATCAAACCGATGCTTGCTGAGTAATGTTCTATGCCTACTTGCAACATGTACAATAGCTATCATACTAAGACTTGGCCTAAGTTAGTTATTTATTTCGACCTGCTTTATTTATAGGTCGGCGTTGTGATCTTTCTTGATCACATTACTTTACTTGCTGTTCGCTTGTTTGTGAGATTTCTTCAGTTGCTATTTAAGGTGAGTTATAGTCCCGTTTTTACATACTTTTCAAAGTATATTTTTGGGATGTGATTACATGCAGATTTTTATTTACGTTTAGACACAAGTAACAGTTAAATTTAATTATTCATTGTGAGTTGGACAAAAATATTCCCTAGTCTGGTAACTGTAATCATTGGTTTCTACCGGTGAACGCGAATCCTACGGATAGATCTATCGGGTTTGACAACCCCATTTCGAGCTAGTCGCGCTAGCAATTTATAATCGGAATGTTTAGTACTTCGTAATTTGTTGTAGATACACTGTCCAAGTGTATATTTTTATTGTGTTTGGCAAGGGTAAATAAAGGGTTAAGTGGTTACCAGGTGGCTCATTGATAATGGAATAATGTTTAATGTTTTCTAACATTTTTAAATCTTGTGGTCTAAAGTTTACTTATTTATTTAAACCTATAATTCACTCAACCTTTGTGTTGACAGTTTACTTGCATGTTTTCACAGGTACTTGAGTTATTTGATGCTTCCGCTGTCGTTAGAAGAGTCTGCATGCATTTGGGCAGATTTTATGAAACTATTTATGAAACTTAAGTTTGCATTCTATTTTGGATAATTTAAATTGTGGGTTGTTGGCAATGTTTTGTGTCAACTTTTGGTTTAATATTATGGTTGGTTGGTTTTCAAACTACTTAATTTGGTTTGTTTCCTTTTTGGGTAACATTTTGAAATAAAAGAATGCAACTTTGTTTATTTAATTCATTTAAGTCCGATCAAGCTATGGGACCAACTGACGGATCCGTTAAGTGTTTTGACGGGGTCGTCACATGTGGTATCAGAGCTCTGGTTGTAGGGAACTAGGCGGTCTTAATGTGGTCAACCCGTGGTTATTAGGGTGCATTAGAGTCTAGTCTACAGCCCGACCTTTTTGCTATAGCATTATTATGCATTTCATTTCGTATAAGTTATATTATTAGCTTTCATATCTTTTGGTATATGGTTTGCGGTTTTGCTGTTTGCAGATGTCGACCTCGAGCGATAACTCTGTTGCTGCTCCTGCTCCTCCGTCTCCTGCTAGACGTCGTGCTAATCAACCGGAGATCGATGATCCTGTTCATTACTATTTTTCTACCATTACTCATATGAACCGGGCTTATAATGAGGTGACACGTATTAACGCCCTTAGTGATTGTTTGCGCACCTTGCCACATAATGAAGTTATGGACGAGATCCGTGCCGACATGGGTAACTTTATCACTTTCAAGCATAGGGTTGAGGATGCGAACCGCAAGCGTTGTAACATCCCGCGTTTTTCCGTTAAATTTATTTTTAACACCGTCTTTTTTTTTAATAATAATCTTTCGTATTTAAATTCGTAGTTTCCGTTGACTAACGTTCATAATAATTCCGTCATTTAATTATAACATCTCTCGTTAACTTGCGTTTTAAAAATATTCGTTTGGTTAATTCCCGCACCCGCTCTGAAACTTGAGGGACTAGTTCCGCCACTTGACCAAAGAGGTGGCTAGTAGTTGACTAGTCAACCACTCACCACCTCCACCCCTCATTCATCCATTTCTTCTTCTTTCTTTCTTTCTTTTTTTCTCTCAAGAACACAAACATAAATCATCATCTAAATTCGGATCGGGAAGCAAACTTCAAAACAAATTACATATTTGGAATCCTCTCTTCATCCTCTACAATTTGATACCAACTTCATCTCGTTTGGGTAACATTTCTAAAACTCTAGATTTCTCTAAATTCGTGTTTTTGATTTGAAATGGTGTTAGTTAGTGTCTATGGCTCGTGTCTAGCATGAATATATGATTTACTTGCTCGATTTGTTGTTTTGAGTAACTAGTTGAACATTTGAAATGGGTTTGCTTAATCCTTGATTTTGGATGAGTTAATGTTGTTAGATTGTTAAAGTGCATGTTTTAATTGTGTTACTAGTATCATTAGCCACATTTGGATGTGTAGGTTGATTAAGAAAACTTCAAAAACCCGATTAATGATTTTGTGATGTTTGACTAGGGTTTGATAGTTCTTGACATGAACTTTTGATGCTTGAATGCCATGGAATGTTAATTGTTAGTGATTAGTTGTAATGTATGCTTAATTACCTTCGAAACGGCATATCATATGTGTGAATTGGATTCCCGAAACTTAAAATGCAATTGATGAACTTGAAACTTTGAAAATGGACTTTTAAATGATCACTTGACGAGAAATCGGTTATGGAAAATGATGTTTTTGTTTGATGAAACATGTTTAGTTGTGTTCCTTGTCAAAAGAGCTTTCCAACGGTATAAGATACGTCTTCTAATTGTTTGCGGTTTGCATTTTGCGTTTGTTTGAAAATTTCCAAGTCTTGAACAAGTGAAACAGGCCAGGGACCAGGCCACGGCTTTTGTCGCGGCGCGACAGGCCTGGCCGCGGCGCGGCGTATAACGTGTCCAGCTTCTGTCCCATTTGTCCCTTTTTACCAAAAATGTTTGCTATGCTACGCACCTCCGATTAACATGTAACTTGGCCAACATGCTCATATATGACTTCTAAGCTTAGAAAAATAGTTTGGGACCCGACCCGAACGTGTTGACTTTTTCGTTGACTTTGACCAAGTTTGACTTTTAGTCAAACTTAACCAAACTTTTATACAAACATTCTAACATGCTTTTATACTTGTTTCTTGTATGAAACTTGACAACGTGATTCACATGCTATACTTAATAGAGTCGTAACGAGCCATAGGACTAATTGAACACATTTCACCCGACCTTATGTCGTAACCGGTTAATTGACACAACTTACTTGTTTAGGTCAAGGCTAAGCAACTTTCATGCATACGTTACTTTGTGAAGTACTTTTATACTCGTGCACTCGAGGTGAGATCATAGTCCCACCTTTTCAACAACTTTTTATACTTTTAAATTGTGGGCTGAGAAACATATACTTTGTTACATTTTGTACTACTTGCTTTTATACTTTGAACACAAGAACAAGGAAAACAAACATTCTACAGCGAGTTTAGAACGAAAATCCTCAATTCGATTATCATTAGTTACACTTGCCGGGTGTAAGCGAGAACTTATGTTATATGGCCATATGGGTTGACAACCCTCATCTTTGACGGTTCGCTACCGTCTACGGATGAAATATATTTTCGAGAATCAGTGTTTGTTCTAGCACTAAGTGATGGGGTATACAATGGAAGGAATGTTAAGCTTTGATAATTGGGTGCTCGCGAACCAACTTTTGGAATGCAACTTTTGGATGATCAATTTATGGAAATACTAAATCTTGTGGTTCAAAATATAACGTTTACTAATACACCTATGATTTCACCAACGTTTTTCGTTGACAGTTTTCTATATGTTTCTCAGGTTCATACATGGCTATTTGATACATGCTTCCGCGTACATTCATACTTGCTTGGGGTCAAGCATACATGCATACACTCTGATTTCTTGCTTGGAGTCAAGCATACATACATGCATACGCTAGTGATAGCACCTTTGGATTCAAACATATTGTTTACATACTTACGCTATTTATAGCAACTGTGATTTTAAACTAATTATGTCGCAAGATATTTCATTCGTACTTTACTACTTTTGTAAACTTAAACTTGTTGTCGATCCGTTTGGTGAACTAAACTTTGCAAGTCATGCACGTTTCAAATGAATGCGACATAATTTTGGTCAAACGCGTCTCATATAGGGACTATGACCCCGCAACGGGACCTAAGTAGCGGCGCCGTCAATAACGGTTTTGGTCGGGTCGCTACAGATGGTATCAGAGCTGGTTTAACCTTAGCCGTAAAGGTAGTCACGCGCGCCGGCTGTTAGGCCGGGCACTCATACGGACTATGCTTTTTGGCGGGTTAATCGTAGAGGGGGTTCTCACAGTGTTACCTGTGACAAGGCATTGGCTCTTACCCCTTGCGATCCCTTGGAATTTGAGGGTTGGCAGTTTGGCAGAAATGCGGGCCGTAAAATCAGTGTCTGAGGTACACTCAGTGGTCACCAAGCGGTTAGCTGGAAAGGCACTGGGTGGGTTTCTACCCCATCTGTCGCTACAGATGGTATCAGAGCGTTGGTTGTAGGGAACTAGGACGTGCATTAGTGTGTCTAACAGAGTCGTTAGGACGCATTAGTGAGTCTAGACTACAACCGGATAGTTAGCCATTGCATTCTGACATACATTTGCTATAGATAACACTTACTTGACTACTTGTGCATTATACTTGAATCATTCTTAGGCAAACTTTTTAATGGTACCCAAACTTTCATCATACGAACTCGTATTCCGCCAATTTTTGGTAAAACACGTGAATTCAAGATTCATACGCGTACGGATGACCGCGACTTCGTTAGCCACTCTAGCTCGGGAACTCTAATTCTTTGGTTGTTATCCACCCCGTCTTAGCTTACTATCCATGAGTATTGTAAAGTCACCGTCACTACTCTAGATGAGTATCGTCATCACTATTTATCGCTACGGTTGCGTACTACTTGTTATCATGACTCGTTACTCTTTTCATACCTAAATACATATTGTCTGACTCGAACCACATTGACGTAAACAATCAACTATACACTTCCCTCGGGGAACGCATCTTCAGAGTTGCACCAATTCTTTCGATTTAATACGAGTCACGTTTGAGACGTCGTTACATTTTGTTTATTTTAGATTTTCGCGATGACATGAACTTGAATCTATAGAGTGATGTGGGAATGGAGGTATGAGTTAGCGTAATATAACGACACTCGATCAACGTGGTTATATTACGGTAAGACATACCAAAGTTCTAGTGACACGTGATGGTGGTTAGACTCGATCAACCTAAACACCACCATGTGCCATGTACATGACTTCATCTTTTCAGGTTTGGACATCCGAAAACTCCGAGAATATTTATAACAACCATACCGGGGACACACCTTCAATTATTGTCAAATTATATTTATGCTTCCGAATGAATTACCGATTCCATTCGACTTCAACCGTATGTCACACGGGTATACTAGCTCGTCCTCGCGCAGTCTTGTTGACTAACTACAATTTACTCGTTATGCTCACATCGGGGCGGAAACTTCTCTTGCATCACCCTCGTAATTCCGGTTCAGGAAATCTTTATTTTAAACTTTCAATGGAGGGAGGGACTCTCCACGTAATACTAGTATTCACCTCGAGGGTGAATAGTTCCGACGAACGTTTTTGGAAACCGATGAATCTTCCGCGACGCGAATTTTCTTGAGAAACTTTTCCTAGCTAACGTTTTCCATTCCTAGCAAACTTGTTCGATATGCCTTAAGGAAATGTACCTCGTTTCGGATCGAGATCCTCGTTTCATTTCTAGACTTACAAAAAGCCTCGGGACCGCGTTTAGACATGAGTACCGCGTACCATCCACAACCCGACGGACCGAACAAACATGCGATTTAAACCTTGGAAACCATAATACAAGTTTGTATTACCAACTTCAAACTTACTTGAGAAAAGTATTTTCCTTAAACCGAATCCTCGTACTACAATGATTTTCATTCGAGTTTTAACGTCACTCCTTTTGAAACCACATGTGACCGGAAACGTCATTCTCTTTTGTCGAACAAAGTAAACAATGATCAATTCACCGGGGCCGAGGTTATTCATGAACAACCGAGAAAATTTATTCATATTCAGGTAAAACCCTACGCGACTCGTAATCACCAAGAGTTACGCCGATGTTAGACGTAAACATTTCAAATTCCACGTGGGAAACTGTGTCACGTTAAGAGTCGCACCTTGGAAAGGTGCAATCCGTTTCGGGAAACGTAGGAAGCTAAATCCGCGATATTTTGATCCTTTAAATTCTTGGGGTGTTTTGGACCCGTCGCTAGCCGTTTAGACTTTTCCGACTCATTTTGGGTCTCCGTTTATCCTACATTCGATGTATCAACTCAAAGACATGTTTTGCGAAACAAGAACTTGTTATCTCCTTTGATGAACTCACTATCGACGATAACCCTCACTTCCTAGGAGGACCGGTTGAAACCATGAATCATGGAAGCCAAACCTTAAAACAACATATGATCCCGACCGTCAAAATTCGTGGAAATACTCAAGGACGTACCTTCACTTATTCGTAGAATTTACAACGCAAGATCTCGAGTAAGATTCAACAACTACTACTTCCAACTAAATTTCGGGACGAAATTTCTTTTGAGGTGTGGATAATGTAACATCCCGCGTTTTTCCGTTAAATTTATTTTTAACACCGTCTTTTTTTTTAATAATAATCTTTCGTATTTAAATTCGTAGTTTCCGTTGACTAACGTTCATAATAATTCCGTCATTTAATTATAACATCTCTCGTTAACTTGCGTTTTAAAAATATTCGTTTGGTTAATTCCCGCACCCGCTCTGAAACTTGAGGGACTAGTTCCGCCACTTGACCAAAGAGGTGGCTAGTAGTTGACTAGTCAACCACTCACCACCTCCACCCCTCATTCATCCATTTCTTCTTCTTTCTTTCTTTCTTTTTTTCTCTCAAGAACACAAACATAAATCATCATCTAAATTCGGATCGGGAAGCAAACTTCAAAACAAATTACATATTTGGAATCCTCTCTTCATCCTCTACAATTTGATACCAACTTCATCTCGTTTGGGTAACATTTCTAAAACTCTAGATTTCTCTAAATTCGTGTTTTTGATTTGAAATGGTGTTAGTTAGTGTCTATGGCTCGTGTCTAGCATGAATATATGATTTACTTGCTCGATTTGTTGTTTTGAGTAACTAGTTGAACATTTGAAATGGGTTTGCTTAATCCTTGATTTTGGATGAGTTAATGTTGTTAGATTGTTAAAGTGCATGTTTTAATTGTGTTACTAGTATCATTAGCCACATTTGGATGTGTAGGTTGATTAAGAAAACTTCAAAAACCCGATTAATGATTTTGTGATGTTTGACTAGGGTTTGATAGTTCTTGACATGAACTTTTGATGCTTGAATGCCATGGAATGTTAATTGTTAGTGATTAGTTGTAATGTATGCTTAATTACCTTCGAAACGGCATATCATATGTGTGAATTGGATTCCCGAAACTTAAAATGCAATTGATGAACTTGAAACTTTGAAAATGGACTTTTAAATGATCACTTGACGAGAAATCGGTTATGGAAAATGATGTTTTTGTTTGATGAAACATGTTTAGTTGTGTTCCTTGTCAAAAGAGCTTTCCAACGGTATAAGATACGTCTTCTAATTGTTTGCGGTTTGCGTTTTGCGTTTGTTTGAAAATTTCCAAGTCTTGAACAAGTGAAACAGGCCAGGGACCAGGCCACGGCTTTTGTCGCGGCGCGACAGGCCTGGCCGCGGCGCGGCGTATAATGTGTCCAGCTTCTGTCCCATTTGTCCCTTTTTACCAAAAATGTTTGCTATGCTACGCACCTCCGATTAACATGTAACTTGGCCAACATGCTCATATATGACTTCTAAGCTTAGAAAAATAGTTTGGGACCCGACCCGAACGTGTTGACTTTTTCGTTGACTTTGACCAAGTTTGACTTTTAGTCAAACTTAACCAAACTTTTATACAAACATTCTAACATGCTTTTATACTTGTTTCTTGTATGAAACTTGACAACGTGATTCACATGCTATACTTAATAGAGTCGTAACGAGCCATAGGACTAATTGAACACATTTCACACGACCTTGTGTCGTAACCGGTTAATTGACACAACTTACTTGTTTAGGTCAAGGCTAAGCAACTTTCATGCATACGTTACTTTGTGAAGTACTTTTATACTCGTGCACTCGAGGTGAGATCATAGTCCCACCTTTTCAACAACTTTTTATACTTTTAAATTGTGGGCTGAGAAACATATACTTTGTTACATTTTGTACTACTTGCTTTTATACTTTGAACACAAGAACAAGGAAAACAAACATTCTACAGTGAGTTTAGAACGAAAATCCTCAATTCGATTATCATTAGTTACACTTGCCGGGTGTAAGCGAGAACTTATGTTATATGGCCATATGGGTTGACAACCCTCATCTTTGACGGTTCGCTACCGTCTACGGATGAAATATATTTTCGAGAATCAGTGTTTGTTCTAGCACTAAGTGATGGGGTATACAATGGAAGGAATGTTAAGCTTTGATAATTGGGTGCTCGCGAACCAACTTTTGGAATGCAACTTTTGGATGATCAATTTATGGAAATACTAAATCTTGTGGTTCAAAATATAACGTTTACTAATACACCTATGATTTCACCAACGTTTTTCGTTGACAGTTTTCTATATGTTTCTCAGGTTCATACATGGCTATTTGATACATGCTTCCGCGTACATTCATACTTGCTTGGGGTCAAGCATACATGCATACACTCTGATTTCTTGCTTGGAGTCAAGCATACATACATGCATACGCTAGTGATAGCACCTTTGGATTCAAACATATTGTTTACATACTTACGCTATTTATAGCAACTGTGATTTTAAACTAATTATGTCGCAAGATATTTCATTCGTACTTTACTACTTTTGTAAACTTAAACTTGTTGTCGATCCGTTTGGTGAACTAAACTTTGCAAGTCATGCACGTTTCAAATGAATGCGACATAATTTTGGTCAAACGCGTCTCATATAGGGACTATGACCCCGCAACGGGACCTAAGTAGCGGCGCCGTCAATAACGGTTTTGGTCGGGTCGCTACAAGCGTGATCGAGAAGTTAATGCTAAGTTCGAGGCTCTCGAGAGCACTGTTCGTGTGTTGAAGGAAGAGTTGGATGATGTGAAAGGGAAGTTGCGTAAGTATGAGGATCCTGCTGAGACTCATGCTGGACCAGCTTATCACACCCGCTCTAAGCGAATGTGATGTGATTATTCATATTGATTATCTATTTCATCAGACTTAATGTCCTTTTTATACATACATTTTGGGTTATGTACGGCGTTTTGCCGAGGATTTTATTAAGATTTTGTTATGGGATATTTTTCATTATGTATGGATGGTTATTTTTATGACATCTATTATCATTATCATGTTTTATTTCTGATGTTGTGGCTCTTGGCATGTTATATTATGCGTAATATATGTTCATGTATGTAGGTGCTATGTATGTTGTATGATGTTATCATAAAATATGTATGCATGTGATGGTTATTTCTATAACAATCATAACTGTCATGTTATTACTCATAGTGTTAGTTGACTAATATCTTAATGGTTAGTATTTTCGTGTTTTGATCTATTCCTTTATGACACTAGTATTATTCTTGGTACTAACGGATGTGTTATTCTATTTTGAAGATCATGCCTCCAAGAGAGTCCACTGAAGCGCGTATGCAACGCCTGATCAATGAAGGAATTGCTGCTGCTATGGCAGCAAATGCTAATGTTAACGCCAATGTGAACAACAACGTGGGATGCTCCCACAAAACTTTTATGGCTGGTCGACCCCAAGAATTCAGTGGTACGGAAGGACCAATAGGGCTTACTCGTTGGTTCGAGAAAATCGAATCTATTTTCAGGGTCAGTCGAGTCCGTGAAGAGGACAAAGTTAGTTTTGCTAGTTGCACTCTCAAGGATAGTGCCTTGACATGGTGGAACAATCTGGTTAGTAGTTTGGGGAGCGATGTAGCTTATGGTTTGGCCTGGAATGATTTTAAGGAAAGATTGATCACCCGCTATAGACCTCGGGGTGAGCTTAAGAAGCTAGAGGTTGAGCTCAAGAATTTGAAAATGCATGGCACCGAGTTAGATGCCTATGAACGAAGGTTTTTCGAGTTAACTTTGCTGTGTCCTAGGGTTTATGCGGATGAGGACCGCAAAATTGAGGCTTACATTGATGGTTTGTCCGAGAAGATTGAACACGGGGTTGAGTCCAGTGAACCCCAGACTATTGAGGCAGCTATGTCTATGGCCCACAAACTTAATGACAAGGTGTTGAGAAGAAGCAAGACTACAGTTGTCGAAAGTAGTGAGGAGGTTGTCAAGAAGGCTGATAATGGGAAACGAAAGTGGGATAACAACCGCAATCAAAACCAAAATCAGCAGAAGAAACAGGATACCTCAGGTGCTAACAACAGGAATCAGCGTGTGTGTCCTCGTTGCTATAAAGTTCATGATGGTTACTGCACAGTTACTTGTAAGAGGTGCTCTAAGCAAGGGCACATTGCTAAAGATTGTACAGTGCTTTTGCCGGGGTCTGCTACTCCCGCGACTGGTGGTAATAATAATAATGTTGGTAATAGAGGTGGTAACGGTAACGGTAATGGGAAATCGAATAATGGAGGTAATCCGAGGGTTTGTTATGAGTGTGGGAAGCCGGGGCATTTCCGAGATGCTTGTCCCAACAAGAAGACTGCAGAGACTGCACGCGGCCGAGCGTTCAACATTAATGCTAAGGATGCGGAGGAAGATCCTAAGCTTGTTACTGGTACGTTCTCAGTCAACGATTTATCAGTTTATGTGTTATTTGATTCAGGGGCTGATTTAAGTTTCGTGTCGAGTAAATTAAGTCCGAGAATCAAAACGCCGTTAGCTCTCTTAGACAATACTTATGTTGTTGAAGTAGCTAATGGTAAGGAACTTACTGCTAAGACTGTACATCGTAAGTGTAACATTAATCTGGGTGGTAGGGATTTCGAGATAGATTTGATACCGATTGAACTTGGTAGTTTTGATATTGTTATTGGTATGGATTGGTTGTCCGCGAACCGTGCCGAGATCGTCTGTTATGATAAGGCTGTTCGTATTACTGATGTGATTGGAGAGCCACTGATGGTCTTTGGAGATAAGAAATGCACACAGTTAAACCTTATTAGCTGTGTGAAAGTTCGTAAACATCTCCGCAAGGGCTGTCATGCTATCCTTGCTCATGTTGTTGATCCTAGTAAGGAAGTAAAGAACGTTGATGACGTTCATATTGTTAGGGATTTTCCCGAGGTGTTTCCCGATGACTTACCTGGCCTTCCGCCGCAACGCGCGGTAGAATTCCAAATTGATCTTGTTCCTGGCGCTGCTCCTGTAGCACGTGCTCCTTATCGTCTTGCGCCTTCTGAACTTCAAGAATTGTCAAGTCAACTCCGTGAGTTGATAGACAAAGGTTTTATTCGTCCTAGTTCGTCCCCTTGGGGAGCTCCTGTTCTGTTTGTTAAGAAGAAGGATGGTTCTTTTCGTTTATGCATTGATTATCGTGAACTGAATAAGCTCACTGTTAAAAATCGTTATCCTCTTCCGAGAATTGATGATCTGTTCGATCAGCTTCAGGGTTCTTCTGTTTATTCAAAAATTGATCTTCGTTCTGGCTATCATCAGTTGCGTGTTAAAGAATCTGATGTTTCAAAAACTGCTTTTCGCACCCGTTACGGTCACTTTGAATTTCTTGTTATGCCGTTCGGATTGACAAATGCACCTGCTGTGTTCATGGACCTCATGAATCGTGTGTGTAGACCCTATCTGGACAAGTTCGTTATTGTTTTCATCGATGACATTCTTATCTATTCTAAGAGTGATGAAGAGCACGAAGAACACTTGAGGTTAGTACTTGATTTGTTAAAGAAAGAAGAGTTGTACGCTAAGTTCTCTAAGTGTGCTTTTTGGTTAAGAGAAGTTCAGTTCCTTGGTCACATTGTTAGCAAACAAGGAATACAAGTTGATCCTGCTAAAATTGAGGCGATTGAAAAGTGGGAAACCCCGAAAACTCCTACTCAAATTCGTCAGTTCTTAGGATTGGCAGGTTACTATCGAAGGTTCATCCAGGATTTCTCTCGTATAGCGAAACCTCTGACTGCTTTAACGCATAAAGGGAAAAAGTATGAGTGGAAGGATGAACAGGAGAATGCTTTTCAGATTTTGAAGAAGAAACTGACTACCGCTCCGATATTGTCTCTACCGGAGGGTAATGATGATTTTGTTGTTTATTGTGACGCATCACGACAAGGCTATGGTTGCGTTTTGATGCAACGAAAGAAGGTTATTGCGTACGCATCACGTCAGTTGAAGATTCACGAGCAGAACTATACAACTCATGATTTAGAGTTGGGGGCCGTTGTTTTTGCACTTAAGATTTGGAGACATTATTTGTATGGGGTCAAGAGTACTGTGTACACAGATCACAAAAGTCTTCAACATATCCTCGATCAGAAACAGTTGAACATGAGACAACGAAGATGGATTGAGACGTTGAATGATTACGATTGTGACCTTTTGTATCACCCGGGTAAGGCCAATGTTGTGGCTGATGCATTGAGTCGTAAAGAAAGGACTGAACCTCGCAGGGTTAGGGCCTTGAATATGACAGTTAGATCAAACCTCGCAAGGCAGATTCTTGAGGCACAACAAGAAGCCTTAAAGGAAGAGAATTTTGTGAAAGAGAACGTAAGAGGTATGGCTAAGAAATTTGAGATTCGAGCAGATGGTACTAGGTACTTTGTAGGACGTCTTTGGGTTCCGAAGTTTGGTGAACTGCGACAACTTGTTTTGGATGAGGCTCATAAGTCTAGGTACTCTATTCATCCTGGTTCAGGGAAGATGTACCATGATCTTAAGGAGCTGTATTGGTGGCCAAATTTGAAAGGTGATGTGGCTACGTATGTGGCTAAGTGTTTGACCTGTTCTAAGGTCAAAGCTGAACATCAAAAACCGTCCGGATTGTTGGTACAACCAGAAATTCCCGAGTGGAAGTGGGAAGGTATCACCATGGATTTTATCACTAAGTTACCAAGAGTTTCGGGTGGCTACGATGCGATTTGGGTGATTGTGGATCGACTCACTAAGTCGGCTCACTTTTTGCCGATTAGGGAAACCGATTCCATGGAGAAACTCACCCGTTTGTATTTGAAAGAGATTGTTTCGAGGCATGGTGTTCCCGTTTCTATAATTTCCGACAGAGATAGTCGATTTGTATCGAGATTTTGGCAATCGTTGCAAGAAGCCTTGGGCACTAGATTGGATATGAGCACCGCTTATCATCCTCAAACAGATGGTCAAAGTGAGAGGACCATTCAGACATTAGAAGATATGTTGCGAGCTTGTGTGATTGATTTTGGAAATGGGTGGGATAGGTATTTGCCGTTAGCTGAGTTTTCTTATAACAACAGCTACCACGCAAGTATTAAAGCCGCACCGTTTGAAGCTTTGTACGGTAGGAAATGTAGATCTCCTATTTGTTGGAATGAGGTTGGGGATGCTCAACTTACAGGTCCAGAGATTATTCACGAGACTACTGAGAAGATTGTTCAAATTAAAGAAAGGTTGAGAACTGCTAGAAGTCGGCAAAAGAGTTATGCCGACAAAGGAAGGAAAGATGTTGAATTTCAAGTTGGTGATCGTGTTATGTTAAAAGTTTCGCCTTGGAAGGGTGTTATTCGTTTTGGTAAAAGAGGGAAGTTAAGTCCTCGTTTTGTGGGACCGTTTAAGATCATTGAAAGAGTTGGACCGGTGGCTTATCGTTTGAAGTTGCCACAAGAACTCAGTGCTGTTCACGATGTTTTCCATATTTCGAACTTAAAGAAGTGTTTGGCTGAATTTGATCAGACTATTCCTTTGGAGGAATTTCAAGTTGACAAGCAATTGCATTTTATTGAGGAGCCAGTTGAGATCATGGACCGAGAGGTAAAGACTCTTAAACAGAGCAGAATTCCTATTGTTCGGGTCCGATGGAACGCTAGACGCGGTCCCGAGTTCACTTGGGAGCGTGAAGACCAAATGAAGCAGAAGTATCCGCATTTGTTCTCAGATGCCGAGTCAACCCCTGCGCCTGCTTAAATTTCGGGACGAAATTTCCGTAACGGGGAGGTACTGTCACGACCCTACTTTTTCCGTTATCTTTTTCCGTTAATTATTTAACGACCGTTAACTGTTAGTGTGCCACGTCATTTCCATGACCTATATTATTATTTTTGTAATAATATATATATAATAATTATTATGTGTTATGTGGATATATCTATTCATATTTTAAATTATACGTTCCTACGTTCCGCGGATTTCCATCCGGCGAATCTTTTCGGTTTTTAAACCAACGGTCGAGCTTTCGGGATTTTTAAATCCTAAATATTTTAAATATGATATTTTAAGGTCATATTATTATTAGGTGTATTTATATTCATTTTTCGTCGCGCGTTTGTTATCTTTCCGGATTTTTAATCGCGTAAGCGTGTTTTCGCGTTTCGGGCTTCGTACGGGATCTCGGGCCACAAGGATTTCACCATTTAGCAAAATTGGGCCATGGGGCCCACCCCCATGACCCCCATTCGGCCGAAGTTCACCAAGGGAGGGAGTATACTCCCTTGATTTTTCTTTTTCCACTTCATTTTACAAAAACACAAAACCTAATTCTATTTTGAGCTCTCCTCTCCCCCTCTCCCCTCTAGGCCGTCGCCACCACCACCATACATCACCATCTTCACCACTTTTTATTGCTTGGATCATCAATTGGCTTGCATAATCGGATTCCTCTCGTCTTTCTCTACACATCTATATTCTTTGATTCTCGATCAGGGTATAAACCCTAACCCTAGAACTTTTCATATTTATTTATATTTCTGTATTTTGAGTTTATATTATTAGTATGATGTATATTAGTTGTTGTAATGTTGTTTGGATGCGTAGAATTACTCGTTTGCGTATGATTTCGGTTTGTAAATTTTGGACAGCAGTTTGATTCGTATATTCTGACTATATAACTGATTTGAATGTTAAAATAAAGTACATAAATGATTTCCTCTCGTCAAGACATTAATTTTAGACTCCGGATTCATGTCGTTTCGATTCCCGGAGCCCTAGATATGCTTAATTTGGTTTTTGTTAAAGATTGAAAGGTGTTCTTGGCATGAACAAGGTTGGGTCCGACTTTGTGACCATCCTTGGTGCCTTTAGGGTGTGTCATTTGGTTAGGACTGATGGTGAGACGAATTTTTATGTTCGGGTCACCTAAATCCGAGCCACGGTTCACCCGTTGTGCCCGAATTACCGTTTTGAGTAAATTGATTTCCCAAATGTTGTCATGGCTGATATCCACGACCTAGGGACTGTTCTTGGAGTGTTTTTGAGTTCATAATTGTGTCGGGTGGTTTGAGTAGGTGAAGTTGCATATGTGGCTTGCCCGAAACCGACACCCGGGGCTCAAGATACGACCCGACGAACTTTTAAACTTAAAACTTATGGTTAATGATTAAACTTATGATAAAATTTATGGAATTCATTATTAATTAATTACTTATGATAAAAGAAGTAATTATTATTATTTAAAACATATGATATAAATATTTATTATATCATTTAATTATTAATTATAATTTAATTAACATTTTAATTAAACTTATGATTAGTAATACTTTTATTATTAAAGGAAAATACTTATGATAAGTATTAAATTTGTTTTTGAGAAATTATTAAAAGACTTATAATAAATATTAAATAATTATTTAATTATTATAAGACTTAATTATTATTTAATTATGACTTAATTATTATTTAATTATGACTTAATTATTAAATACTTATGATTTAATAATTTTAATTAGAAACTTATGATATGATTAATAATTCATTATTAATTAATAATACCTATGATATGATTTAAAATTCATTATAAATTAATAATATTTATATTATGATTGATATTTAATTAATTAATTAAATACTTATGTTATACTAATTATAACATTTCAACTTATATTAACTTTAATAATTCATTTTTATTTAATTAAACTTATGTTAAGACTTTATTATACACATTTGACTTTAAATAACATTATAACCTATGTTATTATTATAACTTACACTTTTAAAATTAATATTGATTATGTTTGACCAAGGTTGACTTTTAAGTTGACTTTCGGTTGACTTTGACTTCCAGTTGACTTCAGTTGACTTTCTAAATAAGGAAACTTTCCTAACTTCAAAACTTTCTAAAAATAGAACTTTCTAAATTTGGAAACTTTCCAAAAATAGAAACTTTCCAAAAATAGAAACTTTCCAAAAATAGAAACTTTCTAAAAATAGAAACTTTCCAAAAATGGAAACCTGCTAAAAATAGAAACTTTCTAAAAATAGAAAGTGTGTGTCCTTATGCTGTTCCAATCAAACCGATGCTTGCTGAGTAATGTTCTATGCCTACTTGCAACATGTACAATAGCTATCATACTAAGACTTGGCCTAAGTTAGTTATTTATTTCGACCTGCTTTATTTATAGGTCGGCGTTGTGATCTTTCTTGATCACATTACTTTACTTGCTGTTCGCTTGTTTGTGAGATTTCTTCAGTTGCTATTTAAGGTGAGTTATAGTCCCGTTTTTACATACTTTTCAAAGTATATTTTTGGGATGTGATTACATGCAGATTTTTATTTACGTTTAGACACAAGTAACAGTTAAATTTAATTATTCATTGTGAGTTGGACAAAAATATTCCCTAGTCTGGTAACTGTAATCATTGGTTTCTACCGGTGAACGCGAATCCTACGGATAGATCTATCGGGTTTGACAACCCCATTTCGAGCTAGTCGCGCTAGCAATTTATAATCGGAATGTTTAGTACTTCGTAATTTGTTGTAGATACACTGTCCAAGTGTATATTTTTATTGTGTTTGGCAAGGGTAAATAAAGGGTTAAGTGGTTACCAGGTGGCTCATTGATAATGGAATAATGTTTAATGTTTTCTAACATTTTTAAATCTTGTGGTCTAAAGTTTACTTATTTATTTAAACCTATAATTCACTCAACCTTTGTGTTGACAGTTTACTTGCATGTTTTCACAGGTACTTGAGTTATTTGATGCTTCCGCTGTCGTTAGAAGAGTCTGCATGCATTTGGGCAGATTTTATGAAACTATTTATGAAACTTAAGTTTGCATTCTATTTTGGATAATTTAAATTGTGGGTTGTTGGCAATGTTTTGTGTCAACTTTTGGTTTAATATTATGGTTGGTTGGTTTTCAAACTACTTAATTTGGTTTGTTTCCTTTTTGGGTAACATTTTGAAATAAAAGAATGCAACTTTGTTTATTTAATTCATTTAAGTCCGATCAAGCTATGGGACCAACTGACGGATCCGTTAAGTGTTTTGACGGGGTCGTCACAGGTTATTTGGTAATCCGAGTTTCGATCACATTTTGGTGAACGACTTTATATGCTGCTAAGGTGAGTTTCATATGATCCCTTTTAATCAATATATTTTTGGGCTGAGAATACATGCGACTGTTTATAAATACTGAAAATACTAAATTTATATGCGTGAGTTTCATATGATCCCTTTTACTCAATATATTTTTGGGCTGAGAATACATGCGACTATTTATAAATACTGAAAATACTAGATTTATATGCGCGAGTTTCATTTGCTCCCTTTTTAATTGCTTTTGCAATCTATAATTTTGGGCTGAGAATACATGCACTTTATTTTAAACGCAATGGATACAAGTACATACTAAATTCTACACGGAGTTTGAACCGAAAATCCCTTAGCTTTGGTAACTAGTAACTGCCAGTTATAAGAACTGGTGGGCGCGAGTAGTAGTATATGGATCCATAGGGCTTGATATCCCCGTCCGAGCTAGAGCACTAGCCTTTTAACGGACGTATGTTATTTGAGAAGCGTACACGTTGGTTTTCGTGTATTATTAAGATGATTATACAAAGGGTACAAATTATATATACGTTAAGTTTAGTTACCATGGTGCTCAATTTTGTAGAATATTTTGATAAACGTTTCTGGATGAAACAACTGAAATCTTGTGGTCCACCTTTATATACAGATGATGTGAAACATTAAAACTATGAACTCACCAACTTGATAAACGTTTCTGGATGAAACAACTGAAATCTTGTGATCCACCTTTATACACAGATTATGCGAAACATTAAAACTATGAACTCACCAACCTTTGTGTTGACACTTGTTAGCATGTTTATTCTCAGGTTTCCTAGAAGTCTTCCGCTGTTGCTTATATGTTAGACAAGCTATGTGCATGGAGTCTTACATGACATACTTTTCAAGGAAACGCTGCATTCACCAAATTATCACCATGTATTTTATTTTGACTGCATTGTCAACGGAAGTACTATTGTAAACTATTATTTACGGTGATTGTCTATATGTAGAAATCATCAGATGTCGAAAACCTTTGATTTAAATATTCATTTATGGTGTGTCTTTTCAAAAGAATGCAATGTTTACAAAACGTATCATATAGAGGTCAAATACCTCGCAATGAAATCAATGAATGACGTATTGTCCATATGGATTTGGAGCGATCGTTACAGTTGGTATCAGAGCGTTGGTCCTAGCGAACCAGGTCTTACATGAGTGTGTCTAACTGATAGTTGTTAGGATGCATTAGTAAGTCTGGACTTCGACCGTGTCTGCATGTTTTGCTTATCATTTCTTGTCGAAAATTACATGCTTATCATTCTTAAGTCTAGACACGTTTTCCTGCATTTATTGCATAAATAGTGTATAGACAAAAATTCATATCTTAGCATATCTGTTACTGTAAACTTTTCTTGACACCTTCCGAAAATTTCTCCGTAATTTATGGGATTTTGGTATTATATATACATATGTAAATTATGTATCAGAGAATACCAAACTTAATCCTACAATCTATTTCATATCAAAAACCCTTTATCCGATCATATAATATGGATTTCTCACTTGATTCCTCGAACTCCTCGAGCTCCGAAAGCAGTGTAACCGGAATGGATCAACCAATCAGCCATCACCTATTCTTGATGAATTGGGGATGGGTTCGTAGTTTACTTAATCATTGGAGACAAGAAGAAGGTGATCCGTTCCATCCACCACATTGCCCTCTTGGCGAAGAACCTGATGCACTTACCGGTGAACCTATTCGAGACACTATTTTCTCTCTCATTTCCAGAGTGTCTCGTCACGATTATATATTATCTCAAATTCTAGATCTAATTCATCCGCTCGTCCAAACCGCCAATTATCCCGGTATAGTAGAAGAAGTCAACGAGCTTCGCGCTCGGGTAGTGACTTTGGAGAATATGGTGCAAAGGTTACAAGCACCAGCAGCATCACCGGCATCAACAGTACCACCGACAACAACACCAACAGTACCATTACCACCACCAACAACATCCGCATTGCAAACCTCAACTTCACAATCTGTCCCACGAGCATCAACGTCATACGCACCGTAGTTACCAAGAAATACCAGCAACAATAACCGATGAAGTATTAACTCATTTCCCCTGAAGAAATTTTATGTATATATAATATATATGAATTTTGAAATCAAAATAAATCTTTTCGTACTAAGCTATTATGTGTGAATCTTAACTGGTAGGTACTACTCGATTAGTTCATATTACTAATATGCAATGATGTACATCCTTCCTTAACAACTTAACCATTGTTAACTACAATCTCTGTTTCAACTTAATGAATTCCATTTCATAATAAACCAAGTGTATTATTCAATTACATAAATGATTTTACATTTTCATTTTCGATGTACTCAAAACTTTTCAGAAAACATCATTTTTACCTTGCGAAGTTAGCAAGAGTTCCATAAGCACCAACATGATTCACTGAGGAAATATCAATAAAACTGAATAACAAAGTATTGATTACATTAGTAAAATACTCCACGAAGATTATGAAATCTTTAATGTTTTAGAGATTATTCATTTCTAATCCAGCCAAAAATTAAATGAGCTTAATATGATATTAACTCATTAAATCTGTGTTACATCTGAAGAAAATATACATACATATATTTTCATAAAGACGGTAATAAAAATTCTTTTGTACAAAGTATTAATTGTGAAATCTTTAACGGGTAGGTAATACCCGGGAAAAATATAAGTTCGCAATTAATATGTTACACTGTACATTCTTCAACTTTGATTCAAAAATTATTAACAATGCTCACAATGATATACAATCGTTTTCATACAAATTCAATTACATATTTTGATATTGACGGATCAGAATCCAAGTCATAACTATGAACCGGTGACATCATTCTTAGATCTCTACATCTTTCAAAGCTATACTTTGACTTCAAAACTCTGCAAGACCCTTTAGCGTTGTTTTTACCGAAAATAATCTTGCAATCCCTTTTCAAAGTATTCAGTTTTACCACACTTCCAACCAGTCAACATCGACTTTTCAGATTAGCCTTATTGTAATCTGGACATATACGTTCTTGTTACAGGGGAACCTTTCATATCCCACCACATTAGCAGTAAATTTACCAACAACTTCATTAATCCTTGGCCTTTCGAAAAATCATAATACTCATTGAAACTCTATCATTTACACATTTGCATCTTGTAACGAGAATTGCCATACGAATTACCGGGAATTAGCAATCAGTATTTTGAAATCTTGCAGCACGTCTATGTGATGACCCGAAAAATTTCGACTAATTTAAACCAATTCTCTATACGATTTATTATTTTGGCACGTTAAACAAAGTCTGTTAGATTGAGTCTCAAAATTTTAGAACTGTTTCATATATACAATTACCTTTGACTACTCTCAACGATTCATGAACAATTATATGTATGTATATATATATATATATATATGTACAAGTAAAAACGACTTTCCTACAGTAAAACCCTAGTTGCTACAGTAAAAATTACTTTGCTACAGTAAAACACTATTTGCTACAGTAAAACACTATTTGCTACAGTAAACACTATTTGCTACAGTAAACACTATTTGATGTCGACGAACTAGCAAACAAAAACAGAAAAGGCGGCCATGCGATCGCATGGCAAAAACACTGAAAACTCATGCGATCGCATGAGCTACAGTAAATCGAAAAGTAATATAAATACGCAGTTTGTTCGACGAAGTTTTTCACATTTATCTCTTAATATTTATATTTATATTATAATTATAATTTTAAATTTAAGTTTAATAATAATAAGGCATATACGAGGGTGTTTTTAATTCGGGTTTCAAACCGCTTTAAGCTAAGAAAATATTAGGTATTATTCGGGGTATTGTTCTTGAATCCAAGGCCAACCATACGGTCATCTACCATCATTATGTCTACGCAATTTGCCTACAATATTGAATCGCAATATTGAACTGTGAGTTTATAGTCTCCCTTTTTAAATACTTTAAATATTTTTGGGCTGAGAATACATGCAATTTATTTTAAACGCGATAAGACACGAGTACATACTAAATTCTACACTGAGTTAAACCGAAAATCCCTTAGCTTTGGTAACTAGTAGCTGCCAGTACATAAGATATGGACTGGTGGGCGCGAATAATTGTATATGGATCCATAGGGCTTGACATCCCCGTCCGAGCTAGAGCGCTAGCCTTTTAACGGACGTATGTTATTTGAGTTTAAGACACGTTGGTTTGCGTGTATTAAAACGAATGGGGTAATTATCACTATAGCGTTAAGTTTAGTTACCAGGGTGCTCTGTTACGTAGAATCTATTGATAAACTTTTGATGAAATCTTGTGGTCTATCTTTATATATGTTTATGACTCGAGCAATTAAACCTATAACTCACCAACATTCGTGTTGACTTTTTAGCATGTTTTATTCTCAGGTCCTTAGAATGCTTCCGCTGTGATGTGCTTGTTGCCTGCATGGAGTCTCTCATGCTTTTTACAAAGTTTATTGCATTCAAAATAAAACTGCGTTGTGTAATAAATAATTGGACTGTGATGTCAACCTGTAAATTAAAGACTTATGTATTTCGGGGTTTTGCTTATACCTAAGCACTTGCCCACATGTTTATAACTTTCTATGTTTAGAAAGTCACTTATTTTAATGAATGCAATATTTTATCAAAACGTATCATATAGAGGTCAAAACCTCACTGTGGAATCAATGATTAACGTGCCGCGTCAATAGCGATTTTGACGGGTCGTTACAGTTGGTATCCGAGCTTGAGGTCATAGGGAACCAGAAATTACATTAGTGTATTTAACTGGTAATTGTTAGGATGCATTAGTGAGTCTGGACTATGACCATATTTGTTTTTACTGATTTTTGCTTATCATTTGGTCAAAAACATTATATGTAATATATTTATATGCTAACGTAATTGTTGTTTCAATTATGTGATAGATGACTTCTTCTAATCCTATCATTTTGTACGACTCGGAATCGGACACTGAATCTATTCTATCCACAACTGAAAAGGGCGTTCCAATACCTATTAAAGAAGAAATTGTGTTAGCTGGGGAATCTCAACTCCCGGTAAACCCAGAGGAGGTTCCAGCTCCACCCAACTCTAGTTTTCCGGAGCCACAGTATCGTTGGCATGGACCCATGATCCCTGGAGTAAACGAGGATCGTTCATTTCTAAACAAATATGGACATTGGTCCAGATATACCGCCGATGGGCGGGTTGTGCCGATTACGCCTGGCAGATTTCGGTTCATGACCACCGGTACATATTCTCGCAGTTCGTCATCATATTCTCCTACACATGACTCAGACAGTTCGTCATCAGACGAAATCAGTAAGGAGGAGGATTTCGCTAATGAAATAAAAGAGATCACTAAGGAGAAATTCCAACTTGCTATAGATAATAAAAACAACCACAATAATAAAAAGTCCTTAATTATTAAAAAGGAACATGACCATTCGATCCGTAACCACCCTTATTGTATTAAACCCACTGAGGCAACGGGTACCTCAAAACCCCAACCAAAAATAAAATACACTGCCAGAATGTCTGTCTGACCATGTGCACACAAACAATTGGCAGAGAGAACCAAATGAGAAGAAGTTTCTGATAGTTCTAAATAAACGACCTCGCAACCATAAATCTTCCATGCGCTATTCTATTGCTTATGTGTGCTACTCTATCTTGTTATGTAAAATAAGCATATGTAAAATATCAGTATTGTATGGTATTGTATTATTTTGGTTTATTAATAATAAATGCATGGAATGATTATTTGTATTATTACTACTTCTTATTATTATTATTACATAATAATGTAGTAACTCGCTATAATTTTTCATAGTGGAATATTATTAGGATTTTAGTAGTTAATTCCTTGTACTAGCTATTATGTATGAACTTAACGGGTAGGTAATACCCTAGAAATAATTATAAAATGCTAATAAGAAGAAAAGGCTTTTATAATAATCGGTTCATATTATTAATATGCTACGATTAACTATTGACAACTCATTTTACCTATAATATTCTATATGATTAAATTATATCTGTTGTGTTTATTGAAGAAACATGTCTCAAATGTCGGATGCTGAGTTTGAGCAACTAGTCGAGAAACGTGTGAATGAAAGAATTGCTGCAGCCGAGGTAGCAAAAGCAACAGCCGAAGCAGCAGCCAAAGCAGCAGCCGTAAACACAAACTCACGAAACGGATGCTCATACAAAACTTTTCAAGGATGCAAACCACAGACGTTTAGTGGAACCGAGGGACCAGTCGGTCTAACCCGATGGTTTGAAAAGATGGAGTCAGTTTTCAAAATCAGTAATTGTGCGAACGGAGACAAGTCAAAGTATGCTTCGTGTACGTTACAAGACGGTGCACTTACTTGGTGGAACAATTATGCTAAAGCAGAAGGAATAGATACGACATATGATATCTCTTGGGAAGAACTGAAAAAGATGCTAATCGAGGAGTACTGTCCTCGAAACGAGATCAGAAAAATGGAATCTGAGTTACGTAATCTAAAGGTTATCGGCGTGAATCTCAATAACTATGAAAAGCGTTTCATGGAACTAGCCTTGTTGTGTCCCGAATTGGTGCCAAACGAGAAACGAAAGATAGAAATGTATATTGACGGTTTATCGATCAATATCAAAGGAAATGTTACATCGTCCAAACCAAATACGATGCAGGAAGCCATGACAATGGCACACCAACTCATGGACCAGATCACAGAGAGTTCGATTAAGGCACCAATTACCGAAGTCAAGACAACTGAAGGAAAGAGGAAATGGGAAGACTATAAGGGCAAAAGTACTCACCTGAAGAAACAAGAAACTTTTAAAGGTAAACAAGATGGGGCAACTGCAAGTCCAAACTATAAGGGACCTCATCCGTTCTGTAAAAGGTGTTACACACATCATGCAGGCTATTGCCAAGTGGTCTGTGATAAGTGCAACAAGAAAGGACATGTGGCGAAAGATTGTTATGCCACCGTTTCTGAAGTAAAGACAAAATTGACCGATGTCAAGAAATGTTATGGATGCGGGAAGTCTGGTCACTTTATAAATCAATGCCCTGATAAGGAGAAGAACAAAGAACCCGCACGTGGGAGGGCATTTAATGTTAGTGCCAGTAAAGCATGTGAGGATCCTAATCTTGTCACGGGTACGTTTACCGTTAATAATCAACTAGCTTCTATTATGTTTGATACGGGTGCTGATAGAAGTTATATGTGTAAAGACTTTAGTTTTAAACTAAAATGTGCATCATTACCTCTAGACGATAAATATACTATTGAATTAGCTAATGGTAAACTGATAAAAGCCGATAAAATTTGCCATGGTTGCGAAATGAATCTCGCTGGTGAAACCTTCAAAATTGATTTGATACCCGTAGAATTAGGAATTTTGATGTAATTGATGGCATGGACTGGATGTCCAAAACAAGAGCGGAAGTTGTTTGCGCTGAGAAAGCAATCCGCATCCCTCGTAAGGATGAAACGTCATTAATGATTTATGGGGAGAAGAACAACTCAAAACTAAACTTTATCAGCTGTATGAAGGCCCAGAAACTTATAAGAAAAGGTTGTTATGCTATTCTGGCACACGTAAAGAAGATCGATACTGAAGAAAGAAGCATTGATGACATGCCGGTTGAAAGAGAATATCCCGGAGTATTTCCAGAAGAATTACCGGGGCTACCTCCACACAGATGTGTAGAATTCCAGATTGATCTCATACCAGGAGCTGCACCTGTAGCCCGATCTCCATATAGACTTGCACCTTCAGAAATGCAAGAATTACAAGACCAGTTGCAAGAATTATCGAACCGTGGATTTATTCGTCCTAGTTTTTCACCTTGGGGTGCTCCTATTCTGTTCGTCAAGAAGAAGGATGGATCTATGAGAATGTGCATAGATTACCGAGAATTAAATAAATTAACGATCAAGAATCGGTACCCATTACCGAGGATTGATGATTTGTTTGATCAATTGCAAGGATCAAGTGTTTATTCTAAGATTGATCTACGCTCCGGATATCATCAGCTGAGAGTGAAGGAAGAAGATGTTCCTAAAACAGCGTTCAGAACCCGTTACGGTCACTATGAATTTTTAGTCATGCCTTTTGGATTGACTAATGCTCCAGCAGTATTCATGGATCTAATGAATCGCATCTGTAGACCGTATTTAGACAAATTTGTCATTGATTTTATCGACGACATATTGATTTACTCGAAGAACAAGGAAGAACATGAGCAACACTTAAGACTGGTACTAGAGATACTCAAGAAAGAAGAATTGTACGCAAAATTTTCGAAGTGTGATTTCTGGTTACAAGAAATACAATTTTTGGGCCATGTTGTCAGTAAACATGGAATTAAAGTTGACCACGCCAAGATCGAAGCCATTAGTAAATGGGAAACACCGAAGACTCCAACACAAATCCGCCAATTCTTAGGTCTTGCTGGTTACTACCGAAGATTCATTCAAGATTTCTCTAGAATCGCCAAACCCTTAACTGCATTGACTCAAAAGGAAAAGAAGTATGATTGGTCCACGGAACAGGAATCCTCATTCCAGTTATTAAAGAAGAAGTTAACGTCTGCACCCATTTTGTCATTACCGGAAGGAAATGATGATTTCGTGATCTATTGTGATGCTTCGCGCCAAGGTTTAGGATGTGTATTAATGCAAAGCACAAAAGTTATCGCATATGCCTCACGACAACTAAAAATTCATGAAAAGAACTATACGACGCACGATTTGGAACTTGGAGCAGTAGTTTTTGCACTCAAAATATGGAGACACTATCTATATGGCACCAAGTGTACAGTGTACACCGACCATAAGAGTCTTCAGCATATTTTTGATCAAAAACAACTCAATATGAGGCAACGTCACTGGGTAGAGTTGTTAAACGATTACGATTGTGAAATCCGTTACCACCCCGGAAAAGTTAATGTTGTAGCTGATGCCTAAGTCGAAAAGAAAGAGTAAAACCTCTTAGGGTCCGAGCTTTGAATATTACAATTCGTACTGATCTCACAAAGCAAATTCAAGCAGCACAGTTAGAAGCTTTAAAAGAAGAAAACGAAAGAGGTGAAATGAGCAAAGGGTTAGAAAAACAACTTGAAGTAAAAGCCGATGGAACCCTGTATTTTGCTGGTAGGATATGGGTACCAAGACATGGTAACCTAAGGTAACTAGTACTAGATGAAGCACACAAAATGAGGTACTCAATTCACCCAGGAAATGAGAAAATGTACCACGATCTCAAGAAGTTTTATTGATGGCCTAATATGAAGACAGAAATTGCTACTTATGTAAGCAAATGTTTGACGTGTGCAAAGGTCAAAGCTGAGCACCAAAAGCCGTCAGGATTACTGCAACAACCAGAAATTCCGCAGTGGAAATGGGAAAGAATAACTATGGATTTCATTATGAAATTGCCAAGGACTGCAAGTAGTCATGATACTATTTGGGTGATAGTTGATCGTCTAACTAAATCAGCTCACTTTCTACCAATAAAGGAGACAGACAGTATGGAGAAATTAGCACGCCTATATTTGAAGGAAGTAGTTTCCAGGCATGGTGTACCCATCTCTATCATATCTGATCGCGACACCCGATTCACATCACGTTTCTGGCAGTCATTACAAAAAGCATTGGGAACTCGATTAGATATGAGCACCGCTTATCACCCACAGACAGATGGTCAAAGTGAAAGAACAATACAAACATTGGAAGACATGTTACGGGCATGCGTGATTGACTTTGGAACCAGTTGGGATCGACACTTACCGTTGGCAGAATTTTCATACAATAACAGCTATCATACGAGCATCAACGCAGCACCATTTGAAGCACTTTACGGTAGAAAGTGCAGATCTCCTATCTGTTGGAGTGAAGTAGGAGAAAGACAACTTACTGGACCAGAAATTATTCACGAAACCACCGAAAAGATCATTTAAATACAACAGCGATTGAAAACGGCCATGAGTCGCCAAAAGAGTTATGCTGATGTAAGAAGAAAACCGCTACAATTTCAAGTGGGCAACAAAGTCATGTTGAAAGTGTCACCCTGGAAAGGCGTTGTACGATTCGGTAAACGAGGAAAGCTAAGTCCTAGGTACGTAGGACCCTTTGAAATCACCGAAAGAATTGGAGCAGTTGCTTATCGATTAAAGCTACCGCAAGAACTTAGTAGTGTTCACGACACATTTCACGTGTCAAATTTGAAGAAATGTTTAGCTGAAGAGGATGTCGTAATTCCTCTTGATGAAATACGAATTAATGATAAACTCCATTTTGTCGAAGAACCTGTTGAAATCATGGACCGTGAGGTCAAACAATTAAAACAAAGCAAAATACCGATAGTTAGAGTTCGTTGGAACGCAAGACGAGGACCCTAGTTTACTTGGGAACGTGAAGATCAAATGAAGCAAAAGTATCCACATTTGTTCACTGATATCGCTCATGAAACAGGTACTACTCAAAATTTCGGGACGAAATTTTCTTTAACGGGGAGGTACTGTGATGACCAGAAAAATTTCGACTAATTTAAACCAATTCTCTATACGATTTATTATTTTGGCACGTTAAACAAAGTCTGTTAGATTGAGTCTCAAAATTTTAGAACTGTTTCATATATACAATTACCTTTGACTATTCTCAACGATTCATGAACAATTATATGTATGTATATATATATATGTACAAGTAAAAACGACTTTTCTACAGTAAAACCCTAGTTGCTACAGTAAAAATTACTTTGCTACAGTAAAACACTATTTGCTACAGTAACACTATTTGCTACAGTAAACACTATTTGATGTCGACGAACTAGCAAACAAAAACGGAAAAGGCGGCCATGCGATCGCATGGCAAAAACACTGAAAACTCATGCGATCGCATGAGCTACAGTAAATCGAAAAGTAATATAAATACGCAGTTTGTTCGACGAAGTTTTTCACATTTATCTCTTAATATTTATATTTATATTATAATTATAATTTTAAATTTAAGTTTAATAATAATAAGGTATATACGAGGGTGTTTTTAATTCGGGTTTCAAACCGCTTTAAGCTAAGGAAATATTAGGTATTATTCGGGGTATTGTTCTTGAATCCAAGGCCAACCATACAGTCATCTACCATCATTACGTCTACGTAATTTGCCTACAATATTGAATCACAATATTGAACTGTGAGTTTATAGTCTCCCTTTTTAAATACTTTAAATATTTTTGGGCTGAGAATACATGCAATTTATTTTAAACGAGATAAGACACAAGTACATACTAAATTCTACACTGAGTTAAACCGAAAATCCCTTAGCTTTGGTAACTAGTAGCTGCCAGTACATAGGATATGGACTAGTGGGCGCGAATAATTGTATATGGATCCATAGGGCTTGACATCCCCGTCCGAGCTAGAGCGCTAGCCTTTTAACGGACGTATGTTATTTGAGTTTAAGACACGTTGGTTTGCGTGTATTAAAACGAATGGGGTAATTATCACTATAGCGTTAAGTTTAGTTACCAGGGTGCTCTGTTACGTAGAATCTATTGATAAACTTTTGATGAAATCTTGTGGTCTATCTTTATATATGTTTATGACTCGAGCAATTAAACCTATAACTCACCAACATTCGTGTTGACTTTTTAGCATGTTTTATTCTCAGGTCCTTAGAATGCTTCCGCTGTGATGTGCTTGTTGCCTGCATGGAGTCTCTCATGCTTTGTACAAAGTTTATTGCATTCAAAATAAAACTGCGTTGTGTAATAAATAATTGGACTGTGATGTCAACCTGTAAATTAAAGACTTATGTATTTCGGGGTTTTGCTTATACCTAAGCACTTGCCCACATGTTTATAACTTTCTATGTTTAGAAAGTCACTTATTTTAATGAATGCAATATTTTATCAAAACGTATCATATAGAGTTCAAAACCTCACTGTGGAATCAATGATTAACGTGCCGCGTCAATAGCGATTTTGACGGGTCGTTATAGTCTACGCCAACAGTTATATGTGTACATATAACGTCTACCTCCTGGACTTACATACTTCGAATATGAAGTTTCTGAAAAACACCCCAAACTGCGAAACTAGTTCTCTGAATTTTAGAAAAATGATGATGAAGTAGCAAAAACTACAAATTACCTTAACAGTCAAAAGTTTGATGATAAAGAATAGTATGGTGGTAAAGCTGAGAAAAAGAGAAGGTTTGGAACTAGAAAACGGATTGAGCAAAGTATGAAGGAGGCTGTGGACAAATCACAAAGACTAAACCTGCCTTCAAAGAATACAAATGATTCAGTATCTGCTGAAGTCATTAACGAATACCTTGCTTATGACTCAAAATCTGTTACGAACAAATCTTCTTCATCATCCTTCAATATTAGAAATTCTAAGATATTATCATATCTTTCATTATAAATATCTTCGATATTTCTGAAGATATCTTCATAACTATCATTGTCCGAGATTATTTATCTCTTCACGCTATCTGTGTTATCATAAAAGAAACTGTTTTAGTTTCTAGATTCTGAAAAATTCGAATTTAAAATACGAATATTTTTGAAGTAGTGTTGGGAACTGAAGCATGAATTAGTATAATATAATGACACTTGATCAACGTAATTATATTACAGTAAGTCATGCTGAGTTTCTAATGGAACGTGATATAGGTTCACAGATTCCACGCTCATCATGTGCCATGTTACACGACTCTTACATTCTAATCTCTAAATATATCAAGAAAATATATTTCTTGATGATTCGGTCTTTTCCAGATATTCTGGTAATTTGACAAATCAAGATTGTGCCATTACAATCTCTTTCTTAGAACATTAGTTATGTTTATCCAAAACTTCATACCTACGAATTCTGGACCATTATTCGCTTGACTTAAAGTCGGGAAGAGAGAACGGAAGCATGAAGCTCCGAAATATAACGAAGAATATAAAGCCCTATAACAACCCCGAAATTACAAACCGTGTATATCAATGCGTATAGCAATATAAAGACACAAAAGAATGAAAAACACTATAACCCCAAGGTAATGGTAGAAGAAAATAACTTCCTCTGGTGGTAGATGAAAAAGAAGAATGACAGATATGAAAGTTAAAAGTATATCAAGAATCAGAACTGGATGAAGCATTTCACAATCTTTTGAAGTATGAAATGAGGAAGAAGATGTAGGAGTGGTGAAAATAATGAAACGGAAGTAGTTAATTTATAGCGAAATATCAGACATAACAATCGAGGCAGATTACACATTTAATCAAAGGAAATCATAATTTCCTTAAATTTCGAAGAATCAAATCTTATTATGAAGATTTTCTATTCCTTAAATTTCAGAAACCAATCGTTACTACGTCAAAAGATAAGACGAATCTCTATTTCAATCTATTATGATAACTTCTCTCATACGCTTCGAGTAATTGGATTGTTTTATCCATATTATTCAAACAGTGATAAAACTCTATTTATCGACTCATATACGGCATGAAAACATTTTTATTGTTAGTCATGACGACCTCACTCAAATTTCGGGACGAAATTTCTTTAACGGGTAGGTACTGTGATGACCCGAAAATTTCTGACCAAATTTAAACTTAATCTTTGTATGATTAACATTTCTGACACGATAAGCAAAGTCTGTAAACTGAATCTCAAAATTTTTGAACTACTTTCATATATTCAAATACCTTTCGGTTGTTCTTGATAATTCGCGAACAATTATATGTATCTAGATTCATATATATATATATATATATATATATATATATATATATATATATATATATATATATATATATATATATATATACTATAACTTGAAAATGTAACAATGTATTAATTGTTTGATACCGTACATTAAACTTATTGGTTTAAATATTTATTTGAATATATATGATAAGTTGGAATATTAATTGTATGAATAAATTGCGACGTATATTTTAAAACGTGTTTAAAAATATTGAGAATAGATATTAACTTGGTTATGAAATGTTTGATAAATACTATTATATTAATAAATAACGAGACAATGATTTATAGAAGTAAATGACCAAAACACTCGAAAGATCAAGATATACTTTGAGTGATATAGTTTATGGATAATTTAAGGCTATATTTTGACAAAGGTGCGTGTCACGAAACGTAAAATGCAAGTTTTCTAAGTGTACGAAAATGCATTCGAGAAACCGAAACTGGAACATAAGTCGAGTAACAACGTACGAGTCATCGGAACGAAAATTACAGGTCAACTATGCACATGAATTTAATATAATATATAATTAATTATATAAATTAAATATATTATATATATTTAAATAATATGTCGACAAACAAGAAAACAAAAGTTTGTGAGCTGGATCAGAGGGCCATGCCACAAATCCCATGCGATCGCATGGGGTGCTTTTTCAGAAAAGGTTCTATAAATTGCACGATTCTGGTTCAGTTTTCTCACACTTTATATTACTCCGTATTACTTATGTTATTTATTTAATTTATTATTTATAATTATTATAATTATAATTATAATTATTATTATTATTATTATTATTATTATTATTATTATTATTATTATTATTATTAATATTAAGATTATTATTATTAATCTTATTATTAATAGTATTAGTATTATTATTTTTACGATACAAAAATAATAATATATATATAATATCACGATGGAGGGATGTCCAAATGATTTCGAAACGGGTTTTCGAGCAAGCTAGAGCTAAGGAAATTATGGGTTATTGTCAAAGAGGTTATGGGTAATATTCGAGGGTATATTTGTGAATCAAACCTAGTGTTTATCATCTCTGTTGCGTCTACATAATTTCCTACAATATTAAATCTCAATATTGGTACGTAAGCACTCATATTTTATCTTTTATATATTAATTGTGTATCCATGTCTAGTGCTCGAGTATATATATTTATACATGCTTGTATGCTAAATTTCGTCGTTAAACAGTTTATGATGAATCATGAATTAAATACATATATTACTGGTAAAAGGTATATGATATGCATGTTTTTGGAAAGCTGGCGAAAAATCAATGACTTTTCATTTAGATATCGAATAGTTTCGATGAACGGATTAAGAGATATGATCAACTGAATTATGATTGACGTTAATTGAAATTGCTTTTGAATCTGCAATTAAGATTTAAACAACTTGTTTACAAGATTGATAAAATGGATTTTTAAATATTACCAGCCGAGTAAATGAAATCTTATATAAGGCACGTCTCATTTTGTTAAACTATTGTCAAAATTGACTTTTTGAAACGACTTTGGATAACTTTTGTATGTCGATCTCGAGCATTAGGATTGTGATACACTATGACCTGACCTAGCTTGATAGACATTTATTGACCAACATATATTCTCTAGGTTGAGATCTACGGTTATTTGGTAATCCGAGTTTCGATCACATTTTGGTGAACGACTTTATATGCTGCTAAGGTGAGTTTCATATGATCCCTTTTAATCAATATATTTTTGGGCTGAGAATACATGCAACTGTTTATAAATACTGAAAATACTAGATTTATATGCGTGAGTTTCATATGATCCCTTTTACTCAATATATTTTTGGGCTGAGAATACATGCGACTATTTATAAATACTGAAAATACTAGATTTATATGCGTGAATTTCATTTGCTCCCTTTTTAATTGCTTTTGCAATCTATAATTTTGGGCTGAGAATACATGCACTTTATTTTAAACGCAATGGATACAAGTACATACTAATTTCTACACCGAGTTTGAACCGAAAATCCCTTAGCTTTGGTAACTAGTAACTGCCATTTATAAGAACTGGTGGGCGCGAGTAGTAGTATATGGATCCATAGGGCTTGATATCCCCGTCCGAGCTAGAGCACTAGCCTTTTAACGGACGTATGCTATTTGAGAAGCGTACACGTTGGTTTGCGTGTATTATTAAGATGATTATACAAAGGGTACAAATTATATATACGTTAAGTTTAGTTACCATGGTGCTCAATTTTGTAGAATATTTTGATAAACGTTTCTGGATGAAACAACTGAAATCTTGTGGTCCACCTTTATATACAGATGATGTGAAACATTAAAACTATGGACTCACCAACTTGATAAACGTTTCTGGATGAAACAACTGAAATCTTGTGATCCACCTTTATACACAGATTATGCGAAACATTAAAACTATGAACTCACCAACCTTTGTGTTGACACTTGTTAGCATGTTTATTCTCAGGTTTCCTAGAAGTCTTCCGCTGTTGCTTATATGTTAGACAAGCTATGTGCATGGAGTCTTACATGACATACTTTTCAAGGAAACGTTGCATTCACCAAATTATCACCATGTATCTTATTTTGACTGCATTGTCAACGGAAGTACTATTGTAAACTATTATTTACGGTGATTGTCTATATGTAGAAATCATCAGATGTCGAAAACCTTTGATTTAAATATTCATTTATGGTGTGTCTTTTCAAAAGAATGCAATGTTTACAAAACGTATCATATAGAGATCAAATACCTCGCAATGAAATCAATGAATGACGTATTGTCCATATGGATTTGGAGCGATCATCACATGTTGTTACGGGTGTAACAATAGTCGATTTTTGTGCACCTTGGGTTTAGCGTTGCGATAGTCATTTTGGACGCTTTCGGTCTTAGCCGTTGCTTATGATGTTAGGATAGTGGCGTATTAGTTGTATTGCGCGCTACAAAGGATGTTTAGTGGTAAGTGTAATCCGTAAGGATGTTTAGGTTGTATTGCGCCCTAAAACGCATTCTTGAAAGAACGGTGAGAAATAATCCTTGGCGTCATCTTTCAAAGACCAAGGAAAAACCCTCAAATAGATAACTGTTTCCGTGATATTTGCAATCTTGAACAAGTTGCAAATGCTTTTAAAGTTCCGAAGATGCTCGAATGCATCCTCTTTCGGTGTACCCCTGAACTGACATTGATGCGTTATCATATTAAGAATCTGTCCCTTGACTTCAAAATCTGTAGTGACTGGTGGTTGCCTGATAGCGTGTCTGTTACCGGCCCTTGTGGCTTTCATCAATGCTTCCATAGTCTGTCCTGCTTCTCCTTCAGCCATGTTAACTTCTTCCTTAATATACTCAAAATCCGGAATATAAAAAGGTAACTCAGCGAAATCCTCGGCGATTTCCTGTTCTTCTTTCGCTTTGCTGCGTGTGTAGTAAACTCTAGACGGTTCTAGAGTTATTTGTACCTAACCTGCGATCACACCACAACAAAATCGCGCGTAAAATCAAACAAAAATAACTAGAAAAGGAACTTTTGCAAGAATTGCTTCTCACAAAAGGATCGAATAATCAAAAGCTTAACCAAATTTCCAATAATTACACCGCTCCCCGGCAGCGGCGCCAAAAAGTTGATGTGTAATTTCGTACTCTAAATTATTAGCTAAATACCTATCGATTATCACACAATACAGGCAACTGTAACCAGTTCGTGTAGTAATTAAACAAGTATTTGACCAATTCGTTCCACAGAGAGCAGGTATTTGAAAACTTGAACTATTAATTATTCTAAGATTTAAAGGGGGGTTTTGTTGTAAAATTGATTAAACGCGAAAGTAAATTAAACTTAATTCAATAAGATGCAAAGGTATCCACTTAGCTACAATTCCCTAGGCTAGGATTGCTCGTTTAAACTCGTTAAGTAAACAATTACAATGATGTGACACTGTATTTATTTGTCGATTCCTACAGTTTAAGACTAATAACCTAAGTATAACTGTCGTTAACCTAGAGTTACTAACCAATTCACAATGATATTACTCAAGATTATAATCTAACTTAGGTTGGTTTGGTGTCCCTTAAAACCTCACAATTATTGCAACTAATTTCAAGTTCAACCACTATACGATTAATTTTATTATCGGTGTCCCTCATAAAATCTCACGTATTCCTAAATCATTCACGTTCAATAATCTAGTAAAAGCTATTAATCAATTTAACTGTCGTTAGTTAATCAATAACTTCCGTGATCTAACAATCAATAAGCTTTAATAACGATGGATCTTAGCTAGACATAAACTTGTGTAATTTTAATTAATTGTTATTAACCAAAAGATCGCAATCCATGACCTAGGTTCATGCATCTAAGTGAATACTAAATATTTAGCTACTCATGGTAAAACAAAGAACAGATAAATAAGAAGAACAATTAAACATAATCATTGAATTGAATTGAATGAAGAACAAATTAATAAACGTAATAAAAGTTAATACAAAGATTAAACTAACCAAGAATGATATTGTAGCTTAAACCCTTGTAAAACAATGAAGTAAGACAAAGAAATTCGTAACTAATGTTGCTGTGGAAGAAAATTCGTAAATAAAACTGCATTGCCCTAATTTGGGGTAAAAATCATGTATTTATAGAAGCTGAAAAATAACTGGAACCGACCAAGGGTCGCGATCCGCGACACCTCTATCGCGATCCGCGATAGTCTGAAACGCGACAAGACAGCCTGGGTCGCGACATTTTGATCAGTAAGCCCTCCTTTTCCAAGTCGCGTTCTGGTGCATTTTGTCACGTATCATGATAAACAAAACACGATAAACATTATCCTGAAGCGATGGAAACTGATTTTTTTCACCCGAGACGCGTTTATCTTCAACTCTAACTCCGTTTTGGCTATATCTTCAATAAAAATCATCGTTAATGAGCCAACGAACCATAACTTGACACTTTCTTCATATTAAGCTCAAATAACTCGATATCTCCATCAAAGTCTTTAAAATATCAACAAATGGACCAAGATAACGCCCAAAATATATGTATGAAAATGGCGTTATCAAAATCCCCCACACTTGAACCTTGCTTGTCCTCAAGCAAGTCAATCTCGAACCAATAAATGTACGAATAATCTTCAACAAAATTCCGCAAAATTCAAGTCTTCAAATCAATTCGCCACAAGCTCTCGTACTCTTCATCTTTTCACAAATAAGCTTATTTCCTCACAAAACAATTCCTCACATTCCTGTCACTTACAAAACAACATACAAACCATCAAAAGCACCCCCCTTTCTCCCCCCATTTTCATTCAAACACTTTTTCAAAAACAATATCCTAAGTGGCCCTTATCGCAAACAAATTTTCATAAAACATTCTTTCTAAGTCATGAATTGAGATGTAAGACAATTTGGGTTGATAACTCAAACTTCAAAAATTTCCACAACTTTACTTCTTAACACAAACCTTTCATCTCAAAGCCTAAACTCTTTTCACTAAACTTTCCCTAAAAATCACATTACTAGGCTTTCAATATCCTTCTTTTCTTTGCATCAATCAACCCTTAAGACCTACTTTCCAACCTCAATAACTAATCACCAATAAACATTCAAATACAATTGGTGTAAAATGATTACAAATGATAAAAAACAATCTTATGTTATAAGGTTTAGTATTTGTAACATGACCCTTATTCGCATCAAGATAGCCTACTAACAATATTTAAGGCGCTATTGCAAATACCAATACTTCACAATTTAATCAAAGATCCAGTTATAAATAGATTCATACCTGTGTTTATGTAGGGAAATCCGTTTAACTTTTTAACTCTCTTGATTCCATTTCATGCTGATAATTTCTAAATATGCAAGCTATCCACATACTGGTCACATCTCTCTTATACAAAGTACCCCGCAAAGGTAACTCTTCCCAAGGTCTAGTCTTACTAGGCATTTCTCACATCATGAGCCAAAGATGATCACTGCTTCATAATTATGAGACGAGTACCTAAAGATAATCACCTTGCCTTGAGATAGTAACGTCCTTGACCCTTGTAATGAACCTTCAACCAACCGATCCCAAACCGGAAAAAGGTCTTAGGTGGTTAGGTGATCTAGCACCCCAAAGGATCTATCGGCTCGAGTCTTAGAAACTACTACTTAAGCTCGGATCTTATAAGCATTTTTTCTTTCTTTTTTTTCATTTTTTTTTCATTTTTTTTTACAATAGTACTCTCTTTGAATGTCTTCCTCGTCTTCAATTTGTGACTTTGTAGAACCCGCAATGTATGATGTAGCGGATGGATAATGATGTGATCGATGATGATGAATGATTTGTTGTAGGAAGTCTTTAGCTCATGACATAAAGCAATACCATTCACACCATAGTCGGCCACCCCTTAAAGGGTCCATTGGAGTCAGAGATTTGTGATTTTTCCTCTTCAAGCTTACATACCTAGCACTTATGAGCATAACACTTCTTTAAGAGAATCAAAAAGCCATAAACACAAAATACGAAGCCATTTATATCCTAATCTCTAATTTAACCATTTTTCTCGCATTTTACCCTAAAGCCCTAAATACCGTTATTCTTCATTTCTTGACACAAATAAGTTGCATTATCATCTTTGAAACAAATACTAAACTAGATTAAATAAGATTAAATTTTTAACATTTTTAACCAAATTTATCTAACATTTATCCCTTTTCAACGTTCACCTTTCATCAATTGTCTTTCCTCAAGCATTTATATACTCAAAATTCCTAAGTCATGGTCAAAAAGGTCATTCATAATTAACAAACCACTAACAATTTGCTTAAAACTAATAAACCTCACCGGCTAAAACCAAAAATTCCAAGTTAACCCCTAATCACTACGGGTACTCTCATGGATAAACATCTCAATTATAACCTTAAAAAGTTTAAAAACTCCACAACTTTTGACCACTAGGCAATTAAAACATGCAAAAATTTCAAAAATCCGCGAGAATTTATCTCTCCCCCCACACTTAAGATCATGTAATGCCCTCATTTACATGAAATCAGAAAATCAAAAATAAATTCGAGAGGACAAAATAGTGGAAAAGGGAAAAGAAAAACCCGGATTTTTAGATCCGTGGATCGCGGAAAGACGGTGCACGATGGCGCTGAACTTACTGCCAGCATAAGAACATCGGCATCCACTCGATCACCAAAACATCATAATCAAGTAAGGTGCTGAACTTACTGCCAGACTTTGAAAAATAATAAAGCAAAACCACCGTGGAACCTGAAACGAAAACATACATACCATAACTAATGGGGTGGTACCACCACGGTACCGAAACGCCCCATTTAAAATCCAAAGTATTAAGTTTAAACACTAACAACTACCATCATCCTAATTAAGATTACAGTCATCCAAAATAAAAAACAATTAAACGATATTAAAAAGTTTTTGTTTTGCTTGCCACCACACGATCACCACCGCATCCAATCACCAAGGGTTATACCCTCCATAAGAGCCATCATACTACCCACCATAAGGACCTCCACCACCTGACTGACCTCCCTGGTTACCTTCATCATACTGAGAACTAGAACCTGCTCCTCTACGTCGAACCATATCCTCCCAAACTTCCTGAGCTGCTGTGCGATCATAAACCCGATAAGGACCTGTTGACTCCGGAGTCCATGGAACACGAGTGCCATAAGGAGTAAAGATGGTATTAGGAGAAACAAGCTCCATGTTGTGTCGATGCCAATCGTGATGATATGTAACCTTACTAATGCCATATGCAATCTGACTTTCCGAGCGTGCTCGGGTTTCCTCATTATAAAGCTGCATATTACGCATATGTTCCATCAAATCTCGGTTAGTAAAACGTTGACCCCCGACACCTTGACCCGCATCTTGACCACCTTCGGCCATCTCTTCATCCTCCTCCTGTGCCCCCTGCGCATCTCGGGGACGACGACGACGAACCCTATATGGAATAACCTAACCATGCTCAATAGATATTACTCTTGCTCCTCGAAAAACATTTTCTCCTAACACAACCGCCTCAGTAATAATTCGCTCCATATCTGATCTATCAATCTCAAATACCGATGCAATCCTCGTGATAAAATGACCACCTCTAATCGGACTTCCCGCAGAACGAAGTCCACTACCCTGATGTTTAAGAAAATAAGCCACCCCATAAGCAACCGAAGTAGGTGTTTTGGTTCGGAATTGGTTCACATACCAAAGGTCCGGTAAAGAGACCTTCTCGTTCCCACTTCTTCTATGTGTAATAGTATGCGCAACCATTCGTTGAATTGCACGAAGAGCGAGATCCGTGATATGAACACAAGGACAGTTACTCGGGCTCCATTCAGAATCAGAAGCAATATCCCCCCAAACTCTAGCTGCATCAAATTCACGAGGATCAATCATATCAATTACCCTTTCAGCACCCCAAAGATAATCTCGAAAACTAACTCGTGTGCGTTCTTCATCGGTATAAATTCCCAAACAAATAGCTAATTGAAATAATGACATGGAGCGGTTAACCCCACCCAATCGAAAAGTCATAAACGTTGGATCATCAACGTTTTCAGGGTGAAGGTTCATCACATATGTAGCGTAAAATTCAATAACCAACTCCCGGTAAACTACTTCATGAATCCCAAAGAAAGCAACCCAATCATTATACACATTACCACGCCATTCCAACTGCAAATACTCCATAACCGTAGCATGTAAACCACCCCTTTGCAAAACATTCCAATCAACCACCCGATGCGGTTCAAATTCTTTCCGAATCAATTCTTGAACATCCGCCTTTCTTTGCTTAATAACCTCCGATCGACCATTAAACCATAAATTCACATGTAACTCTGTTTGAGGAATTGGAAGTTGCGGTTGAACCTCCTCAGCTGCACCGGCTGCAGTACCGGAACTTGCAGTACCCCTAGCACTACCACGTCCTCCTGTCTGAAAAACAAACACAGTGACAAACCAAAAAGATATATCCCAAAGGACATGTTAGCGTTAGCGATAACCTGCATTCCTTCAAAAGTATACTTAAGGCACACAATGGCAATGGTCACTTAAAAACATGTCAAAAGCATAGATCATATAAGACTCCAATAACTATCATGCACTTATAACAAATTCCCAAGTATCATCCTTAATCATTATGAAAATTCGCACAGTTATAAACAATTCAAAGCATGGATGTCAAAGTAAATCAACACAAATCAATCTACTAACATCGTCCTCTTAGTAACATATGCAACTTTAACTAAGTAAATCAATAATCCAAACACGTAATCAAAGCATACATATCATCAGCACATGTTAAACACAATCCAAAAGTCAAACCCAGTCAACCAAGTCAAAATCCCTAATTACACATGAACCCTAGAATTCAAAATCAAAATCTAGACAATTTAAACATGCATTCATGGTAATTAAACTCAGATAAAAATCATACAACATCCAATTCATATCAATTTAACTCACAATTAAAAAAAAAACCCCCAATTATTCAAACCTAAGAACCCTAGAAATCAAAACTGAAATTATAGAACAATAGGCATGAAAATCGAAGTAATAACATGTTAAGCAAACATAATCTTCATTAAAAATCGAGCAATAACACATAAATACACCCCCACACTTGTTTTTCACATAAACCCTAATGAAATTCGAATTTAATCATGAGAAATTAAGAAAAACAAGCAAGAAGAGGTTAAATCATACCCTAGCCATGATGTTAATGTCGATTAGATGAAGATTAGTGAGAAAATTGACGATTTACTTGATGGGTTTTTAGGGTATTGAGAGCAGAAAACGAGAGAGATAAAGAGAATGGGAGTGGTGGTGTTAAAACAGGCTGGAAACATTTAAACCACCCCGTCTATCTGAACGCGTCGCATTTCGTGACTGAGTGTCGCGTTACGCGACAAGTGCAATTCTAACGCGACTTGGCTAGTTCAAACGCGACAACAAAAAGGAACCCTTACTGATCAAATCATCGCGTCCTGGTGGGGTCTGTCGCGGTCCGTGACAAGCTTAAGCCCCTTTTTTTTTATATTGTTTTTGGTTTTTTCAAGGTTTTCTAAAAATACACACAAATTACCTAACAACAATACAAAACTCTACACGATTTGATTTTTTAACGAGTCGTTTTCTCGACTCATGGCCATGCTCATGTGTCTTTCGGGTAGAGGGTGAGGTCCTCCCTCTTGGCGTTATCGAATGCCTCGTGATATAATTTTAACCTATGACCATTCACCTTAAAACTTCTACCCTCGTTATCTAACAATTCCACGTGCCCGGCTGGAAAAGCTTTCTTCACCACGAATGGACCGGACCATCGTGACCTAAGCTTTTCGGCGGAGAATTTGAACTTAGATTGAAATAACAAAACCTTATCGCCCGGTTCAAATTCTTTTCTCATCTTCAAACGCGCATCATGCCATAACTTCGTCTTCTCCTTATAAATGCGCGAATTCTCATAAGCATGGTTTCGCAATTCCTCAAGTTCATGAATTTGCAAAAACCGATGTTCTCCCGCTTCCTTAAGGTCCGTATTACACTGCTTAAGTGCCCAATACGCCTTATGCTCCACTTCAACCGGCAAATGACACGCTTTTCCATAAATGAGACGGAATGGTGTAGTACCAATGGGGGTTTTATACGCAGTTCGAAATGCCCATAACGCGTCATTCAACTTTCGGTTCCAAATCTTAGGATTGTTTCTCACCGTTCTTTCAAGAATGCGTTTTAGGGCGCGGTTAGTATTCTCAACTTGGCCACTCGTTTGAGGGTGATAAGCCGTGGAGAAACGGTGGGTTACTCCATACCTCTTGAGCACCTTCTCGAGTAGTTGATTTGCAAAGTGCGTACCACGATCACTAATTAAGGCTTTTGGAAGCCCGAAACGCGAAAAGAGATTTTTAAGGAAGTCAACGACGACTCTTGCGTCATTAGTAGGCAAAGCTTTGGCCTCCGCCCACTTTGACACGTAGTCAACCGCCACAAAGATGTATTTGCATTTGTTGGAGGCGGGAAAAGGTCCCATGAAGTCTATCCCCCAAATGTCAAATATCTCACAAACTTGAATACTCGTTTGGGGCATCTCATCTCTTTTGGAGATGTTTCCCGCCCTTTGGCAAGCATCACAAGTTTTGATAAAGGCACTAGCATCTTTGAAAATGGTACGCCAATAGAATCCCGAATCGAAGATTTTCTTAGCCGTATAATTAGCTCCAAGATGCCCACCTGTGGGTCCTTGGTGACAATGCTCTAAAATTTGTTGAGCTTCCTTCCCATAAACACAACGACCAATCACTTGATCCGCCCCAATTCGAAAAAGATGTGGGGCATCCCAAAAGTAAAACTTAATATCCGCAAAGAATTTCTTCTTTTGTTGGTAAGTTAAACCTTTGGAAAGAATGCCCGCGGCTAGATAATTAGCAATATCGGCGAACCAAGGAGTTTCGGATTCAATTTCGATACCCATAAGGGACTCATCGGGGAATGTATCATGAATGTCCGATTCATTGAGTTCCTCTAGGTTTGGATTTTCAAGACGAGATAAATGATCCGCGGCTAAATTTTCGGCACCCTTTTTATCCTTGATCTCAATGTCAAATTCTTGGAGAAGAAGAATCCAACGAATGAGTCTAGGCTTAGCATCTTGTTTGGAGAACAAGTACTTAAGGGCCGAATGATCGGTGTAAATGACCGTTTTAGACAACACCAAATATGACCTAAATTTATCAAACGCAAAGACAACCGCAAGAAGCTCCTTTTCCATGGTGGTATAATTTAATTGAGCCCCCGTAAGTGTCTTACTCGCGTAATAAATAGGTTTAAAATGATTAACGTGGTATTGACCTAAAACCACGCCTAATGCGAAATCACTAGCATCACACATAAGCTCGAAAGGTTGAGACCAATCGGGAGATACCATGATAGGAGCGTGTGTGAGCTTCTCTTTTAAGAAGTTGAAAGCGTTCTCGCATTCGATATTAAAGTCGAAAGGAACGTCCTTCTCAAGGAGTTTAGTCATTGGTCGGGCAATCTTAGAGAAGTCCTTAATGAACCGTCTATAGAATCCCGCATGACCAAGAAAACTACGAATGGCTTTAACGTTTGTAGGTTTGGGAAGGCCCGAAATAACATCAATTTTGGCCTTATCAACCTCAATACCTGCACGAGAGATTTTGTGCCCTAAGACAATGCCTTCCTTCACCATGAAGTGGCATTTTTCCCAGTTAAGAACAAGGTTTGATTCCTCGCACCTTTTGAGCAATTTTTCAAGATTTACAAGACACGAATCGAAAGAGTCTCCAAAGACAGAAAAATCCTCCATGAAAACTTCCATGAAGTCCTCAATCATGTCATGAAAGATGGCGATCATACACCTTTGGAAGGTGCTCGGGCCATTGCATAGCCCGAATGGCATTCGCCGATAAGCAAAGGTACCGAAAGGACAAGTAAATGTGGTTTTATCTTGGTCCTTCGGATCAATGGGGATTTGGAAGTAGCCTGAAAATCCATCTAGGAAATAATAGAACTCCCTTCCCGCTAAACGCTCAAGCATTTGATCAATAAATAGAAGCGGAAAGTGGTCCTTCCTAGTGGCGTCGTTCAAACGACGATAATCTATACAAACTCTCCATCCCGTGACGGTACGAGTAGGAACAAGTTCGTCCTTCTCGTTGAGAACAACAGTCGTGCCTCCCTTTTTGGGCACAACTTGAACAGGGCTTACCCACGGGCTGTCCGAGATGGGATAAATTAACCCGGCATCGAGCAATTTAACCACCTCTTTCTTAACAACCTCTTTCATATTCGGGTTTAGACGATGTTGCCTTTGTACCACTGGTTTAAAATCATCTTCCATTAGGATTCGATGAGTACAAAAGGCTGGATTGATGCCCGGTATGTCCGAGGTTTTCCAAGCTATTGCCCTTTTGTGGGATTTGAGAACGGAAACCAACCGACCCTTTTGGTCGCCGGTAAGTGTCAAAGAAATAATAACCGGCAATTGGGACGTACCTTGAAGATAAGCATATTCCATGTGAGGTGGAAGCTCCTTAAGCTCCAAGGTGGGCGGTTCTTCGAGAGATGTTTTGATGCGGAATTCATTTTTCAACCGGATAGTTTCGAATGATTCCGATTCTTTAAGCTCATCCTCTTTTAGCAAATCCTCCAACTCAACTTCCGGGTCGAAGTCACCATTGGCTTCACCCATCATGATTACATCCGACGTGTCTACACTTAACAATTCCTGCAAATCATGCTAAACACAATCGTCAATAACATCAATAGCAAAACATTCATCATCGGTTGAAATAGGGTGTCTCATGGCTTTATTAATGTGACAAATCACCCTCTCATTCCCAACACCTAAGCTAAGTTGTTCTTTTTGAACGTGGATGATAGCATCCGCGGTGTTAAGGAATGGTCGACCTACAATAATGGGCACCTTAGTGTCCTCTCTCATCTCTAAGATCACGAAATCAACTGGAAATACAAGTGACTCAACCTTTACTAATATGTCCTCGGCTATTCCAATGGGGGTATCAAAAGAGTGGTTCACTAAGCGAATCCCCATTCTCGTAGGTTTCAAGTCTCCTAGGCCGAGTTTAAGATATAACGAATATGGCATAAGGTTAACACTAGCACCCAAGTCGGCAAGTGCATCGTACACTTCCGAATTACCCATAGCGCAAGGGATAAGAAAACTACCCGGGTCACCCAATTTTGGAGGCATCTTGCTCTTTTTCAAGATGGCCGAACATTCCTTATGGAGGAATGCGGCGGATACCTCATGGTACTTACCTTTCTTGGAGATAAGATCTTTGAGAAACTTCCCATAGTTAGGCATCCCTTGAAGCACTTCCACGAGTGGCATGTTCACGCTAATCTGCTTAATCATGTTTGCAAATTTCTGATATTGACTAGCGAGCTTATCCTTTTTCAACGCTTTCGGGTAAGGAATTGGTGCTTTGTATTCCTTCAACGGCGGTGATTTAGTTATGATCTCCGGCGGATCATCTTCCTTTTTCTCTTCGACAAGCGACTTTTCTAACTTGGGCTCTTCCTCCTTTTTCTCCTCATTAATAGGTACCTGCAAAACATTAGAGGAAACAATAGGAGAAGACTTCGGAGTCTCCTTGTTAGTAACCAAACCACTTCGAGTGGTTATAGCATTCACGTGCTCATTCCTAGCCGGCACCTTGTTGTTGGGATTGGATTGCGTATTAGCTGGGAGAGCACCCGGTGGTCTCTCCGATAACGATTGAGCAATACATCCCACATCCCATTCCAAGTTCTGAATAGAAGCCTGCTGATTTCTAACTTGCTATTTTGTAGATTCCCCATCTTGCCTCAAAGCAGTGATACTCTCATCTGTTTTCATGATAAAACCCCTTAGCAATTCTTCCAACGGAGGCATCTTATTTTCTGGCTGCTGAACTGGTGGCATAGGCTGCTGGAAATTCCTAGGTGGTGCTTGCAGATTTCTATTATTAAACCCAGGTGGCCTGTACGGATATACCTTCTGATTGCCCTGATAACCCTGATTACCTTGATAAACTTGATTACCACTCTGATAATTGTTACCACCCATATTGCTCGCCTGATTGAAAAACTGTCTTCCACCCGGAAATTCATTAAGGGCAAAATCACCCTTCTTAACATAACCCAGATAATTAGCCTGTTCCTCCATTGATGCTTGATCACAATCTTTGGTAAGATGCGGTCCTTGGCATAATTCACAACCCACCTTCATAGCATGCATCTCTTTAGTCATCGATTCCATTTGTCTTTTAACAGTTGCTAGTTGTGCTCTAACCGATGCGAGCTCATCACTAGTTTCGGTACTAGCGACATGAGAAGAGCGAGAAATATCTAATTCTTGATGCCAATCATATGAATGCATGGCAGTATCTGAGATGATTTCGTAAGTGTCATCTGGAGTCTTTTTCATCAAAGAACCACCTGCAGCAATATCAAGTTCTTTCCGTGTCGGCACATTAACACCTTTGTAGAAAATTTGGACCTTATTGAAGTTGTTCAACCCGTGTTGAGGACAATTACGTAACATTTTTCCGAATCGTGTCCAAGCATCATAAAGTGTCTCATGTGGCTTCTGGACAAAGTGATTAATTTCGCTCTGCAGTTGAGCGGCCTTTGCGGCGGGAAAGAAACGTTGCAAAAATTTATCTTCCATTGTAGCCCAACTATCAATTTCACCTTCAGGCAATGAGTCTAACCAATCCTTGGCGTCATCTTTCAAAGACCAAGGAAAAACCCTCAAATAGATAACTGTTTCCGCGATATTTGCAATCTTGAACAAGTTGCAAATGCTTTTAAAGTTCCGAAGATGCTCGAATGCATCCTCTTTCGGTGTACCCCTGAACTGACATTGATGCGTTATCATATTAAGAATCTGTCCCTTGACTTCAAAATCTGTAGTGACTGGTGGTTGCCTGATAGCGTGTCCGTTACCGGCCCTTGTGGCTTTCATCAATGCTTCCATAGTCTGTCCTGCTGCTCCTTCAGCCATGTTAACTGCTTCCTTAATATACTCAAAATTCGGAATATAAAAAGGTAACTCAGCGAAATCCTCGACGATTTCCTGTTCTTCTTTCGCTTTGCTACGTGTGTAGTAAACTCTAGACGGTTCCAGAGTTATTTGTACCTAACCTGCGATCACACCACAACAAAATCGCGCGTAAAATCAAACAAAAATAACTAGAAAAGGAACTTTTGCAAGAATTGCTTCTCACAAAAGGATCGAATAATCAAAAGCTTAACCAAATTTCCAATAATTACACCGCTCCCCGGCAGCGGCGCCAAAAAGTTGATGTGTAATTTCGTACTCTAAATTATTAGCTAAATACCTATCGATTATCACACAATACAGGCAACTGTAACCAGTTCGTGTAGTAATTAAACAAGTATTTGACCAATTCGTTCCACAGAGAGCAGGTATTTGAAAACTTGAACTATTAATTATTCTAAGATTTAAAGGGGGGTTTTGTTGTAAAATTGATTAAACGCGAAAGTAAATTAAACTTAATTCAATAAGATGCAAAGGTATCCACTTAGCTACAATTCCCTAGGCTAGGATTGCTCGTTTAAACTCGTTAAGTAAACAATTACAATGATGTGACACTGTATTTATCTGTCGATTCCTACAGTTTAAGACTAATAACCTAAGTATAACTGTCGTTAACCTAGAGTTACTAACCAATTCACAATGATATTACTCAAGATTATAATCTAACTTAGGTTGGTTTGGTGTCCCTTACAACCTCACAATTATTGCAACTAATTTCAAGTTCAACCACTATACGATTAATTTTATTATCGGTGTCCCTCATAAAATCTCACGTATTCCTAAATCATTCACGTTCAATAATCTAGTAAAAGCTATTAATCAATTTAACTGTCGTTAGTTAATCAATAACTTCCGTGATCTAACAATCAATAAGCTTTAATAACGGTGGATCTTAGCTAGACATAAACTTGTGTAATTTTAATTAATTGTTGTTAACCAAAAGATCGCAATCCATGACCTAGGTTCATGCATCTAAGTGAATACTAAATATTTAGCTACTCATGGTAAAACAAAGAACAGATAAATAAGAAGAACAATTAAACATAATCATTGAATTGAATTGAATGAAGAACAAATTAATAAACGTAATAAAAGTTAATACAAAGATTAAACTAACCAAGAATGATATTGTAGCTTAAACCCTTGTAAAACAATGAAGTAAGACAAAGAAATTCGTAACTAATGTTGCTGTGGAAGAAAATTCATAAATAAAACTGCATTGCCCTAATTTGGGGTAAAAATCATGTATTTATAGAAGCTGAAAAATAACTGGAACCGACCAAGGGTCGCGATCCGCGACACCTCTATCGCGATCCGCGATAGTCTGAAACGCGACAAGACGGCCTGGGTCGCGACATTTTGATCAGTAAGCCCTCCTTTTCCAAGTCGCGTTCTGGTGCATTTTGTCACGTATCATGATAAACAAAACGCGATAAACATCATCCTGAAGCGATGGAAACTGATTTTTTTCACCCGAGACGCGTTTATCTTCAACTCTAACTCCGTTTTGGCTATATCTTCAATAAAAATCATCGTTAATGAGCCAACGAACCATAACTTGACACTTTCTTCATATTAAGCTCAAATAACTCGATATCTCCATCAAAGTCTTTAAAATATCAACAAATGGACCAAGATAACGCCCAAAATATATGTATAAAAATGGCGTTATCACACCCAAATAGTGTCATAGCCACCCGCAACTCTCGGTAACTTAGTAATAAAATCCATTGTAATTCCTTCCCACTTCCACTCGGGAATCTCGGGTTGCACCAAAAGTCCAGACGGTTTTTGATGTTCAGCTTTAACCTTAGCACAGGTCAAACACTTAGCCACATACGTAGCCACATCACCTTTCAAATTAGGCCACCAATACAGCTCTTTAAGATCATGATACATCTTTCCTGAACCAGGATGAATAGAGTACCTAGACTTATGAGCCTCATCCAAAACAAGTTGTCACAGTTCCCCAAACTTCGGAACCCAAAGACGTCCTGCAAAGTACCTAGTACCATCTGCTCAAATCTCAAATTTCTTAGCCATACCTCTTAGGTTCTCTTTCACAAAATTCTCTTCCTTTAAGGCTTCTTGTTGTGCCTCAAGAATCTGCCTTGCGAGGTTTGTTCTAATTGTCATATTCAAGGCTCTAAACCTGCGAGGTTCAGCCCTTTCTTTACGACTCAACGCATCCGCCACAACATTGGCCTTACCTGGATGATACAAAAGTTCACAATCGTAATCGTTCAATGTCTCAATCCATCTTCGTTGTCTCATGTTCAATTGTTTCTGATCGAGGATATGTTGAAGACTTTTGTGATCTGTGTACACAGTACTCTTGACCCCATACAAATAATGTCTCCAAATCTTAAGCGCAAAAACAACGGCCCCCAACTCTAAATCATGAGTTGTATAGTTCTGTTCGTGAATCTTCAATTGACGTGACGCATACGCAATGACCTTCTTTCGTTGCATCAAAACACAACCAAAGCCTTGACGCGAATCATCACAATAAACAACAAAATCATTATTACCCTCAGGTAGTGACAATATCGGAGTAGTAGTCAACTTCTTCTTTAAAATCTGAAAAGCAGCCTCTTGTTCATCCTTCCACTCATACTTCTTCCCCTTATGCGTTAAAGCAGTCAGAGGTTTCGCGATACGAGAGAAATCTTGAATGAACCTTCGATAGTAACCCGCTAATTCTAGGAACTGACGAATCTGAGTAGGAGTTTTCGAAGTTTCCCACATTTCAATCGCCTCAATCTTAGCAGGATCAACTTGTATCCCTTGTTTACTAACAGTATGTCCAAGGAATTGAACTTCTCGTAACCAGAATGCACACTTAGAGAACTTAGCGTACAACTCTTCTTTTCTCAACAGATCAAGCACTAACCTCAAATGTTCCTCATGCTCTTCATCACTCTTCGAATAAATAAGGATGTCGTCGATGAACACAATAACGAACTTATCCAGATAGGGTCTACACACACGGTTCATGAGGTCCATGAACACAGCAGGTGCATTTGTCAATCCGAACGGCATAACAAGAAACTCAAAGTGACCGTAACGGGTGCGAAAAGCAGTTTTTGAAACATCAGATTCCTTAACACGCAACTGATGATAGCTGAAACGAAGATCGATTTTTGAATAAACAGATGAACCCTGAAACTGATCGAACAGATCATCAATTCTCGGAAGAGGATAACGGTTTTTAATAGTAAGCTTGTTTAACTCACGATAATCAATGCACAAACGAAAAGAACCATCCTTCTTCTTAACAAACAGAACAGGAGCTCCCCAAGGGGACGAACTAGGACGAATAAAACCCTTGTCTAACAACTCACGAAGTTGACTCGATAATTCTTGAAGTTTAGAAGGCGCAAGATGATAAGGAGCACGTGCTACAGGAGCAGCACCGGGAACAAGATCAATTTGAAATTTCACCGCGCGTGGCGGCGGAAGGCCAGGTAAATCTTAGGGAAATACCTCGGGAAAATCTCTAACAATATGAACATCTCCAACGCTCTTCGTTTCTTTTTCGGAATCAACAACATGGGCTAGAATAGCATGACAACCTTTGCGAAGATGTTTAAGAACTTTCAAACAGCTAATAAGATTTAACTGTTGGCATTTCTTATCTCCAAAAACTATCAGCGGCTCTCCAACCACATTAGTAATACGAATAGCTTTATCATAACACACAATCTCAGCACGATTCGCAGATAACCAATCCATCCCAATAACAATGTCAAAACTACCAAGTTCAATCGGTACCAAATCTATCTCAAAATCTCTACCCGCCAGATTAATGTTACACTTACGATACACGGTCTTAGCAGTAAGCACTTTACCATTAGCTATTTCAACAACATAAGTATTGTCTAAAGGAGTTAACGGTGTTTTGATTTTTGGACTTAATTTACTCGACACAAAACTCAAATCAGCCCCTGAATCAAATAGTACATAAACTGATAAATCGTTGATCGAGAACGTAGCAGTAACAAGTTTAGGATCTTCCTCAGCATCTCTAGTGTTAATGTTGAACGCTCTACCACGTGCAGTCTCTGCAGTCTTCTTGTTGGGACAGGCATCATGGAAATGCCCCGGCTTCCCACACTCGTTACAAACCCTCGGATTACCACCATTATTCGACTTCCCATTACCATTACCATTCCCACCTCTATTACCAACATTATTACCATTATTACCACCTGCAGCAGGAGTAGCAAAACCCGGCAGAAGCACCGTACAATCCTTAGCAATGTGTCCCTGTTTGGAACACCTCTTGCAAGTCACGGTACAGAAACCATCATGAGCCTTGTAACAACGAGGACACACACACTGACTGCGGTTATTTGAACCAGAAGTATCCTGCTTTTTCTGCTGACCTTGGCTTTGATTGCGGTTATTATCCCACTTTATCTTCCCATTATCAGCTTTCTTAACAGTCTCTTCACTGGGTTCGGTTACAGCAGCCTTGCTTCTTCTCAAGATCTTATCATTCAACTTATGAGCCATCGACATCGCGACCTCAATAGTCTGGGGCTCACTAGATTCAACCCCATGTTCAATTTTCTCGGACAATCCATCAATGTAAGCTTCGATCTTAAGATTTTCATCGGCATAAACATTAGGGCACAACAAAGTCAACTCAAAGAATCTCTGCTCGTAGGCATCTAATTCGGTGCCCTTCATTTTCAAGTTTTTAAGTTCAACCTCTAACTTCTTAAGCTCACCCCTAGGACGGTAGCGGGTGATCATTCTTTCCTTGAAATTATTCCAAGTTAAACCATAAGCCACATCATTTCCCAAACTGTTAACCAAGTTGTTCCACCAGGTCAATGCACTATCCTTCAAAGTGCAGCTAGCAAAACTAACCTTGTCCTCCTCTCCGACACGGCTAACCCTAAAAATAGAATCGATTTTCTCGAACCAGCGGGTGAGTCCTATAGGTCCTTCCGTACCACTGAATTCCTGTGGACGACTTGCCATGAACGTTTTGTGGGAGCATCCCACCTGATTGTTGTTCGCATTAGCATTAGCATTCGCTGCCATAGCAGCAGCTATCCCTTCGTTAATAAGACGTTGCATACGGGCTTCGTTGGACTCTCTAGGAGGCATGATCTTCAAAACAGAATAACACAACCGTTAGTACTAAGAATAATACTAGTGTTATAAAGGAATAGATCGAGCACGAAAAGATTAACCATTAAAATAATAGTCAGTAAACACTATGAGTAATAACATGACAGTTATGATAGTTATAGAAATAACCACCACATGCATACATATTTTATGATAACATCATACAACATACATAGCACCTAACATACATGATCTACATTACGCATAATATAACATGCCAAGAGTCACAACATCGGAAATAAAATGTGATAATGATAATAGATGTCATAAAAATAACCATCCATACATAATGAAAAACATCCCATAACAAAATCTTAATAAAATCCTCGGCAAAACGTCGTACATAACCCAAAAATGTATGTATGAAAGGACATTAAGTCTTATGAAATAAGTAATCAATCATGAATCATCATATCACATCTGCTTAGAGCGGGTGTGATAAGCTGGGCCGACATGAGTCTCGGCAGAAGGCTCATACTTCCGCAACTTTCCTTTCACTTCTTCCAACTCTGCCTTCAAACCACGAACTGTGCTCTCGAGAGCCTCGAACCTAGCGTCAACTTCACGGTTACGCTTACGATTCTCGAACCCAACATTGTTCTTGAAGCTAACAAACGAATACATACTAGCTCGAATCTGGTCCATCATCTCGTTATGTGGCAAAGTATGCATACAATCACTAAGAGCATTAATACGCGTCACTTCATTGTAAGCCATGTTCATGTGAGTAAGGGTGGAAAAGTAGTAGTGAACAGGATCATCGATCAAAGGTTGACCAGCACCACGTCTGGCAGCAGCCGGAGGAGCAGGAGCACGAACGGAGTTGTTGATCGAAGTCGACATCTGCAAACAGTAAAACCACAAACCATATACCAAATAGGAATAAATGCTTACGATGTATCTCATACGAAATGAAATGCATAATAATGCTATAGCAAAAGGGTCGGGCTGTAGACTAGACTCTAATGCACCCTAAGAACCACGGGTTGACCACATTAAGACCGCCTAGTTCCCTACAACCAGAGCTCTGATACCAACTGTGATGGCCCCGTCAAAACACTTAACAGCTCCGTCACTTGGTCCCACAGCTTGATCGAACTTAAATGAATTTAACAAACAATATTGTATTTTTTTATTTCAAAAGTTTCCCAAAAATAAAATGCAAGCTTAAGTTTCATAAATTGTTTCATTAAAATCTGCCCAAATGCATGCAGACTCTTCTAAACACAGCGGAAGCATCACATAAACTCAAATACATGTGAAAAAATGCGAGTAAACTGTCAACACAAAGGTTGAGTGAATTATAGGTTTAAATAATTGAATAAACTTTAGACCGCAAGATTTAAAAATGTTAGAAAACATTAAACATTATTCCATTATCAATGAGCCACCTGGTAACCACTTAACCCTTTATTTACCCTTGCCAAACACAATAATAATATACACTGGACAGTGTATCTAAAACAAAATACGAAGTACTAAACATTCCGATTATAAATTGCTAGCGCGACTAGCTCGAAATTGGGTTGTCAAACCCGATAGATCTATCCGTAGGATTCGCGTTCACCGGTAGAAACCAATGATTACAGTTACCAGACTAGGGAATATTTTTGTCCAACTCACAATGAATAATTTAAATTTAATTGTCACTTGTGTTTAAACGTAAAATAAAATGCATGTAATCACATCCCAAAAATATACTTTGAAAAGTATGTAAAAACGGGACTATAACTCACCTTAATAGTAACGAAGTAACCAACACAATTAAGCGAACAGCAAATGCAGTACAGTGATCAGGAATGATCACAACGCCGACCTATAAATAAAGCATGTCGATATAAATAACTAACTTAGGTCAAGTCTTGGTATGATAGCTATTGTACATGTTGCAAGTAGTTATAGAACAATACTCAATATGCATCGGTTTGATCGGAACAGCTTACGGACACACACTTTCTATTTTTAGAAAGTTTCTATTTTTAGCAGGTTTCTATTTTTGGAAAGTTTCTATTTTTGGAAAGTTTTTATTTTTGGAAAGTTTCCAAATTTAGAAAGTTGCTATTTTAGGAAAGTTTATAAGTTAGGAAAGTTTTCTTAATTAGAAAGTCAACAAAAGTCAACTGAAAGTCAAAGTCAACTGAAAGTCAACTTAAAAGTCAACCTTGGTCAAACATAGTCAACGTTAATTTTAAAAGTGTAAGTTGTAATAATAATGTAAGTTATAATGTTTATTAAAGTTAAATATGTCTAATTATGTCATAACATAAGTTTAATTAGATTAAAATGAATTATTAAAGTTAATATAAGTTTAAATGATATAATTAATATAACATAAGTATTTAATTAATTAATTAAATATTAGTCATAATATAAGTATTATTAATTAATAATAAATTTTAAATCATATCATAAGTATTATTAGTTAATAATGAATTATTAATCATATCATAAGTTTCTAATTATAACCATTAAATCATAAGTATTTAATAATTAAATTATAATTAAATAATAACTAAGCCTTATAATAATCAAATAATTAATTAATCCTTATTATAAGTCTTATTATAATAATCTCATAATATAAGTTTAATACTTATCATAAGTATTTTCCATTAATAATAAAGTATTATTAATCATATGTTTAATTAAAATGTTATTAAATCATAAGTATTAATTAAATGATATAATAAATATATATCATAAGTCTTAAATAATAATAATTACTTTTTTTATCATAAGTAATTAAATGATAATGAAACCCATTATTTATATCATAAGTTTAATAATTAATCACAAGTTTTAAATCAAAAGTTCATCGGGTCGTATCTTGAGCCCCGGGTGTCGGTTTTCAGCGAGCCTTACATATATCTCCGCCTAATCAAACCACCCGACACTTTGGTACACTCAAGAACACACCAAGAACAGCCCACAAGTCGTGATGTACAGCCAATACACTACTTGGAACTTCAATTCAATCAAAATCGTGTTTTAGACGTAACGGGTGATTCGTGGCTCGGATTGAGATGACCCGAACATGAAAGTCCGTCCCACCATCAGTCCGAAAACACTAACACACCCTAAAGTCAACAAATATGGTCACAAAGTCGGACCAAACCAGGTTCATACCAATATCACAATTCAATCTTAACAAAATACCACTTTGATCATATCTAGGGCTCCGGGAATCGAAACGACATGAATCCGGAGTCTAAAATTAATGTCTTGATGAGAGGAACTCATCTAGATACTTTATTTTAACTTTTATAACAGTCAAAATATCATAAATACACGAAAAAGCTGCTGTCCCAATTTTATCAAACCGAAAACATGTGTTTACGAGTAATTCTTTGCATACAAACACCATTACAACAACAAGTAATCATCATACAATTAATATATAATCAAAATACAGAAAAATAAAGAAAAATCAAAAGTTCTAGGGTTAGAGTTTATACCCTAATCGAGAAACGGGAAGTATAATCGCGTAGAGAACGGAATGAGGAATCCGATTGTATAAACGATTTGATGATCCAAGTAATAAAATTGGTTGATGAAGATGATGTTGTGGGGTGTGGGTGCCGTCGCCAAAAAGGGAGAAAGGGAGGAAGGAGAGCAAAATTAGAATTTTAGGTTTATCAAAATAATGTGTAATGTGAAAAATGGAAAAAAGAGAAAGGCTCCTCCCCCTTATGGGGTTCGGCCGATTTGGATGGGGTGGGCCCCACTTGTGGGCCATCTTGCTAATGTGATTAAATCCTAGTGGCCCGAAAGCCCGAACGAATCCCGAAACGCGAAAACACGCTTACGCGATTAAAAATTCGGAGAGATAACAAACGCGCGACGAAAAATAAATATAAATACTATATATAATTATATGATCTTAAATTATCATATTTAAAATAATTAAGATTTAAATATCCCAAAAACGCGACCGTTGGTTTTAAAACCGAAAAGATTCGCCGGATAGAAATCCGCGACACGTAGAAACGTATAAATTAAAATATGAATACAAATTATTAATATAATAATATAGGTCATAGAAATGACGTAGCACAATTAACAGTTAACGGTCGTTAAATAATTAACTGTAAAAGATAACGGAAAAAGTAGGGTCGTGACAAGATATTAGGGTTTAGATATTAGGGTTTATAGGGTTTAGATATTAGGGTTTAGAAATTTAGGGTTTAGGGTTTAGATTTAGGGTTTAGATTTAGGATTTAGATTGAGTTTTTAACACGAACGGTTTAGAGTTTAGGGTTTAGTGTTTAGGGTTTAGGGTTTGGTATTTTGGGTTTATGGAATAAACCCAAAACACCAAACCCTAAACCCTAAACTCTAAATCGGGCTAAATTTTACTTCACAAAACATGAAGAAAAAAAACGTTCATATTCTTCACGAACAATATTATCTTGAATGTTATTTTTGTCGATCGTTTTCCCGCCTAAATAATAACATTCATCACGAAGTGTCTCTTATAAATGTTCATATTTTCGTGTGATCTTGATGCCGGAAAAAAAATTCCAAAAAAATGAAAAAAAATTAAAAATTTTGCTTCTCCCCGATTGGTTACTTTCCCATTGATCCTGCCCCTATATATATATATATATATATATATATATATATATATATTAAAAAAATAAAAAATATACACCTCACTAACTGAGGAAAACGACAGAAGTTGACTTTTTTAATAACATCCTACAAACAACAGATACATACTCAAGATTAAGATTAAGACATACTAATAATCTTGTATTTTCTTATCCATATATTTCATGAAAAATTCTATCATATGATTATAGGATCAACAACATAACTTACCAGTTCCATAATCACTTTTATACTAAATACTCCGTATGAACTCAACAACAGACTCCTTAGACCCACCGTACCCCAACCTAGGCAAACCTCCAGGAAGCAACGACTACTTATTTGTGGTCGGATTCTTCGTATCCGCTATCCTTATACTCGCCCTCGCGTACGTTTATTACAAGTGTAAGCGCTCTGATCAATCGCAACAACAACCAGCCACCATGGATGAAGATTCGTCTGATCGACACCTTTTAAGATTCTCACTAGGCGGCCTTCATGACGATGTCCTTGTTACGTTCCCAACGTTTCTTTACTCAGAGGTTACGATGACTCAAAAGGCCCATACTGCTACTGATGCCCAATATGGTTCAGATTGTGCTATATGTTTGGTCAATTATAAATCGACTGATGTTGTCCGTGTATTGCCTGAATGCAAGCACTTGTTTCATGTGAGCTGTGTAGATACATGGTTAAAGACTCATCCTACTTGTCCCGTGTGTCGAAAATCGCCAGTTGCAGGTTATCATAATCAAGTCAATGGAGTTGGTTGACTAATCAAGTTAACTCGGTGTGCAAGTATATGTGTAAAACTCATAATTTCAGATTATATTGTTGACTCTGTTTACTCTTATTTTCACTATTTGAGCTGAATGATACTAAATTTTAATTTTACATTTTTACCCGTATCCATAAACCAAAGCTCTATTTTCAAACCTCGTTACATATACAACAAGCATACCCAATTCACACATGCGAAGTATGTATGGGAACCTCCTTGTATATAGTTTTACAAATATATATAATGAGAATATAGTCAAAATTCTTGTTTGCAGCGTTGAAGAATATTGTTATCGTCGACGGAAATTGCATACGAAAGTGGTAATTGATCCTTAGGCACAAGCCACAGCGTAAAAGAAAAAAAAAGGCTATGGAAAAGGAGAAACCATCAAGACATGATGCAACCAAATCAACGAATATCGGTTTATTCGGCGCAACAAATCAAGAAAAAAATATGTTAAGTTTTTTTATTACTATTTATTTGATATTTGTGTTTCCTTTCAGTCCGAACTTTCGTGATTCCGCATCTCGGACTGCGAGGGATTGTTAGAATAGGATTATGATTAGTAAAGCCCGGCCCGTTTATGGGTTTAGGGTTTCGTACGCAGTCTATATATAGTGGTTAATAATAGTATAATCCTCACGGGTTTCATTGTCTTACAATTATGAGTTCGAGTTCTGTTTAAGACATTATTCGTGTAAAATCATATTGGTTGCGTGAGTCCTGAGTCATGTTTAGGAAAAAAATGAATTTCATTTAACTTATATCATTGATCATTGATTATAAAAGAATAATTAAATAAATGTGTTTTCTTTTAGAGAAAAATAGACGAAACCAAACCACAAAGCTACGAACAACCGAAACTAAATGACATTACGAAAACTAATTACAGTAAAAGAGAAGAAGGCATATTTTTCCATCCATTGTTTTCGTTGACAAGTCAACAAACACAAAAAGTGCGTTGCTTTTGGCCAATAAAGAACAAAACACACAAAACTTGTGTGTCCTGTTAGGAATACTAGACTTTAAGAGCCCATGTGTTGTACGGTTGGCTCTATTATGTTAAGTGTTAATACATTAGGTATTGATGATTGTATGTAAAAAAACATTTTAAATAAAACATAATAGTAGATATGAATACTAAATCAACGTTTTGATCCATTTGATAACCACTGCCCACAGTTTAGTTTTACAGAAAAGTTAACAAATTCAACTTGAATGCCTAAAAATTAGTATAAAAGATAACATAAGATATAGCTCTATCATAAATATCATTAATAAATAAAGTTATGTGTAAAAACCTAAGTGACTAAATTGTCATGAATATCATAATGAACACATTTAATATTTTCAAATGACATTATTAAGTTTATATGTTAAGTCCAGTATGGGACCCAAATCTCAAACCCACAACTACTACTCGTCCAAATTAACCACATCTCTCTCTATTTTACTTGCCCTAAAATCGATTGTCCCCTTCCAATATCCTTATTTCCTCTACAGCCATTCCAGTCAATCTAAAAACTCTCTATTTTATTTGCCCTAATAAATAATACTCCGTACTACAACTATTATGTACCACGCATGTCAGTTTAAGAACCGAATAAAGTGTTGCTGATTTATTGATTTCTGTTCAGGTATTTCCTTTGTTTTTTGTTTTATGGTTATTTCATAAATGTTTGTTGAATTCTATTTCGTTTGTAATGTAGTTACAAATCAAATAAAATGTTGATTTATTGATTTGTGCTTAGGTTGTTTGCAGCTTCTTGCAGAAGGTTTAAGGTATTTCCAATTTTTTATTTTTTTTTGGGGATTTCGTAACTGTTTATTGCATTCTATTTCATTTGTAATGTTTCTTCTTTGATTTGTTTTCTGTTATGTTGTTATTATTGTATGTTTTACAATGGCTAATGCATTTGTGGAGTGGTAAGTGTGATAATTTGCTTCTTTTATAATTAGACTTTCATTTAGTAGTCAATGTAAGTATTTTATTTATTTTTTTTTTATTTTTTTTCGAACAGCAATTTTGACATCGAATACTTTCATTTGTCACTCACTCACACGTTCGGTCGGAAACCTGAACCGCTAACCAGGGGACATCGAACCACAATCCATACGGGCATGTGGTCGAGCCTTTATCCCATCGAGCGGGCGGGTAAAACCTCCCTATAGGGTCAATATATTCCACCACTATTAGTGTTCAATTGGTTTGAATGTTATTCTATATGTAGTGGTTGTTCCTTGTTACATCTCACTAACAACAAACCATTTGTTATGTGTAGTGACAACGTTATACAGTGAACTTTGTGGACTGAACATGGACAAACTTTGATATGAAAACATACGAATCACTGAAAAAGCCGGTGATAATCGCTGCAAGCTCATGCTATGTCCACGACTACGAAGGTACATTCTCTAAACTAAGCTATTACACTTCTGTATAGATTAGACATGTACATTTATTCGAATCTAATTCTAATAAAAATTCAGTCAAATTAGGTACTACTAATGATAAACATATTCACATTGAATTTTTAAACCACTGCAATTACTTAAATGCATATTGTATCCACCACGCTTCTCCAACTAAAATTACTACAAATACCTACTCTGAAATTACCCGCATGTTTTGCCTCATACGTCCCTACAGATAGATATTACAAGTTAATGCCTTAGATTATTGTTTTTGCTATAGTTATCCATAGCCAACTTTATCCACTGTGTACCAAATTCAACCACTACTGTAGCACACACCATGATCACAAACCATCGCAATAACCACATTATATCGCTAAAAATATACAGCCTTGATGTGACTATCAACACAGGTCAATTACAACTTTCTGGAACTTCTGCAACTCACTACTCAGAAGTCAACCAATCAATAAATGAGTAAGCAATTGTACGGATCAGCTATGGATCACAACATCTGTATATTACATACAAGTGTCAACAATTTTGTATATTACATACAAGTATCAACAATTTTGTCAATTCAACTACTCTTTCAGACTAAAAATATTCAACCCACGTATCTTATAAATATGACACATACAAAATGAAACTCGCACACAATCTGATGCTAGAGTTGACAAGGAACGATATGAGGATACACATAAAGAAAAGTTAAAATACAGAAATCCAGTGGCAAAACTTATGGAGCATAACTCAAAGAGCTACAAGGTCAATAGATATCCACTTTAAAGAGTTTCATTATCATACATTTGAAGTGAACCCTTAACTCTAAATTAAAGTATCTTTAGATTGTAAATTTTCAGCATAATATTTCGTAAAATTTGATTTGTATGAAGGTTCTTTTTGTATCATTGATGGATGACATTCTAACAAAATCAAACTCAGTGCACTTTCTGCGTTTTCCAAATCACCGAAACTTGCTTTACCAGTGAAATAATAGGAAACAAAAGGAGACATGCAAGGCACATGATCATCAACCTTATGCTACTAACTAAAATAAGCCTGTCAACCTTATATTTCATCAATAAATGCATATGGTTAAATTTTGAAACAAACAGCCAATCATTTTCTTTACTCATTAGTAGGGTTGGAGAACTCGAATTTCGGGGAGATCTCGTTTGGACATTTTTTGGGAGATTTTGAACGTTGAGTTACATTGACTTTTTAGTGTTTTCAATATATATATATATATATATATATATATATATATATATATATATATATATATATATATATATATATATATATATATATATATATATATATTCATCAATAAATGCGTATGGTTAAATTTTGAAACAAACAGCCAATCATTTTCTTTACTCATTAGTAGGGTTGGAGAACTCGAATTTCGGGGAGATCTCGTTTGGACATTTTTTGAGATAAGTAAATATATGTATATCTATATATATTTTTAAGAGATTTTACAAGAAAATCCGAGAAATTCGAGAAATTACGAAATTTTACGAGAAAATCCGAGAATCATGGCTTTCACCAAGTTTGACCCCGTTGACCGAGAAATCTCGAGAGATGGACATCTCGTCTTTGTTGCCTTCTAAAAACGAGATCTCGGGGAGATATCGGGGAGAAATAAGGAGATGTACAACATTGCTCATTAGTACTAACATTACTGCAACCAATGAGCTTCCATCACCTACTTTCAGTTCGTCGTCAAAAACTGTAATGCGCAACTCATCAGATTTAAACCAAATTGGTGTTGCATGCGCAACTCATTAGTTTAAACCACATTGGTGTTGTACATTCTAGTTTATGACGGTGAATTGAAACTAAGTATAAGCGCAAGATGTTTGTACTAATGGGTAGAGAAGCTGACCGGCTATTTGTTTCAGAATTTGGTCAGATGAATTTATTGAAGAAATAAAAGCTTGACAGACTTATTCTTGTTGGTTCATAAAGTTGAATCTTTTGAAATATTTTGTTGACAATTTACATCCTAGAGTTGCTTTAATTTAGGGTTATAGATCTATTTTCGGTACATTCCAATATATGATAATGAAATTTTTGAGATTGAGGTTAGAACAATATGAAGGATGCATACGTTTCTTGAGGCCCCACATTGGCTTAGTGTGACTGTCAGTTAAATGCAATAGCCTCTAATGAACTAAATGTACTTGCTCGTTATCCCGTTGATCCCTTATAAAGCACTATAACCTTTCAAGTTTATAACGGTAAAGTTGATTCCTAACATTTAAAAACCATGCTTTTTAAGATTATGTTTATTCTTCAACAGTGGAAGTTTCTCAACGTGTCTTGTGTTTCGGTGGATACGCGCTTGACTTTATTGATATAATTGGCGTGGAACTTGATCTTCAACTTTTGTGAAAGGGGTTCGATACGCACATCAAATGTATGTGCCTGCAACCATAGCACTCCCTCCACCTTCAATCAAACCCAGTAAGCTAATGTTCATTACCCCCCTCACCTTTCCGGGCGTCAAATGACAATCCAGGATAAGGATAAAACTGGAGGCATCAAATGCAATGGCAAAGTTGCACGACATTGATATTTCATTTCGTCTTCATTTCTAGAATATATATGCATACTCAGAAACAAATAGAAAAGATCTTCATTAACTATATTCGGGGAATATGTCATAAGCACACCATGAGACCTTGAGAAATCCCACCAATGAAATGCGAAGTGTTCTTCAACTTCTAATGGCAATCCAGGAAGGATCACCTTGAATACATGTGCAAAGAACTTTTAAATTATTGACTGCATCAATTTCTATGTACAGGTTAGTTGCTTGATGTGGTTCCACTGTAAGAGAATCAACTTGATTCAATAATGTTGGATGCCACATCCCGCCAAAGTACTCATACAAATGTGGATAATCATTATGCATTTTCAGGAACTTGATCACATAACCTCTGTGAAATTTATTTAATAGAAGTCAGTAGAGATCATCAACTGGATTTAGGGAAAAATGGCAGCAATTCCACAAACTCCACTATAGTGACGATATTAAAATTTACTATATAACGATCATCATTTATCAATCTAAATAAAAGTGTACTGTGACAGATATCTTCAAGAATCCAATCCTCGCTGATGACAACTATACGTTCTATTCTCCTCATATCCGTGGGTCTTAAAGTTGAAATTAAGCCACCTCCGTTAACGTTAGAAATGCAAATATCCAGGGTACAGTGACAACCCTGTTGTTATAGCCGTGAACGAAAGATAGATTATGACAGATGAAATCGTAATAGAAAGGACTCAAGCTATCCTGCAGATATAACTCGGGATAGTTGTAGTTAACCAATACTTGTGACAGTAGTTCATCCACGAGTTGATCGAGTGGAAATCATTCATCATTTGAGGCTTCAATTAGAGATTGATTTGGGGGATTCATAAGTATTGAAGAAATAGCTTTGAATTCCGAAGTCAGCCCCTAGTTGAAGCCCCAAATGATAAAGGATTTCCACTCGATCAACTTCTGAATGATCTACTGTCACAAGTATTGGTTAATTACGACGTTCCCGTGTTATATATGTTGGGTAGCTTATGTCCTTTCTAGTACAATTTCATCTGCCACATTCCACCTTTCGTTCAAGACTATAACAACATGGTTGACGCTAAACCCTGGATATTTGCATTTTCTATTATTGACGGAGGTGTGGCTTAAACTTTGCTTTAAGGCCCCACGAATATGAAGAAGAATATAACGTATAGTTGCCATCGACGAGAATTGGATTCTTGAAGATATGTGTCACAGTAAGATTTTGTTTAGATTGACAATTGATGCTCTTAATATTGTAATTTTCAATCTCGTAACTATGGTGGAGTTTTTGGAATTACCGCTATTTTTCCCACCAAATCCATTTGATGATCTTTACCGACTTCTATTAAATAGAGATCACAGAGGTTATGTGATTTAATTCCCGAAAATGGATAATGACTATCCACGTTTGAATGAGTACTTTGGCGGGATGAGGTATCCAATATTATTGAATAAAGTTCATTCTCTTACTGTGGAACCTGATTAAACAACTAACATGTACCTAGAGATAGATGCAGTCAATGATTTTAAAAGTTCTTTGCACAATCTTCTTAGTAGGGGACACACATATATTCAAGATGATGTACGTCTCTCTTGGATTGCCATTAGAAATTGAAGAACACTTCTCATTTCATTGGCGGGATTTCTCAGGGTCCCATGTTGTGCTTATTATCATATTCGCCGAATGTAGTTGATGAATATCTTTTCGATCTGTTTAAGAGTATGCATATATATACCAAAATTGAAGACGAAATGAACTATTAGCGTCGTGCAACTTGTCATTGCATTTGATGCCTCCGGTTTTTATCTTGGATCATCATTTGAACAATGGAGATATAATCGTAAAAGAGGTGAGTCAGATAATGAACATTAGCTTACTGGGTTTGATTGAAAGTGAATGGAATGTTATGGTGTAGGCAGATACATTTACATTTTTGGATTTGCTCCCCCAGCATCAATAATTGACATTAACACACATAAAAAGATAAATACTTTGCTTCACGACCATGTGTGTGCGCACGTGCGTGCGCGCGCGCCCTTGCAATTTTTTTCCTCCACCCTTTTAAAAATTTCATCATTTATGAATTTTGAAAATACCACTAGATGGCCCTTCCCCATGTATTAACTAAACCCTTGAGAAGAGATCATCTTAATAGTAATTCTAGAATTTTGGACCTCTAAAACAAGGTTGTGTTACCCAATCAATTGGAATAAATAGTAACATTAAAAAACTTAAAACTGCTTGTGCCATCTTTATATAAAAAAACTTGGTTTGTTACTCCGGTTATAAGCAACAAATGACTCGGTAAAAGTTACATTATCATGCAATTTCAAACTAAAACCAGCAGCAGCCTATCAGTACTTCTTTTTTCAGCAATTCATACTAACCATTTTTAGTAAGAATATAAAATCATTTTCCCAACATTAGGCACAAGTATTAACTTAACTTTGGGGACTTCCCCATGTATCAGTAGTATAATAAAGATCATCGATTAATAGTTCTAGATCTAGGTGGTTCCAATCGGCATAATTATTAATCGTTGTTCTTGGTTCTACAGTTGATATCAGGGAGAGTCCCAAAAGTTAAGGTAATACTTGTGCCAAATGGCATAGAAAGTGATTATATATTTCTTACAAAAAAAGGTCGGTATGAATTGTTGGAAAAAGAAGTACGGATAGGTTGATATTGGTTTTTAGTTTAAAACTGGATGATAATCCAACTTCTACCGAGTCTTTTGTTGCTTATGACAAGATTGGCAAACCAAGTTTTTTGGATATGAACATGGCAACAGAAGTATTGCTATATTGAGTTCTTTAATGCTATCATTTAATCTAATTAATTTGGTAACAGAACTTTGTTTAATAGGCCTAAAATCTGGAATTACTATTCAAATGATCTCTTGTCTAGGATTTCGTTAATACATGTGGAAGGGCCATCTAGTGGTATTTTCCAAATTTATAATGATGAAATTTTTAAAAGGGTAGAAGAAAAAAATTGTTAAGAAAACTGAGATGTTTAGAGGTTCTGCATTATGTGCAGGTGATTGCGTACTGATTAAAGGTCCTGTTCAAGATGGGAGTGATGACATCATCCGATTTCTTAATGATAATTCTTTTAGTTTCAAGATCGATCAAAGATAAGGTTGTTGCACTCCATCACAATGCAATGGTATATGGGCGTACTCTTGTGTCACGAGGAGTGTGGTTAAGTAAACCTAATACATTGATTAAAAATATGCAAAAGTGTGCAGGAAACGAATATAAGCCCGTAAATTAACTCTCTCTGGAAACAAGTAACAAATGGAAAATACAATCAAATCGTTTAAGGTTATAAATATGTGGAGGAGCTACTGCGCGTGCCACCGGAGCTCTTCGTTCGCCGTCATGAACCATCATCCGTGCACCTCTCCGCCATCATTCGTCCGGCAGCAGCAACTCTTCACCTTCTACGTTGGTTAACTCATTCGTTCTCTTAAAGAACACTAAACTAAACCGAAGTCTCCAAAATGGCCCCTCCCACTTTATGTCACCCAATCTATATCTCTATGTTTTAGCAGGGTTTATATTTACCAAATTTAATCAGTTTTAATAAATTAGTCTTTGTGGCATTTCGTCAAACATCTTGTAGGCACTATACTCACAAGCACCTTTTTAAACCTTGCGTGTAGGGTTTAATGAGGTTTCTGTATTGTATCTAGTATGATATTTGATATGTTAATTTGTTCACAGAAAGTGACCCCACCTGCAGAATTTACTGTAGTGAAAGGGGCACTTGAAAGTGGTGGGCCGGTTTTGAAACGGACGTATGAAGATGAGGAGATTAGTATATCCGTAATGCGAATGGTTAATATTCTCCCAGTAGTTGATCCTGCTGAAATTGATGCTGATGATGAGATCAATTAGTTGTTTCTTCATGCTGAGATATCGAAACGTGGCCAAGGGTACCTGTTGCATTTTCTGTGTGGGTTGTGTCCAGATGCTTTAGGAATTCACAAGGAAGAAACGTTAAGACATAAGCATGAAACCTCAGGGCTTCTTGAAGTTCCATCTAGGTACAATGGTCCTATTTTTGAGTAAGTCATTTCATACTGCAATTAGTAGGTAGCACTAATTACTAAAATACAATGACTGTAATCAGTATCCAAATGATTAACTAATTTTTTTTTTTTTTTTTTTTTTTGTAATAAACCAAAGCCGTTAATGACAGAATGAGGGATGCATTTCATGGTTACATCGAAAAGAGAGGTATAACCAATAGTCTGTTTCCTTTCTTACAAATTTGGCTTTACGTTAAGGATCATCGTAGACTCGTAGTCTTATGCATTGGTTCAAATCTGTCAGGATATGTGTTAAGAAAAGCAAGTAAGCTTTAACATCAATTTCACTTAGTTTGTCAGCTGAATTTGAGACATGTAACACTCGTTTTATTCCTTTATCGATGTGTCCTGCTTCAAGCTTAGCACATTCTAAAAATATCAATTTTTGGGAGAAAGGGTTCCCTTTAATTTCTCTATCTTTATGATATGTTTTACACTAGATTTCATAATAGGAATTCGTTTACCACATTATAATATTATTATGCATTTTGTAATCATTTCTTCTTTGATTTGATGCTACTTGTGTTGATTACTTGAATCAATTTTCAACATCAAAATAAGAGTATAAGAGCGAAAACAAAGTGTCATCACAAGTTTTGAATTTGAAAAGCATTCTATGTGAATTTTTTGAAAGTAACGATGGGCTGCGATTATGATATTTATGGCGGGCAACACTTGGACGTTATACTTTCTCTACGATTTCAATTAATTAATGGCTTTCCTAAAGTTAAAAAGAAAAATAAGTAATTTAGCTAAAGAGAAAGTAATTGATCTTTAGTCCTTGTTCTTGAAACGATGTTAAATATGACAATTGTATGTTGTATGGGTCGAAAAGAGAAATAATAATGTTTCGAAATCTAACAATGATTCTGTATGAGATGTATTGGGCATCTAACATGCTTGTTACTAAATTCGGAACATTGCACATCCATTCTTATCTTGTGAAAGTTAGGAAAACTAATGTTACGTAGTTTTCTGATTATAAAAAAATAAATTAAAATTTTTGTAAATTGATGAAGGTATCACTAGTGTCATTGCACACACAACGTTTTACTAGGTTTTGTAGTTGCCACAACATGTAGTTGTTCTATGATATCTCTTTTGTCTCTGCGAGTAATGACTGTATCTACTATACGACTGTCATACGTTGTACATGTATTCATCAGTCACACTTTGTAACTAAATATGTAACAAGTGTATAGTATTCAAATAATAACAGTCTGAGAGGTGAACTACCAATGCATCATCTATGAAACTTTGTTAGTCATTTACTCATTGTTCATGCACAATGATTAGATTTAAGATAAGGGTGGGGAACAATGGGCCATTCATATGTGCATCTTCAAGAAAGAATGTTTCATTTTTCTTTTCTTTTTTTCTTTTTTTTCCTTCTTTTTTTTTTACCATCAATTATAAGTGGGTGGGTGGTTGGTGGGTACTAGACTACTGGTAGGATTGTGCCAACTGTGAACTCCCAACACACTGTGAGCTTTAAATTATAAGAGATATTCGATCCCTTTTACCATCACTTTTATTTAATGGCTCTATTAGAGTGAACAGTCAATTTATTGGCGACTTGACTGTCACTTAGAGTCTAAATTGAACTCCATGCATGTTTAAAACCTATGGAAATTTGATTCTACCATTTTCATGGCGCCCCACACTTTATTTTCTATTTTTTTTTAACCTACTTTTTGGCATGAGGTTCATTCGAAAGCAATTTCTCTATTCATAGAACATTGAGAGGGAGGACTTTCTCTACTTTTGGAGCGTTTCATTTCAGGTGGAGAAATGACTTCTCTTCATTTTAGGATAGATGAAGGATTCTCTACATCTTATCTCTCACATACCCCAGTTTTGTTGTTGTTGTATTGGATCCCTTTTATTTGTATTACGTATGAGTAATGTTCGTGATTGTACTAGAAGGCCAAGGGAATCAGAATCAAATCAGGATGTTTGATCTGAGATGAATTAGAAATTTGTGTAAAGCTGATATCAAAGTTCTGAAGAAGCAACCAATCTTTCATGAGATCTACAATATGTAACAGGCGTTGCAGTTCAATCAAGCTGTTCGTACTTGTTATGCTTATGATTTGTGTGCTTAAATGTTTTATTATTCAATTTGGTTGTATTCGTAAGTGAATTGTGAACTGTGTGGGCTTTGAATTTGTGTTGATGAACTGTAATGTTGAACTCATAATATGTTGGTTTTGTGAATTTTAAACTTGAAACGTTAATCTTTTATGTTACTGATTTGTCTTGTTATATTTTACATTTGGTTATTTGTTAAATTGATGAATGGCGAACTTTAAATGTTGATTGTTCAAGTCATAAAGTGCAAAGCGTGGATATTTCATTAAAACTCGTTGTGTGAAACATATACATGAGTTAGTCGAGGTGGATCTTCAAGCCCTGGTTTTTTCTTTAACCCAAGTGTGGGTTAACGAGGTGAGTGACTTGTCGGACATTGAGCGGGTGACCTCATACGTGTTTTCTTTGGGGGTTTTAGCTTCCTCGAACTAGGCTATTTGGCGTGCCTCGAATTTGAATGTTAATGATGGTGGTGTGTCGTCTCAAGTCTCGTCGGGCAGTGTTAATTCAGGTGCGATGTTTTGTCAAGACATCTCCAGACCATTCAGGAGGTCCCTTCCGAGGTCTAGGTTGATCATGTCGGTAAGGATGTACCCGCTGTAGAGGTAAATGAGGGCATTGACACGTGTGATTTCGAGATCCCTTTTGGGAGTATACAAGATGTTTTGGCCAGTGCAATTTTAAAATACAAGTCCGTATTCGAATGGAGTGGTGTAGGGGATGCTTATTCTAGTAAGTCGTTTCATGGGAATGTTGGCAGTGCAATTGAAAAAATTGTTAAAGATGGAAATCCTAATGTTGTGGTTAATTATGGGATTACACTTGGTAAATTTGTATCATCTCCTGTGGATAAGGTGTTGAAAATGCATTATAATCTATTATTATTATCTATATATATAATATATAATAATATATAATATATAATATATAATATACTAATACATAAAAATAGTTAATAGTAGATGGCACCACCCGTAAATAACTTCAACTTTATCCCTAACTTCATAACCTCCTTAATCTACTTTCAATTTTCTACACTTTCCCCCCACACTTTCTAACTCTCACTTTATCAGTCCTATTTTCCAACAATTTGACCCCCTACTTTTTAACTCTTACTTTCTCAGTCCTACTTCCTAACAAACTAACAAACCGTCAACCGTTTTTAAAACACACAACGGACCAAACGTTTACGCGCGGTTCATCAATCCTATATATACTAATTGATAAAAATCATGAATACTACTATATATAATAATTGATAAAAATCATGAATAGTCAAGTTTTTCAACTTTATATTTTATTATACATATATCTATTAGACAAAAAACATGAATAGTTCCGAGGGTAATTGTAACGACCCGGCAAAATCGTCATTGACGGCGCCGTTAACTTAGGTCCCGTTGCGTGGTCATAGTCTCTATATGAGACGCGTTTGACCAAAATTATGTCGCATTCATTTAAAACGTACAAGACTTACAAAGTTTATTTTACCAAACAGATCGACAAGGAGTTTAAGTGTACAAAAGTTATAAAGTGTAAATGAAATAACTTGCGACATAATTAGTTTAAAATCACGGTTTGCTATAAATAGCGAAAGTATGTATGCTTAAAGTTTGAATCCAAAAGCGATATCCCTAGCGTATGCATGTATGCTTGACTCCAAGCAAGTAATCAAAGTGTGCGGAAGCATGTATCAAGTAGCCAAGTATGAACCTGAGAAACATATAGAAAACTGTCAACGAAAAACGTTGGTGAAATCATAGATGTAGTAATAAACGTTATTTTTGAACCACAAGATTTAGTATCTCCATAAAATTGATCATCCAAAAGTTGCATTCCAAAAGTTTGTTCGCGAGCACCCAATTATCAATGCTTAACATTCCTTCCATAGAACCCCATCACAATAGTGTTAGAACATACACTGTTTCTCGAAAATATATTTCATTCGTAAACGGTAGCGAACCGTTTGAATGAGGGTTTGTCAAACCCATATGGATCCATACAACATAAGTTCTCGCTTACACCCGGCAAGTGTAACTAATGATAATCGAATTGAGGATTTTGTTCTAAACTCGCTGTAGAATGTTTGTTTCATCGGACTTGTGTTCAAAACATAAAAGTAAGTAGTACAAGATGTAACAAAGTATATGTTTCTCAGCTCAAGATTTAAAAGTATAAAAATTGTTGAAAAGGTGGGACTATGATCTCACCTCGAGTGCACGAGTATAAATGTACTTCACAAAGTAAACGTGTGCATGATAGTTGCTTAGCCTTGACCTAAACAAGTAAGTTGTATCAATTAACCGATTACGACACAAGGTCGGGCAAAATGTGTTCAATTAGTCCTATGGCTCGTTACGACTCGAATATATAGCATGTGAGTCACGTTATCAAGTTTCATGCAAGAATCAAGTATAAAAGCACATTAGAACGATTGCATAAGTGTTTGTTAAGTTTGACTAAAAGTCAAACTTGGTCAAAGTCAACGAAAAAGTCAACATGGTCGGGTCGGGTCCCGAACTATTTTTCCGAGCTTAGAAATCATATATGAGCATGTTGGCCAAGTTTCATGTTGATCGGGGGTGCTTAGCATACTTAGAATTAAGCAAAAATTGACATTTTTGGGCAGTCTGCCTCAGATGCGCCGCATCTGAGGCAGATGCGCCGCATCTGCATCTGTTTCAGCAATTCTGGGGCAGTTTTCACTTATACGATTTCAACTTCAAACGATCATAACTTTTGACTCGTTAACATTCAAAACACATATCTTATATCGTTGGAAAGGTAATTTAAAGAGGAATACAACTAAACATATTTCATGAATTAGTTCCATCATTAACAACAATGAAAACCTCAATAAATGATCGTTAAATGTTCCAAATCGAAGTTTCGAGTTCATAAAACGCATTTCTTGACTCGGGAATCCAATTTACACATACGATACGCCGTTTTGAAGGTAATGAAACATACAATACAATTAAACACTTACCAACAATGTTTCATGGCATTCAAATCATCAAAAGTCTATTTTAAGAGCTATCAAACCCTAATCAAAACTCACAAAATCAATATTCATGTGTTTGAAGTTTTCTTAATCAACCTATACATCAAAACGAAGCTAGTGATACTAGTAACACAATTAAAACATGAACTTTAACAATTTAACAACATTTAATCACCCAAAACTCAAGATTAAGCACACCCATTTCAAATGTTCAAACTAGTTACTCAAAACAACAAATCGAGCAAACAAAACATGTATTCATGCTAGACACGAGCCATAGACACTAACTAACACCATTTCAAGTATATAAAATGAATTTAGAGAAATTTAGTGTTTTAGAAACGTTATCCAAACGAGATGAAGTTGGTACCAAAATGTAGAGGATGAAGAGAGGATCACGAATATGTAATTTGTTTTGTGATGAACTTCCTTGATTGAATTTAGATGATAAATCTTTGATGTTGGGGTTTGAGAGAAAATATGGAAGTAGCAAGAATGAGGGAGGTGGAATGGATGGAGAAGAAGGCCACTTTGACTATTTGACCTAGTCAAATTTTTGCCCACTTGGCAAGTTTAGTCCCTCAAGTTTTAAAGCGGGTGCGGGAATTAACCGAGCGAATATTTTAAAACACTAGAGTAAACGAGTGATGTTATAATTAAATAACGGGAATATTATGAACGTTAGTCAACGGAAAATACGAATTTAAATAACGAAAGATATTATTTAAAAAAAAAGACAGTGTTAAAAATAAATTTAACTCAAAAACGCGGGATGTTACAGTAATTTTGACTTTTCACCTTTTTTTTCAATTTAACTAAATTCCGTTTCATCAAAAACGCCCTCCACACTTTGTTCAAAAATTAAAATCGACCCCCAAAACAGGTGGGTAAAGTGTCAAATTAACATTTTCATAAAACATCTTAAATAAACTCCACTCAAATATTCAACGAGTCATATCTTCTCGCTTGCAACGAGTTAAATTTTTTCGGCACCATCGTTAAACTCGAAATAACTTTACGAACACATTGTCACTAACTATACGCAAAACGGACACTTTTTAAAAACCGCTAAACATTTGGGGTAATTTTCATACACGCTGATTTTTCACTCGCACGCTCCGTAACTATTTTCATCTATTAACAACAAACACATATGAGTCTTATTATTATTTTTTAATTATTTAGTATTTTTTAGATATATCTCAGTAAATCTTCTACTCTTAAATCATACGGAGTGTTAATATAAGATAACGACTTAATTGCGTTAAAATCTTAAAAGTCAACAATTCCATATCGAAACGCATAGATGCACATATATTGTTAATTTAAAATAATATTTAAATCTTTGACTTTTAGTTCGACTCGAGTTGCGCTTCAACGACAGATCGATAGCCACGAAATAATTTTACAAACTAAACACAATAAAATACATTGAAAATCGAACCCCCAGCGAGCGAGGGTTCGAAAACTAGTTTGGACAAAAGGCTTGTGATTTGAATAATAATTGTGGTGAGGACATGGGTATAAGTGAGGTCAAAGATGACAATTCGGTTAAGGATAAAAAGAAGACCGTGGCTATATTTGGGGATGGGCTTGGTGTGAATTCGGTTGTTTATAATGTACAATACTCGAAATAGATAAAGCACTTGAAGGTCAAGGGTTCGTCAATAAAAAAAGAAAATTAAACGATTGGTGTGGAGTGGATGCTTCTCTATCGATTGTGTTGGAGACGAGATATTTGTTAGATAATATGTCTAATGTTGCTATGCGTAACGGAGCGGGTAGGTTGCATTGTATTTGTTCGAACGCGAAGTGTGAATGTTTTTGCCCGGGCTGGTTCGCGCATTCGAGTAAATTTCGTGGGCTCGGGGTGATGAAATATGGTTCTAAAGGTACGGTAAAGCATAAGGTAAAGAAGAAGTTTGTGTTGGATAATTCGTTTAGTTTACGGGATAGTAGTGATGATGATGAATATGGGGTGCAATCCAAAATTCGTTTAAAGATGCTCAAGTGGACTGGTCATGCAAATGGTCTTATGTGGGCTCAGGACCGGGACGTTCTTTAGGAAAATGGGGTTTTTTTGAGGAGTTTAAAAAACACGGTTTTAGTCCTCATCTGCCGGTACCTAGTATCGGTGACGCGACAGGAAACGGTGTGACCTTTTCGTTAAAGGCTAGTGCGGGGAATGGTGTCGACACCAACTTTACTGGCGATGAGGTCATCGATTAGTGAGGCTTGGAATTGTTTTGTTAGCTACTACTTGTCTTTATTGATAGATTGTTTACTATATTCGCGTTTTTTCCATTTTGTAATTTGTATGTCGTGAAGTGTGTTGGCTCTCGGTGGGGTAAGGTTTAGTTAGCTTTAGTTCGAGTTGTGTCGTTATGTTTAGTTTACTGATTTCGAGCCATGTTTCCGTTTGTTTCTTGTTTCTCGTTTTCTCTTTTCGAGTAAAGGTGTTATAAAAAGTTTTCGTTATTTTGTCAGGAAAAAAAAAAGAAAGAAAGAAAACTATAAGGTAATTAATGTCTTTTTTTTTTGCTTAAAAAAACGAAACACAACGCTACAAACAACTAAAACTAAAGACATTTACGAAAACTAATCAAAAGAAAAGAAGGTGTTATTATTCAGTAGGCTTATAACTACCTTTAGTGGTGAACGTGTTATAATTCAGTAGGCTTATAACTACCTTAGGCTTATAACTACCTTTAGTGGTGAACGTGTTATAATTCAGTAGGCTTATAACTACCTTTAGTGGTCTTGTTCTTGACTGTAGGCTATTGATAATTAGAAGATAAAAGAGAGGGAGAGAAAATATTGATATTAATCGGTGTGTGTTCTTTCTTACATCCATCATCTATTTATACATAAGAATAATAACTGTATAGAATCAATCACGAGATATGAATTGTAAATTTGTCTCCTAAAGTTGAATTATTGTGGATAGAGATATAAATTGTCAAACATTGTTTTTGGCTTTTTATGATTATAATACTCCCACTTGGATGACAATTTTATTTCATTAGAGATCAACTAGTACTGCCTCGTTAAAAACCTTGCTAAAGAAAACCCAGTGGGAAAAAAACTTTAGCTAAGGGAAAAAGAGTGCAGCATGAGTTGACTCTCCCTCAAGTAGACATCGTTGAGCTGTTACATCCTTTTAACATGCCTAATGCCAATATTGTGAACATGCGCTCTGAAAATAGCAGTTGGAAGTGCTTTGGTGAAAAGATCAGCAGAGTTTTTGCTGGATTAAACATATCTCATTTCAATCTGGTTGTTCTTAATAAGATCTTGAGTGTATGAGAAGAATCTAGGAGGTATGTTTTTTGTTCTGTCACTTTTGATATACCCTTCTTTCATCTGTGCTATGCAAGCTGCATTATCTTCATAGATAGTTGTTGGACTTTTATCGCGTTCTAGTCCACAAGAATTAGTAATGAGCTGTGTCATTGATCTCAACCAAAAACATTCCCGAGTAACTTCATGTAATGCAATTACTTCGGCATGATTTGATGATGTTGCAACAAGTGTTTGTTTTTGAGAACGCCATGAAATTGCGGTACCTCCATTTAGGAACACATATCCAGTTTGGGATTTAGCTTTATGTGGATCGGATAAATAACCTGCATCTGCATAACCAACTAAATCTTATTTTGAATCGTTAGAATAAAATAATCCCAAATCAGCAGTTCCTCGAAGGTATCGAAATATGTGTTTGATTCCATTCCAGTGTCTTTTGGTAGGAGCAGAGCCGAACCTTGCCAACAAATTAACTGCAAAAGAAATGTTAGGTCTTGTACAATTTGTAAGATACATAAGAGCTCCAATTGCACTAAGATATGGTACTTCTGGTCCCAGGATATCTTCATGATCTTCACAGGGACGAAATGGATCAGTGTCAACATTAAGTGATCTAACAACCATAGGAGTACTTAATGGTTTTGCCTTGTCCATATTGAAACGTTTTAAAATCTTTTCCGTATAAGTTGTTTGATGTACAAGTAAACCATTAGGCATATGTTCAATCTGCAAACCAAGGCAATATTTGGTTTTTCCGAGATCTTTCATTTCAAATTCTTTCTTTAGAAGTTGAATGGCTTCATGGATCTCTTTATTTGTACCTATGATGTTAAGATCATCAACATAAACGGCTATGATCACATATCCGGAAGTTGTTTTCTTAATGAATACACATGGGCAAATAATATTATTGTTGCCAATACATTATCCTCATTCTGTTCCGGATTGTAATCCCGAATAAAAAATATAGGGTATACCCTTTGCTTATCAAGTAATCACTTAATCGTTTATACCACATGCGACCCAATTGTTTCAACCCATATAAAGACCTTTGTAACTTGATTGAGTACATTTCTTTGGGTTTTGCATTGGTTGCTTCTGATACCTTAAATTCTTCAGGTATCTTCATATATATATCACTATCAAGTGATCCATATAGATAAGCAGTCACAACATCCATGAGATGCATTTCTAAATTTTTAGAAACTGCCAGGCTGATTAAGTATCTAAAAGTAATTGCATCCATAACAGGGGAATAAGTTTCATTATAATCAATTTCCGGTCTTTGAGAAAAACCTTGAGCTACAAGTCTAGCTTTATATCTTGTAACTTTATTTTTCTCATTTCTTTTTCGCACAAAAACCCATCTATATCCCACAGGTTTCACATTTTTAGGTGTGAGAACGATAGATCAGAAAACTGAGCAATTTATAGAAAGAGGTGTGAAAACTGAGCAATTTATAGAACCTTTTCTGAAAAAGTACCCCATGCGATCGCATGGGATTTGTGCTTCAAGGCCATGCGATCGCATGGCACCCTGGGACAGCTCACAAATTTTTAACTTCTTGTTTGTCGACATAATTTTATATTATATATATAATTTATTTAATTTATATAATTAATTATATATTATATTAAATTCACATGCATAGTTGACTTGTAATTTTTGTTCTGATAAGTCGTACGTCATCACTCGACTTATGTCCCGGTTCCGGTTTTTCAAATGTCCTTTCGTACGCTGAGAAAACTTGCATTTTACGTTTCGTGTCACGTACCTTTGTCAAAATATAGCCTTAAATTATCCCTAAACTATACCACTCAAAGTATATCTTAAACTTTCGAGTATTTTAGTCATTTACTTTTATAAATCATCGTCTCGCTATTTGTTAATATATATATAATAACAAATCGTTTTATGACCAAGTTAATATATATTTTCAACATTCATAAACACGTTTTAAATATACGTCGCAATTTATTCATATAATTAATATTCCAACTTATCATATATATTCAAATAAATATTTAAACCAATAAGTTTAATGTACGGTATCAAATAATTAATACATTGTTACGTTTTCAAGTTATAGTATATATATATATATATATATATATATATATATATATATATATATATATGTATCTATATACATATAATTGTTGGCGAATTGTCAAGAATAACCGAAAGGTATTTGAATATATGAAAGTAGTTCAAAAATTTTGAGATTCAGTTTTACAGACTTTGCTTATCGTGTCGAAAATGTTAATCATACAAAGATTAAGTTTAAATTTGGTCAGAAATTTCCGGGTCATCACAGTACCTACCCGTTAAAGAAATTTTATCCCGAAATTTGAGTGAGGTCGTCATGACTAACAATAAAAATGTTTTCATGAGGTATATGTGTTGATAAATAGAGTTTTATCACCGTTGAATAATATGGATAAAACAATCCGATTATTCGAAGCATATGAGAGAAGTTATCATAAAAGAGTGAAATGAAAGATAGAGATTCGTCTTAACTCTTGACATATTAATGATTGATTTCCGTAATTTAAGGAATAGAAAATCTTCATAATCTAAATAAGATTTGATTCTTCGGAAATTAAGGAGATTAAGATCTTCTTTAATTAAATGTGTAATCTGCCTCGGTTGCTATGCCTGATATTTTACTATAAATTGACCTCTTCCGTTTCATTTATTTTCACCACTCCTATAAGCTTCTTCCTTATTTCATACTTCCTAATAGATTTTGAAAATGCTTAATCCAGTTCTGATTCTTGATATTTTCTTGGCTATCGTATCCTTCATTCTTCTTTTTTATCTACCACCAGAGGAGGTTATTTTCTTCTACTATTACCTTGGGGTTATAGTGTTTTTCATTCTCCCGTGTCTTTATATTGCTATACGCATTGATATACACAGATTGTAATTTCGGGGTTTTTATCGGGCTTTTTATTCTCCATTATATTTTGGAGCTTCATGCTTTTATTTTTCCTTCCCGACTTCAAGTCAAGCGAATAATGGTCCAGAATTCGTAGGTATAGAGTTTTGGATGAACATAGTTAATGTTCTAAGAAGGGAATTGTAATGGCACGATCTTGATTTATCAAATTACCAGAATATCCGGAAAAGACCGAATCATCAAGAAATATATTTTCTCGATATATTTAGAGATTATATAGAATGAAAGAGTTATGTAACATGGTTCATGATGAGGGTGGGATCTGTGAACCTTTATCACGTTCCATTAGAAACTCAGCATGACTTACTGTAATATAATCACGTTGATCAAGTGTCATTATATTATACTAATTCGTGCTTCAGTTCCCAACACTACTTCAAAACATTCATATTTTAAACTTGAAGGTTTCAGAATTTAGAAACTAAAATAGTTTCTTTTATGATGTAATACAGATAGCGCGAAGAGATGAATGATTTCAGATAAGAATAGTTATGAAGATATCTCCAGAAATATCGAGGATATTTATAATGAAAGATACGATGATATCTTAGAATTTCTAATATCAGAGTATGATGCGAAAAATCTGTCTGTGAAGGTTTAGAATGAGGAGTAAGGTGTTTCTAACGATTTTAGCAGACACTGAATCATTTGGATCCTTTGAATGTAGATTTCGTCCTTGTGATTTGTCCACAGCCTCCTTCATGGTCTGTTCAATCCGTTTTCCAGTTCTAAATCTTCTCTTTTTCTTAGCTTTACCACCTTACCATTCTTTATCATCAAACTTTTGACTGTTAAGGTCGTTTACAGTTTTTGCTGCTTCATCAGCATTGTTCCAATTTCAGAGAACTAGTTCATAGTTTAGGGTGTTTTTCAGAAACTTCACATTCGAAGTCTGTAAGTCTAGGAGATAGACATTATATGTTTATATATAACTGTTGGCGTAGAATTGCTGCAAAATTCGAAATGCTGATTGCTAATTCCGGTAGTTAGTATGGCAATTATCGTTACAAGATGTGGATGAGTACATGATAGGGTTTCAATGAGTATAAGGATTTTTCGAAAGATCAGGGATAAATGAAGTTGTTGGTAAATTTACTGCTAATGTGGTGGAACATGAAAGGTTCTCCAGTAACAAAAACGTATATGTCAAGGTTATAATAAGGCTAATCTGAAAAGTCGAGGTTGACTGGTTGGAAGTATAGTAAAACTGAATACTTTGAAAAAAGATTGCAAGATTATTTTCGGTAAAAACAACGCTAAAGGATCTTGCACGATTTTGAAGTCAAAGTATAGTTTTGAAAGATGTAGAGATCTAAGAATGACGTCACCGGTTCAGAGTTATGACTTGAATTCTGATCCGTCAATATCAGAATATGTAATTGAATTTGTATGAAATAATTGTGTATCACTGTGAAGATAGTGAGTATAGTTAATGATTTTTGAATCAAAGTTGAAGAATGTACAGTGTAACATATTAATTGCGAACTTAAATATTTCCCGGGTATTACCTACCCGTTAAAGATTTCACAATTAATACTTTGTACAAAAGAATTTTTATTCTCGTCTTTATGAAAATATATGTATGTATATTTTCTTCAGATGTAATACAGATTTAATGAGTTAATATCATATTAAGCTCATTTGATTTTCGGCTTGACTTAGAAATGATTAATCTCTAAAACATTAGAGATTACATAATATTCGCGGAGTATTTCACTAATGAAATCAATACTTCATTATTTATTCTTTTTCCTTGGTGAAGGATGTTGATTGCTCGGGGAATTTTTTTTTTTGAACCTTACAAGGCACATATGATGTTTTCTGAAAAGTTTCGAGTACATCGAAAATGAAAATGTAAAATCAATTATGTAATTGAATAATACACTTGGTTTATTATGAAATGGAATTCATTAAGTTGAAACAGAGATTGTAGTTAACGAAGATTAAGTTGTTAACGAAGGATGTACATCATAGCATATTAATAATATGAGTTTAACCGAGTAATATTTACCCTTTTTCAATTCATACATAATTGCTTAGTACGAAAAGATTTACGATGGTTTTAAAATTTATATATATAAGATATACATATAAATTCTTTAGAGGAAATGAGTTATTACTTCATAACTCATTGATACAATATACTCGTTGTTGATTCGTAATGATGTCCACGGTGCTTTCTTGAATTGACAGAGCTCGTGATGTTAGAGGCGATGTTGACAGCACTGACTGTGCTGGTATGGCTAAGGGTACTATTGATGCTATTTGTAAAACAAGTCTATCTTGTACCTTACGTACCATTCTTGTCAGGGTTTCTACTCTTCCTTCTATTACGGTTAGAACTGGGATAAATAATCTCTAAGATTTTAGAGATTACCTAATCGTCGTAGAATATTTCTCCGATGAAGTTATGAATCAATACTTCATCATTTATTGTTGTTGGTATCCCTTGGTATCTATGGTGAGTATGATGTTGATATCCGAGGTACAGATTGTGATGTTGAGGCGTGTGATGGGGATGTTGTTATTAGTGGTGGTAATGATACTGTTGGTGTTGATGATGGTGGTACTGTTTATGCTGATGGTGCTGCTGCTGGTGTTTGTAATCCCTGCACCATATTCTCCAAAGCCACTACCCGAGCGCGAAGCTCGTTGACTTATTCTATTATACTGGGATGATTGGTGGTTAGGACAAGTGGATGAATAAGATTTAGAATATTAGATATTACGTAATCGTTGCGAGCTGTTCTGGAAATGAGGGTGAAAATGGTGTTACGAACGGGTTCGCCGGTAAGTGCTTCAGGTTCTTCACCAAGAGGTAAATGTGGTGGATGGAAGGGATCGCCTTCTTCTTGTCTCCAATGATTAAGTAGGTTACGAACCCATCCCCAATTCATCCAGAATAGATGATGGCTAATTGGCTGATCCATTCCGGTTACACTGTCTTCGGAATTCAGGTGAATATCCATATCGGAATAGCTGTCAGAGTTTAATGAATTTGAACTAGATACGGGATCCATCTTGTATAATTAGGGAGATGATTTTTGATATGAATTAGATTATAGAATTTAGTTTGGTATTCTTCAATACATAATTTACATATGTATATATAATACCAAATTCCATAAATCACGGAGAAATTTTCGGAAGATGTCAAGAAAAGTTTACAGTAACAGATACGCTAAGATATGAATTTTGTCTATACACTATTCATGCAATCAATGCAGTAAAACGTGTCTAGACTTAAGAATGATAAGCATGTAATTTCCAACAAGAAATGATAAGCAAAACTTTTAACATGCAGACACGGTCGAAGTCCAGACTTACTAATGCATCTTAACAACTATCAGTTAGACACACTCATGCAAGACCTGGTTCGCTAGGACCAACGCTCTGATACCAACTGTGACGATCGCTCCAAATCCATATGGACGAACACGTCATTCATCGATTTCATTGCGAGGTATTTGACCTCTATATGATACGTTTTGTAAACATTGCATTCTTTTGAAAGGCACACCATAAATGAATATTTAAATCAAAGATTTTCGACATCTGATGATTTCTACATATAGACAATCACTGTAAATAATAGTTTACAATAGTACTTCCGTTAACAATGCAGTCAAAATAAGATACATGGTGATGATTTGGTGAATGCAATGTTTCCTTGAAAAATATGCCATGTACGACTCCATGCACATAGCTTGTCTAACATATAAGCAAACAGCGGAAGACTTCTAGAAAACCTGAGAATAAACATGCTAACAAGTGTCAACACAAAGGTTGGTGAGTTCATAGTTTTAGTGTTTAGCATAATCTGTATATAAAAGTGGATCACAAGATTTCAGTTGTTTCATCCAGAAATGTTTATCAAAAGTTTGTCAATAGATTCTACGTAACAGAGCACCCTGGTAACTAAGCTTTAACGTTATAATGATAAATACCCCATTCGTTTTAATACACGCAAACCAACGTGTCCTAAACTCAAATAACACACGTCCGTTAAAAGGCTAGCGCTCTAGCTCAGAAGGGGATGTCAAGTCCTATGGATTCATATACCGTTATTCGCGCCCACCAGTCCATATCCTATGTACTGGCAGTTACTAGTTACCAAAGCTAAGGTATTTTCGGTTCAAACTCGGTGTAGAATTAAGTATGTACTTGTATCCATTGCGTTTAAAATAAATTGCACGTATTCTCAGCCCAAAAATATATATTGCAAAAGCAATTAAAAAGGGAGCAATGAAACTCACCTTAGCAGCACATAAAGTTGTTCATCGTAATGTGACCGAAACTCGGAATATCAAATAATCGTAGATCTCAACCTAGAGAACATATGTTGGTCAATAAATGTCTATCAAGCTAGGTCAGGTCATAGTGTATCACAATCCTAATGCTCGATATCGACATACAAAAGTTATCCAATGTTGTTTCAAAAAGTCAATTTTGACAATAGTTCAACAAACGAGACGTACCTTATATAACGATTCATTTACTCGGTTGGTAATATTTAAAAGTTCACTTTATCAATCTCGTAAACAAGTTGTTTAAATCTTAATTGCAGATTCAAAAGCAATTTCAATTAACGTCAAACATAATTCAGTTGATCATATCTTTTAATCCGTTCATCGAAACTATTCGATATCTAAATGAAAAGTTATTGATTTTTTGCCAGCTTTCCAAAAACATGTATATCATATACCTTTTACCAGTAATATATATATTTAATTAGTGATTCATTATAAACTGTTTAACGACGAAATTTAGCATACAAGCATATATAAATATATATACTTGAGCACTAGACATGGATACATAATTAATATATAAAAGATAAGATATGAGTGCTTACGTATCAGTATTGAGATTCAATATTGTAGGAAATTATGTAGACGTAACGGAGATGATAAACACTAGGTTTAAATCACAAATATACCCCTGAACATTACCCATAACCTCCTTGGCAATAACCCATAATTTCCTTAGCTCTATCCCGCTTGAAAACCATTTTGAAAGTGACACACTCATAACCTCGTCGTAGTATTTTATGTATAATACTAATTAATAATATTAATAATAATAAGATTAATAATAATATTAATCTTAATAATAATAATAATAATAATAATAATAATAATAATAATAATAAATAAAATAAAATAAATACGGAGTAATATATGATTAGAGAAAGAGGTGTGAAAACTGAGCAATTTATAGAACCTTTTCTGAAAAAGTACCCCATGTGATTGCATGGGATTTGTGCTTCAAGGCCATGCGATCGCATGGCACCTTGGGACAGCTCACAAATTTTTAACTTCTTGTTTGTCGACATAATTTTATATTATATATATATAATATATTTAATTTATATAATTAATTATATATTATATTAAATTCACATGCATAGTTGACTTGTAATTTTTGTTCTGATAAGTCGTACGTCATCACTCGACTTATGTCCCGGTTCCGGTTTTTCAAATGTCCTTTCGTACGCTGAGAAAACTTGCATTTTACGTTTCGTGTCACGTACCTTTGTCAAAATATAGCCTTAAATTATCCCTAAACTATACCACTCAAAGTATATCTTAAACTTTCGAGTATTTTGGTCATTTACTTTTATAAATCATCGTCTCGCTATTTGTTAATATATATATAATAACAAATCGTTTTATGACCAACTTAATATATATTTTCAACATTCATAAACACGTTTTAAATATACGTCGCAATTTATTCATATAATTAATATTCCAACTTATCATATATATTCAAATAAATATTAAAATCAATAAGTTTAATGTACGGTATCAAACAATTAATACATTGTTACGTTTTCAAGTTATAGTATATATATATATATATATATATATATATATATATATATATATATATATATATGTATCTATATACATATAATTGTTCGCGAATCGTCAAGAATAACCGAAAGGTATTTGAATATATGAAAGTAGTTCAAAAATTTTGAGATTCAGTTTTACAGACTTTGCTTATCGTGTCGGAAATGTTAATCATACAAAGATTAAGTTTAAATTTGGTCAGAAATTTTCGGGTCATCACAGTACATCATGAACTTCAAAATATGAGAAACAAATAATGAATACATATTTCATCAATATATTACATTCAAAATATGTTATAAACGAAAGTACATAATAAGGAAACATATAGTAAAGTATAGTAAAGTAGATATGGTATAGATTGTAAATCTACATCCATTTATTTGATATGGACATATAATAGAAAATTTATTCATTAAAGTAGTCACTTGTTTGCTCAGTGATTTTTGTATCAAGGTCATCCACAAGGTTTGCCTCTTTTCCTTTTCCCTTTAGGGATTCTTGATATTGATTAACAGAATATTGATTTGTTTGACAGTTCTTAGACCAATGTCCAATTTTACCACATCGATAACAAGAATCTTCAATATTCTTTGAAGAGCTTCCTTCAACATTATGATTTGTGGGATTGTATGGTAGTTGAAATTTATAATTTTGTGGATTATTATTTCTTTGTCCATGACCACGACCACCGTAACCATTACGACCACAACCACCACCACGACCATTACCATAAGGGTGATTTCGAACATAGTTATGATTTTTATTATTGTTATGGTAATTTCCATGATGATGATTTTGGCAAATATGACCACGACCTCGCCCACGTCCTCGTTCAGGTGCATTTCTTTTTTTTATTATTATTGTTGTTAATAGCATTAGCGTCAGGGAATGCTAGCGCACCCGTAGGACGAGATTCTTGATTCTTCATCAGTAATTCTTTATTCACTTCTGCAACTAAGAGATAAGTTTGAAGTTTGGAAAAAATTTTGTAATTCTGCAATCTTAAATTTTTTTGTATAGTTATGTTTGCAGAATGCATTGTGGAGAAAGTTTTCTCCATCATATCAACATCACTTATTTCTTGACCACAGAATTGAAGCTTTGAACGGATCTTGAACATGGCCGAGCTGTATTCACTTACCTTTTTAAAATCTTGGAACCTTAGATTTCTCCATTCTTCCCTCGCATCTGGGAGTAATATTTCCTTTTGATTATCGAATCTACTCTTGATACTTTCCCATAAAACATGTGAATCTTTGATAGTGAGATACATATGTTTTAAGGTGATATCAATATATTTGCGAATAAAAGCAATTGATTTTAATTTATCTTGATCAGAACAAGTATTGTTTTCTTTTAAAGTTTCTAGAATACCCAATGATCCAAGATTTATTTCTACATCCATGACCCATGATGTGTAGTTTGTTTCCGATACGTCTAGGGCATCAAACTCAAGCTTTGATAAGTTTGACATTTTCTATTTTCAGAAAAATGAACAACATAAATTATAATCATAATCAATTTCTAATCATAGACAAATAATAAAATGAAATTAGAATTATTTTAAATTCATAAGTAGCAAACAACAGAATAATGGCATGATTACAAATGATAAAACCACAAGAACAGGATAGAATATAGGTTCACCCGGTGGTATATTAGCAACAATGATGATAGTTAATATGACTAATACAATAGAAAAATCATCTTTGTGTGAATCATCTTTACAAAAACCTTTGAGAGTGGTAATCTGAGAAAATGAAGATTGATTTGTGAAAATATGAAAACGGAGATGTTTATTTTATATTTGAAAAATATAGTCGTTGTAACGTCGTCAGTTGACGTTAACAACCGTAATATACTCGTTATATTAATAATAATTTTAATAAAAGAATTTTATTAGTATAAATATGATTACTATAAAATACATTTAGTATAAATACGTTTAGTATAAAATACGAAGATTAAGATAATAAACATATTATGCATAAATAATAAATTTAAGAATAAACGTTAGTATGCATGAAATAAATAATGATTAATTGCATAAGTAATCATAAATGTTAGATAACATAAATATAAATGTTAGTGAAGTTAATAAGAGTTAGATTACAGAAATATAATTCAGGCGGTATAACCGACCATATATAACATAAATATAAATGTTAGTGAAGTTAATAATAGTTAGATTACAGAAATATAATTCAGGCGGTATAACCGACCATATATAACATAAATATAAATGTTAGTGAAGTTAATAAAAGTTAGATTACAAAAATATAATTCAGGCGGTATAACCGACCATATATAACATAAATATAAATGTTAGTTATGATGATAATAATATTTAACTTACTAATAAATAATAGAAGATATCGTTAAAGAATTTCTTACCTTGATGAGTGATTTGTGCTTGCTTAGATAAACCTTGATTATACGGAGCACTTCGTGCTGATAACGTGTTATTATTCAGTATGCTTATAACTACCTTTAGTGGTGAACGTGTTATAATTCAGTAGGCTTATAACTACCTTTAGTGGTGAACGTGTTATAATTCAGTAGACTTATAACTACCTTTAGTGGTCTTGTTCTTGACTGTAGGTTATTGATAATTAGAAGATAAAAGAGAGGGAGAGAAAATATTGATATTATTAGGTGTGTATTCTTTCTTACATCCATCATCTATTTATACATAAGAATAATAACTGTATAGAATTAATTATGAAATATGAATTGTAAATTTGTGTCCTAAAGTTGAATTATTGTGGATGGAGATATAAATTGTCAAACATAGTTTTTGACTTTTTATGATTATAACAGAAGGCATATTTTTCCATCCATTGTTTTCCTTGAACAAACACAGAAAGTGTGTGCTTCATTTCGTAGCTTTTATTTTAGTCAATAAAATAAAGTACATAACACACAAACTTTGTGTGTCGTTGTTAGGAATTTTACACCCAAATAAGACCTGTTATTGATATTGATCACAATCACAACCCACAAACTACAACCATATCTCTCTCTGTTTTACTTGCCCTAAAACTGATCGTCCCCTTCCATTATCCTTATTTCCTCTACAGCCATTCCAGTCGATCTTAAAACCCAATCTCTCTATTTTATTTGCCCCAACGTTAATGGAGTCTGACGGTTTGTGGTGTGGTCCTTGAACGATTTCTGTTGAAGTGATCGATGAGTTTGGGTTCCAGTTCATTTTTGGTTCGGTAATCCACACATGTGATATGCGAATTTTGCTCATGTATTATCTGTTTTGGTTGTTATTTTTTTGTGTGTGCGAATAACTGAAGAATAACATTCACTGTTCAATTCTTTAATTTTTGTCATAATAATACTACAACTATTGTGCACCACGCATGTCAGAACCGGATAAAGTGTTGCCGATTTATTGATTTCTGTTCAGGTATTTCCAATTTTTTTTTTTTATTTTTTTTTTTATTTTTATTTTTTTTTTATGGTCATTTCATAACTGTTTACTGAATTCTATTTCGTTTGTAACGTAGTTAAAAATAAAATGAAATAAAATGTTGATTTATTGATTTGTCCTCAGGTTGTTTGCAGCTTCTTGCAGAAGGTTTAAGGTATTTCCAAATTTTATTTTGGGGATTTCATAGCTGTTTATTGCATTCTATTTCATTTGTAATGTTTTTTTTTTTTTTTTTTTTTTTGCTTTGATTTGTTTTCTATTATGTTGTTATTGATTGTGAGATTTACAATGACTTATGCATTTTTGGAGTGTAAGTGTGATAATTTGCTTCTTTTAAAATTAGACTCTCATTTAGAAGTCATTGTAAAATTATTTAACGGATATAATGCCAAATAAGAAAAGGCAAACGAAAAGTAATAATAGTTAATGTTCGCCTGCTGAGAGGTCAAGATGGCTTTGTTTTGTGCTGCTTAGTGTATTTGATTCAAATGTTATTTTATATGCAGAGGTGGTTCCTTTTTAGGGGGCATGTTACTACTTGTTACATTTCACTAACAACCAACCATTTGTTATATGTAGTGACAACGTTATACAGTTAACTTTGTGAAATGAACATGTGACAAACTTTGATATGGAAACATATGAATCACTGGAAAAGCCGGTAATAATCGTTGCAAGCTCATGCTATGTCCACGACTACAGAGGTACATTCTCATCCAAAGACCATGCGAATGTTCATTTCATTATAGAATGCTAAATTTATTTATCCGATGTCGGTAGCTTAGCAATGAAACCAGCTATATGAACCAACATTCACAATCCACGCCGTAAATTAAGCTATCACACTCCTATATATATTGGACATCCACAGTTATTCGAATCTAATTCTAATAAATATTCAGTCAACTTAGGTACCACTAGTGATAAACATATTTGCATTGAATTTTTAAACTGATGCAATTACTTAAATGCATAGTGTATCCACCACTCTTCTACAACTAAAATTACTACAAATACTTACTCTGAAATTACCAGCATGTTTTGGCTCTTGGGTCCCTACAAATAGATATTACAAATTAATGCCTTATTTTTATCTTGTTTGCCATAGTTATCCACAACTCACTCTACCCACTCTGTACCGAATTCAACCATAACTGTAGCACACACTATGATTACAAACCGTTGCAATAACCACATTATATTGCTAAAGATATACACACATCATGTAACTTTCAGGAACTTCAGTAACTCACTTCTACTTAAACTCAGTTGTTGAAGAATTCAACCAATCAATAAATGAGTAAGCAATTGTACGACTCAGCTATGGCTCACAACATCTATATATTGCATAGATTTGTCAGCAATTTTATCATTTCAACTACTCTTTTAGGCTAAAAATAATTAACATATGAATCTTTTAAATATGACAGATACAAAATGAAAGTTGCACAAAATTCGATGCTAGAGTCGACAAGGAACCATATGAGGATACATAAAGAAAGTTAAATAACAGAAATTCATTGGCAAAACTCATGGAGCAAAAACCAAAAAGCTACAAGGTAAATAGATAAATTATATACATATATATTATACAAAGTATTATACAAACCACTAACATCCAATTCCCTCTCATTCAGTATGAATACGTGTGAAGAAACAATTGGAATTGATATTAAAAAAGAATGTTATTACACCACTTGCACCCGATGCAAAAGAAAACTAATTGGAAACCCTTCAACATTGGAATGTCATGATCATGGCCCGTAGCTAAACCACAATTTCAGGTAAGTTCTATTTGCGCTTTATCAAAGGGATACTCACCATACAAGAGTTTCACAAAAACTCTTGTATGATCTCCAGTGGGTTTGCATCAAGTAAAATGCATCAAGTAAAATTTCTTAATTGGGGATACTAAAAAAATGAGCGAGCACACAAAAGTTGAAAATCAGGTTCCACACCAATTATTTTAGTGAAGTCAAACCGCATATCCAAAATTGCTAACAAGTTTCGTGATCTGACTCTCTGCCAAAGCACAAGACACGCGGATAAACTTCTAATGTTGAAGAAATAAACATAAACCCAAAATACATGGCTTTTAAATGTTGGGATACAACTTTACTGTTATCAACTTTAAAGGTTATAATGCCATCAATTAGTAAGGGATCAACAAGATTACGAGCAAGTACATTTGGTTCATTAAGGGTTATTGCATGTAACTCCAAAATTGCTAACAAGTTTCCTGCTCTGACTCCGCCAAAACACAAGACACGCGGATAAACTTCTAATGCTGAAGAAATAAACATAAACCCAAAAAGCATGGCTTTTAAATGTTGGGATACAACTTTACTGTTATCAACTTTAAAGGTTATAATGCCATCAATTAGTAAGAGATCAACAGGATTACGAGCAAGTACATTTGGTTCATTAAGGGTTATTGCATGTAACTGACAGTCACATTGAAGCCAATGCTAGGCCTCAAACAACCTAAGCCTCCTTATTCTCCTAACCTCACTCTCAAGAGTTTTTTTTTTTTTTTTTTTTTTTGGGTAAGCGAGGAAATCCTCCTATGAATGAGCACATTGGCTCCCCCGTAGAAGGTAAAACCTCGAGTAATCAAGCCCCCCGAACGCGAGACGTGGTACCGGGTGAATTGCGCATTATATGCACCCTCTAGTCACACTCTCAAGAGTTCCATTATCATATATTTGAAATGGACCCAAATAGGACCCATAATCTTGAATTAAAGTAACTCTACAATGTAAATAGTCCGCTTAATATTTCATAATATACAATTTGTATAAAGGTTCTTTTGTATCATTCATAGATAACACTCCAACAAAATCAACCTCAGTGCACTTCACTTTTTACCCTTTCTTTATCACCAAATCTTGCCTTATTAGTGAATCATAAGAAACATAAGGAGACATGTAAGGCACATTATCATAAACCTTTATGCTAGTAGCTAGAGTAAGCCTGTCAAGCTTATATTTCTCCAATAAATGCATATGACCAAATTTGGAAACAAACAAACCAGTCATTTTCTTTACCTATTGGTACCAACATTACTGCAATCAATGGGCTTCCATTGCCTAGTTTCAGTTTACCGTCAAGAACAGCGATGCGTAACGTCATCAGATTAACCACATTGGTGTTGCAAATTTGATATCAGGTAATCACAATCACAATGGTTTCAATCCTAGAAGTTACGCATTATCGTTCTTGATGGTGATTGTGTTCCCGGTGAAAGAATCCCTGTATTTGCAATACTTTTAATCCCAAATGGTCGTAAAAAAGAAATGTTGTTTTCCTCAGAGTTGGGTATGATCCATTTATCGAAGAAAAATGAGTTTGACAGGCATATTCTAGTTAGTAGCTTAAAGGTTGATGATTATGTGCCTTGCATGTCCCTTTTGTTTCTTACGATTTCACTGGTAAAGTAAAGTTTGGTGAATTAGAAAAGGCAGAAAGTGCATTGAGTTCGATTTTGTTGGAGTGCATTGAGAACCTTTCATACAATTTGAGTTTTTTAAAATATTTTGTTGACAATTTACATTCTAGAGTTATTTTAATTCTGCGTTATAGTTCCTCTTTAGGTTCATTGCAAATATATGATAATGAAACTCTTGAGAGTGGGGTTAGGATATTAAGAAGAAAGCTTAAGTTTTTTGAGGCAATACAACGTCTTCAATGTAACTGTGTGAGTTAGATTGTTCCCTTCTATGAGTTTCGGATGAAGGAAGAGGTGGCATTCCTTCTTCTCTGGCTGGTATACCTTTGGATTCCGATACTATCTCAAGTTCTATGGTCTTTGTGGGAAGACTTGAGAAATGTACTTGGCATATGCTGTATAGTGTTTATGGAAAAGAATGTGAGATCTTCAATTAAAGTTAGTTTTTGTTTATTCGTAAGTGCGCGTTTGTGAACTTCTCTTCATTCTGCACAGTCTTGCGTGTGTAATCTGAATAGTTCGACCATGTTTGGAACGCCAATCTATGCTGGGTGGCCTAAGCGCCATACGACCAATTCTTTTTCTTGTTGGAGATTGACCTTTACTCCCAAACGAAGGTATCTTAATCTTTTTTCTTAACACTGTTGTTGCTTGCCTGTGTGTTTGGAGGAGAAGCTTATACTTTTTTGGAGGAGAAGCTTATACTTTTTTTTTTTTTAAAATTAAACGTAAGGTAGTGGTTGTTCATGTTTGTAACTTTGGTCAGTTTGGGTGTATAATGGTATGCGTTGAAATTTAGCTAAGATTCTTGCTCCATCCCATGATGCGGATGATTTTGTCCTAATTTCACCTTTGACGGGAAAACAAAACCATTTTTAGGTATGCTTGGCTTGAGTTTCGGGGTGTTTCGGTTAGCTTCTCTTCGGGGATTAATACCAAAATCATCGGTGACCATTTTGGTGACGTAGTATCAGTGGCTAAAGCCTCGGTTTCACTTGGTAATGTTGGATCATTATTCGATTTTATCTAGAAACAATCCGTGAAGCATAGTCACGAGTTAACTGATGTAGTCTTACAAAACTCGGGCGAAAGTTATAACGTGCAAGTATGGGTGAATGAAGTGAATAACCACACTGGCATCATATGGTTGCATTGTGACGGGTATTCTATGGAGTGGCTAGCTTCCTTGAACCAAGAGGTATGGCTCAGTGATGATGTAGTTTGTGGGGTTGTTAATGAGGTGCAGCTGGATGTCGTCCTTCCACCTCCTTTGGAGTTTTATTCAAATTGTATCGAAAACATACGAGTTGCCCTTCGTGAGGCCGGAGTGGACGAAGGGGCTCTTGTGAATGGTTTTGTTGAAGACGTTGATGACTTGGAGGAGTTAGAGGTTGGTGGTGTCGATATTTTGGATATGATTAATCAGGATTTAGGGCCGAAGTCTGTTACGGGGTTGAAGTTGAACTCGTCATCAAAGGAACCATCTGTTGATGTTGGTGTATTGGAGGGTGATATTTAGTTTGGTAGCATACATGTTAATTCTAGTTCTGTGGATCCAGGTGCACCCATGTCGTCGAAGGTAGTGTCGGATGTTAATTCTCTTCCTGGTTCAGTGTCGAATGTGGGGAATGGTGAGGGAAGGAAGTATTGTGCTTGTTCAGTTAAAACTTGTAATGTTTTTTGCCGTGGGTGGTGTAATAAATCTCATAATTGTCGGGCACCTTTGATGTCATCCAAGGTTATTAGCTCTAAAGTTATTAATGGCGAAGGTACTAAGGACTCATTTAAGTGTAAGAGAAAAGCAGGGTTAGTTGACTCGTTTTGTTTGTAGGACAACGATTATGATCTCGACTTTAGGGAGACCGTTCAAAACTTATTTAATGATGCTCCGGTTGTTGATCGTCTCGGTGATTCTAATGGATTGGTTTCAAATGTCGGCACCTCGTATTCATCTCCTCCCGGAGGCTCAACGCTTTTCTTTTTTTACTCGTGCTGGGAAGCCGGTTAATTACAAATAGGTGGAAGGAAAGTTGTTAAGACCAATCACAAAAATCAAGAAAGCTACACATGTGACGAACTCCAAAAAAAACATTACAAGTTTATGTTTCAGGTCTATAGTGGTAGTGGAAGTCCAAAAGTCTGCGAACTCAAAAAGAAATATAGGGTACGATAACAGCGGCAAAAATGGTGGGAATGACAATTCAAGCAATGATGGTAGTGGAAACTCAGGTACTGTTTATGTTTCCTTTTAGTTAACGGTTTGAAAGAAGTTTTTCTCTTGCATATAATCAATCAAATATATATGTATGTGAAAGGCAATTGTTTTCATATATATATATATATATATATATATATATATATATATATATATATATATATATATATATAGTTAGTTAGTTTATGTCTCTTTCATTTGTTGAATGATTTATATTTATATAGACATGGATGAAATACAAAGTTGTTGGACAAAACAACCTGTTGTATGTGAGATCCCAGAAGCAGCATCTTTAAGTGATCAAAATAGTTGAGAATGAATCTAGACAGCATTTCACATGTGGGTGGAATACATCTAATGTTGTGAAGATATATAGATTTCAAAGATAACACGCGCATTCAGATGAATATTTTTCATTTATAAAGGCTCGAGTGAGGTCAGTTATTTTCATTACGTATTATTTTCTGTCACACATATATCATATCACCTTTGATTCAGAATGTCGTAGAGACATGAACAAGATGTGATGGTTATAAGTTTGAATCTCACTGTTTGAGGTGGCAAGATGAGTGGGTTGGGTAATGGACCTCACAATTGGACCCTCTTTTAGTTATGAGTTTACCTACAAAAACACTTTATTTCTAAAGAAAATCAACTTAAATTTTTTAGTTATCAGTTTACCTACACAATAACCATTGTTTGTTAACCTTTTTCCCCTGAACACACAAGTTTAACAAAGAATGGTTATTGTGTAGGTAAACTGATAACTAAAAAAATTTTAGAAGTTGATTTTCTTTAGGAATAAAGTGTTTTTGTAGGTAAACTCATAACTAAAAGAGAGTCCAATTGTGAGGTGTGTTACCCAACCTACTCATCTTGCCACCTCAAACAGTGAGATTCAAACTTAAAACCATCACATCTTATTCATGTCTTTATGACATTCTAGATCAAAGGTGGTATAATATTTGTGTGACAGAAAATAATACGTAATGAGAATAACTGACCTCACTCAAGCCTTTATAAATGAAAAATATTCATCTGAATGCGCGTGTTATGTTTGAAATCTATCTTCACAACATTAGATGTATTCTACCCACGTGTGATGTGCTATCTGGATTCATTCTCAACTATTTTGATCACTTAAAGATACTGCTTCTGACATCTCACATACAACAGGTTGTTTTGTCCAACAACTTTGTATTTCATCCATGTCTATATAAATATAAATCATTCAACAAATGAAAAAGACATAAACTATATATATATATATATATATATATATATATATATATATATATATATATATATATATATATATATATATATATATATATATATATATATATAGGGAGGTTCAATACAGAACTAACTAATGTGCACAAAAATACACTTGTGCACAATGGTACACATTGAATAAGTTTGTATTTGTGCACAAAAATACACTTGTGCACAATGATGCACATTAAAAAAGTTATGTATTGAACTTCTGGCTATATATATATATATATATATATATATATATATATATATATATATATATATATATATATATATATATTTGATTGATTATATGCAAGAAAAACTTCTTTCAGACCGTTAACTAAAAGGAAACATAAACAGTACCTGAGTTCCACTACCATCATTGCTTGAATTGTCATTCCCACCATTTGTGCCGCTGTTATCGTACCCTATATTTCTTTTTGAGTTCGCAGACTTTTGGACTTCCACTGCCACTATAGACCTGATATATATATATATATATATATATATATATATATATATATATATATATATATATATATATATATATGGTAGTAATCCCATGAGAATGTTCTTATTTTAAGAAATGGTGAGAACACTTTTTAACCACATATTTTATCTTCTACTAATGGGTACATGAGTAATTTTTAATCTTTTCCTGAAAAATAGTAACATAAATTTTAAAGATCAATAAAAATACTTAAGGAGTATTAGTTCCTCCAATTTAGGCATCCAATTTTTTGAGTACAGATCATCATGACATCCAATTTTCAAGCATCCATATTTCATCATTCTTTATGTATTACTACGTATGCGTAATTGCGTTAAGTTATACTATTAAGTCACATAAACACTGAAAAAGGTAACTACATCCACATGAATATGCATCAAATTACATGGCTATGCAATTTTACAATGTGATCGGATAACGAGGTGATGCAATCAAATAATTACCGGATGCAATTGAATACGACGTAATGAAATCGAGCAGGGGATGCAAACACACTCGTGTCGTGTTTAACATTTGGGGATGCATATGCGTATTTCTAAAATGCATGCGTATGAAAATATGTATAAAAATATTAGTTCTGTACTGGATGATTATTAAAATTCATATATGTTTGAAGTTATGAATTTTTTATACAGTACCGTCAACTAATTAGAAAGAAGAATACAACGATTTTAAACAACGATTTTAAACTTTGGAGGATGTTGGTGCTCGTGGAATTCTTGTGAATTTCGCAAGGTACGAATGATGTTTTTTCCAGAAAGTTTCGAGTACATCGAAAATGAAAGTTTACAATTAAACATGTATTTGAATAATACACTTGGTTTATTATGGAATGGAATCTATTAAGTCGAAGCAGAGATTATAGTTAACGATTGTTAAGTCATTAACGAAGGATGTACATCATAGCATATTAATAACATGAATTAACCGAGTAGTTAAGATTCACACGTAATAGCTTAGTACGAAAAGATTTATTTTGATCTCAAAATTCATATATATATAAAATATACATATAATTTCTTCAGATGGAATGAGTTAATACTTCATAACTCGTTGATACGATATACGCGTTGTTGATTAGTGATGATGTTTGCGGTGATTATGGATCTGGTGGAACTTGTAATGTTGTAGATGCTGACGATGCTGACGGTACTGACGGTGCTGGTGATGCTGACGGTACCGTTGATGCTGCTGGTAAAACAGATCTAGCTTGTAAATCGTGCACCATTCCGATCAGGGTTTTATTTCATCATTTCTATTCGCTCATTCATCTGGTTTAGAACTAGAATAAGTAATCTCTAAAACTTTTAGAAACTACATATTCTTTGCAGAATATTTCTTCGATGAAGTTATGAATAAATACTTCATCGTTTGTTGTTGTTGGTATTCCTTGGTATCTATGGTGCGTATGACGTTGATGTTCGAGGTACAGATTGTGATGTTGAGGTGTGGGATGCGGATGTTGTTGTTGGTGGTGGTAATGGTACTGTTGATGTTGATGATGGTGGTACTGTTGATGCCGGTGATGCTGCTGGTGCTTGTAATCTTTGCACCATATTCTCCAAAGCCACTACCCGAGCGCGAAGCTCGTTGACTTCTTCTACTACACCGGGATGATTGGCGGTTCTGACGAGCAGATGAATAAGATCCAGAATTTGAGATAGTATGTAATCATGACGAGATACTCTGGAGATGAGAGAGAAAATGGTATTACGAACAGGTTCGCCGGTAAGTGCTTCAGGTTCTTCGCCAAGAGGGGAATGTGGTGGATGGAAGGGATCACCTTCTTCTTGTCTCCAATGACTAAGTAGGCTACGAACCCATCCCCAATTCATCCAGAATAGGTGATGGCTGATTGGTTCATCCATTCCGGTTACACTGTCTTCGGAGTTCAGGTGAATATCCATATCGGAATAGCTGTCGGAGTTTAAGAAATTTGAACTAGATACGGGATCCATCTTGTATAATTAGAGAGATGATTTTTGATATGAAATAGATTATAGAATTTAGATTGGTACTCTTCAATACATAATTTACATATGTATATATAATACCAAAATTCCATAAATCACAGAGGAATTTTCGAAAGATGTTAAGCAAAGTTTACAGTAATAGATATGCTAAGATATGAATTCGTCTGTACACTATGTATGCAATAAATGCAGGAAACGTGTCTAGACTTAAGAATGATAAGCATGTAATTTCTGACAAGAAATGATAAGTAAAACTCGGTAAAAACAGATACAGTCATAGTCCAGACTCACTAATGCATCCTAACAATTACCAGTTAAACACACTAATGCAAATTCTGGTTCCCTATGACCTCAAGCTCTGATACCAACTGTGATAACCCGTCCAAATCCCTTTGGACGAATACATCATTCATTGATTTCATAGTGAGGTTTTGACCTATATATGATACGTTTTGTAAACATTGCATTCTTTTGAAAAGGCATACAATAAAATATATATTAATCCAAGATTTTCGACATCTGATGATTTCTACGTATAGACAATCACCGTATATAATAGTTTTTAACAATACATCTGTTGACAATGCTGTCAAATAAGATACATGGTGATGATTTTGTGAATGCAAAGTTTTCTCGAATAAAGCATGTATAACTCCATGCACATAGCTTGTATAATGTATAAGCAAACAGCGAAAGACTTCTAGGAACCTGAGAATAAACATGCTTAAAAATGTCAACACAAAGGTTGGTGAGTTCATAGTTTTAATGTTGCGCATAATCTGTATATAAAGGTGGATCACAAGATTTCAGTTGTTTCATCCGAAACGTTTATCAAAAGATTCTACGTAACAGAGCACCCTGGTAACTAAACTTAACGTTATAATGATAATTACCCTATTCGTTTTAATACACGCAAACCAACATGTCATAAACTCAAATAACATACGTCCGTTAAAAGGCTAGCGCTCTAGCTCGGACGCGGATGTCAAGCCCTATGGATCCATATACTATTATTCGCGCCCACCAGTCCACATTCTATGTACTGGCAGCTACTAGTTACCAAAGTTAAGGGATTTTCGGTTTAACTCAGTGTAGAATTAAGTATGTACTTGTATCCATTGCGTTTAAAATAAATTGCATGTATTCTCAGCCCAAAATATTTAAAGCATTTAAAAAGGGATCTATAAACTCACCTTAGCAGCACATAAGGTCATTCACCAAAATGTGACCGAAACTCGGAATGCAAAATAACCGTAGATCTCAACCTAGAGAATATATGTTGGTCAATAAATGTTTAACAAGCTAGGTTGGGTCATAGTGTATCACAATCTTAATGCTCGAGACGACATGCAAAAGTTAACAAAAGTCATCTCAAAAGTCAACCTGACCTAATGTGATCTTTAAATCTATACATGTTTATTATCATAGTATAAGTCTTGATAATTGAACGAATTTATAGTTTATCAAACTCAAAATATTATTTATTTCAGGAACTATATTATATTTGAATTATCATGGCAATCAAAAATATTTTATTATTTCACATAGCTTTCCAATACTTGTAAAATCAGATTATAGTGTTTATAAAGCTTTAAAACATGATAAGACAGTCAACTTTGACAATTCTTCAACAAGACGAGACGTGCTTTATATAGAAATTCATTTACTCGCTTAGTAATATTTGAAAATCCAATTTATTAATCTCATAGACAAGTTGTTTAAATATTATTTTACAGTTTCAAATACAATCTCAATTAACGTTAACCATAATTCAGTTGACCATATCTTTTAATCCGTTCATCGAAATCACGCGATTTCTAAATGAAAAGTTAATAATTTTTCGTCAGCTTTCCAAAAACATGCATATCATATACTTTATATCAGTAGCATATATATCAAATTCGTGATTCATCATAAACTATCTAACGACAAAATTAAAGCATACAAGCATGCATAAACATATATACTCGAGCACTAGACATGGATACACTATTAATATATAAACGATAAGATGTGAATGCTCATGTATCAATATTGTAGGAAAGCACGTAGACGCAACGAAGATGATAAACACTAGATTGACCTCACAAGCATACCCCCGAATCATACCCATAACCAAGGTTGTAAAAGTCGCGAGTCGGGGACGCATCGGTCGAGACCTAAAAAGGACGCGTCGGCCGAGTCGGGGACGCATCGGTCGTTGACCAACGTTGACTTTATTGATAATTTCTTAAATATATATTTATATATGTATAAAATAGTTGATTCTGTACCATAACTTTCTTAAATAAGAATTTGAAATTAAATACAATCAAACTTCAAACTTAATTAATGTTACCGAGTACATAATCAGTAAGGACACAGAGAAAAGAGCGGCTCAAAAAATGAAAATGTACCCTAATTTTAAAACATATCACATCTTGACAAAAATTTGAATGATTTTGACCGTTTTTGACCAACTTTGACCGTCTTTGACCGAACTTTTAGCTTTGACCGTCTTTTGAGTCGTTTTCAGAAAAAACGGGACGGAGAACCAAAAAAAAGGACGCATCGGTCGAAAGTCGGCCGACTTTTACAACACTGCCCATAACCTCCATAGCTATAACCCGTAATTTTCTTAATTCTTTCCCGCTTGAAAAACCCATTTTTATATTACTCAAACAGCACTCCGTCGTAGTATTTTATGTATAAATACTAATAATAACACTACCAATTAATACTAGTACTTATAATAATAATAATAATAATAATAATAATAATAATAATAATAATAATATTATTATTATTATTATTATTATTATTATTATTATTATTATTATTATTATTATTATTTAATAATTTTAATAATAATAATAATAATATTATTATTATTATTTTATATATATATATATATATATATATATATATACTGAAAGAGATACCGAAAGAGAGAATGAAAATGAATGAAATCAAACACAGACGAGCTCGTTTTATAATCATTCAGCCACCAACCACCCCATGCGATCGCATGGGGTTTGGTCTTCATGTTCATGCAATCGCATGATCTCGATACACATCTCATATTCACGTAAAAACCTTGCCGACACTCATAAAATAATATTATATATAAATATTATATTTAATTCATATAATTAATTATATATTATATTATATTCACGTGCATAGTTGACGTGTAAATTTAGTTCCAATGACTTGTACATCGTCACTCGACTTATGTCCCGGTTCCGGTTTCTCGAACGCATTTTCGTACGCTTAGAAAACTGGTACTTTATGTTTCGCGACAGGTACCTTTATCAATAATTAGACTTAAATCAATGAAAACTAACCCACTCATAATGTATCTTATTCATTTGAGTATTTTGGTCATTTGCTTCTTTTAATCAACGCCTCGTTATTTATCAAAGCATATTTAATAATATTAGTTTAAATCAAAACGTTTTATGACTAAGTTAATATATATATATATATATATATATATATATATATATATATATATATATATATATATATATATATATATATATATATATTCATTTAGAATTATAAATTTATACATAATATATATGTTTGAAATATTTATCTAATAATATAATATTTAGCTTTTCAAAACTAAATATATTTCAAAGGTCATTTTAAAATCGTTTAACTAATAAAATTATTATAGCATATAACATTTATATTTTAAAACATACAATTGATATAATTTAATCATGTATCAAATTCTCACAAGTTAACTTATCTAAATATCAATCGAATCAAACAACCAGTGTTACTATCGTTTATTTAACTAATTTGAAATCATATACATTTTCAATATTCATAAACACGTTTTAAATACACGTTGCGAGTTATTTATATATTTAATTCTAATCTAATAATCAATATCCTATTGTATATATTCAAATTATGTTATTTGAACAAAACATTTTTATAATCAAAATCTATTGAATCGAAAAACGTTTTCGCACGTTTGAAAATAGATCAATCGAATATTATAAAATTCAATTCTCCAATAACATTTGTCTAACTTTCGTTATTTGTCACCTTATGCCTACTTGTAGATCACTTTACCATTTATTCCGAATACCGTTAAAAAGAAAAGGTTTCCTAAATCAAAGTGGACCTCTCAACAGAGACTCGTAATAATACAATGTATCTGATAAATCAATCTTTTGATATTATCTTCTAATTCCATCGATAAACATATTGAAACAAATACGTTCATGTAAAGTATTTTACGTTTAATACTTTGTTAATATCCTCAAGTTATAATATATATACATATATATATAATCATATCCATTTATATAATGGTTCGTGAATCGTCGGAATTTGGTCGAGGTTAAATGAATGTATGAACACAGTTTAAAACTCTTGAGATTTAACTTAACAAACTTTGCTTATCGTGTCGGAATAATATAAAGATAAAGTTTAAATTTGGTCGAAATTTTCCGAGTTGTCACATATTACTTCTTCGAGCGTTTTCCCGCCAAAATAAAAACATTTATCACAAAATGTCTTTATTAAATGTTCATATTTTCATCTAATCTATAATGTTCGTGAACAAAGTTTTTTCAAAAAACGGAAAACATAAAAAATTTGCTTCCCCCCGCTTGGTTACTTCTCCCTTGATTCTACCACTATATATATATATATATATATATATATATATATATATATATATATATATATATATATATATATATATATATATATGTATGTATTCAAAAGTTCAAACGAGAACCACAAAAAAGACGAGAACTGCGAGAACTTTGAATTTATAAAGATTTTCATATGTAACTACACACACACACACACACACACACACACACACACATATACTAGATTTAAGAGCTCTGCGTTGTACGGGAACTCCTAATCAAACAAAATGAAAATTTAAATTGTTATATTAATTAATTGTATAATAAAAGTACAAACTCGTACCTATCTCGAAATATTATAATGTTTATTGCAACCAAATTATTAGTAGTATTAAGTATTATAAGTACTATGTTAATGTAGTACCTATATTGTTTATTGTGACCAAATTATTCGCCAATACTCAAGATTTAAGAGCTCGTGCGTTGCACGAAGCTAAAAAAAACAGTATTCGAAAACGTTACAAATTGATATTGATTAGCTTATGATACAATAACAATGACAGCACCTTTCATTATTTATAATATTAGTATTGAAACAACCAAACACAAACACACCGCAACATCGCGTGGTCGAATTAATGAGTGTGCTACACCTATTATTGACGTCTTCATCCTACACACATGTAAATGAGTAAGAATTAATACGTAGAGCAATAAACATCCATAAGATAACCTCTTTTGTCATACCTTTACTCTTTAATAGCAAAAGTCAAAATGACAGTAAACATACATTAGGGATGACCTCATTATAAGGACACTAAATTGATAAACCACATTATAAGGACATTAAATTAATAACTTTCAATAATATAAGTAGCTAAGTATTACAACTGTAAATAGCTAAGCATAGTCTCGGATTACCTTTCAGCATAAAAAAGACTTCACAAGGCAGAATCAATTTCAAGATACACCTAAAAACAACACAATCAAACAATTAATAATCGATTTCAACATGGATGACCTCATCTTTTTTCTACCTCCACTACGTATCCTAATCTTAATCTTTTTCGAGATCTACATGTTCTTAATCTTTTTTCACCTCAATGAACTTTGACTTTCAATTATCGACCTCGTGATCCTATAACAAAATAAGAAAATAACATAATAAAAAAGATTCTTAAGCAACTACTTTTTACAGAAAATATTTCAAAATAGATATATTCATAATTAACCAGATGGAATATACATGTGTATCATGAATATAGCACATAATCCCTATTAATCCCCATAACTTTCAAAAACTCGTTTAAATCGAACTACTCATAATAACTAGAGACTTAAACTTTTCAAGATTTATCAAATACAACAAAGAGTCAAACTTAAAAGGTGAATCCTAATCATACCAAAAAATAAACATTCAAGCCTAATAAATAATAGCAAATCTAAAAGATTCAAACTTTGAAAAATGGATATAACATGAGGATGAATATACATGCTGCTAACTTTTCCAATATTCAATACCTTCAATGACCATGGTAGATTCAATGACAACGATCAAAGGAAGAATAATATTAACATCAGAGGGGTAAATAGCTATGTACGTAAATGATGTATAATGTTTGTGGCTTGCAACTATCCAGCAAAACCTATCTTGACCTTTTATATGATCTAGACCCGCCCATTTTGTCCCTCTAATCACATTTTGAGAAATGATTAACTACGATGTGGCTCGTAAGGCTTACTTTTATTGGATCAAGTGGAGGGATGATACTCCTCTCTTGTGAGCTCGTTTTGTGTACCTTGTTTTTTATTTATTTGTTGAAAGACCTACTTCAGGAGCTCAACATCGAATAGTTTTATTTTCATTTCTTCAAAAAACGAAAGACTCAACCCGTGATTTGAAGGCTGCAATCATGGTACAATGAGAATACAAGTCTTTTCTGAATTAAGTTAAAATGTGGATCGATTCTGAAATGTTTGATTAGGATTTAGTTGACAAATTTTTATTCTATGGTCAACTGCAACAGTGAACTTAAAATTCATCATAAGAAAACATTAACAATGAGCACTTTGTAATACAAATTAGATTGCATTGTCAAGACAAAAGGGGGCAAATGCAAATGATCATAGAGCCCTTTACACACAATTGTAGTTGTGGTATGAATAAAAAAAGAAGAAAGCATAATAAGAAGCTAAACCTGTTAAGAGGTAGGTGGGAACTTTTAGATTGACCGACTTCAATAATTTTTCTTTAAAATAGAGTGTTCCTACATGAAATTTACAACATGAGCCTAAATAAGGTCGTTGTAATATGTAAAATATGCATATAAGTTAAATGAAAACTCGATCCCGTCCAAGAGAAAATGTAGGAATCAGAACCTTTTAGTTCATGATTCTAATAATATGCCTCAAGACGCAAATATATACAAGCCTAATCTAAAGCAGTAAAGGTAAACGAATATAACAAACTCCTTACCCATTATAACACCAAGTTGAATTAAAATTGGACCAAATTGCATAACCGGATATCTAAGAAGCTTTTGAAAATCCAAGGGACAGAACTTCCTGACCTTTACAACAAAGTGGAAACAGCAAATTATAAAGATTTCCAATTTATAAAAATAAATATAATTCATTAGTTACACGTTTGCAAATAAAGAGTTCATCTAAAGATCCAACTTAGAATCCTTAGGTGGTACATAGTTTTTTCCAGTGACAATTGACCCATTTGAACACAGCATTCCAAATTAGTTTACTTTTAATGTAAAAGAGTTAGCATTTGCACCTCTGAAAACATTTGCAACCAATAAAATGAACCAAATTTCAATAAAAAAAAATTACCAATTTTAGTAACGGTTGAATGCAACTCGTCAACATTCTAGTCATCTTATATGATCAATTTTGGTAACGTTGAATGCAACTCCTCAACATCGTATCGTCTTAATGAAGATCATGAATAAGACAGTTGCAACCTATGACTTTAATATTGTATATTTCAAATCCGTTGAATTGGTAGTGTACCTGATCATATACAGATATTAAAACGAATTATGTCAATATGAATGCAAATTTGGAAACAAAAAGAAACACCAAAACATACTTTTGGGATGATGAAAATATGAAGATGCAGTTTAAAAATTTCTTTAGTCACAAAAAGATCATACACATCAGAAACATACATCGTCAGTTTTCAGATTCCAATAAAAAAAAAAAGAAAATACAGGTTATCGAAGTTTATATAATCATAAACCTAATTAATCGTCAAGAAATCAAACTTATTAAATGTACCTGGTGCCGTTTGTAGAAACTGAAATCAACCTTTCGTAAGCTTGTTGCTTTAAGTCTTCCACCACAGGCTGCAAAACTGAACAAAGAGACATTAGTACCCAATTGGTACTAAATCAAATTTCAAAACCAATTGATATAAGAACGCAATTGGTATTATGAAAACAATTTGGTAGTCTAAATCAAATTTCAAAACCAATTGATATAAGAACGTACCCAATTAGTAGTCCAAATTAAAAATATCAAGAATTCACTGCTAGGAATCGTTTGATAGATTGTTTTGATCGAAGATAGACGATAAAAGGGTTGTAATTGCGATCGTTTTTTTGGTTTCACATGCTCTTCATTCCTAATCATAAATCAGTGTATTTTTCGGTGGAATCAATTGATGTATTGGGTTTCCGGTGGAATCAATTGATGTTTTAGGTTTGTAGACGATGGGTCGAAGTGTTTTCAGGTGGAATCATTTGAGGTTTAGGGTTTGTAGGCGATGGGTTGTAGATCCGCAGTAGGAGAAGAGTTGGATCTCTGAGCAGATTAGATTAAGGTAATTGTGCCAGCGTGGATTATGTGATATGTTAATTAGTGTTAAGTGGGATTATGTTGGGGATTAACACGTCAGCACAGATGATTAAGGTGAGATTATAGAATGACACATCAGATTCTGCTTCACGATTTATATTATAGACTAGATTTAAGAGCCCGTGGATTGCACGGCAACTCTATGAACTACTATTCGAAATCATTAGTATTGATACCAATTAGTTATATGATACCATTACAATGACGAAACCCTTCATTATGTACCAAGTTTTCTGTACTTGCTCCATAACAACAACAAAACCCAATCACATACGTGTGGAGTATGGGGGAGGTGAGACGTAGACAATCATTCCTCAATCCTTGAATAAAGAGAAGGCATTTCTCCACCCCGAGTGAAACACTCCCAAGAGTGGAGAGTCCTCCCTCTCTCCATTGGACGGATAAATAGATTTCTTCCAAGCGGACCTCCAGCCAAAAAATAGTGGAAATGTAAAAAATAAATAAATAAATAAATATAAAAATAAAAATACGTCATGAAAATGATAGAATCAAATTTTCATGAGTTTTAACATGTCTGGAGTTCAATTTAGACTCTAAGCGTCAGAGTCAGGTACCTAGTAAATCGACGCTTGCTATTACCTCACTTAATAGAACACTAAAAAATAAATATGGTTTAGATAAAACAACTACATGTAAATGAAATAGAAAAAATCATTCTTGTCAATCAATTTATAAGTCTAACGTCAAGGATTGTAATCAAATTTATACACAAACTACAAGTTATTCATCATTATCATTATTCTATTTAAAACCCATCATTAATCATCAATGAAATTTTTTTCAAAACTACCATTGCATGCTGCCTATATATATACTGAACCAATATGCTATTTATCAACTCTTACTTGTGCATCTTCCATCATAGACCTGCAATGTCAGTCAATTCATTTTACCATTTGAGTTGCAAGTAAACAAACATGTAGAGTTCACACAGATCAGGTGGGTCACATAATAGTTCAAAACGGTTTGGATCATCTTGTTTTGTCCAAAACTAATGTTTCTACATTAAGAAATAGACTTCAAGTGGGCTCGATCAGTTCTAGCTATTTCAAATGTTGCCTTCTTGCAATAAGTTCTCTACTTCCAATTTCGATCCACCTATATATGAGTGGTAATTTCAACCCACTTGCTAAATACATCCGCCGAAATTAAAAGAAAATCAATGATAAAGTTCATCAAAAACTAAAGATGATAACAACAGAATCAGGAAATGATAAACATATAGGGTTAAAACAAAACTACCCTTATTATCAACTTTGAGCAACTTTCTACTTGTTTTCCTGTAATTAATCAGAAAATTACACCAAATCCTAGTTTAATCATAAGAGATCAAACCAGCCTAAAAGATTTAGTTTTAAACATATGTATAGATAATTACACTGATTTGGTTGTGTTTTATCAACTTTGGGCAACTTTATACTTGTTTGACCCATTTGAAAACTCCCCTTTTAGCTTACACAACTTAATTATTTATCACATTTCAGCCTGTGAGATAAAACACTACTAAATCGACTGGTTCATAAGAAGATCGATATTACCCCTTTCTAACAAAGATATGTAAACCTGTGCAGTTCACAGCATTAGTTTAAAAGGTGGACTTGACACATACCATCACCGTCTTCGTACAGCTATGCCCTGTCCCCGGGAGTCTATACCAAACGCCTATTCTGATGTGGCGCTAGCTTGACCGCATGCTTGTTCCTCAGGCAAGTGTTCATAGCTTGGGTGACAGCATTCATAACGATAAGTCCAAGTTACCACAAATTTTTATACATCCACTGAAAATATAAAAATCACAAGGATAAAGTTTATCAAAATGATCACAATAGAATCAAAAAATGGTGAACATATAGAGTTAAAAACAAAACTACTCACATATTTGGCCCAAAAAGATCTATCCACCAACGGATTTACGCCGTCATCATTTCCTATCTTAACGCCATCGATATTTTTAGTTATGTTGGAGTCCTGTTATGATTTGCAACAGTTTTGTAATAAATAGGAGTACAAAAACTAATACGGAGTATAAATCATAACTATATAGTATAGTAAGCCCAATAATATTTTTTACAAACCTATAGCTTGTCAACATTCTAAATATCTTTTAGGCTGAAAATTAGGGGTTTTCAGTTATCATCCATACAATTTTAAAGTCTGCATATATTTCAACTATCATATTTTCCTGTGTTGACACAACTAAAAATATGAGAGTTAGACAAGACGATAATATGAATCAGTTAGTTTTATACTATAAGAAACATAGTTAAATGGTGAGAATTTGATAAATAATTTAAAGACCAAGTAATTACTTGTTGTTAGTACCAATCAGTATCCACACACTGAAATTGTTAACAATCAGTTTGCTCCCACCATGCTCATTATGGGCATGTGATTGATGTACTTTAATTTGGCTCATGTCAACTACACATACTCACCCATTATGGTCAAGATTAATGTATGGCACGCATGTTCTGACTATTTATGCGAGAGAATAAACAAACACTGCTTTTTATCGAAATGACAAAAGCAAATAGCATCAGAAAGTTAGTGCAATCAGACTGTGTACCCTATAAGAACTTCAACCTGTTGAATTACATTTCTATCTTCAAGTAACCATAGACACTGAAATTGTTAACAATATCTTCGCTTCAACCAAAGATATCATATGGTGTTCCTCTTTTATATTGTATCTATATACGTCCAAATGCTAAAGATCAAACTGAAAAAATACATCCAAAAATGAAGTTTTACAGAAAGACAACAACGATATTAAATCGTATGAAAGAAACAAAAAGAATATAGATGAAAACAAATTAGTGTTACATTTGCCAACATATACAACCTCATTAATAGAATTATATAACGCCATAGAAGTTTAGGATTTGTGACTTGGATCGTGTGAATTCAGTGATACATTTATCGTTTGCCAAATACATTAATGTCCTTCACTTACCGCCAGATACATTAATGTCCTACACTTACCGCATTAAAATTTACACTAAAACCTGAAGATGATTATCTAGCCAACCTTCATTTGATAAATTACTTATAAAACCAATGATGTCAATGAAGTTAGTTTGTCTGACCCAAGTAAGTCAATGATACATAACTTAACTTCAAATTAGGCCTACTATACTCGTATAAGTTTAGCCAATGTGTCAGACCTCAAATTGATATCAATCAAACCTAAAAAATTTAGCAAGTGTTAAATTCATATTCTAGATATTTCACAGATATTTCACTCTTGAAATAAAATCAAATTAATCAAATCAAGTTTGACTACAAAGTAAAAAAGAAATATTCAGTTCTAAGCAAAACCTAATAGCTAGTTTTCAATAAGAAAACTCTTCAACAATTTCTCACAACCCAATAAACAAACACAAAAACCTTAAACAGTATTAGATAAACAACTTAAAATATACGGAAGAGAGACATAAGGATAGAAATTACCAGCAAATAACCGTTATCATCAATTAAAAACCTTGTTGAATCGATCGATTATGAAGAACTCCAAAGATAATAACAAAATTTGGTTGTCTACTCTCAGGGATCGATTACTGTATGATGAAGAACGCCATAGATGTTAGAGAGTATATCGATTGAAGCTGTGTATTTGTTTTCGCGGATTTGAGGAGTAAACACTTTAACCCTAGCCATAGATAATAACAAAAATTGGTTGTTTAATATCAGGGATCGATTAGTGTATGATGAAGAACGCCATAAAATGTTACAGAGTAATGTTTTCGTGGATTTGAAGCGTAAACAATTAAGATAGGGCAGAACCATCTGGTCGTCTGATTTTGGGATTAAGCTTTTTAATTTCCTAATTTCACTTAGACACGTGAAATTTTATATGTTTAATTAACAATAATCTTGATTAAACCTTTGATTTACACGTCAGCACATAATTAGAGAGTTAAGGACGATGTGACACGTTGGAGTATATTTCACGATTTATATAGTGTTATATTATAGATAGATTATAGATTATAGATAGATAGATAGATAGATTATAGATTATAGATTATAGATATCGATCTACAAGTGATTAAGCAAATTAACAAATACAAAGAAGGAAGAACGAGGTAAAACTAAAAGAGAGACGGATCAAACCCAAAGGGATGGTTGACTGGTTCGGTATTTGGAAACCCGGGTTCAATCCCCACCAACAACAGGGCCTTGCTTTAAAAAACAAAAAAAAAAAAACAAAAACAAAAAAACAAAAACAAAAAGGATCATCGACAGTATGGTTTTAATTAATGGAAGGATAAATTAAGAGAGGATTAACAAGGAAACCGCACCAATTCAATTCAATAAACGATCCAGATTCATAACTTATCTCTTTCACGTCAAATATAAAATATAGTATATACTCGTATATAATTAATTAAGCTAGTACTAGTAACGATCGACGAGTGATAATTTGAAGCAAATTAAATAAATAGAAACAGAGAGAAGAAAAACTTACTTTTCGTAAAACAGAGACGGATAATCGAATAGGTGTTTTTAATGGAAGGAGAAAGAGAGGATTGACAGGGTAACGACACCCCACTAAATAATTATCCTGTCCGTCTAAAAAAATTATCTACTTTATTATTTTTATTTGTCACAAAAATATTATCACTTACTTTAAATCAAGGTTGCAGAAATTGGTTCTCGGGGAGTTCTCGGCAGAGTCTCCAAAACGAGAACTCGGAGAACTCGGGGAGTTATCGGCGGTTGACTTTCGTTGACTTTTGAGATTTTATCGAGTTTTTTCCGAGATTTGACCGATTTTACCGAGATTTGACCGATTTTTTTTTTAGATTTGACAGATTTTTCCGAGAATTGACCGATTTTTCCGAGATTTGACCGATTTTTTGGAGATTTGACCGATTTTTGGTCGTTGGCCGATTTTTTGACCGATTTCAAAACGAGTTCTCACCAGGAATGAAATTCCGAGTTCTCGCCGAGTTCTCCCGATTTTTGCAACCATGCTTTAAATAACAATAAAAACCACTAAAGTTCCAATTACACTCTTTTTATTATTGAAAATTTAGCATTAAATATAGCAATTAATTTATAATTTACTCTTTATATAACAACATTAAATGAGGAATAAATTACACAATTCACTAATATACTTTAAATTCAACAAAAAATTAAACCAGACATTCTTTTTGAGACAGAGGGAGTAAACATAAACACTCGAATTAATCATGGGAGTAGATAGTATGGGCTTTTATTACTTTTGCTTGCGTCAAAGGTAAATAACACACATATATATGTGTTTCAGGGTGTGTTTGGCTCAATAGCTTATGGGAGCTTATAGAAGCTTGAGCTTATAATTTTAATAAGTTCCAAGTCATAACCTTTGTTTGATAAATATAAAAAGTAGAGCTTATGAAAATCATAAGCTCTTTAAAATAAGCTACTTATAGTAGCTTATGAAAAAAGTAGAGCTTATGGACTAAAAATAATAAGCTCCAACTACCAGTTTTAACAATAACCTCCAACTCCAGCTACAAGTTCTAGCTTCAGCTTCAACTAATTTCGTCCAAACACACCCTAAAACTTGATAGGAGTATTATTTATTTAACTTAATTACATATATTAATTTACATACTTAATATCCAAACAAATTACTACCCACAATCACACATCACCACTTAACACAACTACCACTACTACCACCACCAATCACCACCCACTACAACAACCGCCACCACCACCACATGTTAAACCACCACCATCACCACAACTATCAACTACCGCCACTACCCACCACCACCACCACCACCAACTATCACCATCAACCACCAACCACTTACCACCACCACCAACCACCATGACTCACCACCTCACACCACCAACCTTCACCACCCACCCACTACCACCAACAACCACCATCACTAACAAGTCAAACCACAAACAACCACCACCGCCCACCACCACCTACCACCACAACCCACCACCACCAAAACAATATATCTTAAATATTATTTCAACTCTTTTATCAAAGAATATTTTTTTATATAAAAAACGACATAATTGACCAGTAACTTATTATTTATTATGAATGTGCATTTTTTATCCGACCACCAACCATAACCATCACCACTTACCACTGATATCACCACCCACCACCACCGACCTTCACTACTGCCTCCCACTTCCACCAACCACAACCACCGCCACTGGCAACCACCAGTAACTACCATCAACCACCACCCACTACTACAAAACGCCACCAACCATAACCACCACCACCACCCACCACTACCACCATGAACACAATATATCTTAAATATTGTTTCAAAACAATACTATTTATTTCAAAGAATAAACTTTTTATATAAAAACAACATTTTTGACCAACAATTTTAATATTTCTGATGAATGTGCATTATTTATTGCCTAGTAAATTTACATTTCTTAGATATTAATCATTTTTTCTTGGATATTTAGTATTCTTTTTAAAGAATAATATTATTTCTAAAGGATAATATACTTTTAAAAGAATATTTTTAATTTTTGCCTAGAAAGTTGTATTCTTTGCAAAGAATATGACGTTTAACCGGTCATTACCAGTTCGATTTTTTAATGTTTGAACAATAATAATATAAACAATACAACCATAATTATAAGTTATAATTGTTAAACAATTGTAAATAATATTAATCAATACAATCATAAGTTATAACGTTAAAACAACCATAAATTATCAGCACCTTTATTTAAACAATACAATAATGTCAAAGCCAATACATTTCGAGTTTCGGCATGACCATCACCCGAAATATATCAGTGACTAAAGTATCTCGAGCTTCGGTATTGCCATCTCCCGTTATATTTTGATCGTCTAGAACTTGAACTTGTTCGTATTGATCATTTTTATCGTCATTTAAGAAGTGACTCAAAATTCACACTAATTTTTTTTCAATGTCAAAGGGATCAGATTCACCTTCTTTAATCCAGTCTCGGACTTGGTCGTTGGACAGATAATAAGTCACGAGCCATATCGACTAACATTGGAATGGTGTATTCTTTTGATTTCCCGAACGCCAAAAGGTCAATGTTGTGAAACTGTTCGGTAGTGATGGAAGATAGTAAAAAGTTTGCAACCTTGTAGTTTCTCAATGTAACAACTTCACACTTAAGCATTTTTGGTCAAAGGTGTGACGCCCCGTACAAAACCATCGTGTACGGATTATCAACAACAGGATCATTACAAGGTCAAACACTATATGCTGTTTGAAAACCAGTTTAGCATTCATGAAAAATATAGCGTTTTACAAAAGGTAATGTGCTTCCTATGAATAGAAGCATTAACATAAGTATGTGACCCAAAGGTCGTAACAAAACCATTGTTTGAAAATAACGTAAGTTACTAATGCCAAATAAAAGTTCCATGATTGAGACATCTCTAAGTAATGCAGTGGAAGTCTAACACAGCAAGTCCGTAACAGCAAGTCTATAACACCAAGACAGCAAGTCTAACAGCGGAAGCAACAACGTTTAAGCACCTGAGAAATACATGCTTAAAAAGTCAACACGAATGTTGGTGAGCTATAGTTTGTTTGTAATCAGTAACGTAATGTAGGCCACGAGATTTCAGAGCTCCAACCAGCAGTTTAAATCAGTAATCCAAATCAGTATGATAAAGTATATGTTCAACCGTGGGCACTTGGTAACTAACTTAACGTTTATAACCCCCTAAAAGTACACTTGGAGAGTGCGTAAGTTTACGAAGTATTAAACACCCGTTAAATGCTAGCGCTACTAGCCCGAGTGGGGATGTCAAACCCTATGGATCCATATCTAAGATTCGCGTTCACCGGTTCAAAGACCAATGACTAAACGTTACCGAGCTAAGGGGAAAGTTTATGCCGTTGTATAACCCACACATATATAAAGTTTAAGTACTCGTGCCTAGTATGTAAAACGTAAAATGCGCATGTATTCTCAGTTCCCAAAATAGTTAAAGTAAAAAGGGATGCTATAACTCACAGTGAAAAGTAGTTAAGTCGATATGAGATAAGTAGGCAAGTAGTTGGTCCGAAAAGTCCTCAACCTAAGTCAAAAGTTACTAAGTCAGTAAATCGTTCCCAAAGGTTTAAAAGTATGTAAATTAGGTCTTAAGTACCATCATCATTCATCATTAAACAAAAAGTGTAAAGTAAGTTTTAAGTCAAGACTAGGGTTTGAAACAAGGGCTGACTTCGTTCAGTCGCCACGACCTCTATACAAACTGAAATGGGGTGAGACCAGTGGCCATGGCTCCGTATGTGAGTCCCCTAGGTACTGACCAATTTCCAGAACCAAACTCGTCTTCGTTTGACCGTGGTGACGGTTTAAGTGCGAGTAGGTCAGAAATTTCAGCACAACGTTAATAGGGTGTAGTGACTTTCGGAGGGCCATAGATCCTAAATCGTAACTCGAATTAAGACGAGGTCTAAACGGAAAATCATCTACTCGAACCGAACTAGCTGGAAATCAACTTTCCAGTAGCCCAGGTGGTTTGATCAGTTCCAAAAAACAGTAGGTAAGGTGCTCCAGTGGGTTCTTGGTGCTTGGTGCTCATCACGGTTCTCATCCTTGATGCGTATAGCTTCAAGTGTACAACTCGTTGATGGGTTTGCATCATCTTTACCAAGTTTTGACCATCATAACACTAGTGTAATTCTAAGATATGTAGCACAACTCACTTAAGAGTTGTATGAAGGTTGATGAACCAAAGTTACATCAAGATCTTAAATCCGACACATACATGAGTTCTAATAGTAATATTAAGCTACAAACTTGAAAGTAAACTAAATAAACAATATCTTAAGTTGTAGAACTTAGAAATTAGCTAGATCTTAAAGATCCAAGACTAGAAAGTCTAGATCTAGTGTTCTTAAGTTAGATCCTAAGTTATAAGACTTGGATCTTTACTTTAATGAAACCATAAGTTATGAAACTTAGATTTTCAACTTGTAATATGTATATAAGCTTATAAGCTCTTGTTTACAACAAATTTGGAAGACCGTAAGCTATAGAAACTTAGATCCAACACAAGTGTATGAAGTTATAACTAGAAAGTTATACTTCCATGTTCCTGAACTTATAAAGTTAACTTTAGTTTCAAGAAATATGAGATCAAGTTTAACTAGTAATACTTGACCAAATTAACAACATCACAACTTTAAAGTACTTATAAAAGAAAGAATTAAACTAAAGTACAAGTATTATGTTCATGTTTGTTTCATACTTAAGAAGATTCAAATCAAAGTTTGGATCTTAGTATTTAAGTCTACAAAACATGAACACATGTATGATAATGAAACCTATGAACTTTTAGATCTTTAAAACATTTAAGTGTAGAACCATAAACTAACAAGTTTAGATCCTTGTTCTTGGTTCTTCATCAATCAAAGGATGGAAGTAACCAAGATTACATGAAGATACAAGTTAGAAAACTTGATCTTTAACAACAACAAACAACAAGTAACAAACAACAACAAGAAGTAAGTGAGATGATGATGATTGTATACGGTTTTGGAAACAAGAAAAATGAAGAAGAATAAGGTTTATTACTTACCAAGTTTTGAGAGAAAAAGATGAGAGAAAGTTGAGAGAAAGTGTAAGTATGTGTGTGTGAAGAAATGAGGTAGTAACACTTGTAAATATGTAACAAAAATTTGAAAAAAAGAACTCCCTTTCACATGCTTATGGTGGACGGTTTAAATGGTTAAAAAGGGAAAGTCAAAAGCTCACTTTCAAGTGTGGGAGAATGGTGTAAGCTTAGAATGGTATTAAAGTTAAATGTATGGGAAAGAGTTCTAGCATGCTTGTAAGGTTTTGTCTCCAACTTAAGTTAATTAAACCATGTTTAAATTTAATAAGTTACTAGCTTAATGATGGGCTAACTAGTCCATTAAGTGTGTAGGGTGGGCTTCCAAGTTCATATAATAAAAGCCCAAGTCCAAGTAACCAACAAATAAATAAAAAGCCCAAGTAATTAACTACTAACATTAGTTAATTAAAAATGATTAATAATAATTAATCATGAATGTAAATAATATTCGAAATATTATTTGTGAAAAGCGTGTGTCACAAAGACAAGTCGGGCCATGGAAAGTCAATTACGGTGTTAAGTCCATTACGGTAAGTTGGTAACTAGTAAGCATTAGTAAATACTAAGCTTAATTAAATAAGCCCTTAAGCCAAGTAATTGTTATAATAAATAACAATCAAGTTTACGCAGTCATAATATTCCAATTACGACAAAAGTTTAACGTGTACCAAGTACGTATCTCGTTTAAAACGATAAGTGACACTAACGGTCGTAAAAGCATTCGAGGATCGAGTTAAGTGATTACACACTTAATAGCACGTTGTAAGATATTAACGAAAGTAATTTATCATGATTAAAGATCCCAGAGCATAAGCTAGCTCAGTACGTATAAATACACAGTTTCGTGAAAGCACAAAGCACAAAACAAGTCGAAAAAGCCGGGTTGTTACATTACCCACCTGTTAAAGAAAATTTCGTCCCGAAATTTTGGAGGAGTGACCAACAATGGTACCGTATCTGAATAAGAATGAGCGTATCAAAGTTCCGTGAGACTCATGGGCTCAGAAGTGAGTTATTTATCTTGAAAGGTACTTAGGTGTATGAAAGCAAGAATAGGTATATGCCATTAATTAAGTCTCTTGTCCTAAGAGATCAACAAATTGGTTTCGTTTCTGATTAACATGAGTATGTCATCTGAATATATATCCACAAAAGGAAAGATGGTGTTTTTAGCCTTACAGACATCTTCAGTAAGCTGGATGCAGGAAATGCATCATGAATGTTACCAACCCCTTAATTTCGGAAGGAGGCCATGGGCATAAAGACTCCGGTACTTAAGAACGTTTCATTTGAATAATTGAATTGAAATTTTAGATGAAAGTGACCAATCGGTCTTGCAAGCAATAATTATTTATAGTGCCTTCAGAATGGTCTGAACGAACAATGAAAGATATCACCCAGTTTAACATACGGTGTGTGGACTTATCCTTGGATGGAATGAAAACACAGTTCCATAATGTAACTTTATCCTTTCAGTTACATGTTGAAGTTAGGGTTAACGTTAACTAGAACAACAGATAGTTGCAACCAACGAAGGAAGAAATATATAGAGTATCCACATCAGTGTCATAAATGTTTTAAGCAGTCCCCTCCCAAAGGGATAACAAGATTCATAGGTTCTCAAAGTATCTTATATTACATTTCCGAAAGAAAGTCGCACGAAAAGGTGTGATCTTTGAACGAGAGTGAACTCTTCGAACGGTTCATTCTGAATTTATCCATGTACTTAAGGGGATGTGCGGATGAGAAGATGCGTGAACCCTTTTTCATAGTGAATGATTTACTCTAAGTGAAAAGAATCTCAAAAATGATTTCTTGTACCTCTACATACAGATTCATAGAGATGATGTTCACGAGGGTGTTGCGTTTAGTCGTGAAATATTGAGAGTAGAAACTCACCTAGTGCCTTTCGTACAATGGGGTGACCACTGAGTGTACTCTGGAAACTGATTTGTTGGCCCGCGTTTTTGTCATGTCAAACCTTAAAAGGGGCATTTTATGGGTGCAAAGATTTTCCAACAATTTTTATAAAACTGCCATCCAAAGTGGCTCAAGAGTTTTTAACAAAGATCTTAATGGTAAGCTTCATCCCTAACGGAGGGCGAGAAGAAGTGTGATCCATACATGGTGTAGTCTAATACGAAAACCTTTAATAAAATCAACCAAGGAAGTTTTGAAAAACCTTTAAACGTTTGATGCGACAACTTAAACGGAACGAAGTTCCTGGTAAGTTTAGAAGTAGGTACAACGTGTACCATCTTGCACAAAACTATTTTGACTTAAGTTGTATAACTCGATAAAGGAGCGATTTTTAAATAATTTGAAGATATAACTTAGTATGTACTAACCAAAATAAGTAAAGGTAAATTTATTAACTTAATTATATACATACATATATGATTTTATAAATCGCATAAGTAACAGAAAAATTTTATTATTTTCATTTGTCCATAAATCTCGTGGAGACCGCACGAATAATCAACGTGTAAAAATCCACGCGTAAAAATTTTGATAGACATAGCTTTTCGTATTTCAGAGGTTGCGATTTGAAAAAGATTGAGTGGGAAATCTTTGAATCATCGGGTGACAAGTTACTAGGTAATGAAAACTAATGAATTTAAATGTAGTTTTGATAATTATTAGGACATAAATCTTTGGGCCAAAAATGTTCACGTGCGAAGCTGTTGCTAAAAAGTGAGGTATGAAGGATAGAGCATGAGGACGAGAAGTTAATCGCTTCTTGACTTTGCAAAATGCCAAACAGGTTATGACTAATAATAAAGTCGAAATACTGATGGTGGTAGTATCACTAAATGAGAGTCTCTTGGAATAAGTCAGGACTTAGAGTTATGTAAGAAAGAGCATTGTTCCAACAGGTGTGGCGAATAAGATCCCTGGGGTAACGCAATAACTTTAAATGGTTTAAGTGTTAGTAGATGCCCAAAGGCTCTGAATGACGTGGCAGTAAGTGCCTTCAACACATACACACATGAATTTCTCGATTTCGACGGTTGTAAAGTCTTCATGATGACTTGGATACGAATAACACGAAAAATTTTATATAGCAAGCAACAAAAATTTTATCGAAATCGTTTAAGGTGACAATGTAAGAAAAGAAATGAAGTTCTTAGTAAATATAGACTATTTTAAGCAAAATATCTTTTGATTAAAAGAATGGATTTGTAAAAATGAAAGTAAATTTTCACATGTACTAGTCAAAAATAAGTAATTATTTACTTTAACATATATGGTTTCTAAAATTTGCACGTATGGCAAATAAAATAAATTTATTTTTACAAAACTTTGAGTGGATCGCACAGTAAAATAGCGTGTGTAAAATTTTGACAAACAAAATTTTCATATTTCGGGGGTTACAAGTTGGAAAAAGATTGATGAGAATCGAGTAAAAGACGTTTGAAAATCTCGGGTGATATTTGAGCAAAAATGTTATGAGGAAATGAAAACTGTTGGATTTAAATGTGGTTGATGACTATTAGTAGGGCACAAGTCCTTTGACCAACAATGCTTAAGTGTGAAGTTGTTGCTTATAAGTGAGATACGAATGGGAGAGTATGAGGATGAGAGTTAACCACTCATTGATTTTAGGAAGATTTTGAACTGGTATGACTAATATCGAAGTAAGAAGGATGATGTTGTGATTATCATCGAATAAGAAATTTCTCGTAATAAGTTAGGATTTAGAGTTGCGTAAGGATGAGTATCAAATAGGATTCTTGGGTAATCTTTAATATAGAATTTGAATTGCTGAAGTGACGGAATACAATTTCCTTTAAGTATCGTTGTGCAAGTTTGTCCATTGCATCAGTTTCTTTCATGGCTAGAAAGTGAGCAGATTTGGTGAGATGGTCCATAATAACCCAGATAATGTTCTAACCGCCTACTGTTTTTGGTAGCTTCGTGATGAAATCCATTGTTATTCCTTCCCATTTCCATTGTGGAATTTCGGGTTGTTGTCATGCAACTAGTAAGGTTCAGCTTCGAGCTACTTCTCTCCTCGTAAACTATTAATGGCTCACCATTCTCGCGAGGTATATAAAAAAATTTTCTCTCTAAAAAAAATAACTTTCGCTTCCATCCTTGAAAGCCAGTCCGTTCCAACTATTTCATCAAGCTTCCTAACTTGATGAGTATTAGGTTAATTCTAAAGTCCATTCCAAGCTTTTACATCAAGCTTCCTAACTTGATGAGTGTTAGGTTAATCTTAAGGTTCATTCCAACCAAATCTTATTATACTGCCGTGAAAATTTTTATCAACCTTCTCAAATAACATCTGCTTGTGTATAGGTAACTAATCCTTTCCAACCACTACTTCAAAACTTCCAAGTTTTGTTGTCATGAGGTCATCTCCAAATGACCCACCTGTTAATTTTAAGGTACTACCTTAAATTATTCCTCTATCTCTGCCAGCTTACCATTAGCTTGTCCTGTAGAATACTTAACTCTCATGGTTGTTAATGGCTTATTATTCATAACACTAAGGTTCTTAGATATAAGGTTTCTATCGTTCTAGTATTAAACAACTTCGAAACAATAAAACGTTGTGACGAAACGCACCCTAACTAAAATCAGGTTCCATGCGAGTCTCCATAACTAAGATAACGATTGTTCTACCGCAAGTAAGTCCAAAGTTCTTCCTATTTGAAAACTTTTCTCTTAAGTGTCCAGGGTGTCTATATCTAAAACAAGTTTTCGGATTATCAATTCTGAAATCAAGGCCCTTCTTGTACAGTATCTGGCTAAGTGGTTACTCTTTCCCTTCCTCTAACAGACCATAATGCGTATACTCAAGTGTTTCCTACCAAAATTTTTCCTGGATCACCTCATATTCCTCAGGTAGTAACATTGGAACTTCTGCATGATTTACCTCAATATAATCACGCTGGCCTGGCGTCATTATATTGTACTAAATCGTACGTTCATTCTAGTATCACCCCATATGGTCAATGTAACGTGATCACTTCCAGTTATACTCAATTTCATCTAACGGTGCTTTATCTATGCCATCTCGAAACAGAATCTACATAATTAATCTCACAGTTTCTCGATGTAGGTGCGTAGGTTCCGTAGGTCATGCATCAATGCCTAAATGTCCCTAAATTTCTTCAAAATGTTCGGGTTCAGGTAATGTCGTTAGGTTCCTTTCTAGAAATTCAATCTGGGTCTCGTGTCGAGTTGTACGTATAGCAAGTAGTAATACGATATGTTTTGAGGTGACTCCCAATTCTTTGGGTATGACTGAGCATCAGTAGAAGACACTATGACCTTGTGAAAGGGGATGCCTTCCCGACTTCTCCATTGTCTAGGAGTGTTAGGGACCTAAGTCCAGAAGTGTCGTTAGATCGTCGAGTAGTGGTGAAGAATGAAAGAGATAAGTGACGGTCATGAAAGCGCACGGGATACAAATCAACTTGCGGAAACTGAATATCCTTCTAATGTTCATACGATGTACGTGGCTAATTAGGGTGAGCTCAGGGTGCGGTTACTCCGACAAGTCCTCACATATTCCCTCCTCCGAGGATCAACTTTAGTGGGCACTCCTTCTAGATCGCGTGAAGTAATGTTTCGATCTCTGGAACGGTGGAACAGTAGTAACAGGTGGATTACATTACTAGTTCTTAGGGTTAGACGAGTGGGAAAGTAGTTCAGAAAAACATCTGAATTGGGAATGATAAGTTCTCCAAGTCGGTACAGCGAATAGCAGGCATGTAGCAAGAGCGTAATCAGGCATAGTAACTACAGCAGCCTAGATCGTCTACAGCAGTACGTAGTATGGCAATAGTGACAGTATCAAGCATGAAATTAAAGGCAGATAGTAGCATGCAGTGACGAGAATAAGCAAAAGCATACAACGAGTTTACATAGCAGTAAAAGGAAACGTGGCATGCAATAAGTTCATATAGCAGTAGAAATAAGTAGTGGCATGCAGTAGTAGTAAGCAGTAACATGCAGTAATATAACACAGTAGCATGCAGCAGGTTCCGCAGAAATAAGTAAACTAGCAAGTTGTAGATTAGTCCTATTAGCGAATCCTACTCGACTCGGTCAAGACTCACTAATGCAACCTAATTCCCTACAACCAATGCTCTGATACCAAATGTGACGCCCCGTACAAAACCATCGTGTACGGATTATCAACAACAGGATCATTACAAGGTCAAACACTATATGCTGTTTGAAAACCAGTTTAGCATTCATGAAAAATATAGCGTTTTACAAAAGGTAATGTGCTTCCTATGAATAGAAGCATTAACATAAGTATGTGACCCAAAGGTCGTTACAAAACCATTGTTTGAAAATAACGTAAGTTACGAATGCCAAATAAAAGTTCCATGATTGAGACATCTCTAAGTAATGCAGCGAAAGTCTAACACAGCAAGTCCGTAACAGCAAGTCTATAACACCAAGACAGCAAGTCTAACAGCGGAAGCAACAACGTTTAAGCACCTGAGAAATACATGCTTAAAAAGTCAACACGAATGTTGGTGAGCTATAGTTTGTTTGTAATCAGTAACGTAATGTAGGCCACGAGATTTCAGAGCTTCAACCAGCAGTTTAAATCAGTAATCCAAATCAGTATGATAAAGTATATGTTCAACCGTGGGCACTTGGTAACTAACTTAACGTTTATAACCCCCTAAAAGTACACTTGGCGAGTGCATAAGTTTACGAAGTATTAAACACCCGTTAAATGCTAGCGCTACTAGCCCGAGTGGGGATGTCAAACCCTATGGATCCATATCTAAGATTCGCGTTCACCGGTTCAAAGACCAATGACTAAACGTTACCGAGCTAAGGGGAAAGTTTATGCCGTTGTATAACCCACACATATATAAAGTTTATAAAGTTTAAGTACTCGTGCCTAGTATGTAAAACGTAAAATGCGCATGTATTCTCAGTTCCCAAAATAGTTAAAGTAAAAAGGGATGCTATAACTCACAGTGAAAAGTAGTTAAGTCGATATGAGATAAGTAGGCAAGTAGTTGGTCCGAAAAGTCCTCAACCTAAGTCAAAAGTTACCAAGTCAGTAAATCGTTCCCAAAGGTTTAAAAGTATGTAAATTAGGTCTTAAGTACCATCATCATTCATCATTAAACAAAAAGTGTAAAGTAAGTTTTAAGTCAAGACTAGGGTTTGAAACAAGGGCTGACTTCGTTCAGTCGCCACGACCTCTATACAAACTGAAATGGGGTGAGACCAGTGGCCATGGCTCCGTATGTGAGTCCCCTAGGTACTGACCAATTTCCAGAACCAAACTCGTCTTCGTTTGACCGTGGTGACGGTTTAAGTGCGAGTAGGTCAGAAATTTCAGCACAACGTTAATAGGGTGTAGTGACTTTCGGAGGGCCATAGATCCTAAATCGTAACTCGAATTAAGACGAGGTCTAAATGGAAAATCATCTACTCGAACCGAACTAGCTGGAAATCAACTTTTCAGTAGCCCAGGTGGTCTGATCAGTTCCAGAAAACAGTAGGTAACGTGCTCCTGTGGGTTCTTGGTGCTTGGTGCTCATCACGGTTCTCATCCTTGATGCGTATAGCTTCAAGTGTACAACTCGTTGATGGGTTTGCATCATCTTTACCAAGTTTTGACCATCATAACACTAGTGTAAGTCTAAGATATGTAGCACAACTCACTTAAGAGTTGTATGAAGGTTGATGAACCAAAGTTACATCAAGATCTTAGATCCGACACATACATGAGTTCTAATAGTAATATTAAGCTACAAACTTGAAAGTAAACTAAATAAACAATATCTTAAGTTGTAGAACTTAGAAATTAGCTAGATCTTAAAGATCCAAGACTAGAAAGTCTAGATCTAGTGTTCTTAAGTTAGATCCTAAGTTATAAGACTTGGATCTTTACTTTAATGAAACCATAAGTTATGAAACTTAGATTTTCAACTTGTAATATGTATATAAGCTTATAAGCTCTTGTTTACAACAAATTTGGAAGACCGTAAGCTATAGAAACTTAGATCCAACACAAGTGTATGAAGTTATAACTAGAAAGTTATACTTCCATGTTCCTGAACTTATAAAGTTAACTTTAGTTTCAAGAAATATGAGATCAAGTTTAACTAGTAATACTTGACCAAATTAACAACATCACAACTTTAAAGTACTTATAAAAGAAAGAATTAAACTAAAGTACAAGTATTATGTTAATGTTTGTTTTATACTTAAGAAGATTCAAATCAAAGTTTGGATCTTAGTATTTAAGTCTACAAAACATGAACATATGTATGATAATGAAACCTATGAACTTTTAGATCTTTAAAACATTTAAGTGTAGAACCATAAACTAACAAGTTTAGATCCTTGTTCTTGGTTCTTCATCAATCAAAGGATGGAAGTAACCAAGATTACATGAAGATACAAGTTAGAAAACTTGATCTTTAACAACAACAAACAACAAGTAACAAACAACAACAAGAAGTAAGTGAGATGATGATGATTGTATACGGTTTTGGAAACAAGAAAAAGGAAGAAGAATAAGGTTTATTACTTACCAAGTTTTGAGAGAAAAAGATGAGAGAAAGTTGAGAGAAAGTGTAAGTATGTGTGTGTGAAGAAATGAGGTAGTAACACTTGTAAATATGTAACAAAAATTTGAAAAAAAGAACTCCCTTTCACATGCTTATGGTGGACGGTTTAAATGGTTAAAAAGGGAAAGTCAAAAGCTCACTTTCAAGTGTGGGAGAATGGTGTAAGCTTAGAATGGTATTAAAGTTAAATGTATGGGAAAGAGTTCTAGCATGCTTGTAAGGTTTTGTCTCCAACTTAAGTTAATTAAACCATGTTTAAATTTAATAAGTTACTAGCTTAATGATGGGCTAACTAGTCCATTAAGTGTGTAGGGTGGGCTTCCAAGTTCATATAATAAAAGTCCAAGTCCAAGTAACCAACAAATAAATAAAAAGCCCAAGTAATTAACTACTAACATTAGTTAATTAAAAATGATTAATAATAATTAATCATGAATGTAAATAATATTCGAAATATTATTTGTGAAAAGCGTGTGTCACAAAGACAAGTCGGGCCATGGAAAGTCAATTACGGTGTTAAGTCCATTACGGTAACTAGTAAGCATTAGTAAATACTAAGCTTAATTAAATAAGCCCTTAAGCCAAGTAATTGTTATAATAAATAACAATCAAGTTTACGCAGTCATAATATTCCAATTACGACCAAAGTTTAACGTGTACCAAGTACGTATCTCGTTTAAAACGATAAGTGACACTAACGGTCGTAAAAGCATTCGAGGATCGAGTTAAGTGATTACACACTTAATAGCACGTTGTAAGATATTAACGAAAGTAGTTTATCATGATTAAAGATCCCAGAGCATAAGCTAGTTCAGTACGTATAAATACGCAGTTTCGTGAAAGCACAAAGCACAAAGCAAGTCGAAAAAGCCGGGTCGTTACAAAAGGACTTATGCTCTACTAATAGTCATCAACCACATTCAATAGTTTTTATTACCTTAAATATCACCCGAAATTTTCAAAATCAATCCTCATCAATCTTTTTTCGACTTGTAACCTTCGAAATATGAAAATTTTGTTTGCTAAAATTTTACACATACTATTTTACTGTGCGATCCTCTCAAAGTTTTATAAAAACGAATTTATTTTACTGCCATTCGTGCAAATTTTAGAAACCGTATATGTTAAAGTAAATAATTACTTATTTTTAATTAGTACATATGAAATTATATTTTCACTTTTACAAATCAAATCTTTTATTCAAAAGATATTTTACTTTGAATGGTACGGGTTGTACATAACCCTAGATTACTAAGAACTTCGTTTCTTTTCTTACATTGTCACCTTAAACAATTTCCATAAAATTTTCGTTGCTTATTATATAAACTTTTTCATTGCTTATTCGTATTCAAGTCGTCATGAAGACTGACAATCGTCGAAATTTAGAGATTCATGTGTGTGTGTGTGTATGTGATGAAGGCACTTACTACCACGTCATGCAGAGCCTTTGGGCATCCACTAACACTTAAACCATTCAAAATTATTGCGTTACCCCAGGAACCTTATTTGCCACACCTGTCGGAGCGATACTCTTTCTTGCATAACTCTAAGTCCTGACTTATTCCAAGGGATTCTCATTTAGTGATACTAACACCACCAGTATATCGACTTTAATATTTGCCATAACCTGTTTGGCATTTTGCCAAGTCAAGAAGCAATTAACTTCTCCTCCTCATGCTCTATCCTTCATATCTCACTTTTTAGCAACGGCATCGCACGTGAACTTTTTTGGCCAAAAGACTTAGGTCCTGATAATTATCAAAACTACATTTAATTCATTAGTTTCCATTACCTAGTGACATGTCACACGATGATTCAAAGATTTTTCACTCAATATTTTTCAATTCGTAACCTCTGAAACACGAAAAACTATGTTTATCAAAGTTTTTACACGTTGATTTTTACACGTTTATTTACGCGGTCCTCACGAGATTTATGGACAAATGAAAGTAATAAAATTTTTCTGTCACTTATGCGATTTGTAAAATCATATATGTATGTATATAATTAAGTTAATAAACTTACCTTTATTTATTTGGGGTTAGTACATACTAAGTTATACCTTCAAATTATTTAAAAGTTGCTCCTTTATCGAGTTATTTAACTTAAGTCAAATAGTTTTGTGTAAAATGGTACACGTTGTACATACTTCTAAATTTACTAGGAACTTCGTTCCGTTTATGTTGTCACATCAAACGTTTAAAGGTTTTTCAAAACTTCCTTGGTTGATTTTATTAAAGGTTTTCGTATTAGACTACACCATGTATGGATCACACTTCTTCTCGCCCCCCGTTAGGGATGAAGCTTACTATTAAGATCTTTATTAACACCTCTTGAGCCACTCTGAATGGCAGTTTTATAAAATTTGTTAGAAAGTCTTTGCGCTCATAAAAATGTTCCTTTAAGGTTAGTCATGGCAAAAACGCGGGCCGATAAATCAGTTTTCTGGGAAACACTCAGTGGTCACCCTATCGTAGAAAAGGCACTAGGCGAGTTTCTACTCTCAATATTTCACGACTAAATGCAACACCCTCGTAAACATCATCTCTATGAATCAGTATGTTGAGGTACAAGAAGAATTTTTGAGATTCTTTTCACTCGGAGAAAACCATTCTTTATGACCAAGAGTTTACGTATCTTCTCATCCGCGCATCCCCTTAAGTATAAGGATAAATTTAGAACAACCCGCTCGAAGAGTTCACTCTCGTTCAAAGATCACACCTTTCGTGCGATTTTCCTTCGGAAATGTAATGTAAAATACTTTAGGAATCTATGAATCTTGGATGGGGCTGCTTAAAACGTCTATAACATTGATGTTGTTACTCTACACATTCCTTCCTTCGTTGGTTGCAACAATATGTTGTTCTAGTTAATGTTAACCCTAACTTCAACATGTAACTGAAAGGATAAAGTTACATTATGGAACTGTGCTTTCATTTCATTCAAGGATAAGATCACATGCATCATGGAAAACTGAGTGATATCTTTCATTGTTCGTTCAGACCGTCCTGAAGACACTATAAATAATTATGGCTGGCATTGCATGTAAGTCTGATTTGTCACTTTCGGCTAAAATTTCAATTCATTAAATTAAACAAACGTTTCTTAAATATCGGGTTCTTTATACCTATGGTCTCCTTCCGAAATTGAGGGATTTGTAAAATCTGTAGCTAACACTATCCAGACATCAAATCGCATGGTTATGATCACCATGTTTTCCATTCTACCTGTCAGATTTGTATTGCTGATGTGCGAAACGTGGTATATGAATTGTTGTATGGAAAATACCAGTTTTAAAGATTACACACACTAACGGGCAGTGTACCCGATCGTGTAGTGGTATAGTTAATGGTAAAATCCGTGTATCGTTCCAAGGACAGTTATATGTGCAAGTTAAGATTGTATAAACTAAATTGAGTTTTAACTAGATAAAATGAAATCAAACAAATACAAGATATTGGGTTGCCGTTTAACGATGGACAAATCAATAAAGGAATAAGTTTAAAGGACAATATTTTTGGTATTTTAGATTTATAGAAAATGAAAAGATAGTTTTTATATCAAATTAAACAAATATGCTCGTCTAGACGTTTTAACCTCGAATGTTGATTGTTGTTTTAGGATTAAGACTGGATTGATTGACTACGTACGAGAACTAATTAATTGGTTTACCAAGAGTAGTCTTGTGCAAACACTCAAACGGGATTACACGACGCAAGTGATGTTCTTGTCATCTAAGACCTCCTATTTGTAATCAATTAATTCAACTAGCCTAAAGACTTGAATGATGATCATGCCAATGATGTGTTGATCATGATCCACTCCTATGTCAACTAATGGTTTAGCTTAGTTCATTCCCTTGGTCCGGTTAAATGCCCAATTTACCCAACCCAAGTAATCAATTTAATGTAGCAATAGGATCCTTATAAACGTCACTAGATAAGGCAAATTACTAACACCTATTAGTTATATGGAATTAAGTAATGAAAATATGTATAACAGATTCTAGGGAATTGATCGTTCTCCTAGACAACTACACATATCAATTAAGCTATCCGAAAGTATCTACAAGAGTCGTTCTTACATTCCTATATAGATTAATCGTTTGAACGCAACTTATCCCTTTTGGTAAAAGACGGGCAAACACTTGTCACTAGGTGCAAATCAATATACTAAATCAACAAGATGGTGTTTCTTAGTTGAACAAGTATACTGACTAATTGAATCAAAAAGATTAAACTTAACAAGAATGGTTCTTGTATTCAAACATCAAACTATCATGCATAAGAACAATCAATCAACAAAGGTAAACAATCAACATCTCGATTATTAATCTAGACAAGCATAAAAAGAACTAGCTAACAATCATATTTAACGACAATAACAAACTGGAAACAAAGATAGAATTCATTGAACTAACAAGAATCGACCTCTTGAAGCAATCTTGGATGATGATCCTGATGATTCTTGATTCCGGATTGAAATGATGGATTAGGTGATCTTGGATTACTCCAAGGATCACCTTGAATCGTAACCTCTGCCTCTGAAATTGACTGTGTAGTGGTGCCTTTTGAATGAGGCTGGACAGGGTTTTAAAAAGGGAATAATCTGCACCGAAAGTGGAGTGCGCCGAGCGCACTATTTGGGGTGCGCTGAGCGCACTGTTCACCAACCCCGAAAACACTTTACAGCTTGACTTTACGCGTTCAATCTGCTTTACAGGCTGGAGTGCGCTCAGGAGTGCGCCGAGCTCACTGTAGCAGCGCGCACTATTTCTACAACTCCCAGAATTCTCTGATCAAAATTTGGACGAGTGAGCTGAGCGCACACCCGTGGCGCACTCCTTGGCGCACTCTACTATTCATCGACTTTTTGACTTGTTTTCGATCTCTGAGTAGTATCATCCAAAACCTTCCATATTTCTTCAATTACACAATGATTCTAACTATTTTGCAATAAAATGGAATACAAACGAAAATACTACGTTTACACACGAAATAAACAACGATAGAACTTGATATTGCGACTAAAGATATGTCTAATTTGAGCAATATCAAATCCCCCACACTTAACTCTTGCTTGTCCTCAAGCAAGTCTTGTTTTAAAAATACTAATACATAACACAAAATAGAATACACACACATTTATTGGAGAACACAATAATAGGAATCACACTCACACGATATAGTACACAAGTTTACACTAGTCACACGAAGTACACGAAACACACACGTTCTTTTGGAACACAAACTCACGCTATATGAAACACATGTTACACAATTGGGAATACACACTCGTTGAGGTACACACACAATATATGAAACATAGGCACACATTTGGATTGCTCGGGAGAAATGAACTTTGTTGTAAGTTCCGAAAAATTTGGATCCTTAGGGAAAATTGGATCTTGTGAAAACGTTTTATGATTTTGAAAATGTCATGCTAGTTTTTACACTAGACACGTTTTCCGGTTTTAACCTCAAATTTCGGTTGAGGGTAACTGAAAACTGAAGTCTCAGTCGGCGATTAGCAAGGTATCCGCCCCCATGATTGTAGTATCATGGAACTCTTAACCGAGCGCCCCCTGACGCGATATTAATATCGGTCTTTCATGACAATTTGTACATTTTAATTCAAGGGTTAAAACTGCGAAGACTAAGCTATCGCGTGGGACAGATCCTGCTCCAGCTTATTCACCGTAATCGGTCTTACACTGGATAGCGACTTGGATTTACCCTACCAAGTTTATTTTCGGGTTTGAAAGTTCAAGACTTTCCCTTCCCATTTTACCTTTATATCGTGAAATGATATTGGTATGAAATGACATAGTTTAGGAAGTTTGCTATATCAAGTAAGGTAACATTCGGAAGACTTTACTTTGTTATATCAAGTAAGGTAACATTCGGAAGACTTTACTTCCTTCAATGATGGACTAGATACATCCTTTAGGTTTAGTGACATTATTCTTTTTCCTTTCAAGCCAAAAGTATTTTAAACATTTTTCTTAGCAATTTGGTGATAGTAATTCGAAAAGATTGGTAAAATCCCCCACACTTGGCTTTTTCGTTAAGACTTTTATTTCAAAAAATTTTAAAATTTCCCATTAAATTACGAAAATGAGCCAAGTTGAATACTGTTTGAATACCTGCGAGGATTTGTACTATCCCCCACACTTAAGATTAAGTAATGCCCTCATTACTTAAAATCAGTAAAATTTAAATTCGAGAGGGCAATAGTGAGAAAAAAAATTCGAAAAACCTAGGTTCAAAAACCAGAGATCGTGGAATATAGGTGAGCGATGACGCATCCTTCAGTCCTTGATCTTCATCACACAAATTCTAATTTGATAGGTACCTTGCTGAATTTTAATGCTAGTGTCACTAAAACCTTGAAAAACATCGTGCACTTTTATTAACGCGTCATGCACTCGACTCGACCCCAGAATTTAATGCCCAGTGGGGTTAAACTCCTCTACACTTTATCGGACGAGAAGTAAAGTCGGTGGAAAAGATTCCACGAATAAGAATAGTGAGCCAGTCATTTACACCTCGGGTGGTGTATATTATATGAGATAAATCCTTTTTCAGTTTCCCGAAAAAGGATGACCTAACCCGAGGGTTAACACATGACTCCCCTCTAAGTGCGGTTTTTAGTAAACCTTTTATTCTTGTTGGTGGATCTTGGTAAAATGGGTCTTTATAGATTGTCTTCCCTAAATTGACATCCTCTGGAATAAGCGTGGACCCGCTGTGAATCTCAACTATTAAGCGGAGCTCAATTTCCAGCTTCAATTCCTTTAATTCTTCAATTGTAGGTTCATAACCATTAGCCATGAGAACGAGTAGCAAACCGTCTTCCTCCTTTACCACAATCTCATCTATATAACTAGAAGAGTAAGAATGTAACTCGGGGAAATCCTGCAAAAGCTCATAAAGTGGATCTAAACGAGTACATTTTTCAACTATCAGTTCGTCTTGCAAAATAGATTGTGAAGTTATAAGTTGTGGAGCTAGACTGGACTCTGTCACATTTGAATTTTCTTGAAACAGAATCAATGGTGAATAATGATCGGTAGCAAGTTGCATAGTGGGTAGGGGACTTGAATGTTTTACGTTCGGATTCATGCAACATTGCCAAGACCCATAAAAACACGGGCAGAAACCTTCGACTATCATCCTCTCTTTCATAGACATGTTTTTTGTAGAGACCCGTCCTAATCCATCCGGACGAAGTCCATATCGATTATAAACGATTCACAACAGTTGATTACATCACGAGGTACTTGACTTCTATATGATACATTTTACAAACATTGCATACGTTTTTGAAAAGACAAACTTTCATTACATCGAAAGTTGACGGCGTGCATACCATTTTATAATGTATCTAACTCCAATTGACTTAATAATAATCTTGAGATACTCAACGACTCGAATGCAAAATCTTTTGAAATATGTCATGAATGACTCCAAGTAATATCTTTAAAATGAGCAATTGTACAGCGGAATACTTATTTCATACCTGAGAATAAACATGCTTTCAAGTGTCAACCAAAAGGTTGGTGAGTTCATTAGTTTAACATAAATAATCATTTCATAATTTTAATAGACCACAAGATTTCATACTTCCATTTCTCGTAACCATACGTCCCATGCATAGAGACAAAAATATCATTCACATGGATTGAACACCTGGTAACCGACATTCACATTATGCATATAAGAATATCCCCATCATTCCGGGATCCTCCTTCGGACATGATATAAATTTCGAAGTACTAAAGCATCCGGTACTTTGGATGGGGCTTGTTGGGCCCGATAGATCTATCTTTAGAGTTCGCGTCAATTAGGGTGTATGTTCCCTAATTCTTAGATTACCAGACTTAATAAAAAGGGGCATATTCGATTTCGATCATTCAACCATATAATGTAGTTCAATTACTTGTGTCTATTTCGTAAAACAGTTATAAAAACATCGCATGTATTCTCAGTCCCAAAAATATATATTGCAAAAGCATTTAAAAAGGGATTAATGAAACTCACCATACTGTATTTTGTAGTAAAAATACGTATTACGATATTGAACAAATGTAGGGTTGGCCTCGGATTCACGAACCTATATCATTTGTTTATTCATTAATACATATATAATCATAATCGAATGTATATATTATTAGTGAATTAATTGTTATTTTAACTATGTTTTTCATTAATAATCTAATTAATTACATTTATTAATATCTATATATAAATAATAATATAGCTACGTTATATGTAGTAAATATGAGTTTTATATTACCAATAGTTGTTTGAGGAAGTAATGTTGATAATAATAAATAAAAAGTTGTTTCATCCTATAATACTAGTAATCTTAGTTATAAAATGATAATTTCTATAAAAGTGAAACTTTTAATAATACTAAATATTAATAATAATGAATACTATAAAAATAAATGATTTTATTAATAGTAATAATACTATTTATTTATAATAATAACTATAATGATAATAATGTTAATAATGAGGTTAACGATAATAATCAAAATAACAATCTTAATCATAATTATATATTATCTTATACTTATAATTTTTATCCTTATCTTTTAAATCATAACATTGATAATTTCCTAATTATTTTATTTAGTATACTCCTTTCATCATCTTTTATATCTTAATTATAATTATAATTGTATTTATAACAATATTATCAATAATCACTAATGATAATAATAATAATAATACTTAACTTAATAATAATAACATTAGTAGTCATAATTGTAATTTTAATTATTAATAATAAATGATAACTATTATTACTAGTAATAATAATACTAACATCTATAACATCAATCATAATAATAATCCCTAATAATAACATAACAATAATAATAATGATAATAATAAGTTTTTTAAAAAAAAAAAAAAAAAAAAAAACTACCTTTAAAAGAGTTTCTAAAAAGAAAAGCCCCAAACCGGGCTCGAACCCGCGACCTCCCGCTCACCAGCAAACGTCCTTAACCAGCCCACTGCTCCTGCTTTTCTAATTTATACCTCAATCTAATTTTATTTAACCCTACAAGTTTTCTCAATTTCATCTTCAACCTTCGCAGACCAATTTAATTTACCAAATCAATCCGTATAAAACGAATTACATGACTGACTTTGGACTGAATTTATAACAACTCAGGTACGTACGTTCTGCAGACAACAAATAAAAAAAAAAAAAAAAAAAAATGCTGATGTTCCTGTCGCGATGGCTTTTTAAAAAAAAAATTGATTTTGCAATCGATAAAGTTATAGATCAAGATCATAAAATGAAATACGTTGTAATTTACTTTTAGAAACTAATGGAATCGTCAATTGGACTTAAATCATCAAAACGAGTTCGAATTTCCTCAAGAACGATTCTGTTGACTTTTTTTAAAATAACTTTGGCTGTGAAATTCGAATTCATTAGGATGAATTGGAATTTGGTGTTTTGCAGAAAGTTTATTCAAATGATTCCTAACAAAATTGTACTTATGGATTTTGGAATTGGGATCGAATTCGAGGAATTGCTCAAAGGGTTCACGAACAGAGAAAACTAGTTGGGTTTTTGTTCAATTTGTGTTTTTAATTTCGAATTGAAGTGTATGAATTATACAGAATGGTTGAGGTTGGTTTATAAAGGCTCGTATTAGAAGAATAATTACATTGATTTGTGAGGTTATTGAAATCTGAAGAAAAATCAACTAGAAGAAAATACAGTGAGAAAAATAAAATAAATGAAGTTGCAAATAATTTACACTAAATTGGCTATATCTGAAAAGGGAAATTGTTTTATACAGATTATAGAGACAGAATCCAAAAATTAACTGCAGGTGATAGGAACATGAAACAGATTAAGATTCTAATTCCTTATAATAATAATTCTATTAATTTTATTAATAATTAATAATAATAATAATAATAATAATAATAATAATAATAATAATAATAATATCAATAATTTTATCAATACTTGTATGTATCAAATTTTTAGATATATATATATATATATATATATATATATATATATATATATATATATATATATATATATATATATATATATATATATATTATATTAGAAATATTAATATGAAAAATTAATATTATCATTTATAATGGAAATATTGTTAATGATTTTAATCTAACAACTACATTCAATTTTTCTAATCATTAATATTATATGATAAGATATATTTATTATTTGTTATTTAAACACTTTATTTATATTATATCTTTAATATTATTTATACATAGTATATATATATTGCATGTTGACATTTATTGAAAAGTTAATATTTTCATATATTTGCTAGAAATTCTATATAGATTCATAATAACACACACACACACACACACACACACACACACACACACACACACACACATATATATATATATATATATATATATATATATATATATATATATATATATATATATATATATATATATATATATATATATATATATATATATATATATATATATATATATATATATATATTTACTGTAACAATAATTTAGTTATTCTAAGTTTTATTTTACATTTTAAATTTCAATTAATTAAAGTATACTTTATTAATTCAGCATATTATATATATATATATATATATATATATATATATATATATACTTATTTTTATATATATATAATATATATACATATTAATTTACAAACCAATGTTCGTGAATCGTCGGGAATGGTCAAAAGGACAAATGTTTACATGAACATAGTTCAAAGTTTTTGAAATTCAATTTAACAGACTTTGATTATCGTGTCAGAATCAAATAAAGATTAAGTTTAAAATTTGGTCAGAAATTCCCGGGTCATCACAGTACCTACCCGTTAAAGAAATTTCGTCCCGAAATTTGAATGAGGTGGTCATGGTTAACAATAAAAATGTTTTCATGACGAATAAGAGTTGATAAATTAAGTTTTATCATTATTGAGTAATATGGATATAAATAATTCGATTATTGAGTAATATGGCTATCACAAAAGAGTGAAATGAATAAATGAAGTTTCGTTTTAACTTTTGACGTTGTCTTGGTTGAATTCCGGAATTCAAGGGATATAGAGACAAAATCTAAAAGATTTGATTCTTCGACGAATAAGGAAATTAAGATCTCTATAATTAATACGGTGATCTGTCTCGATTACTCCGTCTGGTATTCCCATTATAAATTAAACTTTTCTGTTCTATTATTCTCACAATTTCTATACTTTCTTTCTTATTTCATACATCCAAAAGATTGTGAAAATGCTTAATCCAGTTCCGATCCTTGTCCTCATCCTTACTATCGCAACAATCATTCTCATTTTCCAGCTTCCACCAGAGGAATCTGCTTTCTTCTACTTCGCCCTTGGGTTTATAATGTTTTTAATTCTCCCGTGTCTTCGATAAACATTGATATACACGGTTTGTAGTTTCTACGTTGTTGTTGGATTTTATATCTTCCCTTATATTTCAATGCTCTATGCTTTTGTCTTCTCTTCCCGACTTCAAGTCAAGCGAATAATAGTCCAGAATTTTGTAGATATAGAGTTTCGAATGATTATAATGTTCTAAGCAGGAAGGAATGTGATAGCACGGTTTGATTTGTCAAATTACCAGAATCACTGAGAATAGAACTATCAAGAATATATTTTCTTAATATGTTAAGAAGTTAATTTGAATGAAAGAGTTATGTAACATGGCACGTGATGACGATATGATCTGTGAATCATCACGTTCCATTAGAAACTCAGCATGACTTACTGTAATATAATCACGTTGATCAACGTCCTTAACCAGCCCACTGCTCCTGCTTTTCTAATTTATACCTCAATCTAATTTTATTTAACCCTACAAGTTTTCTCAATTTCATCTTCAACCTTTGCAGACCAATTTAATTTACTAAATCAATCCGTATAAAACGAATTACATGACTGACTTTGGACTGAATTTATAACAACTCAGGTACGTACGTTCTGCAGACAACAAATAAAAAATAAAAAAAAAACGCTGCTGTTGTTGTCGCGATGGCTTTGTAAAAAAAAAAATTTTGATTTTGCAATCGATAAAGTTATAGATCAAGATCATAAAATGAAATACGTTGTAATTTACTTTTAGAAACTAATGGAATCGTCAATTGGACTTAAATCATCAAAACGAGTTCGAATTTCCTCAAGAACGATTCTGTTGACTTTTTTTTTAAATAACTTTGACTGTGAAATTCGAATTCATTAGGATGAATTGGAATTTGGTGTTTTGCAGAAAGTTTATTCAAATGATTCCTAACAAAATTGTATTTATGGATTTTGGAATTGGGGTCGAATTCGAGGAATTGCTCAAAGGGTTCACGAACAGAGAAAACTAGTTGGGTTTTTGTTCAATTTGTGTTTTTAATTTCGAATTGCAGTGCATGAATTATACAGAATGGTTGAGGTTGGTTTATAAAGGCTCGTAGAAAAATTAGAAGAATAATTACATTGATTTGTGAGGTTATTGAAATCTGAAGAAAAATCAACTAGAAGAAAATACAGTGAGAAAAATAAAATAAATGAAGTTGCAAATAATTTACACTGAATTGCCTATATCTGAAAAGGGAAATCGTTTTGTACAGATTGTAGAGACAGAATCCAAAAATTAAGTGCAGGTGATAGGAACATGAAACAGATTAAGATTCTAATTCCTTATAATAATAATTCTATTAATTTTATTAATAATTAATAATAATAATAATAATAATAATAATAATAATAATAATAATATCAATAATTTTATCAATACTTGTATATATCAAATTTTTAGATATATATATATATATATATATATATATATATATATATATATATATATATATATATATATATATATATATATATATATATATATATTTTATATTAGAAATATTAATATTAAAAATTAATATTATCATTTATAATGGAAATATTGTTAATGATTTTAATCTAACAACTACATTCAATTTTTCTAATCATTAATATTATATGATAAGATATATTTATTATTTGTTATTTAAACACTTTATTTATATTATATCTTTAATATTATTTATACATAGTATATATATATATATATTGCATGTTGACATTTATTGAAAAGTTAATATTTTCATATATTTGCTAGAAATTCTATATAGATTCATAATAACACACACACACACACACACACACACACACATATATATATATATATATATATATATATATATATATATATATATATATATATATATATATATATATATATATATATATATATATATATATATATATATTTACTGTAACAATAATTTAGTTATTCTAAGTTTTATTTTACATTTTAAATTTCAATTAATTAAAGTATACTTTATTAATTCAGCATATTATATATATATATATATATATATATATATATATATATATATATATATATATATATACATATTAATTTACAAACCAATGTTCGTGAATCATCGGGAATGGTCAAAAGGACAAATGTTTACATGAACATAGTTCAAAGTTTTTGAAATTCAATTTAACAGACTTTGCTTATCGTGTCAGAATCAAATAAAGATTAAGTTCTAAATTTGGTCGGAAATTCCCGGGTCATCACATTTTTTGTGTTAACCACAACTTCATTTTCTTTTTTCTCTTGGTACCCCTCGTTAACACTAGGAGATAAATATAATTCGATTAGTTTCCTCCGTTCTACTCTCATTCTCTCACCCATTGTCATATTCTTGTGGTCAACCATTTTCCCGCAACTGACAAAAACTAGAAAAGAATAAAAGCACCAACACTAAACAGTGATAAAATAATAAAATAATAAAAAAAATCTAAAAAAAATAAAAAAAAATAATCACAACTTAGTAAACAATTCTTATCTTGACACAACTGTCCCCGGCAGCGGCGCCAAAAACTTGATGTGCGAAACGTGATATATGAATTGTTGTATGAAAAATACCGGTTTTAAAGATTACACACACTAACGGGCAGTGTACCCGATCGTGTAGTGGTATAGATAATGGTAAAATCCGTGTATCATTCCAAGGACAGTTATATGTGCAAGTTAAGATTGTATAAACTAAATTGAGTTTTAACTAGATAAAATGAAATCAAACAAATACAAGATATTGGGTTACCGTTTAACGATGGACAAATCAATAAAGGAATAAGTTTAAAGGATAATATTTTTGGTATTTTAGATTTATAAAAATGAAAAGATAGTTTTTATATCAAATTAAACAAATATGCTCGTCTAGAATTTTTAACCTCGAATGTTGATTGTTGTTTTAGGATTAAGACTGGATTGATTGACTACGTACGAGAACTAATTAATTGGTTTACCAAGAGTAGTCTTGTGCAAACACTCAAACGGGATTACACGACGCAAGTGATGTTCTTGTCATCTAAGACCTCCTATTTGTAATCAATTAATTCAACTAGCCTAAAGACTTGAATGATGATCATGCCAATGATGTGTTGATCATGATCCACTCCTATGTCAACTAATGGTTTAGCTTAGTTCATTCCCTTGGTCCGGATAAATGCCCAATTTACCCAACCCAAGTAATCAATTTAATGTAGCAATAGAATCCTTATAAACGTCATTAGATAAGGCAAATTACTAACACCTATTAGTTATATGAAATTAAGTAATGAAAATATGTATAACAGATTCTAGGGAATTGATCGTTCTCCTAGACAACTACACATATCAATTAAGCTATCCGAAAGTATCTACAAGAGTTATTCTTACATTCCTATATAGATTAATCGTTTGAACGCAACTTACCCCTTTTGGTAAAAGACGGGCAAACAGTTGTCACTAGGTGCAAATCAATATACTAAATCAACAAGATAGTGTTTCTTAGTTGAACAAGTATACTGACTAATTGAATCAAAAAGATTAAACTTAACAAGAATGGTTCTTGTATTCAAACATCAAACTATCATGCATAAGAACAATCAATCAACATCTCGATTATTAATCTAGACAAGCATAAAAAGAACTAGCTAACAATCATATTTAAAGACAATAAAAAACTGGAAACAAAGATAGAATTCATTGAACTAACAAGAATCGACCTCTTGAAGCAATCTTGGATGATGATCCTGATGATTCTTGATTCCGGATTGAAATGATGGATTAGGTGATCTTGGATTACTCCAAGGATCACCTTGAATCGTAACCTCTGAAAATGACTGTGTAATGGTGTCTTTTGAATGAGGCTGGACAGGGTTTTAAAAAGGGAATAATCTGCACCGAAAGTGGAGTGCGCCAAGCGCACTATTTGGGGTGCGCTAAGCACACTGTTTACCAACCCCAAAAACACTTTACAGCTCGACTTTACGCGTTCAATCTGCTTTACAGGCTGGAGTGCGCTCAGGAGTGCTCCGAGCGCACTGTAGCAGCGCGCACTATTTCTACAACTCCCAGAATTTTCTGATCAAAATTTGGACGAGTGAGCTGAGCGCACACCCGTGGCGCACTCTACTATTCATCGACTTTTTGACTTGTTTTCGATCTCTGAGTAGTATCATCCAAAACCTTCCATATTTCTTCAATTACACAATGATTCTAACTATTTTGCAATAAAATGGAATACAAATGAAAATACTACGTTTACACACGAAATAAACAACGATAGAACTTGATATTGCGACTAAAGATATGTCTAATTTGAGCAATATCAATTGCGACATAAGCGCTCAATGTTTCAGATGATTTTGGTAACATTCATGATACATTTCATGCATCCAACTTACTGAAGATGCCTGTAAGGTTAAAAACATCATCTTTCCTTTTGTGAATATTTATTCAGATGACATATTCATGTTAACAGGGAACGAAATCAATTTGTTGATCTTAAGGTCAAGAGACTTAGTTAACGGCACATACCTATTCTTACGCCCAAGTACCTTTCAAGGTAAATAGCTCATTTCTGAGCCCACGAGTCTCTCGAAACCTTGATACGCACCCCTTTCTTCAAAAACGGTACCATTGTTGGTCACTCCTCAAAATTTCGGGACGAAATTTTCTTTAACAGGTGGGTAATGTAACGACCCGGCTTTTTCGACTTGTTTTTGTGTTTTGTGCTTTCACGAAACTGCGTATATGTGCGTACTGAGCTAGTTCATGCCCTGGGATCTTATTTAATGATTAATTACTTTCATTAATACCTTACAACGTGCTATTAAGTGTGTAATCACTTAACTTGATCCCCGAAAGCCTTTATGACCGTTGGTGTCACTTGACGTTTAGAACGAACTGCGTACTGTGTACAAGTTTAACTTTGGTCATAATCAGAGTATTATAACTACGAAATACTAATTGTTATTTTATAATAACAATTACTTGGGTTTTTGGATGCTTAATTACGCTTAGTAATTTAATAGAGCACACTAGTTGGTCTTGTTGGACTTTCTACCTTGTTGGACCTTAGCCGACCCTACACTAGCTAGTGGACTATTTAATTAGCCCAATTATAATAAGTTAGTGACCCATAATAATGAAAGATAAATGCCCATTTATTAGAGGGAACATACTAGCATTTTGTTAAGCATTATCCTTAATGTTGCATGGGGATCCTAACATAAGCACCAACTTTAGACAACTGTTAACCAAAAAGTAAAAAGGCGTCCCCCTTGTCCCCCACCTAAACCCACGGCCTACACACCCTCCCCATACCCTCACCTCATATAAATACCAAGCTTATCCCATTCATTTCACACTTGATTTTATTTACAAATTACACACACTTACTCTCTAATTCTCTCTCTACTCTTTCTCACTCTAAAAAGTGTAAGTTTTAAATTTTTCTTTCTATTCTTCTCCTCTTCTTATCCACAACATCATCATCATCATTTAATGGATCTAGCTTTTAGCTTTTGATCTTGTTATATTTTGTAGATTCAAACTTGGGTTTGAATCCTTCAAGAACATGAATGATTCAAGCTTTCTAGCTTTGAATCTTCATTTACTTGTTAGATCTAGCTTGTGATTTCTTTGTTTTGTTATAAAGATCAAAACTTGTGTTTATGATCTTCATGTATCTTAAAGATCCAAGCTTTATGCTTCAAGATCTTCAAGAACACTAAAGATTCAAGCTTTCTAGCTTAGGGTTTCATTATTATGTTAAAGATCTTAGCTTTTTAGCTTATGGTCTCATTACTTTCATTATTTTGTTAAATATCTTAGCTTTCTAGCTTATGGTCTCATTAATCTTGTAAAGATCCAAGCTTTCTAGCTTAGGGTTTTCTTAATACTTGAGATCTAAGTTATTATTGTAGATCTCACTTACTTGAAACCTTTTTGTGTTTGTTGTGATGATAAAGATCAAATCTTCATCATCATATATGATGGAGATGCATAAACTTGTGTAAAATAGACAAAGGTTGAAGCTTTATTGGATCTATGCAATAAAGAGGCAATCTTGATGTTCAAAACTTGTAGAATGATATATTTTACTCTTAGTTGTGTATTGATGGTTGAACCTTGGTCAAAGTGATTCTAAAACATCAAAGAGTTGTACACTTGAAGCTTACAAGCATCAAGGATAAGAACCGTGATGAGCATCAAGCACCAAGAATCTCACCGTAGCACTTGTTTGCTATTTTTCGGGGTCTGATCAGACTCCTGGGCTTCTAGAAAATTGGATTTCAGATAGTTCATTTCGAGTAGATGACTTTTCGTTTAGGCTTCGACTTAATCCGATATGCGGTTTAGGATTTATAGCCTTCCGAAAGTTACTACGCCTTTGTAACGTTGTGATGAAATTTCTCACCTACTCGCACTTAAACCGTCGCCACAGTCAAACGAAGACGAGTTAGGTTCTGAAAATTGGTCAGCGGTTAGAGGACTCACATACGGAGCCATGACCACTGACTACGCATCTTTTCGATTTATATAGAGGTCGTAACAACTGTCCGAAGTCAGCCTTTTGTTTTGATCTATATTCTTGTTAAACTTACCTTTGTGTTGATGAATGATGATGATAATTGTGACAACCCGGAAATTTTTGACCAAATTTAAACTTTATCTTTAAATCATTTAACGTTTCCGACACGATAAGCAAAGTCTGTAAAACCGAATCTCAAAAATTTTGAACTATTCAAGTACCCTTCGGTTGTTCTCAACGATTCGCGAACCATTATATGTAAATAGATACATATATATACTATAACTTGAAAACGTAACAAAGTTTTAATTGCATGATACCGTACATTAAACTTATTGGTTTATATATCTATTTGAATATATATGATTTCAAGTTATTTAGTAAACGATAGTAACATTCGATTATTGATTCGATTGATATTTAGATAAGTTAACTAAAACGTTTAAGATGAACCAGTAAAACACTATTTGCTACAGTATTTTCGAATTACTACAGTACCCGAAAAGCTACAGTGTTTTCGAAAATCACTATTTGCTACAGTAAAAAAACTTTGCTGCAGTAACTTTGCTACAGTAAAACACTATTTCAAAATGAAAATGTATATATGTATATGTATATACTACGAGACGATGATTTATAGAAGTAAATGACCAAAAGACTCGAAAGTTTAAGTTATACTTTGAGTGATGTAATTTATGGATAATTTAAGGCTATATTTTGACAAAGGTACGTGTCACGAAACGTAAAATGCAAGTTTTCTAAGCATATGAAAATGCGTTCGAGAAACCGGAACCGGGACATAAGTCGAGTGACAACGTACGACTTATCGGAACAAAAATTATAAGTTAACTAGGCACGAGAATATAATATAATATATAATTAATTAATATAAATTATATATATATATATATATTATATATTTATTTAATACGTCGACGAACTACAAAACAAAAGAATGTGGGCTGGCAAACAGAGCCATGCGATCGCATGGCTATATGCCTTGAGTCCCATGCGATCGCATGGGAAGGCTGGACAATTCAGATGCTATAAAACGCGAAGTCTGGTACCAGTTTCATTTGCTAATCTCTCTCGATCTCATCTCTCAATTATATATTATTATTATTATTATTATTATTATTATTATTATTATTATTATTATTATTATTATTATTATTATTATTATTATTAAGATTAATATTATTATTATTATTATTAATTATTATTATTAGTAGTATTATTATACATAAAATACTACGACGAAGTCATGAGCGTGTCACTTTCAAAATGGGTTTTCAAGCAGGATAGAGCTAAGGAAATTATGGGTTATAGCTATGGAGGTTATGGGTAATGTACGTGAGTATTATTGGCAAATCAAACATAGTGTTTATCATCTCTGTTGCGTCTACGTACTTTCCTGCAATATTGAATCACAATATTGATACGTGAGCATTCAGATCTTATCTTTTATATATTAATTGTGTATCCATGTCTAGTGCTCGAGTATATATATTTATGCATGCTTGTATGCTAATTTTTATCGTTAGACAGTTTATGATGAATCACGAATTAAATACATATATTACTGATAAAAGGTATATGATATGCATGTTTTTGGAAAGCTGATGAAAAATCAATAACTTTTCATTTAGAAATCGCGTAAATTCGATGAACGAATTAAAAGATATGATCAACTAAATTATGATTGACATTAATTGAAATTGCTTTTGAATCTGCAATTAATATTTAAACAACTTGTTTGTAAGACTGATAAATTGGATTTTTGAATATTACCAGCAGAGTAAATGAATCCTTATATAAAGCACGTCTCGTTTTGTTGAACAATTGTCAAAATTGACTGTTTTATCATGTTTTAAAGCCTTATAAAAACTATAGTCTAATTTTACAAGAATTGGGAAACTATGTGAAATGTTAAAATGTTTCGATTGCCATGATCATTCAACTATAGTATCAAGTCAGAATGACTTTTTGAAATGACTTTTGATAAACTTTTGTATGTTAATCTCGAGCATTAGGATTATGATACACTATGACCAGACCTAGCTTGATAAATATTTATTGACCAACATATGCTCTCTAGGTTGAGATCTACGGTTATTTGGTATTCCGAGTTTCGATCACATTTCGGTGAACAACTTTATGTGCTGCTAAGGTGAGTTTCATTTGCTCCCTTTTTAAATGTTTTATATATTTTGGGCTGAGAATACATGCACTTTATTTTAAACGCAATGGATACAAGTACATACTAAATTCTACACCGAGTTTGAACCAAAAATCCCTTAACTTTGGTAACTAGTAACTGCCGGTTATAAGAACTGGTGGGCGCTAGTAGTTGTATATGGATCCATAGGGCTTGATATCCCCGTCCGAGCTAAAGCACTAGCCTTTTAACGAACGTATGCTATTTGAGAAGCGTACACGTTGGTTTGCGTGTATTATTAAGATGATTATACAAAGGGTATAAATTATATATACGTTAAGTTTAGTTACCAGGGTGCTCAATTTCATAGAATATTTTGATAAACGTTTCGGATGAAACAACTGAAATCTTGTGATCCACCTTTATGTACAGATTATGCAAAACATTAAAACTATGAACTCACCAACCTTTGTGTTGACACTTGTTAGCATGTTTATTCTCAGGTTCCCTAGAAGTCTTCCGCTGTTTGCTTATATGTTAGACAAGCTATGTGCATGGAGTCTTACATGGCATATTTTTCAAGGAAACGTTGCATTCACCAAATCATCACCATGTATCTTATTTTGACTGCATTGTCAACGGAAGTACTGTTGTAAACTATTATTTATGGTGATTGTCTATATGTAGAAATCATCAGATGTCGAAAACCTTTGATTTAAATATTCATTTATGGTGTGTCTTTTCAAAATAATGCAATGTTTACAAAACGTATCATATAGAGGTCAAATACCTCGCAATGAAATCGATGAATGACGTGTTCGTCCATATGAATTTGGAGCGATCGTCACAATAATGATGATGTTGATGATGACACTTAAACTTAATTTATGCACTTCTAAACCTTTTGGGACAACATACTGACTTAGTGACCTTTGACTTAGGTTGACGACCTTTCGGACCGACTTACTACCTGCATACTTTTCGTATCGACTTTTACTACTTATTCACTGTGAGTTATAGCATCCCTTTACTACTTTTTACTATTTTTGGGACTGAGAATACATGCTCTTTTTACGTTTTACATACTAGACACGAGTACTTAAACTTTACATATGTGTGGGTGATATAACGGCACATAGATTCCCATTAGCTCGGTAACGTTTAATCATTGGTTTTCTAACCGTGAACGCGAATCTTAGATATGGATCCATAGGGTTTGACAACCCCACTCGGGCTAGTCGCGCTAGCATTCAACGGGTGTTTAATACTTCGAGGACAAACGCACTCGCCAAGTGCACTTTTAGGGGGTGATATACATACATTAAGTTTAGTTACCGGGTGCCCACGGTTAAGCATATACTTTATCATACTGTTTTGAAACACTATTTGAGGCACTGAAATCTCGTAGTCTACATTACGTTACTGATTACAAACAAACTATAGCTCACCAACATTCGTGTTGACTTTTAAGCATGTATTTCTCAGATGCTTAGACGTTGTTGCTTCTGCTGATAGACTGCTGTTAGACTGCTGTTAGACTTGCTGTCTTGGTGTTATAGACTTGCTGTTATGGACCTGCTGTGTTAGATTTCCACTACATTACTTAGAGATATCTCAATCATGAAACTTTTATTTTGCATTCGTAACTTATGTTAATTTCAAACAAAAGCTTTGTAACGACCTTTGGGTCAAATACTTATGTTAACGCTTCTATTCATAAGAAGCACGTTATCTTTTGTAAAACGCTATCTTTTTAGGAATGCAAAACTGGTTTTCAAACAGCATATAGTGTTTGACCTTGTAATGATCCTGTTGTTGATGAACCGTACACGATGTTTTTGTACGGGGCGTCACACTCAACTTACTTGTGAGTGGCGATGTTCGTTGACGCTCGCTAGTGTCTTCAAGTTATAGAAACATTATATTTATAGTTTTGAAACTTTCAATTATATTAATTTTAGCATCTTTTTATAATTAAAGGGTCACGTCTAAAAGTAGTATGACGTCTAAAAGTAGTATGACGTACCATTTGATATCGTGTTTGTAGTCGATTTTTGATTATCTTCATAAGCGTTTGATCGTCGAAGTGGTTGAATGGAAGTCTTTGTTAAATGACAGACGTTGTAAAATCTAATCGAAAGATTTCGGGATTGTATATAAAAAAGCGAACCATCCCGACCAAGTATATGTTGTGTGAGATCTTATATATGTGTATTTACATAATGAGTCAAGAGAGGAAAAAAGTGAGTTACCAATATGAAAATTGAAAAATGTGTGTAAAATTTTTATGTAAGTACTCTGTATTACATTCAGGGGCGGAAATGACATGGAGCAAATGGGGTCACCCGACCCCAGTGAATTTTTTTTTTTAGTGCAAAAAATTTAGATTTTTTCGTTTCGAACTCAGTGAAATTTTGTTTGGCTAAAAGTCTTCATAGTTTGTTCCCAAAGTCTCAAGATTTTGCCCCAAATCCTTCAATGTTTGCTCAAAAGCCTTCAAATTTTGTCCAAAAACCTTCAAATTTTGCCTAAAAATCTTCGTATTTTGTCAACAAAAAAAAAAATTTGCTACGTTTTTAAAAAATTTCGCCCCCAGTGAAAAAAGTGTCTATTTCCGCCACTGATTACATTTCCTTTTTTGTGTGTATATATCAAGAATCATAAATAAATCATACGGAGTAAATGATTTTAATTGTGACAAATTAGTAAATCTCCCTACTTATTAAAAGATGAGCCAAATAGTGAAATAATTTTTAAAACAAATCAATATTACAATATTAGATTAATAATCTTTCCATTAGTTATCTTCAATTAATTATTATTGTTAAATGGCTCCATAATTTTAGGCAATTACATTTCGAATTTGTTATATGATTATGATCATATTTAATACATTTAACAATCAAATAATTTAGATCCGAGATAAAAAAAAAATTAGTAACATGATTACATGTTAAACGTTGATCCAATAATAACTTTTGTCTACTTCAAATAAACCTAAACAACATTTATATATAAAAAAAAGCTGATGTATATATAAAAAATCGAAAAATAAATAAATTTCATATTCATATATATTTATTGATTTATTGATACGTATTATATTCATTTATGTATATAGGGAGATTTATATATTAATAAATATTTAATTATTATATATTTATTATTGATTCACATATACATTTACATTTATTTATAAATTTCATTATTTAATTATTGAAAATTAGCACAAGGTTTGAATCAATAGATTTTTTCCCAATAACACGAATATAGATATAAATATAGATTATAAGCCATTCTACAAAAATATAGATATATATACTAGGTTTTTTAGCCCTTGTACGGGTGAGTAAAAATGCTTGCAAAAAATTTAATTTGCAGTTTATATTAGTATGTAAATGCGATTAAAAAATAGAAAAAGTACAAAAATTATTTAAGAGCCCGTGGTGTTAACAAATTTATAAATTGTGCGTTGCACGGTGTGTAAAATAATCGTGCAAAATTAATAGATTTTTTATTCTTTAGAGTTTAAGAGCTCATGTGCGTTACACGGTGGATAAAATAATCATGAAAAATTAATTGATATTTTCAAACAATTATTCTTTTGAGTTTAAGTGCACGTAGTGTTGACAAATGTTAAAAGTTCGTTTGAGTTTAAGAGCTCGTGATGCTGATAAATTTTAAAAGTTCTTTTGAGTTTAAAAGCCCGTGATGTTGACAAAATTTGAAAGTGATTTTGAGTGGTGTTAATAACTTAATGTGTACAAATTTTTTCTCACTAATAATATCTTCTTAATTTTATATAAATTATATAATAAGTAATATTTAAAGAAAATATGAATAAATTGAAAATTTGTTATGGAACGTAACGTTAGTAAGTCTAAGTTAGATTATTATAGAATTATTATATACAATTATTTTTTGAATAAAAGTGTAACCCGCGAGTTTAATTTTAAAAAAGTTGTTAGTCATTTTAATAAAATAATGGTATTTAAGAGAGTCGTCATGTATAATTAATATTATACAGTAATAGCTATATTTGCCTGTTCATGCATATCATAAAGACTTAAACTGGAAATTTAAATTACTTCCATATCTATCGCTAAAAAAATACATGTGAGTAATAATTAAATTGTATAATTAATAATATATTTTGTAAATAATTAATAAAATATGTACGTGATACTTTCAGTTAGAAATCTACAATCATGGCTTTTTGTGTGATGGATAAGATGTTTTTGATAATTAGTTAGATTAGGTTTGCGTACTATTATTTATTAATTTATAATTTAAATTTAAATATGGTATTTGAATCTATACATATATATACGAAGTAATATTATAATTTACATAATCTTTATATCATCATCACTATCATCATCACTACCCCTTACAAACCGTGTGGCTTTTTTCCACTTATCACCCATCCATCAAGTTACCCTCCATCCACCCATTTGTCAACCTCTTATTGGCCTCTACCATCCCACCTGTCCCACAATATCCAAATGACATGTGGCATCACAAAACCCTTCCTCAATCAAACCTCTCCATTATTTTCCAACTGCTCGATGAAAGGAAAAAAAATAACACACACACGCCGCCGCCGGCTATTCTGATCACCCTCCACCTCCGCCGCCACGGCCGATTTCCGTTCACACGTCACCATCGATTTCAGTGTAACGTTCAACCGATTTCTCAATTTTTTTGGGTATGTTTCGTATGATTTTGTTACAGATTAATTTGATTTATATACCGTTGTCATCATCGTTGTTACACCTTCCATCTCTCTCTTCTCCATTTCTCCACCGCCACAATTAGATGCGTAGAGAGCGTATCTTTTTTTTTCTTTTCCAATTTATAATGAATTCATAATCTCTTCTGTAACAAAAATCCTTTACAACTGATTCTCTCTGTCCGTACATACGAATTATTGCGAACGAAGAGAGAAAATTGAAATTGATTAACGGTACAAACGCTTAATAGATCTACATATATATCTCATTGCGTACGTTTAATTTTGTTCCATCTTATTGTTAATGTTATGATATTGTTGCTGTTAGAGTCAATTTTTTTTTTTTTAATATTGCCGTTAAAAAAAATTTGTCTAATTTTTATTTTAGGTTTTTGTGTTATGAATTGTTATTTCAGATTCGTTCTTTAGTTTTGTCCACTAATTCTGTTATTGACGTGTGAATGTTGATTTTAATAACAATTTTAGGTTGTTGTATTATGAATTTTTGTTTATTTTGGTTATATACTGATATTTATGTTTGTTGATGAATATCGTTTGAAATTGATATGATATTATATATGATATTGTTTGTTAGTAAAGTGGCTTTAGATCCATGTGATCGTGTTTATATGTATAGCTTAAGTTTGACTAATATTTAAGATGCTTCTTATAATACTTCTATGAAAATGTTGTTCAGCTGTTAGGATTTAGTTTATATAATCACTGGTATTTACCTTCTGTTAAGTTATATAAAAGTGTGCTGTTGCAGGTTAGAAACAGTAGGATCTTACTAGCACTCGAGTTTTTTCATTTTTTTTCATGACGTCAACACCGTTGTTATTCTTTTACAGAAACAATTTTAAGCATGGCATATGCAACATCAAGTTTTTGGGGACCTGTTACATCAACTACAGAGTGGTGTGGACAAAATTACGTCCACTCGTCTTATATCGCCGAGTTCTATAACATAATTTCGAATATCCGAGCATTGTTTTAGCAATTATTGGCCTCGTGATTGCTTTGAGTCAAAAGTTTGAGAAAAGATTTAGCATACTACATATCTCTAATATGATACTTGCCATTGGGAGAAAGTTTTACCAAATTTTGTGTTCGAAAACGATTGGTTTACATTCAGTTGAAGAGAATGTGGAAAGAAAGCTACTAAAAATACCCGTCGATGCTTGTGATGCTGTTTTCCGATGCTACAACTGTGGTTTGGTGAAAAGTGTAATACTAAGGTGAGCTTTACATGCACACTCTATTGACTGCATAGTTTCAAAATGGTCTGCTATGGTCATTAACAATCCATTTGAATGCTATAAATGTACATGAAGGATTCATTAGTTGTTTTCAAGTTAAGAGTATACTGAAGCTTATGTTGATGTACCTGCTATTAGTACATATATGTTGTTCACCCCTTAATGTTTTTTTTGTTGCTAGGGTCATAAAAAATTACTAATTTATTTCTGATATTTGACAGTGGTTAAGTTAACTCTTATTGATCTTCCTGGGCTGACAAAAGTTGCTGTTGGTGAGTTAACATCATGCATTTTTTGATTTAGGCAAGTTGGATCTGATTAATTCATATAGTACCATATGTAATCTTTGTAGAGGGTCAGTCTGATAGCATTATGTAAGACATTGAAAACCTGGTGCGCTCCTATGTTAAGAAGGTATGTTGTTTTCAAATACGCCTACCAGTTTACGAATTTAGTTACAATCATTGTTATTAGGGTTATTATTTAACATATTTATTAGTTTGTGAGAGTAAGTTTTTAGGTGTCTGTTATTTATATACAAATACTATACATTCAGGCACATTTTGGCAATGCAATGGGAAAGCTATATGATCGGACTCCGAATATGATGACAGGTCACTGCAGGAGCAATATAACAAGGTGAATACAGTGTTTGTTTTCATTTATGCAATCTTTGACTTTCTTTGACTGAAATACTTGATTACTAATTGTGTAAATTTATCATACGTGTATCTGTAGGACTTGACTTTAAAAGAAGCTGAAACAATTACTCTTTCAATCCATAAGAATTGAAATCAACTTTTATGTGGCTTTATTATTTTCTTCATATTTTAGTGAAGTGTTGGTCTATTTGATAAATTTAATGTAGGTTTGCCCGTTGAATTATAATTGCAATTTTTTTTCCTCCATATGCCGACATGTAATTCTCCGCCATGGATATCCATACGACATCGTTTCATAGAAAACAATCTCTCTATCACTCCATGGTAACTTTGACTATCTCGGTTATAATGTTTCAGTGCTGAATAAACAGTAATGATTAAGAAAACTACTTTTTACACCCATCGTGCAACGTACGGGCTCCTAATAGCATAGACATACCATTTGGAGAAGGTTAGAGTGTTTGGCGGAGATTTTGGACAGGTGTTAAAGAAAAAAGAGAGGATATTGTAGCCGCATCACTAAACTCATCGTTTCCAGTTGGTTTGATTAATGAAGTTGGTGATGAAAAGATAAGCATATCTACTTATCATCTTAACGAAATGGAACAACATGACTTCTTACAACATGAAGTTAAAACTTATGATTGCGAAATTACCATACCGCGTGGTCGGGTATTAGTAAGTAAATATTCTTATCTTCATACTATTTAAACATAATCATGAACAAATTTTATATTATCAAAGTTTTAACACAATACATTTATATTGAAATTTTTTTTTTTAAATTTAAGATTTAACTAACAGTTTATTTTACAAATGTATCTTTTTTTTAGCGTCTTCCGAAAGAATTGATGCTACTTCCTGGACTACGAAGTGGAAAAATTGTTTCATGTTACAATTTAGCAAGGAAAAAATACAAATGTCGGTTGAAACAGGAAAATTCAAAGTCAAAGACAAACCTTTCTGTTACGTACGGTTTTTATCATTTCAGAAAAGAAAATCGCTTAAAGCCGGGAACAAACTGCATATTCACCTACTATTTCGACGAACGCGATTTCTATCTATATTGATGTTTAGCACAATCATACAAAAACTTCAATGCATTTGATGGATTGAAAAACACTGTTTGTTTAATTATCTACTATGATGTTTTATTTTAATGTTCATTTGTTATTGTCATCATTAACTTATGTTTTAATAATTAGTGTAGTTAGAGCTATCCGTGCAACGCACGGGCTCTCAAAGTCTAGTGTAAATATATATTTATAGGTATATATTAAATTATAATTAATAATTAATTTAACTTAATAAGAAAATGACACATAAGCAAAACCTTTTTGATATATATATATATATATATATATATATATATATATATATATATATATATATATATATATATATATATATATATATATATATATATATATATATATATATATATATATATATATATAGGGGCATGATCAATGGGGAAGTAACCAATTGGGGGGAAGCGCGAGGAAGCAAATTTATTTTTTTTTTTGTTTTTTTGGATTTTTTTTTTCCGGCATCAAGATCACACGAAAATATGAACATTTAGAAGAGACACTTCGTGATGAATGTTATTATTTAGGCGAGAAAACGATCGACAAAAATAACATTCAAGATAATATTGTTCGTGAAGAATATGAACGTTTTTTTCATGTTTTGTGAAGTAAAATTTACCCCGATTTAGAGTTTAGGGTTTAGGGTTTAGTGTTTTGGGTTTATTCCATAAACCCAAAACACCAAACCCTAAATCCTAAACCCTAAACCTTAAACCGTTCGTGTTAAAAACTCAATCTAAATCCTAAATCTAAACCCTAAATCTAAACTCTAAACCCTAAATTTCTAAACCCTAATATCTAAACCTTATAAACCCTAATATCTAAACCCTAATATCTAAACCCCAATAGCTAAAACCTCAATATACGTTCGAAAAACACGATAATTGTTATATATTACTTCTTCGAGCGATTTCCCGCCAAAATAAAAACATTGATCACAAAGTGTCTCTACTAAATGTTCATATTTTCATCTCATCTATAATGTTCGTGAACAAAGTTTTTTCAAAAAACGAAAAAAAAAGTTTTTGCTTCCCCCCGTTTCTCCCCGATTGGTTATTTCCCTCTTGATCCTACCAATATATATATATATTTTCATCTCATCTATATATATATATATATATATATATATATATATATATATATATATATATATATATATATATATATATGGGCAGATCAATTGGGAAGTAATCAATCGGGGGGAAGCAAATTTCTTTTTTTCGTTTATTTGGAATTTTTTCAGGCATCATGATCACACGAAAATATGAACATTTAAAAAAGATACTTCGTGATAAATGTTATTATTTAGGCGGGAAAACGATCGACAAAAATAACATTCAATATAATATTGATCGTGAAGAATGTTAACGTTTTTTTTTTTTCATGTTGTGAAGTACTTTTTGTCAAAATTTAGCCCGATTTAGAGTTTAGGGTATAGAGTTTAGTGTTTAGTGTTTTGGGTTTAGTCCCAAAACCCTAAATCCTAAAATCTAAACCGTTCGTTTTAAAAACTCAATCTAAATTCTAAATCTAAACTCTAAACCCTAGATTTCTAAACCCTAATATCTAAAACCTCAAAATACGCTCGAAGAACACGATAATTGTTATATATTAATTCTTCGAGCGTTTTTCTGTCAAAATAAAAATATTTATCACAAAGTGTCTTTATTAAATGTTCATATTTTCATCCAATCTATAATGTTCGTGAACACAGTTTTTTCAAAAAACGGAAAAAAAAAATTTGCTTCCCCCCAATTGGTTACTTGCCTCTTGTTCCTACCACTATATATATATATATATATATATATATATATATATATATATATATATATATATATATATATATATATATATATATATATATATATACTAGTTTAAGACCCACGAATTCGCGGGTTTATGCTAGAGAATTTGTTGTAATGGAGTTATACATTTAAAAAACTATATGCATCTTCTATTTAAATACATGCTACACAATTAATTTTACATGTTAGAAAGATAAGCACAGTCTTAAGACATATTTCTTATAGCTTACCGAGATATCTTGTCATTTATCTCAAATGTGGTTTCATAGATCCGTTTGCAAGAAGTTGCACAAATGTTGCACAATTTTTGCACAAATTAATGCAAATTTGTTCTCTCGCCAGACTAAGTTTCATAGGTCAGGTTTCATAGTTCACTCCCAATGTAGAAGATTATGATGTCGTTAAGATGATGTGGCTAATTTAAGTTTATATACTTGCAATGGCCATGTACACCACGTACCCCTCATCTAATCGTAACCTTAACATGACACGAACTTGTCTAGTGTTAGTGTTACGGATTATTTTCCCAATCATGCGATTTTAACTTTTAGAAAATAGAAGGCCCAAAGAAAATGGGGAAAATCTAAACTTATGCTGAAATGGTTAATATAACCTTGTGATCTACTGGGATACAAGTGAAGAAGTATTTGTAAATAAATACAATATAATTACAATCAACTTCGAAAAGAATTTTGAATCTGAAATATACGAAACAAAAATTTACATAAATTAGGAGTCTTTGACTGAAGTATTCTAAATTAGTAAGTACCTGTAGGCTGTGGGTGTTAACTTAGGTCACCTATTAAGTAGCTGGAGTCTTGTCTTTATCGTTCTTCAGAGCAAGAATCAATGAAATCTGGAAACCTCTGCTTAATATTTGGCTGAACCACAACGTTTTCTGAAATTCGGATACAAAATGGAACCATGACTGGATAACAATAGGCATGAATATCACCAATCCCATTAAACACTCATATGTGCGTGATAACTCCATTACCAAGTCCCGAAAACCTATGCCTTTCACTTTGAGATTTCTATAACTCTACAACCCTAATATGCGATTTGTATGAATCCATAAATAGGGTAAATAATTTGAGGAATATCACGTACCACGAACCTGGATACATGCAAGTGAGAATTTAATTGTTCTTCATGATGAGTTTGGTGGTGACCGTTCAAAGATTTCTTTGATGGCGTGACCATGACAGGATGTGTGTAGCCATGTCTAGGAGGATGATCCTATTCCTATTGGCGTATGAAACCCGACTTTCACCTCCAAAGTTCAAATAACATGCAATCAAATGCTTGAAAATTGCATATCATATAAACATCATAGCCTTCGAAAAACGATACATTTTTCTCCAAGTCTAGAAATTCAGAGCTCATATTAATCACTTACAATGACATCCAATTTTGATCTGTACCTTCATCAATTATACTCTTTAACGAATGCAATCACAAAAAGATAAGAACAATGTCTTTTTTTATTTGTTTAATAAGGGTCAGATTTTTTGTAACTTGCAACTCCGTAAGGTTCGTTTTTACCCACAAACACTTTTTTGTAGTTATATTATCCTAAAAGCATATTACCGATACCGATAAGATTTCTAATATGGAGGTTAGGACATTGAAAGAGATACATTTTCTCCATATATTTTTATTATTTAATGTCTATCCTGACCCATTTCAACCCATTTTTTCAGGAGTACCAAAAAAAGCAAAGAAAAAGTTATGACCCATTATCAATCATGCCCACCACCCATTTTGTCACCTCTAATTGTGATAAATGAAATAGATATTAGACTTTTTTTTAAGTATTAAATAAAATAGATATTAGACTTTCCTTTAGATTGATGACCCGTGAGAAATTTAGTCAAAAAGAAAATGGGCTTATTTAGCTGATATAAGCAACAAATTTTGACCGGTCAAATGTGAGTTTGAGTTTTAATTGGTAGATTTGAAATCAAAATTTGTAAACTTGAATATATAATCATGGCTTTCTTTTGAATATAGATGTAGATGGGTCTACTTGGGTTATTCTTGGTCTCAACCAAGTCAGTTAGTTAGTTGGTTCAAAGCAAAAAACAATAACTAAAGGGAAACGGATCGAATGAAGTGAAGATTTATATAACTCTACAACTCTAATATGCGATTTGTATGAATCCATAAATAGGGTAAATAATTTGAGGAATATCACGTACCAAGAACCTGGATACATGCAAGTGAGAATTTAATTGTTCTTCATGATGAGTTTGGTGGTGACCATTCAAAGATTTCTTTGATGGCGTGACCATGACAGGATGTGTGTAGCCATGTCTAGGAGGATGATCCTATTCTTATTGGCGTATGAAACCCGACTCTCACCTCCAAAGTTCAATTAACATGCAATCAAATGCTTGAAAATTGCATATCATATAAACATCATAGCCTTCGAAAAACGATACATTTTTCTCCAAGTCTAGAAATTCAGAGCTCATATTAATCACTTACAATGACATCCAATTTTGATCTGTACCTTCATCAATTAAACTCTTTAAAGAATGCAATCACAAAAAGATAAGAACAATGTCTTTTTTTATTTGTTTAATAAGGGTCAGATTTTTTGTAACTTGCAACTCCGTAAGGTTCGTTTTTACCCACAAATACTTTTTTGTAGTTATATTATCCTAAAAGCATATTACCGATATCGATAAGATTTCTAATATGGAAGTTAGGACATTGAAAGAGATACATTTTCTCCATATCTTTTTATTATTTAACGTCTATCCTGACCCATTTCAACCCATTTTTTCAGGAGTACCAAAAAAAGCAAAGAAAAAGTTATGACCCATTACCAATCATGCCCACCACCCATTTTGTCACCTCTAATTGTGATAAATGAAATAGATATTAGACTTTTTTTAAGTATTAAATAAAATAGATATTAGACTTTCCTTTAGATTGATGACCCGTGAGAAATTTAGTCAAAAAGAAAATGGGCTTATTTAGCTGATATAAGCAACAAATTTTGACCGGTCAAATGTGAGTTTGAGTTTTAATTGGTAGGTTTGAAATCAAAATTTGTAAACTTGAATATATAATCATGGCTTTCTTTTGAATATAGATGTAGATGGGTCTACTTGGGTTATTCTTGGTCTCAACCAAGCCAGTTAGTTAGTTGGGTCAAAGCAAAAAACAATAGCTAAAGGGAAACGGATCGAGTGAAGTGAAAGTCATCCAGAGTTATACTTTATACGTTGTAACTGCCTCCTAAATCATTATGTTCATTAATTTTGACATTGTATGATTATCCTAACAATATCAATGAAGCCATTTTAATTAACTCTACATTTACTTATTTGTATGAAAGTCTACATCTTTACCTCCCTCGTACCCCTCTCTCAGCGGGATTGTGTAGTATTGTTATTTATTAAATATAAAGTGCTAATGGTTCAACCTTACCCAACCCATTTCTATCTGTATTAAAAAGGAATGTTACAACATTAATTGATCGGAGCAATCTAACCATTAAATGTGGATCTGGAAAAGCATAATTCAGAAAGAGTGTTTACCTGGAATGTGGATTAGGATCGGATCTGAAATTAGAGAGAAAATATGGGAAGCAAAGTGGTCATAAATTCTATTTGTATCAATTCATTTTCATTTCATCTATATATAAGCAACAATTAGCTATTAGCATTAAAAAAACAATCATCATCCATAATTAACGAAATAATCGAAACAAATCATATTACATATATCACCAATTAATATCGAGATAGAGCACATACATCAATATCGAATTGTTGGTATGATATTTATAAAGTTACATTGTGCCAGATTTGCACAAAATATATACTAAGTAAACTATTGATAAATGTATATACTAAGTAATCAAGTGAAATGGGTCTAATGGGTTAAAAGTTTCCTAAAGTGCATTTTAAGTGAGTTGAACCTCCTAAAATGACATGTTTTGCATACTTGTTTCACCCAAGCCCATTGGAAATTAACAAAAAGAAACTATTTTACAGTAAGTTTTGAACAAAATAATTCAACACAATCAGATGTCTGAAGATGCAACCTTGGATGTTACTATTGCATTGAGCACAAAGTACAGAAATAAACGTAACAACATAATACCACTACCCTACTTCAATCTATCAAAAAATTATCAAACAAAAATACACCCTGTATCAAAATTAGACTATAACCAAAACATATATAGTAGAGGTTACGCCTATTAATTACTGCATATATTAGTATTATTGGCTATTTGCCTATTATCCATGACTACTTCGTATGTACTGATGTACACAAACTCGTGATGATAAATACGAACGAATTAATAATGTAATCATAAATAATACTCGTTATATGTAATATCCGTAATAAACATAAAAATTAGATTCGGATAGTCGAATTACCGTAAATTTACAAAGTCTGGATCAATGAGATTTACGAATTATCTGCGATCAAGATTGATGCCCGATTAAGACGAATTACGTCTCACCTTGGTGGGATGAGATTTGTGAATTGAGATTCTGTATTTAAAGTATTTAGGGTTTAACGTGAATGAATGATGTAAGGAACCCCTATACTCTTTGTTTCCTCCCGTATTTTTTCTAACTGAAAGGGTATTTTGGTCTATTATTTTTAATCTTGAACATTATGAGGTCATAATCTTTTTTAATGGTTTAGATCTAGTGGTGGCTTATGAATGAATGGCTAGAATTAATTGTTAGATATTTAGATGATCTATTTTTATGTTTGTTATTATATATATATATATATATATATATATATATATATATATATATATATATATAGGATCCAGTTGTAACATCCCGCCTTTTTCCATTTACTTTTCCGTTATACTAATATAAAGTCCGTTATATGTTTATAACATCTCCCGTTGATAAGCGTTTTAAATGATCTCGTTTAGGTAATTCACGCACCCGAACGAAAGTTGAGGGACTAAACTTGACAAGGGATCAAACCCTTGACTAGGTCAAAGGGTCAAACCCCTTTCACCCATTCATTATCATCCCCATCTCTCTCTTTCTCTCTAGCAAGAACACACCCCCATTTACAAAATTCATTCAATCATCATCTAAATTCGATCTAGGAGGCTTACAACAAAATAAACTACATATTTGTGATCCTCTCTTCATCCTTTTCATTTTGGTACCAACTTCATCTCATTTGGGTAACTTTCTAAAATCACTAGATTTTGTGTTCTTGATGTTTTTAACTTATAAAAGTGTTAATTAGTGTCTATGGCTCAAGTCTAACATGAATATATGATTTATATGCTCGATCTCGTTGTTTTAGTGTAACTAGCATGAAATTGAATTTTGGTGTGTTGTTCTTGAATTTTGGATGATCATATGTTGTTAGATGTTAAAAGTTGATGTTTTAATTGTGTTACTAGCATCACTAGCTTCAATTTGATGTGTAGGTTGCCTTAGAAAACTTCATGAACTTGATTATTGATTTTGGTGAATTTGGGTTAGGGTTTGATGAACTTGAAATGGACTTTTGATGCATTGAATACCATGGATTATTATTGGTAAGTGTCTAGTTGGATTGTATGCTTGATTACCTTCGAAACGGCATATCATTCATGTAAATTGGTTGCCCGAATCATTGAATTGCATTTATGAACTTGTATGCGGTTAATGTTAAGCATTAGATGCGGTTTTGGTTGTTGTTAGTGATGAATTGCTTGATGAAATGTGTTTAGTTGTTTTCCTTGTCAAATTACCTTTCCAACGATATATAGTATGCATTTTGGATGTTTTCGGTTCATAAAATATGTTAATTTGAGTTTTGGTTCGTGACTTGGTCTTTTTCTGCAAACTGCATGTTTCCCAGGTATTGCGCGCCGCGCATATACCCGCGCGCCGCGCAAAAATTAGAAATCCCAGATGTTTGCCTTCGTGGTTAAGTTCTGACCAAGATTTACACTTGGGTGCGCGCCGCGCAACCCTTTGCGCGCCGCGCATATGCCCAGCTCATTTTAGTTTTTATTTTTCCTTTCACAAAATGTTTCCCGCTTAACCGTAACTCCGATTAACATGAAACTTGGCCATTCTGCTCATAAATGATTTCTCATCATGAGAAAATTGTCGGACACCCGATCCGACCCCGTTGACTTTGACTTTGACCAAGTTTGACTTTTAGTCAAACTTAACCAAACAATTATACGATCGTTCTAACATGCTTAGTTACTTGTATCGTGCATGAAACTTGACTAGTTGATTCACATGCTACATAATCGAGTCGTAACGAGCCATAGGACTAATTGAACATCTTTGACCTATCGTGTTTACCGTTATTGATACAACCCTATTGTTTAGGTCAAGACTAGCATTGTTCTTTGCACACGTTTACTTGTCGAAGTACTTTACTACTCGTGCACTCAAGGTGAGATCATAGTCCCACTTTCACTCTTTTTGAACTTACATTTGGGATGAGAAAACATAAACATTTCTTTACTAAGTGAACACAAGTACAGGAAAACAACATTCTACATACGAGTTTAGAACAAAAATCCTCAATTCGATTATCATTAGTTACACTTGCCGGGTGTAAGCGAGAACTTATGTTATATGGCCATATGGGTTGACAACCCTCATCTTTGACGGTTCGCTACCGTCTACGGATGAAATATATTTTCGAGAATCAGTGTTTGTTCTAGCACTAAGTGATGGGGTATACAATGGAAGGAATGTTAAGCTTTGATAATTGGGTGCTCGTGAAACAAACTTTTGGAATGTATTACTATTATTTCATTGATGCAAATCTTGTGGTTCACTTGTACTTACTTACTTAAACCTATGATTTCACCAACGTTTTCGTTGACAGATTTCTATGTTTTTCTCAGGTCCTTGAACGATACATGATACATGCTTCCGCTCATTATTTTGATACTTGCATTGGATATCGAGTATACATGCATACATGGAGCGTCTTTTGGATACTTTTAAATTGTGTCGCATAAGTTTCATTTGTACTTAAAACTTGGTATCGTAACTTGTGGTGGAACTATTCTTGTAAAACTTGAACAACCTTTACATTTGAAATGAATGCGACATATCTTTTGGTCAACCGTTGTTTTAAAGACTTATGACCACGTAACGGGACCTAAGTAGACGGCGCCGTCAATGACAATTTGGTCGGGTCGCTACAGATGGTATCAGAGCGTTGGTTGTAGGGATTTAGAGTTCATTAGTGTCAACCCCGAGTCATAGGGTACATTGGTGAGTCTAGACTACAACCGGCATATAGACTTGAAGTAGGAATTACTTGACTACTTGTGCATTTATACTCGAACGCTTCTACTCATATCTACTCTTAGTTCATCTTAATCTCACGTTGTTTAATTTGATTGACGCGCCACCTTGACTATATGAAATGATGTCGAATGCCCATATGAATCAGGGTAATATAATTTCCGGGATTATATTACGGTGACTCATATGAACGTTCCGACATTATGGCATAAAGAATTTAAGGCGAGTCGAGGAAAAACTTCTCTTTATCTTTATTCTATATCACGGTTAGTATTATTGAGAATACTAATCAATGATATTCTTGTGTCTTGAAGGAACAATGGCTCCTCGTCGTGTACGCCGCAATGAAACTCCCGAACAAGCTCTCGAACGGATGATAGCCACCGCCGTAGATGCGGCCATGGCCGGTCACTCATCCAACAACAATAATAATAACAACCACAACAACAACAACAACAACAACCAAGGAGCCGGTAACTCTAGCGAAGGGTGCTCCTACAAAGCTTTCATGGGGTGCAAACCCCACACTTATGATGGAACCGGGGGACCGGTTGTGCTTACTCGTTGGTTTGAACAAACCGAGGCCGTCTTTAGCATAAGCGGTTGCCGGGATCAAGACAAGGTCAAATACTCCACTCACACTTTCTCCGGAATTGCTCTAACATGGTGGAACACCTATGTTCAATCGGTGGGTACCGATGAAGCTCATGCCCTCTCTTGGGCCGATCTAAAGGAAAAGATGATTGTTGAATATTTTCCGCGCGAAGAAACCCGAAAGCTTGAGGAAGAACTAAGAGCTTTGAAAGCGGTCGGAAACGATCTTAAAGCTTATAATCAACGCTTCGCCGAACTATCCTTGATGTGTCCTAATCTTGTTAACCCCGAATCTCAAAGGATTGAGCTCTACATGCTCGGTCTTCCAAAAAGCATCAAACAAGGGGTGATGTCATCCAAACCCACTACTCATCAAGCCGCTATGAACATGGCTCGCCAACTAATTGAAACGGTTGACGAAATCGTAGTTCCGGCACCTAAGGCCGAGGATAAATCGGGCGGCAACAAAAGAAAGTGGGAACCCTCCCAATCAAGCAACAACAACTTTGCTAAGAAGCCTTACACCTCCGACGGCAAGAAAGGTTATGCCGGGAACCTACCTCTTTGCAACAAATGCAACAAACATCACTTTGGCGAATGTAGTAAGTTAATTTGCCACCGGTGCCAAGGAATTGGTCATAAGGCCAACGATTGTAAAAGTGCCACTCCCGTCGCTCGAAAATGGCCCAATGCACCAAAGACGGGCACTTGTTATGAATGTGGCCAAACGGGCCATTATAGAAATGCATGCCCGAAGAGGAAAGATAACCCCAATACGCGCGGCCGAGCTTTCAACATAAACACCGAGGAAGCTCGGGATGACACTGAACTAGTCACGGGTACGTTTCTTCTCAACAATTCTTATGTCTCTTGCTTATTCGATTCGGGTGCCGATAAATGCTTTGTATCCAAGACTTTGACTCATCCTTTTAGCACTCCACCTCTTCCATTAGATACCACTTATACCATTGAAGTGGCTAACGGAAAACTATTAAGTGCCGACACATATTACCGGGGGTGTACGTTAAACATTTTGGGTAGGGAATTTGAAATTGACTTGATACCCATGGAACTAGGAAGCTTTGATGTAATAATCGGTATGAATTGGTTAGTCAAAACGAAATCTCACATTCTTTGTGATCTTAACGCAATCCGAATTCCTATCGAGAATGGTGAACCTTTGATTGTTTATGGCGATAAGAGTTGCACCGGACTCAACCTCGTTTCGTGTATTAAAGTTAGAAAACTACTCCGTAAGGGTTGTTTTGCGATCCTTGCTCACGTTAAGAAAGTCGAGTCCGATGAGAAGCACATCGATGATGTGCCAATTGTTAGTGACTATTCCGATGTATTTCCCGACGAATTGCCGGGTCTTCCGCCTCATCGACCGGTTGAATTCCAAATCGATCTTATTCCGGGAGCCGCACCCGTAGCACGTGCACCATATAGACTCGCTCCATCTGAAATTCAAGAATTGCAAAGTCAAATCCAAGAACTACTTGATCGAGGTTTTATCCAACCTAGCCATTCACCTTGGGGCGCTCCGATTTTGTTTGTTAAAAAGAAAGACGGATCCCTACGAATGTGCATTGATTATCGTGAACTAAATAAATTGACGGTTAAGAACCGATATCCTCTTCCTCGCATCGATGACCTCTTTGATCAACTACAAGGGTCTTGTGTATATTCGAAAATCGATCTCCGCTCGGGTTATCATCAATTGAGGGTTAAGGGGGAAGATGTCTCCAAAACCGCTTTCCGAACTCGTTATGGTAGTTATGAATTCCTTGTCATGCCATTTGGTCTCACTAACGCACCGGCGGTGTTCATGGATCTTATGAACCGCGTGTGCAAACCGTATCTCGATAAATTCGTTATTGTGTTCATCGATGATATATTAATCTATTCTAAAAATGAAGAAGAGCACGAACAACATCTCCGACTTGTGCTTGAACTCTTGAGACAAGAACGACTTTATGCCAAATTCTCCAAGTGTGAATTTTGGTTGAAGGAAGTTCAATTTCTTGGTCATGTTGTAAGTGATCAAGGCATTAAAGTCGATCCCACAAAGATCGAAGCCATTAGTAAATGGGAGACTCCTACTACTCCTACTCACATTCGTCAATTTTTGGGTCTCGCCGGGTACTATCGTAGATTCATCGAAAATTTCTCTTTGGTTGCACGTCCTCTGACCGCATTGACTCACAAGGGAAAGAAATTCATTTGGGCGACCGAACATGAATCCGCATTCCAAATCTTGAAAACGAAGCTAACCACCGCTCCTATCTTGTCACTTCCCGAAGGCAATGATGACTTTGTTGTATATTGCGATGCCTCAAAACATGGTTTTGGGTGTGTATTGATGCAACGAACGAAAGTCATTGCTTATGCTTCTCGACAACTCAAAATTCATGAACGAAACTATACGACACATGATCTCGAACTCGGAGCCGTTGTCTTTGCACTTAAAATGTGGAGACACTATCTTTATGGAACCAAGAGTACTATCTTTACCGACCACAAAAGTCTCCAACACATTTTCGATCAAAAGCAACTAAACATGAGACAACGAAGGTGGATTGAAACCTTAAACGATTACGATTGCGAGCTTCGTTACCATCCCGGGAAGGCAAATGTAGTAGCCGATGCCTTAAGTCGAAAAGAAAGAGTGGTGCCTCTTCGTGTCCGAGCCTTAAACATCACCATCCACACAAACCTTAATAGCCAAATTCGGGTAGCCCAAGATGAGGCTCTCAAGGATGAAAACATCTCTCTCGAACACTTGAACGTCCTCACCTCTCGATTCGAAGTTAAAGAAACCGGACTCCGATATTTCGCCGGAAGGATTTGGGTGCCTAGTTATGGGGACCTACGAAGCCTTATTTTAGATGAAGCCCATAAGTCACGATACTCGATTCACCCCGGTGCCAATAAGATGTACCACGACCTTAAACAGCTATATTGGTGGCCGAACATCAAAAGGGACGTAGCTACTTATGTTTCCAAGTGTTTGACATGTTCCAAAGTCAAAGCCGAACACCAAAGACCGTCCGGACTACTTCGACAACCCGAGATCCCGCAATGGAAGTGGGAAAGGATAACGATGGATTTTATCACTAAACTACCAAAAACGACGGGCGATTATGATACCATTTGGGTTATTGTTGACCGTCTCACCAAATCCGCACACTTCCTGGCCATGAAAGAAACGGACAAAATGGAGAAACTTGCACAACTTTACATTAAGGAGATCGTAGCCCGACACGGTGTACCTTTATCGATTATCTCCGACCGAGATGGCCGTTTCGTTTCTAGATTTTGGCGTACATTGCAAGAAGCGTTGGGAACACGTTTAGACATGAGCACCGCATATCATCCTCAAACCGATGGACAAAGCGAACGTACAATTCAAACCTTAGAGGACATGTTACGAGCTTGCGTGGTTGATTTCGGAAAAGCTTGGGACAAGCACTTACCTCTCGCCGAGTTCTCTTACAACAATAGTTATCACGCGAGTATTAAAGCCGCACCTTTTGAAGCGCTATATGGCCGCAAATGTCGTTCACCTCTTTGTTGGGCCGAGGTAGGCGACGTGCAAATCACCGGACCCGAACTCATTCACGAAACCACCGAGAAAATCGTTCAAATCCGAGATAGGCTTAGGACGGCCCGAAGTCGTCAAAAGAGCTATACCGACAAACGACGCAACGATCTTGAATTTCAAGTCGGTGACCGAGTAATGTTAAAATTCGCACCTTGGAAGGGTGTAATCCGTTTTGGGAAACGCGGAAAGCTAAATCCGCGGTATATTGGTCCTTTCGAAATCTTGGAGCGTATTGGAACCGTTGCTTATCGTTTAGATCTTCCGCCTCAATTGAACTCCGTTCATCCTACCTTCCATGTATCTAACTTGAAAAAGTGTCTTGCCGAACCCGATATCGTCATCCCTCTCGAAGAACTTACTATTGATGACAAACTTCATTTTGTGGAGGAACCGGTTGAAATTGTGGACACCTCCGTCAAGACATTGAAACAAAGCCGAATCCCGATTGTCAAGGTTCGTTGGAATGCCAAAAGAGGACCCGAGTTTACTTGGGAAAGACAAGATCAAATGCAAAGGAAGTATCCTCATCTATTCGTGAATTCGGAAACGCAAGATCTCGAGGAAGAAACAACGACTACTATGCCTACTTAAATTTCGGGACGAAATTTCTTTTAAGGAGTAGGTAATGTAACATCCCGCCTTTTTCCATTTACTTTTCCGTTATACTAATATAAAGTCCGTTATATGTTTATAACATCTCCCGTTGATAAGCGTTTTAAATGATCTCGTTTAGGTAATTCACGCACCCGAACGAAAGTTGAGGGACTAAACTTGACAAGGGATCAAACCCTTGACTAGGTCAAAGGGTCAAACCCCTTTCACCCATTCATTATCATCCCCATCTCTCTCTTTCTCTCTAGCAAGAACACACCCCCATTTACAAAATTCATTCAATCATCATCTAAATTCGATCTAGGAGGCTTACAACAAAATAAACTACATATTTGTGATCCTCTCTTCATCCTTTTCATTTTGGTACCAACTTCATCTCATTTGGGTAACTTTCTAAAATCACTAGATTTTGTGTTCTTGATGTTTTTAACTTATAAAAGTGTTAATTAGTGTCTATGGCTCAAGTCTAACATGAATATATGATTTATATGCTCGATCTCGTTGTTTTAGTGTAACTAGCATGAACTTGAATTTTGGTGTGTTGTTCTTGAATTTTGGATGATCATATGTTGTTAGATGTTAAAAGTTGATGTTTTAATTGTGTTACTAGCATCACTAGCTTCAATTTGATGTGTAGGTTGCCTTAGAAAACTTCATGAACTTGATTATTGATTTTGGTGAATTTGGGTTAGGGTTTGATGAACTTGAAATGGACTTTTGATGCATTGAATACCATGGATTATTATTGGTAAGTGTCTAGTTGGATTGTATGCTTGATTACCTTCGAAACGGCATATCATTCATGTAAATTGGTTGCCCGAATCATTGAATTGCATTTATGAACTTGTATGCGGTTAATGTTAAGCATTAGATGCGGTTTTGGTTGTTGTTAGTGATGAATTGCTTGATGAAATGTGTTTAGTTGTTTTCCTTGTCAAATTACCTTTCCAACGATATATAGTATGCATTTTGGATGTTTTCGGTTCATAAAATATGTTAATTTGAGTTTTGGTTCGTGACTTGGTCTTTTTCTGCAAACTGCATGTTTCCCAGGTATTGCGCGCCGCGCATATACCCGCGCGCCGCGCAAAAATTAGAAATCCCAGATGTTTGCCTTCGTGGTTAAGTTCTGACCAAGATTTACACTTGGGTGCGCGCCGCGCAACCCTTTGAGCGCCGCGCATATGCCCAGCTCATTTTAGTTTTTATTTTTCCTTTCACAAAATGTTTCCCGCTTAACCGTAACTCCGATTAACATGAAACTTGGCCATTCTGCTCATAAATGATTTCTCATCATGAGAAAATTGTCGGACACCCGATCCGACCCCGTTGACTTTGACTTTGACCAAGTTTGACTTTTAGTCAAACTTAACCAAACAATTATACGATCGTTCTAACATGCTTAGTTACTTGTATCGTGCATGAAACTTGACTAGTTGATTCACATGCTACATAATCGAGTCGTAACGAGCCATAGGACTAATTGAACATCTTTGACCTATCGTGTTTACCGTTATTGATACAACCCTATTGTTTAGGTCAAGACTAGCATTGTTCTTTGCACACGTTTACTTGTCGAAGTACTTTACTACTCGTGCACTCAAGGTGAGATCATAGTCCCACTTTCACTCTTTTTGAACTTACATTTGGGATGAGAAAACATAAACATTTCTTTACTAAGTGAACACAAGTACAGGAAAACAACATTCTACATACGAGTTTAGAACAAAAATCCTCAATTCGATTATCATTAGTTACACTTGCCGGGTGTAAGCGAGAACTTATGTTATATGGCCATATGGGTTGACAACCCTCATCTTTGACGGTTCGCTACCGTCTACGGATGAAATATATTTTCGAGAATCAGTGTTTGTTCTAGCACTAAGTGATGGGGTATACAATGGAAGGAATGTTAAGCTTTGATAATTGGGTGCTCGTGAAACAAACTTTTGGAATGTATTACTATTATTTCATTGATGCAAATCTTGTGGTTCACTTGTACTTACTTACTTAAACCTATGATTTCACCAACGTTTTCGTTGACAGATTTCTATGTTTTTCTCAGGTCCTTGAACGATACATGATACATGCTTCCGCTCATTATTTTGATACTTGCATTGGATATCGAGTATACATGCATACATGGAGCGTCTTTTGGATACTTTTAAATTGTGTCGCATAAGTTTCATTTGTACTTAAAACTTGGTATCGTAACTTGTGGTGGAACTATTCTTGTAAAACTTGAACAACCTTTACATTTGAAATGAATGCGACATATCTTTTGGTCAAACGTTGTTTTAAAGACTTATGACCACGTAACGGGACCTAAGTAGACGGCGCCGTCAATGACGATTTGGTCGGGTCGCTACACCAGTGAGAACTTTTTTAGTGTGAGAACTCTAGGAACTCCAAAAACACTGAAATTCGAGCAAAAAAAGTGCACGGACGAGCAAAAAAAAGAATCAAAAACACGGACGAACAAAAAATTTATAGTTGAGCCATTAGAAAATGTAATACAGAGTAATGTTATTATTTCCTTTATAAAACATGTGAGCACTTTCAAAAAACCTTCGGATGTAACTCTTCCCCATAAATCTCCTTCAAAGATGGCTAAATGAAAGGAATTTAAATTTCTGTTTACTTATGTTTCCATAAAAAACGCAAGTTTAGTAATCAAAGCTACTAATTAGTATAAAAGTTGAAGATCAAATTCAATCGACCATATCAATACACCCAAATCGATTCAGTTTCTTTATGTATCTTTATTTTCTATTTCATTAATATCATGATTTGTTAACCCTAATCATAATAGCCTAAATCATCATTTCTGTTTTAAAGGTTATCAGGTTTTTGATAGCGGTCGATGCGTTTAACAGGTTTTTCGGTTCATTTACTATATGTATCATTCTGATGCAACTGGTTAGCTGATTGATAATCATCTGTATCTTGTAAATATTTTCGTGTCTGTAAAGTTGGCCTCTCCTTTGTAAATTTTGTTAGTTTTAATAAAATTATGTTTGCTTTTAAAAAAAAAAAAAAAAAAAAAAAAATGTACTATATGTTTTACAGGTTTGGGAGCTTCTAATAAGAAAGGGATTTAATTCTATTTTTACTAGAAATGGATTGGTTGTGTTATGATTAGTGCTTTTGTGTTTTGGATATTGATAAAAAAAATAACTTACTAGAGTAGATGACACTCTTGTCAAAATTATGTATATTGATCAGTAGCTTAGCACAACGTTTGTACCATTAGTACTTAATGTAAAGGTTTAAAAGTTTGCAAATTAATTTGTTCATTATTTTTGCAGGCCGATCTCTTAATCCAACCAATGTCGTTCCCTGATGATGACGGTGCTCAGGCTGAAGGTAACATCAATTTGTATAATTAATTAATAAATAGGCGAAGCGTACTTGCAATTAGGTTCAAATATCATTAGATATTGCAGCATGCTTGGTGTTTCATTCATCATTGCGGGTGTTTAGTTTCTATAAATAATAGATCTAATCTGAATTTCCTTACATGTGATAGCATTTGGAAACATTGATTAAGTCTCAAATTTCAGGCTTTTAATAACTCTCATCAACCAAACAGTTGTTTAAATTTTAAGGTGCCTATTTGTTTTTTTTTAATTTTTACAGCTATCGGAATCATCCGAGGGGACTAAATCACCCGTTGCGATCAAGGTGCCTATTTGTGATTAAATAACATTTGGCAGGAACTCCAAAATCGGATGGTGGAATGTTGTTGCTGTATTGGCTTGGGTCAGATTATCCGAAACCGATATTTTGATTTCATATGATTTTTTGGTTGATTAAAAGTTTATATTCATGTTATTTTTATCATTCAGTGGAAAAATGTGCTATTTGTAGCACCACATCATGTATCATTGCAAGTATTTCTTAGGTTGTGAAATATCTTCAATTTTTATTTAATTAGTTTTTTGAGGTTTCGCTTGAGTTCATGCAATATTAGTCGAGTTTCATTGGTTATCATTGAAAGAAGATTTGGATGTATACCAATGTGAAAGTTAATTTAATCTGGGTCGAATGCCATGAGGTAATTATTGTAGAAAGAAGTGAGTGATGTTTGAGAGTTTAATATTTTTGTATAATAAGGTCATGGTAATTTTCGAACAGTTTTGCATCGCCTTGAGACATTGATAATACACGAGTAACACAATACACGCGGTATTGGTACTACCGAACGCCAAAGGTAGCACTACGAAGGCTAGATCTTTTAACTCCTAAAAGCTTGACAACAATGAAATTGTAATCGAATTTGTTGTTATGTTATAAACGCGTGATTTCTTTTTGCATGATACGACTCTACGCGTTAGTTCAATGATTATTTCATGTGCGTTGTTAGCATGTCAATAATTTCTCGAATCGCATGTCAGAAAAGCTTAGAAAATTAACTGCTATCAGCAATTTTTGTGATTAGGTACACAATCGGTAATACGTTTTAAATACATTATAATCAAATTGTTTAATACCCTTGGTTTCCCATTTAAAAACTTTTATCTTTTTGAAAGGCTAATGAATTACTCTCTTTTTACTTTGAAAAAAAGTCAATACATTTACCATAAGACAAATATGAATGATATTACTCACACTTCGTAACTACCTTAAAAGATTCAAGTTGTTTAATCACCAATGTGGAGATATACCTGTATAAAGTTTATTTAACTTTTCTTAGCGGATGTTTTATATTAAATTAGATTTTTTGTGCTCGAACAATGTTAAATTTTGATTTGATTACTAATTCATGTTATTTCAAGTTTCATTTCATATTAATACTCATATAATATAATGTGTATTAATCAACGCCCATATAAAATTCTTTATTTTACTTTTCAGTAATAATAATTTCATAAAAAAATCCCGCGAATTCGCGGGTCTTTAATTAGTTAGCTATGATACAACCCTTCAATGGAGCATGTTTGATTGTTTATTAAAACGTTTAATTAAAATAATCGTAATCGAGTGTTGTAATCGAGTGTTGCTGAAAGTTACTTGCACTAGCAACAAAATGCAACATGCTTTTAATTTTGCAAAATTCTTTCCTCAGTAAATCTATTTGTATGGAAAAAGTCTTAAAGTTACAATTAACTAAGCATGACGTACAAGTTTTCAAAACACTAATGTACAAATTCGGTGTTGCCGGCCCCATTTCTCAGTTTCTCACACAGATAGATACTTTTATAAATAATCTTTCTCCCTCTATAAACACAATACACCTTCTGTCTCTCATTCAATTCCAACTGTTTTTTAAAACCTAATTACACAATTTGGTACCAAAACACACAGTCAAAGAAACACACACAGAACGGTGATTGAAAGACTGAAATGGTAGTGGGGATGATGAAATGGAGGCCATGGCCACCAATTCTATCCAAGAAATTTGAAGCAAAGATTACAATCAAACATCTTCAAGGTTTAATTCATGTTGCGAAATTGGGCATTGAAGTTAATTGGAAAGGGTCAAATAAATCGAACAATCCGTTGAATTTCAAGCGAAAAAGTGTTAGAAGGAATGTTACAAAGGAAGGATCTTTGAAAGATAATGGGATGCTTGAATGGAATGAAGAATTTGTTACAGTTTGTAATTTGATTGGTTTGAAAAATGGGGGTTTTCATCTTTGGGAAGTTGCATTCATGGTGTTCGATGTAAGTCCTCAAAGAATCAACTTTATATTATCTTGTTGGGTTTCAATTATATTAATGTGTTTATGTTTTATTTTAAGAAATTATTTAACTTTTGTTATGGTGGCACAAATTTACATAGCTAATTGTTAACCTAAGATCAATGTGAACTTGAAGATATGTTTTTAAGTTTCATTTGAGATGGTAACTGGGGAAGGCTTTCATATGTGTCAATTTTAAACATCAATACCATTTTCAGTTTTTTTTACTATATGGGGTTACAAGTTTTGTATGTTTCTAATAATAATATTTGAATTTTCCTAAAAAAATGTATATAACAATATTTGATTAACATATCACTTTCTTTAACTGTAATGTATGTGCTGGATTAAAAATGACTGCAGACAAGCATATTCCTACATTTTTATCCCCAAAATGATTTACAGGATTAAGTAATCATAATAATGTATAAATAATAAAAAAGAGTAATAAATAACTTGAATTTTTGAGAGATCAAAACTTTATGCGTTAGTTTAGAGCTGCTAATGATCATGATCAAATAATAATTGGAGATTTCACACTGCCTTTAATCTAGGTATAGTATTACTGGTATGATATGATCACATGATAATCAATGATATCTATCTCTATTATTTTGGATCGAAAATGACACACGTATATCTTTATTAGTGTTTCGTTTGGATAAATAACGAAAAAGTTGTACCACGAGCTTTCTTATATTGAACACAAGCTTTTGTCAATAAAAGAGGATAGCCTTTCTAGTATTTAACCAATTTAAAGGTATATCTGGCCTTTAATTCTTTATACTCAGTCTCCTAATGTGGCAATTTTTTGAATGAGGATGAACATTTCTGGGAATTAATAGGCTATGCTTTAATCAAATCAAGAGGGAAACTTTAATTTATTTCCGACGTTATTTTTATGTTTTTTAATATTTAAAATCTTCCTGCCAATATTGACTTGAAATAGAGGGATACCTTACTCTAATGCTATTAACCAACCTGCCCCAAATAGCTTTATCACATTCATATTCATATTTATCCACATAAAGAAGTTTCCTTGATTCTTCTTTTGTCTTAAAGGTATATACTTTATGACTATTCATTAAAAAAATAAACAACCTAAACCACAAAGACCTCTTAAAAAAAAGTTCACTAAATTTTTTTGGCTTAAAGCCACTTTGTTTCCATTTGTATGCATTCTACTTTTTTTTTTCTTTTTTTTTTTTCATTCAGGGTTCAAGTCAAGGACCAAAAAAGATATATCCTGCACTTGCAACCGGATCATTAAACATTGCACAATATGCTTCTTCCGTGGAACAAAATGACGTTGATATAAGCATTCCGCTTTCTGTAACAAGTGGTATCACTGAATCTAGACCTATACTCTGTGTATGTGCCTCCAATATATCTTTCAATCTTTGAGTTTGACCCATGACCCGTTTCAACCCGTTACCCAACCCAACCCATTTGGACTCGTTTAATAATATGACCCGTTTGACCCATGACCCATTTCAACCCAAAACTGTTGTGACCGTTACTCAAACCGACCCAATTTGACCCGTTTTCCAGGTATAGTATTGACTTACATATTTATTTCTTATGCAGGTATCTCTGAGTCTTCAAGAGCTGAGGAGTGTAAACGAGAGTACAGAACAAGCACAGAGATCCATTACAAGTCTTCCATTAGCACCTGGTAATGGAGAAGATGAGTCTTCAGGTCTTAAAACAGGTCTACAAAAAGTCAAAATGTTTAGGGCAATATCAGTTAATCGGGCCAAAAAGGCATGTCGTGAAGAAGAGGGCAGTGGTGGAAAATGCTCAGTCAGACGTTATGATGCTGATTATCCGTTTGACACCGACTCACTCGATGCAGATGAAGTTGAGTCGGAGGAAGTCAAAGATGATGATGATTCTAGTGTTAGGAAGTCTTTTAGTTATGGGACTTTGGCTTATGCTAATCATGCTGGCGGGTTATCTTATTTCAGTTCTACTAGTTCTAGTGAAGATGAAGATTGGTTATATTACAGGAATCATAAAGAAACAACTGATTATTATTCGAGTCCGTCTATTGTTGATCAGGTAGAAATTCAAATCTTGAAAAAAAGCATATTCCCATGGAGGAAGAGGAAGTTAAGTTTTAGATCCCCAAAGAACAAAGGAGAACCACTTTTGAAAAAAGATTCTGCAGAAGAAGGCGGGGACGATATCGATTTTGATCGTAGAATGCTGAGTTCTTCAGATGAGGTAAAAAAATTTGAATTTTTATAAATCCACCTTGTATATATACATATAGTAAAAAGTTCAAACGAGAACCACAAAAGGGTAAAAAACTGCATAAACTTTTTAATTATAGGGTATTTTCACATATGACTAGATTCAACCATATATGAATGTTGTTTTAAATTAAGACTAACCAGAAAACAGAAAACCTTTAAATTTAAGTATATATATTTTTTCGTTCACATGTGCACGCTTCTCGGTGAACATGTGAACATTACATATAATGATAGATTTAACTTGTTATTTGTGGTTTTTAAGTGTTGTTTGTCAATGATATGGATATTATATTATATTAATATGTAATTTGTTGCATTTGAATGAACAAAAAACATGTCATTCAAAAGCTCTTATAGTTCTATATCTTTTTGTGATTCTCGTTAGAACCTGACCACACACACAGTATATATATTACTTTATCTGACATTTAAATTTTACTGCTGCTGCAGTGTAAAAGTGAGGAAGGTACAAGTACAAACGGATCTACAGTTTCTGAATTTGGAGACGACAGTTTTGAGGTAGGAAAATGGGAGAATAAGGAAGTAAAAAGCCGAGACGGGCACATGAAATTGTTGACCCAAGTTTTCTTTGCTTCCATTGACCAAAGAAGCGAACAAGCTGCAGGCGAAAGTGCGTGCACCGCTTTAGTGGCGGTTATAGCCGATTGGTTTCAAAATAACGGGACCGAACTCCCAATTAAATCACAACTCGATAGTTTAATCCGAGACGGTTCATTAGAGTGGAGAAATCTATGCACAAATGAAGTTTATAGGGACCGTTTCCCAGATAAGCATTTTGACCTTGAAACTGTGATCCAAGCCAAGATTCTTAATCTTGATGTAGTCCCTGAAAAATCGTTTGTTGGATTCTTTCAACCCGAGGGGCTTGAAGAGGGTGATCTTCGGTTTTTAGATGGTGCTATGTCGTTTGATAGCATATGGGAAGAGATAAGTAAAATCGGGTCAAACTATAGTGATGTTATGAACCCGTTAGTGTACATTGTAAGCTGGAATGACCATTTTTTTGTGTTGAAAGTTGACCATGATGCGTACTATATTGTTGACACGTTGGGTGAGAGGCTTTATGAGGGATGTGATCGGGCGTATGTCTTGAAGTTTGATAAAGATACAAGTATTGAGAGAGTAGCTGTTGATACTCGAAGGAGCAACGATTCGCTTGAAGGTGAAAAGGTCAGTGAAAGTCAAAGTAAAGAAACATGGACGGCTATTGTAAATGATATAAACGAGGAAGATGAAGTGGAGACAATTGTGTGTAAAGGAAAAGAATCATGCCGGGAGTATATCAAGAGTTTTTTGGCTGCAATCCCGATAAGAGAACTGAAGGACGATCTCAAGAAAGGGTTGATGGGGGCATCGACCCCTCTTGTTCATCATCGTCTGCAAATTGAATTTCACCACACTAAATGCTTCCAAGATAAGCAGCCTGAGAAGATAATCAGCCTGAGACGATGACTATTACAGTATGAAGTAGCACGACAATAATCGCGCTTCTACTAGAACCGGTTGAAAACCGAGTTTTGGGGGTTTTGTACAAGTCTTTAATTAACTTGACTATTAATTGTAAATGTTGTCTAATACGCATAAATATGCTAAATGTTAATAGCTGATAACTTGTTTTTTGCTTTCTTGTTTCATTTGTATCTTGTTATTGTTTTCTAATCATATTAAACCCTAGCAAAATACGATCATCACCAACAATATTTTAACCAGCATAAATATTTGTTATGGATTGATTTGATCTTCATCCTGATTAATTCATCATCAAATCATAAATAAAACTACAAACGAAGCTGGGGAAATCAAACTTTCCACATACTCGATTGAGCGTTGTAATCTCTTGAAACTATTCCCAGATTTGAAGCTTTTCAAAATATCATGATCAGTTACCAAATGGTTGTGTAGCATTTTGTACGAACCTGTTATGGTATTGTAGATAACCAATTGGTGTGCGCCATTTGTCAAAATAATTTTCCCGTTACTCAAAATACACATGGGGTGGAGCTCATTGATAAACTTCCCATCCAATTCCAATTCCAACCCCAATGTAAATGAATTGGCTTTAAACCACTCTACATCTTGAGTTTGTTCTTCTTTCATCGTCACCCACAAATCAAAAGTAGTTGTATTGGTCTTGTGTATCATGCAAAGGCGTCCATTTACGACACCCAGAATGATATTCACCGTTATAATGACATCCGTGGGGTAGACATACCGTACCTTTCGTAAGGTCTAATGGAGAATGAATCTCGACTACAGATTCATCATCCTCAATTTCATCAAGTACAACAAGGGGATGTTGGTTTGGCAGAAGAATCATTGTACGTGATCTCGAATTCATAAAATAAGGATCTGAAATAACACCATTCCAATGCTTTGATACGCTTCGAAAACGCAGTAAATCTTTTCCGGGAAGCCGTGAAAGTATGTTTACAAGAATTACGTCAGGTATATGGACATGCCTCCTCTTCATCATCAGCATCATATATCGATCGATCTGTAGATATATAATTAATCAAGCTAGTACTAGTATATATATCTATCGATCGATCAACGAGTGAGATGAATTGAAGCAATTAATAAATAGAAACAGAGAGAAGAAAAACCTACAAAATATATATACTCTTCGTAAAAAAAAGACGGATTAACGAATAGGTGGTTTTAATGGAAGGAGAAGAGAGGATTGACAAGGTAACCGCATCCCATACGACTACCATATCTAAACAATCCAATTAATCATAGTTAGTATGGGCTTTTGTAACCTTTGCCTTGCGTCAAACGTAAATAAATACATATACTCCGTATAATTTAATTTTAATGGATTTTAATAAACTTCTATGTATTAAGAGTAAAGAGTATAGATAATTGTTAAAACGTTGTAGCGAATTTGATATTAATGTATAGATTATGAGCCGTCCGTTGAAACCACTTCAACTTGAATTGACAACACCGCTCAAATATGAGTTAAACCATCCTACCGTGCTCCCGTAACAAACCCACATATCTGAAAACATAGCTCGTATCGCTCGAAGTTTTCGAGACAAAAACCATCTTGCAATGGCGTCACCAAACCCGAAAAGTTCACCCTGAAAACTGCCCAAATTCGAAAAATCATATCTCAAGATCCAACGTTTAGATCAGCCTCAGTTTTTTACCACGTGTAGATAAGTGCGTCTACTATCAGCAACCAAACAATCAAGTCGATCCAATGGTTAACAAACCCGCTATGAATTTGCTTCTACTGCAGCTCCTGAAACTCCGTTTTTGAAAGTTCAATAATTCTTTGGCACTGGATCATGAAAAACGAGAACTCGGATCTCTAGAAAAATCTCTTGCAACGAACCCATCGACCAGACCTCTGACTCTGTAACCCTTCGCGAACACCGATGACCATCATAATACAACTACATCGATTTAGTTGCATTATAAAATTGCCGGAACCATAGACCAATCCCGGTGTGATCAAACCTCCCGGATACATAGGCATACCCCTTGAGATCACTGCGACCAACTGAGTCATCTAGTCTCGATACATGTTACAAACAAATCCCTAGAACCGTCGTTTAAAAAAAACAAGAAACCGAAATTGGCAGAAGCTATCTCGTGAATGTGAGCTTCTTCCCTTTGTTCATCTCGCGATCGCGAATCGAACATCATCAGCAATTCCTTTTTTTTTTTCTTCTTGCTTCCAATTCGTCATCGTGCCCGTAAAACCGAGCTTAAGCTCTGATACCACTGGTTAAGATTTAGGACCCAAACAAGACAAGTGATTTATGCTAATCACTTACCCCCGAACTACAAATGAATAATTAAAGCATTAGAACGATGAATAAATGCATAAACGACACAAGGATTTAACGTAATTATATCCCAACTTCAAAATACGGAGAAAAGTTCACTCCACGGGCGCAAACCAGAGATTTATCTTATTGTTTTCGTGCACACAGTATAGGGCCACATAGGGTCCTATTTATAGGGGAACAATAGCTTAGGGAACAAGCAAATACAAATCTGGAAGTTTCCTGGACGTCCTAGACTCGCGATCGCGAGCCACCAAGGCCAACCATTCTCGCGTCGTGTTTTATTATAAAAAAAACAATTGTTTATATCTTAACAAAACGAATTCAATACTACTCATATTTGAAATAATTTAATTTCAAATAATTAAATCAATTCAATTCAACATCTTATTATTAATCTTTAATAGTTAAATCAACCTAAATGACCATACAGCCGAACCTACATAATTTAATCTTCAATAATTGAAATAAAATAATTGACCATGTTATCGAATTCACATAACTTTAACACTTTTATTTACAATAATAAAAAGTGAAAATTGAAAAAAAATAATAGTAAAATGTGAGAAATTGAATACACCAAAAGAAAGGGAAACAATGTTATGAATAGAAAGGTGGGAAAAAAAACTATTTAAAAAAGGCAAAATAACACCAAAATACTTGTTATTTATTTATTTATAATTTATATGAATTCCATTTTATATTAAGACAAGAATATAATTTTTTTATTGGAAAATAATTAATATTTATTTATGTTACTTATATTTATGTATGGATTCTATTTTATATATAAACAATAAAATAAAATATAATAGCTGATATTTATATTTCTTTGTTATTTATATGATTATTAACAATGGTAAAGATTTTGTATCAAGCCCTAACACATTTTTTTGAAATTTGTTTAGAATTTTCGTTAAGATGCATAAAAGTTTTGTACAATTTTTAATAATTGTCACTTAAAAGTCAATGTAACCGCTATGTACAACCCTTTTTATGCACTTGAACAATAGCATTAAGGCCGATCATTAGCAAAATCCTGTTTTTTTATACTATATTGATTGATGGGATGATTTTGATAATTTTAATAATATAAATAGCAATATCTTATACTTTAAAATAAATAAATTCCATATATTAATTTTAGAAGTTACAAACTTTATGGAAGACTAATTAACCTCTTTAAATATCAGATTATCAAAAGTCCTAATATAAGTAGATCCCCTCTTTTTTTATTATAACGGCTTAACTTGCTTCTGAAGCCAATCCCCTCTTCTCCTTCCACTATAAATTAAATCAAATATTCACTCCATCGATAATCCGTCTTCTCTTATTTTTAAGTTTTTTGTCTCTCTTTTTTGATCAATTTGCCTAATCATCTTGAAGATTTTCAGCCTACAATCTAGAAGCTCACCTTCTAGATGTTCAAAGTAGCCTTCTTTGAACACCATGTAGAAGAAGCAAAGATGAACACGATGACGGCCGCCCACCATCTCCGTTCACACCATTTCACCGCCATAGAATTTTTACTATAAATAGAGGTGCAAACTTCAATTGTAAATCATCCTAAATCACTCAGAGAAGTGTAATCACAACCTAGAGAGTGTGTGTGAGTTTGAGAGTTTTTTTGTAAGAGTTTTGTAATACTCTGTAAATCTATTCTTGTGAGTAATAGAGTTGTTTTTCTCTCAAATTTATATCTCCCAACGTCCAGGCGATCCCCTCTTCCTAACAAGTGGTATCAAGAGCTTGGTTAGAGACGTTGATTGAGTTTTTGGGTCTTCTGAAGTTTTCTCAAAATTCAATTTTTAGTGTACCATTGGATTCGTCTCGTCGAACCGAGTCCAACGCAAAAAACGGCGACTTAAACGGAGTTATAACAAGCCTAGAAAACGCGGTCAAAGTTTGGTCAACTCGCCGGAGAAGACGACCGGTGACGGAATTTTCGCCGGAGAAGACGATCACTGTAGCAGTTGGCGGCACTGTAGCAGTACTGTAGCGGTACTGAAATTTTACAATTTGGTCCCTGAAATTTTCAGAATTTCATTTTTGGTCCCTGAAGTTTATAAAAATTATAATTTTGCCCCGTAAGTGGAATTTAAGCCGCGAAGTGTCTATTCCACCATTTTCAACCGTTCCGGACGTAACGGTGATCTCTGTTTTCTACAATTCAACCCCGTTTGTGTTAAAAAATTATTTGTAAGGTGATAATGTCCACAGAAGAGTCAACATCATCTTCCAGAGCTATGATTATGCTCACAGCCACAAACTACACGCTGTGGAAACCTCGGATGGAAGATCTCCTCAGCTGTAAGGATTTGTTCGATCATATTGAATTGAAGGGTATAAACCCTGATTCTGCCAAAGAGAAAGAGTGGAAGAAATCAAACCGAAAAACTATTGGTCAGATCCGTCAATGGATTGATCATAGTGTCTTCCACCATGTTGCACAAGAGACAGACGCATATGTCCTCTGGAAAAAGTTGGAGGACATGTATCAGGCCAAGACTGCTCGGAATAAAGCCCTGCTGATGAGGCGTTTAGTCAACATGAAGCTCAAAAGTGGAACTTCAGTTGCCGAGCATACCAGTGAGTTCCAGAGCTTGGTCAACCAGTTATCTTCTGTAGAGATGCTTCTTGGCGATGAAGTTCAGGCGCTACTGCTACTTAGTTCCCTTCCCGATAGTTGGGAAACGCTGGTAGTAACACTCAGCAACTCAGCCCCGAATGGCAAACTTACCATGTCAATGGTCAAGGATGCCCTATTCAGTGAAGAGGCAAGGAGAAAGGACATGGGCACAGATCAGACCCATGCCTTTGTCACAGAGAATCGGGGAAGACAGCGAATGAATAGCAAAAATAAATGTAGAGGCAGAAGCAAGAGCAGGGGCAGGTCAGCTGATGGCAGAAAACCAACATATAAATGCCATCATTGTGGATTAGAGGGACATATGAAGAAGAACTGCTATAGATTGAAAGAGGAACAAGGTCAAAGCAGTTCACAGCCGAAGAATAAGGGTGGAGAAACATTAGTGACTATCTCTGGTGATGTAGCTTATTGTTCAACCCATGATGAGACATGTCTTCACGTCTCACGAGAAGAAACAGAATGGGTGGTAGATACTGCAGCTTCCTACCACGTGACTCCATACAAGGAATACTTCACAACATACAAAGCTGGTGACTTTGGAGTTGTGAAGATGGGAAATTCCAGTTCCGCTGAGATTGTCGGAATTGGAGATGTCAGGATAAAGACAAGTTCTGGGAGCACAATCACTCTGAAGGATGTCCGCCATGTGCCAGATCTTCGGCTGAATTTACTTTCTGGGATAGCTCTCGACAAACAGGGCTATGATAGTCATTTCAGTAAAGGCACATGGAAATTGTCAAGAGGCGCTATGATAGTCGCTCGAGGACACATTTGTGGCACACTGTACAAGACTCATGTGAAGATCTGCACAGACAGTATTAATGTTGCAGAAAAGGAGGCTTCACAAAATTTATGGCACCAGAGACTCGGTCACATGAGTGAGAAAGAGTTGTCTACCCTAATAAAGAAGGAGCTTATCAATGTAGACAAGGATGCTGCACTAGATCCTTGCAATCATTGTCTGTTTGGTAAGCAGCATAGAGTCTCGTTTAATTCCTCTTCAATGAAAAAATCAGAGTTACTCAGTCTGGTACACTCTGATGTTTGCGGTCCCTTGGAGGTTGAATCAATTGGCGGCAATCGATACTTTCTGACGTTTATCGACGATACTTCTCGAAAGGTGTGGGTATATTTCTTACGGACGAAGGACCAGGTGTTCGATTACTTCAAACAGTTCCATGTCATGGTAGAACGTGAGACAGGAAAGAAGTTAAAGTGTCTTCGATCCGACAACGGCGGTGAATACTCTTCCAGGCAGTTCGATGCCTATTGCAGATCATATGGCATCCGACATGAGAAGACGGTCCCACGTACCCCTCAACATAATGGTATAGCAGAAAGAATGAACCGAACAATCATGGAACGTGTTCGGAGCATGCTCAGTATGGCTAAGCTGCCAAAGCCATTCTGGGGAGAAGCAGTCAGAGCCGCTTGTTATTTGATCAACCGATCTCCATCAGTACCACTGAATTTTGAAGTTCCGGAGAAACTTTGGTCTGGAAAGGATCCATCATACTCTCACTTAAGAGTATTTGGATGTTTGGCGTACGCACATGTATCCAAGGAGCTCAGGCAGAAGCTGGATGCAAGGACCACTCCATGCATATTCATAGGCTATGGAGATGAAGAATTTGGATACAGATTATGGGATCCAAAGGAGAAAAAGGTGATCAGAAGTAGGGACGTGGTGTTTCATGAAAGCCAGACAATAGAAGATATTGAAAAGCCCACAATATCTCAGAAGTCAAATGTTGCTGCTCAGGTGCCAGAGGCAACAACGAAATCATTCATGAGAAATGAATTTTCAGTACAAGAAGAAATGCCAGAAGTAGAAGATAATGAGGAAAATGATGGTGCTGAGCAGGGGGAGCCACAACCCCATCTGCCAGACGTTCCAGCACCATCACAAGGTCAAGATGATGGTGGATCTCCTCAGAATGTTCCAGAAGTTCGTAGATCTGAACGAGATCGGATTCCATCGAGTAGATATCCAGAATCCGAGTACCTTCTACTTACTGAAGATGGAGAACCGGAGAGTTTTCATGAAGCAGTAACTCATAAGGATAAAGAAAAATGGTTGCTCGCAATGCAGGATGAGATGGATTCTCTGCAGAAAAATCAAACTTATGAGATTGTAGAACTTCCACGCGGGAAGAAGGCACTAAAAAATAAATGGGTGTTCAAGCTGAAAAAGGATGGTAGTGGAAAAGTGGTGAAATATAAAGCACGACTTGTAGTCAAAGGATTCCAACAGAAGAAAGGGATTGATTTTGACGAGATATTTTCACCAGTAGTCAAGATGACTTCAATTAGAGTCATACTTGGATTGGTCGCAAGTATGAACTTGGAGCTTGAACAGATGGATGTAAAGACAGCTTTTCTTCATGGAGATTTACATGAAGAAATTTACATGGAGCAGCCAGAAGGTTTTGAGGTTTCAGGAGATAACCTCGTATGCAAGCTGAAGAAAAGTTTGTACAGTTTAAAGCAGGCACCTAGGCAGTGGTACAAGAAGTTTGACTCGTGCATGGTGAGTCACGGGTACAAGAAAACTGCAGCAGATGAGTGTGTCTACATTCAGAAGTTTTCTGAAAAAGATTTCGTTGCTCTTCTACTATATGTAGACGATATTTTGATCGTAGGGAAAGACGCAACGAAGATCAACCAGCTGAAGAAAGAACTCTCTAAGTCTTTTGACATGAAAGACTTAGGACAGGCTCAACAGATTTTGGGAATGCAGATAACCCGAGACAGGAAGAATAAAAGGTTATGGCTATCTCAGGAGAAGTATATTGAACGAGTGCTTTCACGTTTCAATATGAACAATGCCAAACCTGTTAGCATTCCATTAGCTAACCATTTCAAGTTAAGCAAGAGTTCTTGTCCCTCATCCAAGGAAGAGATCGGGGAGATGTCGTCAGTACCATATTCTTCAGCAGTTGGAAGTTTGATGTATGTGATGGTGTGTACAAGGCCCGATATTGCTCATGCAGTGGGAACGGTGAGTCGTTTTCTCTCGAACCCCGGGAAAGAGCATTGGGAGGCTGTAAAATGGATTCTCAGATATCTTAAAGGTACAAAGAATCTATGTCTTTGTTACGGGGGAGCTGATCCAATCTTGGAAGGCTATACAGATGCGGATATGGCGGGAGATCCTGATAGTAGGAAATCTACTTCAGGATTCATTTACACTTTTGCAGGGGGAGCTGTTTCATGGCAGTCAAGACTACAGAGGTGTGTTGCATTATCCACAACTGAAGCAGTGTATATTGCTGTCGCAGAAACTGGAAAAGAAATGTTGTGGTTAAAGCGTTATCTTCAAGAATTTGGAATCAAGCAAAAGGAGTACAAGGTATATTGTGACAGTCAAAGTGCTATAGATTTGAGCAAGAACTCCATGTACCATTCTCGTACAAAACATATTGATATTCGCTATCATTGGATACGCGAGGTAATTGATCGACAACTGTTGAGACTAGTGAAGATCCATACAAAGGAGAATCCTGCGGATATGTTAACAAAGGTGGTGACTCGAGAGAAGTTGGAGTTATGCAGAGACATAACTGGAATGTTCGTGGATTCGGCTGGAGGGGGAGAATTGAAGATTTCCAGCCTACAATCTAGAAGCTCACCTTCTAGATGTTCAAAGTAGCCTTCTTTGAACACCATGTAGAAGAAGCAAAGATGAACACGATGACGACCGCCCACCATCTCCGTTCACACCATTCCACCGCCATAGAATTTTTACTATAAATAGAGGTGCAAACTTCAATTGTAAATCATCCTAAATCACTCAGAGAAGTGTAATCACAACCTAGAGAGTGTGTGTGAGTTTGAGAGTTTTTTTGTAAGAGTTTTGTAATACTCTGTAAATCTATTCTTGTGAGTAATAGAGTTGTTTTTCTCTCAAATTTATATCTCCCAACGTCCAGGCGATCTCCTCTTCCTAACACATCTGTTAATCGATCGATATATATATATATATATATATATATATATATATATATATATATATATATATATATATATATATATATATATATATATATATATATATATATATATATATATATTCAGGGAAGGGATCCCCTGAGAACTCCAATCTTGTGAGAACCTGAGAACTCATAGTCGAGCAAAAAAGTACGCGATCGAACAATTTTGTTGAACAAGGACGAACAATTTTGTTGTATTAGAACAAATTTGAGCTGCATCTTTATTTTGTAGAACAAATAATTGTAGAACATGTTCGAGTTAGCCAAAAATTGCTCGAATTCATCTATTTTTGTTCGGCCGCTAGTGTTTTTGTTCGAATATCACCATATTCTACAAGCTCAAAATCAAATTTGGTTCTACATTTTTGTTCTACACACTTTCACCTGTTTTTTTTTTTTTTCAAAAATCAACATTTTTTTTTTGATTTAGCCCGATTTAGAATTTAGGGTTTAGGGTTTAGGGTTTTCGGGTTTACTCCGTAAACCATCAACCCTAAACCCTAAACCCTAAACTCTAAACCGTTCGTGTAAAAAACTCATTCTAAACCCTAAATCTAAACCCTAAACCCTAAAATCTAAACCCTAAACCCTAAAATCTAAACCCTAAATCTAAACCCTAACTTAATTTGATGAAATTGATGTAGAACAAGTGTAGAACAGCATGTTCTACATGCTGTTCTACATCATGTTCTACATAAAAGCAAACAATGCATCTAAACCCTAAAAATAAAAATTGCTCGACTATGGCAACTTTTTGTTCGGCCGCCTAATTTTTTTTGCTCGAATACCTAGTTCTCAAGGTTCTCATTCCTAAAATGTTCTCATTTGATCCCTCTACTATATATATATACTAGCTTAATTTTAATATATATTACGTATGAGGCATGTCCATATACCTGACGAAATTCTTCGAATCATACTTTCACGGTTTCCTGGGAAAGCTTTACTACGTTTGCGATGCCTATCAAAGCAATGGAATGGTGTTATTTCAGATCCTTATTTTATGAATTCGAGATCACGTCCAATGATTTTTCTTCCAAATCAATATCCCCTTGCTGTACTTGATGACAAAGAAGAGGACAACAACCCTTATTCAATACTCAAGATTAAGCCTCCACAAGAACTCGAAACTCATCTCCACGCATACACAGGTACAAAAGTCTCCATTATTGGAACATTTAATGGCTTAGTGATTTTGTCTCTTACTAGTGATTCTTATTTACGTACTCATATGTACCTATACAATCCGCTAACTTCTACATCCAAGAAACTTTTGGTTATGAATAAAAACTTTCTTGGATATTCGAACTCGTATGTATTTGGATTTAGCTATGACGACTTCAAGATTGTTAGGTTTGCGATTTGTAACGGTTCATATCAAATTACTTATGATGTCTTTGATCTTAAAACTAGTTTGTGGAGCAAGCCACAATTATACCCAAGACGAGATTTTTGGTTTTGGAACGACACGGGTATGTTTGTAAATGGTTTTTTGTATTGGTTAATTGTGGTTAACTCTATCGATTTTGAAATCCTGGCTCTCAACGTTAAGGAGATGATGTTTTCAAGGATATATCTACCCAATGGATGTAATTATAACCATGCATGTCGTTACAAGGGAACAATTATGGGTTCTCAAAATGGACGCCTTTGCATGATCAACAAGAATAATAAAACTAGTTTTGATATGTGGGTGATGAAAGAACAAGCATGGTTGAAAGCCACTTCATTTACATTCGGGTTGGAATTGGAAGGCAATTTTATCAATGAATTCTACCCTATGTGTATTTTGAGTAACGGGAAAATTCTTTTGACTAATGGCTCACACCAACTTGTCATCTTCAATACCATAACAGGTTCACACAAAATGGTAGACGATTTGGTAACCGATAATACATTCAAGAAGATAGAATTTTGGGATGACTTCAACAGATTACGATCGATCGAGTATGTGGAAAGTTTGATTTCCCCATCGGATATATGTTTTATTTGACATTTACTATAATACTATATATGATATGATATATGACTAGCTAGCTTGATTTGTAGTTTTATTTGATAAAAAGAAAAGATTTGAGTTGATGAATTAGGTTGAACATTAAATCAATCCAAAATTAATATACCGTGAAGTCTTTGTTACTGCATAGTATACCTATCATATATGGTATTTTGTCAGTTTGTGCATTTTTTGGAAGCTTTTGTGTGGCTATCGACAATTTGTGTGTTTCAGCAGGAAGCTTTATTAGATTAATGGTTTAATTTTGTTTAAGTTGTATAAAGTCTAATTTACTAATCACGTGTTAATCATGTGAGAAATGCAGGATGGAACTTCATGGAACATATCTTTGAATACTATGCTAATTTGCATTGATTCCAGTTTGTTGCATTTGTTTTTGGTTTATTTTTAGTCTACCCAAGTAGTTTGATTTGCGAACTGTGTTGTTTTTTATATTGAGAAAGGGCTGCATTCCGTGTAAGTTTTACTTTCTGCAGGGTCCTTTGTGTAACTTGTGGTATATTAGGGTCTGTTCTCAGTCGATAATTGTTCAAGCCCTAGGGTTTCAGTTTGTATTGATGTTCATAATTTTATCAACAATTTCAGTTTTATGTTGTGTCTGTGAACTCATATGTTTTTTGAGATCTTCGTGTTGAATATTGTCATTATTTGCTTAATCAATCTATTGGAAGGAATAGATTAACTTGTGGAAATATTGTTCTTTGTTGTTTTTAGTAGTAATCTTCTTCAAAATTTGTTCACAAGGCAATTGTTGTGCTACTTCGTCATCATTCAACTTATTTGTTACATTAAGATCATCCTCTGTTAATAATATCGGTCCTTGCTTTCATTCAAATGTATCAGTGACTATTAAATCCCTTCCGAACCTGGATAAACCGCATAACGATTTCATCCGGTAAAAAACAACCACTGTGTTAACCGCAATCATGTTTTGTCTATCTCTGAATTGGTAGCGCGCTTTAAAACTATTATCTATCTACGGGTTGGTAGCGCTCTACAAAACTAATGTAGAAACAACTCGATTTTGACTTTCACTTCTGCCACAAATGCAATCTTAACTTCTTTTTTAATCGATTCTCGTAATTTTGAACCTAACCGAACTCGCTAGATGATACCCGTTTGGACCCGTTTAAAAATCTGACCCGTTTGACCCCCATGAACCAGTTCAACTAAAAATGGATGTTCTGTTGGGCATGGGTTAACCAGAAAGGCTGTTGATGTTACAGTCCGTAAAAACGTCACATGTTCACTATAATGAATTGTGACTTTCTTGAGACCGGACATCATTATAGCCCCTAACACACAAATGAGGGAGAGATTGATTCTAATGACACTATGAGTTGGTTGGAAATGATTCCCTTATCTGGAAACGTATCCAAGCAAATGTTGAACAACTCCTTAAAAAAAAAAAAAAAAAAAAAAAAAAAAAAAAAACTGGAATAAAGCAATGGAAGCTCTCAAAACAAATGATACATGGGGAAAATGTATCATTCCCAAAGAATGAAGCTTATAGGGAGTCGTTAGATATTTACAATAAAACATACAAAGATGGCACGATTGAAAGATACAAAGCTCAACAAGCTGCAAAGGGATACACTCACATATATGGGATGAAATACTCAAAGTTTCTCACTGGTGGCGAAGATCGACACCACTGGAGTCATCTCCTCAATTGCAGTGAATAAAGACTCGTCACTTCACCAACTAGATGAGAAGAATGTCTTCCTCCCAGATTCACGACCAACTTTATAAAGAGGAAAGTTTGGCGACTATTGTCTAAAGTAATCCCCACATGCCTGGTTTGGAAAGTTCACCTTATCCGTGAAAAAATATGGCTTTAAACAAAGTAAATAAGACCATACTTTATTTCTCAAATAAAATGGTCAACTAATAACGTGTTTAATTATTTATGTCGATGACATGATAATTAAAAAATGAATTTCTAAATCTTAAAATATATGAATTTGAAATGAAAGATTTGAGCAGATTCAAATATTTCTTTGGGACTGAAGTTAAAACGATCATTACTTCAATATCAATTTATATGAACAACATACAATTATTATATTTTGAAAAGTAACAACTTTTTTTGAGCAAGTATGATTATAAATTTATAACACTTGATGGAGGATTGCCATTACAAAGACTAAAGTTTAATTACTTTCTCTATAGCTACATTACTTATCTTTTTTTCTTACTTTTAAAAAAGGCATTTTGAAAGCATGGAGGATTTGAAAGCATGGAGGAAGTATAACTGGCCCCCATCAATATCATAATCGTAGTCCATCTTAATTTAAAAAAAAATAAAAAAATCATATAGAATGCCTTTTAATGTCAAATCTTGTAACTACACTTTGTTTTAGCTCTTATACTTTCCGTTTGAAGTTGAAAGTTCACTAAACTAATCAACACAGGTAGCATCATAGAAGAAATTAATCAATGATCACAAAATGCATATAATATAATAATGTGGTAAACGAACTCATATTATGAAATTCAGTGCAAAACATATTATGAAGAAGAAGATATTAAAGGGTACCCTGGCTTTTAATAAGAACTGATATATTTAGAATGCGCTAAGCTTGAAGCATGAGACATCGATAAATGAACAAAACAGGTGTTACAGGTCTCAAATTTAGCTGACAACAAGGGCGGAATTTAGAAGGGACAAAGTAGGGCCATGGCCAGCCTAGACATTTGGGTAAGTATTGGGATTTGTAGTCCTTTGAGTTACGAACGTCTGGGCACTTGAATCAACTAAATCGGAGTCCGTATGAAAGAAATATGACCAAAATGGTGAAGGCTCGCAGAATTTACGAGTTGTCGCCGTTTTGATCATATCTCTTTCATACGGGCTCATATTTAGCTGATTCAAAATCACAAACACTCACAACTCAGAGGGTTACAATTTTAAATTTTATACTTTGTGCTAAAACAGCACCCGTAAGTGCACTTGTAAGGGTTTACTATCGGTCAAGAATGACATATAACATTTCGCTAATCTGCTTGGCCCTCCCAATACAAATGTTTAAGTTCCGCCTACAAATTAAGTGAAATTAAGATTAATGTTTACTTGCTGTTCTTAACACATGTCCCAGCTGATTTGAACCAATGCATAAGTCTGCGGTTTTCCTTATCGTAAAGCCATGCGTGTAAGAAAGGAAATAGACTAGCGGTTATACCTCTCTCTTCGATGTAATCAAAAAATGCATCCCCCATTTTATCATCAAAGTCTCTGGTTAATTGGGAAAAAAAAATTAGTTAATTTTTTGGATAGTTATTTGATTACAGTTATTGTATTATACTAGTAATTGCAATATGAAATGACTTACTCAATTATATACCCATCATACATAGATGGACCTTCAAGAAGCACTAAAGGTTCTTGCTTAGGTCTTAACGAAACCGTAAGAATTCCTAAAGCATGTCAATGCAACTCACACAAAACTTCCAACACATGATCTTGGCCAGGTTTCGATATATCAGCATAAAGAAACAATGGATAACTGATATCTTCGTCTTCACCAATTTCACCAGGATCAACTCCAGGAAGAACCATTCGCTGTACATATATACTGATCTCCTCATCTTGATACGTCCATTTCAAAACCGGTCCACCACTTTCAAGTGCACCTTTCACGGTTTTCACTACTGTAAATTCTGCAGGTGGGCTCACTTTCTGCGAACAAAATAACATATCGGAAATCATAGTAGATACAATTTAGAAACCCCATTAAAACCCTACACATAAGGTTTAAAAAAAGGTACTTGTGACTATAGGGGGTGACGTACAGGGGGAGCGGCAATTTTGGAGAATTCAGAGTAGACAGTATGGTGTTTTTTAATAGAACGAAGGATCATTGAGTTAACCACCGTAGAAGGTGAAGAGTTGCTGCTGCCGGACGAATAGCGGTGGAGCAGTGCACGGATGATGGTTCTTGACGGTGAACGAAGACCTCCGGCGGCACGTGCAACAGCTGTTCTCCACATAATTACAACTTTGAACGATCTGAGTGTATTTTCCGTTCGTCACCTATTTCTAGGAGTTTGGATTTCTATTATTATTATTATTATTATTATTATTATTATTATTATTATTATTATTATTATTATTATTATTATTATTATTATTAACTTAAAAGTATTAAAACTTACAAAAAATTAGTGGGAAGCCTAGAGACAATCTGAGCCCCCACACCTCTAGCAATAGCAAAACCTATCCTAGTAAAAATATGAGCAGCAGCACCGGCACCAATATCTTACGCCATCGAACTCTTCTGAACCCGCTTTAGCAAAGAAACAGCATCCTTTTCTAATTCCCCAAGGGAAGAAAATGAGAAAGGAATGAAACCATAACCAATCGCCTAACAGCTAGATTCGTACTTGACCCGCTTCCGACGAGCCGCATCAACCACAGCACGTCCAGGGACAAAGTCAGAAAGCCCAGACTGTGTCAAAGGAGAAGACCCTGTCAAGTCAACACAAACATCGCGACCACAATCCCAGGAATAAAGTAACACATCTGCAGGTCTGAGGGCCCTGTCGTTCCCTCCAGACAACCCAATGTCAACCTCCTTTCTCGCTGAAATCCCAGATCGATAACAAACATCAACAAGGGAATCCCGAACAACATTATGTCGATGCTTAATACCCACCATACCAGCACAAGACACCGCGTGATCCCCGAAAATATCCCCAGTAAAAACCCTTGAACAGGCAGAGCATGCCGTCGAGATAGAGAACAATGGAACACCCAACCGGTAGCACAACACACATCGGTAAGTCTTTGCGTTCATCGTCTGACCCAACCCCAAAATAGGGACTGCCCTTAGCCAAGCAGGAGTGTGATCACCCTGCTGCGATTTCCATAAGGCCGATTGTCGGGGAGATAATGAAAAAGTGGATTCTGCAGAAGCGGTAACCTTTGTGAAATAAACATCTGCCAATTTCTTCATGAGTATGGGGGCAGCGACCTCACTCTGATTACCTAAAATATCAAACCCAACCGTTTTATTAAACAGACCCAATGCATCTTCAAAAGCACGACCAAGACCAACAATACCCGCATGACGTAGGAGCTTGGTCTGCAACCCAGCAGACTGTAATCGAGAAGCCAGAAAAGCATAATGACGAACATCTCCCGCAGAATAAACACCAAGCCCTCCAAATGCAAATGGCAAGGTGGCAAGCCGCCACTGCCAATCACCAAACCCAGGCCCTGAAGCAGTAACAATACGCTCCAAGGAAGATCGAAGGGCTCCATCGAAAGCGCGTTGAGCCGCCTTAAATATACTAGGAGGACAAGTACGCAAGGTAAAGTAGAGTTTAGAAACTCCCGTACATGCCCTAAGCAACAACAATTCACACTGAGGATCATCAAGCTTAGCAACCTTATCCATAAGCGCAATGGACTTGGTCACCCTTTGCATCACCAGTTCACTACTAAAACCAAGATCGGAACTTGCGGGGGCCCCAAGCAACTTAACACCCTTTAAAGGTCGAGCAATATTAGGAGGAAAGACACCTACTTGCCTGCTGCGAGGGTCCTCTGTAGGCCAGAAAATTTCTGTTTTTTCAACGTTGAGATGAAGCCCAAAACGAGGCCCATCCCCCATAATCAAATGCAAAACCTTCCCCACCACCAAAGTGTCCCCAATAATAGTGCCATCATCCAAATACCACGCCTGAAGACAAACCTCAAAATTATCTCTGATTTTAAAAATCAAGGGTTGTAAGACCAAAGCAAAAATTAGCGGACCAAGGGGATCACCCTGTTGCACCCCTTGAGAAGACCATAAGGTGTGGTTCCCATAATACAATCTTGCTGGATTAGAGTAGCAAAATTCAACCCACTGATTATTTTATATATATATATATATATATATATATATATATATATATATATATATATATATATATATATATATTATATCTATAGTAATTGAGTCCTATAATCATAAGTATGGTGTATTAAATACGATTAACTCAATAAAATTTATCCACGTAATTTAATAGACTAGTAAAAAGATTAAAAATTATTATGGTAAAAATGTAAAAAAAAAAATGAAGACATATTAAATAAAGCTCATAAATAAATTTTAAGTAATTAATGATCAATAAATATATAAACCTTTCATCTTCTAAGTAACGTAAGTTATTTTTTTAGCCTATAAATATGTCATCTCCATTTGATTTTTTCATATCAATCATACAAAAGAGCACACCATATTACTAATGTTGTATCCTCACTTTTTTTTAAGATAAAAGTAGAAGAAATGATATATATATATATATATATATATATATATATATATATATATATATATATATTAAACATAATATATGTTTGTTTTTGTAGGTATGGAAGAAACATCAATTTTAAAATATTGTAAACCGCGGACAAGGCAAGAAGAACGTGGTTGACTCTATGTTTGATCGATTCATCCGAAGATCTCTTTTTAATGTTACTATTATGATATTATGATTATTATATTGTATATTTGTATAACTTATATGATTAATAATTAAGATTATGATTTACTATTATGATTATAATTCATAATTATAATTATGAATATGATTACGATTATTATTTTTATTATTACTACATTTTAGTTATAATTTATATAACTATATGAGTATTAGGTGTAATGTTTATTTAATTAATTTTCTTATATATATATATATATATATATATATATATATATATATATATATATATATATATATATATGCAACGATATCTATCAATGTAAATATTATAAACAAAAAGTTTGAAACTATTGTTATTATTTATATCATAGCTTAATTTTAAATTTATGACAAAATTATAATAAGGAAAATCAAAAGATTAAAACTAATCATATAATTTATGACATATAAATATTACTTATTATGAATGAATGTTTATAACTAAAGTTAAATTAAGGAAAATAAAAAGATATCAGTTATTGAAAATTTTATAAGGTTTACTACTTTTGGTGGTGTTAAATATCTTTATTATAATAATTAATAAATGATTGTTATTCAATGTTATGAACCTCCAATTTTATTCTATTCACAAGTTTTATATTATGTGGTGTAGTAATACGTAACGGTTCATGTTTATATTTAGAAGTTTATGCACTCCAATTATTATGTATATATACTTATTGTCACATATGAAGTCACAAAGAGAGACATTCAATTATTTAATGGTAAATTGTAAAGGTCATATGTGTTTTAATATCATGAATTATACTACAATATGTAAGTCTTATAGTGTATTTTGGCATCATTTGTTAACTCATTCAATCACCTTTAGTAAACTTTTGTTTATATATAGTTTCATGGTTAGTACATATGACTGGAATGTGCAGATTTCCATAGTGGCAAACAACACATATGCACAAAATTCTACTTGACCACTTGCATAATGGGACCAACATTAACTTTTAATTCAAGGTTAATATGTTTTCAACCAACTCCCGCCATGACTCTAACCATTCGGAACACGAATTTCAAAATTATGAAATTTGAGAAAAGCGTTCAACGCACGGGCATTGCCTCCTAGTATACATAAGAATTGAGTCCTGAAAAATTAAATAGGCCTTAATAAATATTGTTAACTCCATCACAATTACCCTTCCATTATATTATTTTTCACCGGTAAAAATAATTCATCATTAACTCCATTGCATTTACCCTATGTTATTTATTATTAAGGTAAAAAGGTTAACAACTTCACCCATTCATTATGATAGTAATAAAAATGTATTAAATATGATTTACCCTAGGCTATTAAATGCTTACCATAGTTTATTAAATATGATTTAACTTCATATAAATATACATGTATATAATGAAATTGGTTAAAATAAACTATACAAACTATCTACAATACATTAAATCTCGAGCTTTAGAAAAATGATAATGATTATTAACCTTATAATAATTGATACTAATATGGTTAAATTACTTTTAGCTTGGATAACTTTGTGTATATGTATATTAATAGTGTTTATTTGAGTTTAACAATGAGATTAATTATTATGAATAGTCATGTTACAGTCTCATATATAAATTTGGTGTTCTGGCACTTGATAATCTTTCTACGTTTTTTAATCACATATACATGAGATAAAATGAATACTTATTTGGTTTCTTAACCACACAATCGATTACAAATTTTGTGGAAATCAAGTGACACTTTGAAAAGAGAGATAACACTTTTTTTGTCATATAAATAGTTTGGAGTAACTCAAATACACTAATTAATTATTTATTGACATCTTCTGCATTCCATAGCTTTCATTAGACATTTATAGTAAACGGATTTTATAACTCTTATTAGTTCATTATGGTATGTGATATTCATCGTGATGTATATAAAGCACACCTAAAGCCAACAATTTTCAAAGAGAATTGGTGTGTCCTATTTGAAATAAGCTCAATCATCATTGAACTTCTACTATATATTGAACTTTATACCGTATGAAGGTCGAGGTGCACACTCTAACAATAAAGACTTCAAAGTACCCTCCGCTTTAACAATATCCCAAAATCTAGCCTTGTTTGTATAGTCGTAAGAAACATATGGATCACCAAAATCAACCTCTAAGCTGCTTACAATAACAAGTCTATCCAATCTGTATTTTCTCAACAGATTCAAGTGACCAGGACCGAACTTTAAAACATATTTCCAGTCATTTTCGCGCCCCATTGGGACCAAAATCACCCCAAAATTTAAAGTTTTATTACCTAATTTGATATTACAGTCCAATAAAGCAAATCTTAACTCGCGAGACTAAAACCACATCGATGTTTCAGTTTCATTCTTTGTTACAAGTTTAAAGAACTCGTAATATTGACCATGATTAAAATGAGACGTATCATGATTGGGATTCGGAACATGATGATACATTACAAAGTTCGTTGGTTCAATCGGATATGGCATATGTTGATCCAAGAATGTTGCTAGTTCAACTTCTGCCAATGCAATGTATAACATTCGTGCTTTGCCCACGAAATCAAATTCTGGATCAAAAATAGAATTCACGTTTTTTGAATTGCTTACAACTATTAGCCTCTTGACATCATTCTATTCAACTCTTTTCAGTAACTGAATCATTCTAATATCTGTTGAGAACAACAAATCTGTTTCTCTACCGTTAGGGACCACCATTATAACATATTTAGTCATTCGATCAAAATTACCGTCAAGAACGCCATCAAGAACAGCGATGTGTGATGAACTATCTTCAAAACTATGCTTATGTGTTACAACATCTAAAATAGGAAAGAATACAAACATTATATTCTCCAGGAATAAATTTTTTGCAGACGACGAGTGAGATCGAGATCATTAATAGTATCAGACATTATGTAACGATAGAAGACAATGAATAAAATTGAATCTGTGTGAAAATTAGGGTTTAAACTGTGTGAAAATTAGAGTTGGATGTTAGAGAGAAAAAAACTTATAACGTGAGGAATGACGGTTGAAGTTTGTTACAAAGCGGAAATTTATTTACATAAATGGCCCCTTTAATATCAAACTTATCATTTTTAATTATTAAAGATTATATGAGTAATTTTTTTAAACGGTCAAAATTTATTAATAACGACTACCTAGCGAGTAGCTATTATTATTATTATTATTAATTTAATTATTATTATTATTATTATTATTATTATTATTATTATTATTATTATTATTATTATTATTATTATTATTATTCATTTAATTGATTATTAATTATTAAACAAAATTAAACAAGCGACTTCACAATATATAAATATAAAATAATATAATATAATAATTTAACGAGACAGTGAATGGGCCTCGTTGCACTCATGCTAGTCAACATGGACTCAGTATTTTTTAAGATCTCGATCTATAATATATTATTATTTTTAATTAGTTACATCATAAATATAATTAGTTACGAAGTAATATATAATCAAAATAAAATACTATATGTTTTGTCCATAATTGTAAGAGATGTTTAATATGTTGAAACAAATTATTATCACTTGAGATATGTTAGGCTCATTAACGTTGACCTTTTTTTTTATTGAAATATATAGTTATGTACTAGAAAAAGCAATATGTACGGGTTGGGGCAGTGGCTGTCGCAACGCGTGACTGACCACCTGCTTATTTAGTTTATTTGTAAATTTATTATGTGTATTGCTTGTGACAAAAGCTCGAAACAACTTATTGTCATGAATTTATCTCGATAAGCTTCGCGTTGGCACTTAATCTCTACTAAGTCAGTCATGATCAGACCTTCCAACAACAAATATTCAAAGAGAACACGATAGAGAACAAGTGAGATTAAAGAGAATAGTTATATTGTTTGATAGAACTTTATAAGATAGAATACATGAACTTAGAGGTAGTTTATGTCAAATGAGGTCTCCCCTATATATACTACTACTGCCACTTAGTGGATGGCTAAGATTAAACTAAATCAATGGTTATGATCAAAGTACCAGAATGTTCAAATATGTACATTTTTCTGGAGACATCCATAGAGCTTATATACCATTTCAAAAAAGAACCAATAAGACTATAAGAGAATTCTAAGAGCTTTCATAGGGTTCTTCGGTCTTGCTTGATTTATGTTGAAATCCCAATATTAGGTCATAGACTTATTGGTTAGGTCACAAACTTAGTGGGTTGTGACATTCTCTCCCACCTAAGCTCGTAACGTTCTCATCGTGCCACTCTCACGATTTTTCTTGATCTTATCCACGAACTGCAACAAGTCTTTGGCCTCCCAGCTCGCTTCACGATCGGGTAAGTTACACCCCTTGTTTAGGTATTCTTTATAGCTCGAGAGACCTCATCTTCGCATCTTTCAATGCAACAAGATAACTTCAACCTCACAATCGAACTAATCACCATTAGTGTTAGTATGGACACTCATTGTTACGAGTCTTCCTCGTCTCCATGATAAGGTTTTAGAAAGCTTACGTGAAAGATTGTATGGATCTTTAACTTAGGCGGTAATGTTTTTTAGAACGGCAATTTTGGCATCAAATACTCTCATTTGCCACCCCCACAACCGTTAGGAAGAAACTGCCCGCATCCATCGCGCAAAGCATATCCGAAATGCTTTATGTTAACTGCTTGACCCGCACAGAGTCAAGGATATCAGAGGCACATCTTGGAGAAAACTCTCCCCAGAATTTGAACCTGCACCTATTTTTTCAAGGATACAGTGTAGGAACGATTAAACGATATTAATCGATCTAATCTTCAATATCGAGTGCGGAATTACTCGATATTAGGTTTTATATCAAAAAGACTCGAACAATCAATGATCTAATGTTAATAAACGACTTTAGATGTTTTAGATCAAACCAACAGAGTGCTAGACCTTCTGGATATCGAATACACGGCTTGGGATTGATTGGAATTCGTAACCCTAACAATCTACTCGAAGTCAACCTTAAATATAGTTTGCACGAGCAACCTTGCGGTTGCACTTTGTACCCGTACGGATGCAATCTGCATCCGTGCGGTTACAACAACAGTAAGCAAGTTAACTTTAAACGTATACAATCGCTTACTTTATTACTTACCTAGTCTTAACCTCTACGAATACGTCATAATGAACTTGGGACTTACATTCATGAACTAACATACAGTTTCAGAACCAACTGAAACCTTTTACCACTCAACCAATAGCTCGGTGGTAACTGAACTTGATAAGATACATTTCCATCACGTTCTATCACCGGGAAAGGGCTATCGTGTCTCTGGATAAATCCCTTGTGTACCTTCTTAAATATTTTGAATTATTGAAGTAAAATTTTTACCATTACTTATCCCTTGAACTCAACGTGTCATTTTTTCTCGTCTGCCTAATTCTTCAGACCCTCTTGGACGGCAAGAATTAGATCCAAATCTAGTTTCTTTGGTGATTTGCAGTCAAACCCTTGCATATTTAAAACCTGATAGGTATGATTTATTGTCAATATCATTCTTTTATGTGATTTTATTTTTGGCCATTTTCGGTTGCAATTCAAATATGCAACCGTATTTGATTAGGTCTTATCTTTTAGATTTCAATTCGAATTTTCAGCAATTGAATGAAAATTTATTGTTACTAATGTTGTGGAAATACTTCGTAGTTTTTAGTGATTGATAATGCATCTAGCAAGATTAGATAAAAGAGCATATAATTATCTATGCTAATATGCATACATTGAAACATATTGTGGACCCTTGCGGCCTTGCCCCTTTAGTGTGGATATTACCATAATTAACGCAGGGTATTCTTGTCAACTCACATATTCGCACCTACCAGTACAACAGGACTACTACCCATGCACGCCACTAAACGTCGATATTTTCGCCTTCACATTGTCATATGTTAATATTTTCATATTATCATTCTGATCTGGTAGGACATAACATCTTTAAAGTGATCAAGACTTATTTGAACATCTTAAAACACATGTAAAAAACTAGAATAATCAAAATTTTTTTTTTATAAATGCTATTCTCACACAAATATTTTACACATTTTTTATACACAATGATGTGGCAGTTGTTGGAAGCTTCGACGAGCCCAACACACCCACTATAGAGGATCTAGACTATACTAGACTCACTACACCAACACTTTGACGTTGATTAGCCTTTAATTTTATGAATTCTTAGTGCACAATAGTACTTAGGCGACAGTGTCGACCATATATCATTTAGGCGGTATAACCGACCATGTATCACTTAGGCGGCAGAGCCGACCATATAATAAGAACAACACAAGTGCACTAAGAACTTAAACACAAACTAAAGCTTAACCGGGAAACTTAACAAAGAACACTTTTATTAATACAAAATACAATTACAATATTACTTACTTACAAGTTTTTCTTCTCTACTCACACTCTTCTCACTTCTTACTTCTTCTCTACTTCTCAACTCACTCTTTTCACAACTTCCTCACAACTCTCACAACTTACTTCACACTCTACAAATGAAATCCTCACCCCTATTTATACTACTCCATGGAAGTTTCTAGAAACTAGATATTTCCATGGATATATATAAATATCTAGATATTTTTATACATATAAATATCTAGATATTTCTTACACACATAAATATCTAGATTTTTCTTTACATTTTAATATCTAGATATTTTTCATATACATATTAATATCTAGATATTTTACCCATATACATATACTAATTCCATATCTAGTATGATGTGGCGTTCCACGTAAATAACTGATCCCCCGTATTCTTTGGTATTAATATCTCTATTCTTTGTAATTTTAATTTAATATCATTTCCTCTAAAAAAATACGGAGTACTATACTCTCTTTCTTCCCCAAAATTCCTCTAGCATTTTCACCACAGTTGCAATCACCATCTTGTGTTTTTCTATAAATTTTTCCATTTATTCACATTAGATTAACACACAAACTCCTTTTAGCTTTTCTTAAGAACCAATTTTAGTGATGGAGTTTATGCTATACTCTGCAAATGTATATGCGATACCCAAAATATGAATATGAATTCCCTTTTAAAAAGGTGCCAAATTTTTAGTTTAGTCTGTAAAGACTATATTGTGATCGGCTTGATATCTTATAGTTTAGTCTGTAAAGACTATATCTCTTCTGAAGAAAAAAAAAAGGTTACAGGGAGCTAACTAGGAAGTTTTGTAGTTGTCTTGATGTCAAATGAACTAATGTATAATTCCAGATTTGATAAGAACTATGAATAGTTGCAAAAATAACAACTGATGAAATATGTATAAATTTTTACACAAGTGATAGATCCAGATAAGTATACGTGCTTAATATGTAAAGGTGCACATCAATCTACTATATTTTGGGGATTTTAGTCAAGATGCTAGTGGAATTCCACGTTTATATAATAATAAAAAGAGAGTGAGTATATGGGGTATTTGGAAGGAGAATGGAAAAGTGATTTAAAATGTAAAAGATATAATTACATTAATTTAAAAGTAATAAAGATAACAACACTAAGTGGCTGTTTACTAAGGCTTTATTGGGCTTAATGGTCCACAAGTATTATTCGGTCATCCTTTTGACCTGTTTACTAAAGCCTTAAAATTTAATCTCAATCCCTTTCAAGAGATTATTGGTCAGTCACCAAATTGATGTGTTCCCCATATAGCCCTAATATTTCCCCAGCTACCCTTTCTTCCTCATAATTTTACTCCAAAATGTAAGATCGTTCTTCTTTCTTCCTTCCTCTGTATTATTCACGTGGTCACCATTAATCACCACCACACCCTTCTTCTCCTGCTACCTCTGTCACAGGCAAAGCCTTTTTAAGTTTTCAATTTTGGGGTTTTTTTTTTTTATAGGAATCTACATTATTGCAATTCTATTTATCTTTTAGTTGTTTTTTATAATTTTTAAATTAGTATGTTTTAATCGAAGGTATTGGAGCTCCGTCCTGCAAAAAGGAAAAAAAAAAAAATTAGGCATTAGAACCTCTTTTTGATGACTCCGAAACTTTCAATTGGAGAGATGTATAAATGTAGGGTTATTATTTGATTATCGCATATAAACAAGTCAACATTTACATATTTGTAACACTAAAAATTGGAAGAAGTGATTGTTTACAACACAAACAATGTCATTACTTCAAAAGGAATCCTTATTGTAGGTAATAATATAGTTACTCCGTAATACACGATTTACATTAATTAGCTAATACAATTTCACTACAATTTACATTACCAGACACCTGCCGGCTCAATTCATCACCATGCCACCCCAATACAATTTCAACCATCATCAAACTGAAAAAATTTCCACTACAATTTACATTACCAACTTCCCCCACCACTTTGAAACACAGGATCTGCGTGAACTCTGTTCCAACCATGGTAAAGTTATCGACGTTTACATAGCACGTAAATTATCTAAGAATAGGTGTCGATTCGCATTCATTCGATTCGTTAACATATCTTCAATCAAAGATCTGGAAACGGCACTCTCATCGACATGGATAGGTAATTTCCACATCTACGCTAAGCTTGCTAGATTCGATAGATCTGATAAAAAGAAACATAAGGATTCCACTGGGAACAAAGAAAGAAACGCATACAACACCAATCAAAAACCTAATTTTGATGCGAAGAATAGTAATAACGGGTCTGTTAAAGGTGCCTCTTATGCATCGTTAGTGGGTGGATCCCCCATTATTCTTAATCAGACCAACCATATCAAAAAGATTAATATCGATGACGGTGACCTGCTTCACCTGGAAAACTCAGATCTTATTGTCTTCGGGAGAGCCTCTTTCCCGTCTCAAATACCCTTTCTCAATCGAATGTGGCATGAGGAAGGTTTTGAATCCCTTAATGTGCAATACATGGGTGGTGCTTGGGTTTGGATAGAATTCCCGAACCTTGAAACTCGTGATAATTTTAAGAGAAACCTTCTAGTGCGCAATTCTCTCTTGGAAATCTGCCCCTATTCAGACTTCTTTACCATAAAAGAAAGAGCTATTTGGCTAGATATTGCCGGATTGCCTGCTCTGGCTTGGCATTACGATGTATTTAACAGAATTGCTTTCCACTACGGAAGGGTTCTTTTTCAAGATTCAGAAATCGATGATAAGAAAGGAAATGGTAAAGTGTGTATCATTACTACCAACCTCGGTCACATTCATGAACGTGCTACTGTCAACGTGAAAAACAAAGAGTTCACTGCCTTAGTTAAAGAAGTGGGGGATTGGAGTCCCACAATCCTGAAAGTAATTAACGATTCTGTTTTTGACAAATCAGAAGCTGCTAATACACATGACATAAATGATCTCAACTCAGAAACGGCTTCACAGGAAGACCTAGAGGAAGGCGAATATGTCAAGGATTCTTACGGTGACTATAACCTACACACCCATACTGATGCTGAGAATCTGAACGATCATTTGGAGGAAAATAAAGCCAAAGAGAAACCTTCTGTTAATATTAAATCCCCTTCAAAGCACGATGTAGAAGCAGATGAAGCCAAGGAGAAACTGTCCGATAATGAAAAACCCCCTTCACAACCTGATGTGGAAGTTAATGAAGCCATTGAGAAGCCATCTGTTACTGATAAACCCTCTTCACAACCTGCCGTAGAATCTTATGAACAGGATGATAACTTCAAAAACACCGGATCTAATCAAGGTTTTATTAATACAGAAAACATAGATGAGTCTAGATGTGGATCCTTTCGAACCGTTTCCATTATCAACAAGAGCCCTGAACGCAGCAACTCATCGTATTCTCACGCGCCAGGTTTCACAGGTCAGCGGTTTTACTCCCCTAAATTCTCCAACGGTACTCCAGTTTTTCGTTGTGAATCCTCAGGCGTAAACATGCCATCCAATAACTTGTCTGAAGATAAATTTGCAGAACAAATAGACAACTTCATCACTGTTGGTCTAAAGCTAGGCTATGATATGAAAGGAAGTCAAGCAGACCTTAAGGATATGCTCGATCGAATGGGTGTTAAAAAACCTGTTTAATGAACATCGTTTCCATCAACATTGGAGGAGGGGTGAGTTTATGTCATAAACAAAGGTGGATTAGAAACATCTGCAACGAGTATAAAGTGGGAGTGTTAGGCATTCAAGAAACAAAACTAACGCGGCTAAACTTATTCATTGCAAAGTCTTTTTGGGGTAACAACTCCTTTGACGTGGCGTGCTCCAGTGCGAGAGGCAGATCCGCAGGCATTTTAACTATATGGGACCCCTCCGTTTTCCAGAAATCTCGAATTATTTCTTTTGACAATGCTTTAATTGTCGAAGGATTCAGAAACAAGTGTGCTAACCGCTGTTTTCTTGTGAATATTTATGCTCCACAGGATGGAGGAAAAAAGGCTATGCTTTGGTCGTTCCTATCAAGATTCATGAATAATAATCAGGGTGATTTTATCTTATTTGGTGACTTTAATGCAGTCAGAGCCCCACATGAAAGACAAGGCTCATTGTTTTGCCCCCGTATTGCAAATGACTTTAATTCCTTTATTATTTCGACAGGGTTGGTGGATGTCCCCATGGGGGGACGGGCGTTCACGAGGAGTAATAAACGTTGTGATAATCGTGCTAAGCTTGATCGATTCCTTGTATCTTCAAGCTATCTTGACTCTTGTCCGGACTTAGTTGGTCAGGTTCTTCCCAACTTATGGTCGGATCACTGCCCGATTCTTCTTTACCAAGATCACTTAAATTACGGACCTACGCCATTCAAGCTATTCGCATCATGGTTTCTGATAGATGGTTTTGAGGAAGTGGTTAAAGAGGCTTGGCTCGACCCTACCATCACCGAAGAATGTTGTGATAAAAACCCTTTCATTGTCTTCAAGAATAAGCTTAAGTTTGTAAAACTTAAACTTAAAGCTTGGTACAAAGAACATTCTAAAACGTGTAATGAGGCAAAACGAAATCTTCTGATCTCCCTTGATATGATCGATGAAGAATTAGTTAGAGGAGGTGATTGTGTTGCACTCTCTCAGAGGCGTACATGTGTGCTAAAAGACATTGAGTCTTTTGATAAAAGAGATAACTTGAATGTTGCTCAAAAAAACAGGAAGCTATGGAATACTTTTGGCGACGAGAATTCTTCTTTTTTCCACAACTCAATGAATCGACAGAGGAAGAAACTGGCAGTATCAGGTGTGAACTCGAACGGGCTGTGGACCACTTGTCCGGATCAAGTAAAGTCTATTTTTTTAAACTTTTTCAAGGAAAAATTCAATTATCAGAGAGTTGTTAAGATTATTAGCCCGAGTAAGCACCTTCAACCCATCTCTTCTGCCTTAGCTTCTGAAATTGAGCAGCCCTTCACGGAATCTGAGATAAAAGAAGCTGTTTGGGATTGTGGCGATGATAAATCCCCTGGTCCTGACGGGTTCTCCTTTCGATTTATGAAACATTTTTGGGAGCTGATAAAAAAAGAAGTCATTGCCTTCGTCATGAATTTCCACTCCTCGGGTTTTATCCCTAAAGGTTGTAACTCTTCCTTCTTTACTTTGATCCCGAAATCTGATAACCCTTTGTTCGTTAAAGATTACAGGCCTATTAGTCTCATCGGAATTCATTACAAAATCCTAGCCAAGATTCTTGCCAATCGACTGTCTAAAGTGATTGACGGGATTATTAGCTGCGAGCAGTCCGCTTTTATTAAGGGACGCCAAATTCTTGACGGTCCCTTGATAATTAATGAAATGATCGATTGGTGCAAACATAAAAAGAAAAAAGCCATGTTGTTTAAAGTGGACTTCGAAAAAGCATTTGACTCAATTAGTTGGGACTTTTTGATTTCGATGATGACACATCTTGGATTCGGCTATAGATGGATTCATTGGATCAAAGGTTGTCTTAACTCCTCTTTTGCCTCGGTTCTAGTGAATGGTAGCCCATCGGAAGAATTTAAAATCGGGCGTGGGCCTCGTCAAGGTGATCCGCTATCTCCCTTCTTATTTATTATTTGCATGGAAGGCCTGCATGCTGCCATCCTTGATGCTGTAGATCATAAATTGTTTACGGGCATCACTGTTGGTTCGAACGATTGCTTTGTCAACGTTTCCCACTGCTTATTTGCGGATGATGCCCTTCTTATAGGGGAGTGGAGTGAATCGAATATCCAGAATCTTATCACTATATTGGGTTGTTTCTACATGGTTTCGGGTCTTAAAATTAATATTCATAAGTCCAATATTATTGGGATCGGTGTGCCTTACCCAGAAACTTTGAGGGTTGCAAACGTGATTGGATGTAACCCTGCGAATCTTCCTTTTACATATCTAGGTATTCCTATTGGGGCCAATATGAGACTAATTAGTAACTGGAAGCCTATTTTCGATAAGGTGGGAAAGAAGCTTGCCAATTGGAAAGTAAGTCTCCTCTCCCACGGGGGTAGACTAACTTTGATTAAATCGGTTTTGGGTGCGCTTGGGACTTATTTTTTGTCCATCTTTAAAGCTCCAATAGGTGTTCTAAAACACCTTGAATCCCTTCGGTCTAACTTCTTATGGGGAGGTTCAAAAGAAGATCGGAAAATTCACTGGGTCAAATGGGATGATATTCTGAAACACAAAGATAAAGGTGGTCTGGGAGTGGTCAGCTTTGAGAGTCAAAATAAAGCTCTCCTCTATAAATGGAGGTGGAGGTATGTTTCTGGTAGAAAATGGCTTTGGGTCTCGGTGGTAAAAGCTATCCATGGTGAGCAATCGGATGGTTTGTTTCCTCTGGTGAAGCGAACATCTAATGGCTACTGGGCGCAAATAAATAGAGCCAATGCAAAACTACACGAAAATACCCCATCTATTAACAATATGATCTCTATTAAAATAGGAAACGGAAAAGACACTTTTTTTTGGCTCGACAATTGGCTTGTTGGCTATCCGCTTTGTATTAGATTCCCCCGTGTCTTTGCTCTTGATCCCAATAAGCACTGCAAGGTTGATGATAAACGTCTGAATGGGGGCTGGAAATGGGAGTGGAGAAGGCCAATTAGATCAGGCTGTGAATCTCAACAATTTGGTGATTTGCTGAATATTCTTGATTCTGTTTCATTATCGCCAGACAATGACAAATGGGTTTGCTCGCTTCAACCGGACGGGTCCTTCTCAACGAGCTCTTTCCGTATTCTTATTGACCAAGACACTATGGGACCATGGCCTACGCACTGGTGCAAGGTTGTCCCTCAGAAAATCAACTTTTTCCTTTGGCGGCTGCGTCGTAACAGGTTGCCAGATAAATGCAACCTCATTGATAAAGGTAACGAAGTTCACTCTTTATTATGTTCTTCCTGTCATGTTCAAGTGGAAGACATCCATCATATTTTTTTCAAGTGTACTATTGCTTCCCAAGTTTGGAGCTACATAGCTTCATGGATCGATCTTAACCTTCCTCGTTGGCAAAATTTTGAAGACCTATGGCAATGGTTAATGTCTTCTAACCAGGACCCAAAGAGAATTATAGTCACTGAAGCAATATGCTATGCTACCTTGTGGACTATCTGGCGGTATAGAAATGGTACCATTTTTGAACCTTCAAAGCTTAGAAAATGTCACATTATTGATTCGATTGTTCTATCCTCTTTTGATTGGCTTTCGGTTCGTTATAAGAAAGTCAATCTTAATTGGAATTGTTGGTTGCAAAACCCGTTATCTTCTTTGTAATGTTCCTCTAGCTTCTTGCTAGTTTTTTTATAATTAAAAGCTATTCAAAAAAAAATTAGAGGTTGTATGTATTTTGTCATTGTTAACATGCTATTTAATTTATATAGGTTCAAAAATCTGTAGATGTATATGTATATTATGTATATGTATATGCCATATAAACTTATTTATATAAACTTTTATAGGTGAGATATGGATATGGAAGATGAATTTATAATCTTAATCATTCTATATTGGTATGTGAGGCAAAGAAACTCATCAAGAATTGAAAGGTGTAGAGATACCACTTCATCATTAACCGGGCATGCATACACACAAGAGTTATTAGGTGGATCGAACATACAATGTCACCAACTATTGCGTCTCTCACGTGATGCATATGTTCTTTTATGTAACCATTTTAAAGAAAGAAATTGGTTGCAAGATAGTAGGTATATAAGTATCGAGGAGAAGATGGCAATATTTTTAACTATTCTTGGACAAAATGACGGATTTAGAGAAATAAAATATAGATTTCAACACTCATTGCGAACTATTCATATATGTTTTCATGAAGTTCTTCAAGGAATGATGCAATTTGCGAGAGAAGCCATAGGGCCGTCATCACTCAATGTTAGCCCGAATGCGTCAGATCGGCATAGATATTTGAGAGAAATATTTTCGGTATATTTTTGTTCTTCTCATCTTATAACTCATTTACATGTTTATTTTTTATGATATAATAACGAATAATGCAGCTTGTTATTGTAAACATAAATGTGGCTACTGTTGTTTGTTATTGTAATTAGAATATACATGTTTATTATGGTAAGTATCAGTGTAACTACTGCATTTGTTTGCTTGTTTTACTTGAACATAGACATAAGTTGTTAACATGTATGTTCTTCCTTATTTAATTAAGGGAGCAATAGGTGCACTAGATGGGACTCTTGTACATGCAGTTGTTCCTTCTAAGCAACAAGCTGCCTATAGAGGGCGAGGTGGTGGTCGATGTTATCAAAATGTTTTAGGGATATGTGACTTCAATATGGTATTTACATTTGTTTGGGCTGGATGGGAAGGCAGAGCTCATGATTCTAGAGTACTAAACGAAGTTTTATTCAATCCAACTTCTGGTTTTCCAGTTCCTCCACCAAGTATGCATCATTCTCAAATATATAAATTTTTATTGTTTGAATGTTTTAACACTTTTATTTCACTACAGATAAATATTATTTATGTGATGCTGCATATACAAATGCTCGTGGATTTTTGGCTCCATATCGTAATACAAGATATTGGTTAGCGGATTTTTGACGTCGGCGTGCTTTAACTAGCAAAGAAAAATTTAATCATGGACATGCACAACTTAGAAATGTCATTGAACGTGCTTATGGAGTTTTGAAATCAAGATTTCCTATACTAAAAGAGATGGCTCCTTATCCATTTCCGGTACAAAGAAACGTGGTGATTGCTTGTTTTGCGATACATAATTTTATTAGAAAGTGGAATATTCATGATGAGCTTTTCAGAGAATGCGACGAGCAAGACGAAGAGGATGAAGGTGATGAACATGTAGAAGGTGAGGAAGACGAACCAGAAATACAATGGGATGCCCAAAGTACGCAATATATGTCAAATTTGCGTGATGAAATTGCAAGCAATATATGATTGAGCTTGGGTTATATTTTTGGAAGCAATTTATGTAAGTAATTTGTGTAAACTACTTGACGTAAAACTTTTCATCATTTTGATGTAAGAACTATATCATATATAGTTCATGTGAAACTTATGTTGGCATTGTAACACTTTTGTTCGAATAGCACTAGGAGAATTGTGAACTCATGTTTATATTAGTATATGTATGAAAATGTGGTTGATCTATGAATGTTATTTTATTCTCGGTTGAATTTATAACATAAAATGACTCATATTTATATTGGTATATGTTTTAAAGTGGATAAAAGTTAATCAAATGTTGTTCAAATAATTCATTATAATAAGATATTTAATATTTTTAATGGTTGATGAATTATAGTAACGATTTTGCCATTTAGAAAAACCAATACTCCACTTATTTAGTATAAGGGTATGACAGTCATTTTTATCATTCAGCATATTTATTCAGCACAATAAGTAAACAGGATTATTAATTTCAGGATTACTCCATATGATCATTCTATATCCATTCTGCCATCATTATACATATCTGACTTAATGAAATAGCAAGTAAACAGCCCCATACATAATATACATATACATCTACAGATTTTTGAACCTATATAAATTAAATAGCATGTTAACAATGACAAAATACATACAACCTCTAATAGTAATAGAAGTGTCCAAATATGTAAATGTTGACTTGTTTATATGCGATAATCAAATAATAACCCTACATTTATACATCTCTCCAATTGAAAGTTTCGGAGTCGACTAATCAAAAAGAGGTTCTAATGCCTAATTTTTTTTTTTTTTCCTTTTTGCAGGACGGAGCTCCAATACCTTCGATTAAAACATACTAATTTAAAAATTATAAAAAACAACTAAAAGATAAATAGAATTGCAATAATGTAGATTCCTATAAAAAAAAACCCCCAAAATTGAAAACTTAAAAAGGCTTTACCTGTGACAGAGGTAGCAGGAGAAGAAGGGTGTGGTGGTGATTAATGGTGACCACGTGAATAATACAGAGGAAGGAAGAAAGAAGAACGATCTTACATTTTGGAGTAAAATTATGAGGAAGAAAGGGTAGCTGGGGAAATATTAGGGCTATATGGGGAACACATCAATTTGGTGACTGACCAATAATCTCTTGAAAGGGATTGAGATTAAATTTTAAGGCTTTAGTAAACAGGTCAAAAGGATGACCGAATAATACTTGTGGACCATTAAGCCCAATAAAGCCTTAGTAAACAGCCCCTATATGTATATGCCATATAAACTTATTTATATAAACTTTTATAGGTGAGATATGGATATGGAAGATGAATTTATAATCTTAATCATTCTATATTGGTATGTGAGGCAAAGAAACTCATCAAGAATTGAAAGGTGTAGAGATACCACTTCATCATTAACCGGGCATGCATACACACAAGAGTTATTAGGTGGATCGAACATACAATGTCACCAACTATTGCGTCTCTCACGTGATGCATATGTTCTTTTATGTAACCATTTTAAAGAAAGAAATTGGTTGCAAGATAGTAGGTATATAAGTATCGAGGAGAAGATGGCAATATTTTTAACTATTCTTGGACAAAATGACGGATTTAGAGAAATAAAATATAGATTTCAACACTCATTGCGAACTATTCATATATGTTTTCATGAAGTTCTTCAAGGAATGATGCAATTTGCGAGAGAAGCCATAGGGCCGTCATCACTCAATGTTAGCCCGAATGCGTCAGATCGGCATAGATATTTGAGAGAAATATTTTCGGTATATTTTTGTTCTTCTCATCTTATAACTCATTTACATGTTTATTTTTTATGATATAATAACGAATAATGCAGCTTGTTATTGTAAACATAAATGTGGCTACTGTTGTTTGTTATTGTAATTAGAATATACATGTTTATTATGGTAAGTATCAATGTAACTACTGCATTTGTTTGCTTGTTTTACTTGAACATAGACATAAGTTGTTAACATGTATGTTCTTCCTTATTTAATTAAGGGAGCAATAGGTGCACTAGATGGGACTCTTGTACATGCAGTTGTTCCTTCTAAGCAACAAGCTGCCTATAGAGGGCGAGGTGGTGGTCGATGTTATCAAAATGTTTTAGGGATATGTGACTTCAATATGGTATTTACATTTGTTTGGGCTGGATGGGAAGGCATAGCTCATGATTCTAGAGTACTAAACGAAGTTTTATTCAATCCAACTTCTGGTTTTCCAGTTCCTCCACCAAGTATGCATCATTCTCAAATATATAAATTTTTATTGTTTGAATGTTTTAACACTTTTATTTCACTACAGATAAATATTATTTATGTGATGCTGCATATACAAATGCTCGTGGATTTTTGGCTCCATATCGTAATACAAGATATTGGTTAGCGGATTTTCGACGTCGGCGTGCTTTAACTAGCAAAGAAAAATTTAATCATGGACATGCACAACTTAGAAATGTCATTGAACGTGCTTATGGAGTTTTGAAATCAAGATTTCCAATACTAAAAGAGATGGCTCCTTATCCATTTCCGGTACAAAGAAACGTGGTGATTGCTTGTTTTGCGATACATAATTTTATTAGAAAGTGGAATATTCATGATGAGCTTTTCAGAGAATGCGACGAGCAAGACGAAGAGGATGAAGGTGATGAACATGTAGAAGGTGAGGAAGACGAACCAGAAATACAATGGGATGCCCAAAGTACGCAATATATGTCAAATTTGCGTGATGAAATTGCAAGCAATATATGATTGAGCTTGGGTTATATTTTTGGAAGCAATTTATGTAAGTAATTTGTGGTAAACTACTTGACGTAAAACTTTTCATCATTTTGATGTAAGAACTATATCATATATAGTTCATGTGAAACTTATGTTGGCATTGTAACACTTTTGTTCGAATAGCACTAGAAGAATTGTGAACTCATGTTTATATTAGTATATGTATGAAAATGTGGTTGATCTATGAATGTTATTTTATTCTCGGTTGAATTTATAACATAAAATGACTCATATTTATATTGGTATATGTTTTAAAGTGGATAAAAGTTAATCAAATGTTGTTCAAATAATTCATTATAATAAGATATTTAATATTTTTAATGGTTGATGAATTATAGTAACGATTTTGCCATTTAGAAAAACCAATACTCCACTTATTTAGTATAAGGGTATGACAGTCATTTTTATCATTCAGCATATTTATTCAGCACAATAAGTAAACAGGATTATTAATTTCAGGATTACTCCATATGATCATTCTATATCCATTCTGCCATCTTTATACATATCTGACTTAATGAAATAGCAAGTAAACAGCCCCTAAAATAATAATGGATTCAGTTTCTGACGTGGAAGTGCCATGTAATTGTGTAAAATTTATGAGTGAGAATAGCTTTTTTTTTATATATATTTTTTTATTTTTTGGTAAACGAGGAAATGTCCCTATGAACGTGTATATTAATTCCCCCATAGAAGGTAATTCTTATTCTTCAAAACATCAACTTTCAGATAATTCTAAGACTATCACTGTGCACCGTTGTTCTCCATTCACTGTCTGATGTGGCATTAAACAACGCCCACAACTGACTTTGTGGCGGTTCTAGAGCTTGGACGTGATTTAGGAGTGTTTATCGGTTCGATTTTTAGTTTATTCGGTTCGGTTTCATCAGTTTTGAAATTATAAAAATCAAAATCGAAAACCTAACCGAAACCGAATTCAAATTAATATCAAAACCAAATCGAACCGAAAACCAAATTTGAATTCGGTTCGGTTTCGGTTAAAACCGAATTCGACTTCCAAATTGATATTTTTAATTTTGCCCACGAGATGATAACGAACATTAAAGTATTAACTTTATAAAGTATTATACCAAACTACTCCCTCCGTCCCATATTAATAGTCCAGTATTCCATTTTGAATATTCCAAATTAATAGTCCACTTCTATAAATAGAAAAGAATAAGAAACTTAAGTTCAATTATACCCTTAATGTATGTGGATAGGATTAAAGGAGAAAGAAAAAGGTAAGGGTAAAATTAAAAAAGTAAACAGAAAATACGACAGTACTTTTATGACATTTTTTAAACTATGTGTTTTTTTTGTCTGTGGACTATTAATATGAGACGGAGTGACTAATATACATTGAATATATATACATACAAATTTACAATACTTCGTATATAATAAGCTTATTGAATATCATCATTTATTATACTCCGTAATATATCATAATAAAATATATATTATATCAAGAAAATAAACAAAAACAATAATCAAGAGAAAAGCTAAAACTATTTATATCTTAGTTATAAGTTTTCAATAAATAAATTTTATTGATTCAACGTATATAGGCACATATATAGACTTGAACAGAAAAATTAACTTGAAATGAAGTTACGGTTTCAAAAATGTAAAGTGGAAGAAGTTACAAAAAATATAAATCAATTTTGGTTCGTACTATTTGCGATAATGTTAATATACTATACTATATATTAATATAACAGATTAACAAAAACTGGTTGGCCAATCTTAGATATTGTTTATTTTTTTTATTAAGTTCAAGTTCTATTTATTTGTCTTTTAGTGGAGATAGATATATGATTCTTTTAGAAATAGATTGATTGCAGTGACAAAGAAATAGCAAGTTTACTTGATGAATTAAGTAAGCTTGTTTAATAAATTTAGAAGTGTACACAAACATATCATTAAATTAAATGAAAAATAAAAAGAAGTTACTTTGATTTTTCAAAAAGCTATTTTATTCTTTTACAATAATAATAATAATAATAATAATAATAATAATAATAATAATAATAATAATAATAATTATAATAATAAATAATAATCTTATAAAAAATAAATAAAATTTCGAATTTTATTTGTAAAGAGACAATTCAATATTGAAGACCATATATCTGAGTCAAAAAAATAGTACAGATCACACTTTAGTTATTCTTTACCTACCTTTAATTACAGTTCTTAAAATATCCAACAAAACCGTGTGATGTCCTTCCATTCCCTTTTATTATCCACATCTTCCTCTCATTTTCATCTTCCTGAGATACTCCCTAATCCCTATAACATAATGCATGTTTTATGGTCATAAAATTTTTAATTAATGGTCCCTGTGTAGAAGAAGACGACATTGACAGGTGTACGTCGGAGAGACTGCCGGATGTTTTGCCGGTCAATATTTGAGTTTTGTAACCGGCTACCATCGGTAACGTCTCTTTCCACAAAAGTTACACAATAGCCCACTTAATAACTATCTAATGACAAACATGTCCTTGTTAATAGTATCAAGTTAACTTGGTTGAAACAGATCAGTTTTTTATAGATCGTTTAGTACTTATAATAAGTTATAAATCTGTATAAATCGTTTAACTAAATTACATATATACCTGAGCGATATTGCTTCAGATGCGTAATTGATCGTTTTGGTCAATTAAGTGAAAGTATTTTTGTCTCCACTAATGGTTTTTAAATTACTAATCTCTTTTTTTGTTTCTTTCAATTTTTATCCTGCGTTTTGCTTATAATGTCGTTGATGTTATCAATCGGTAAATTGAAACTCAACGTACTTAAATGCAAACATCTTTCTTTGTAGTTCTTGTCTCTGTTGTGGAACCAATTAACGCCGCTGATTGCGATAATGTTGGTATTGTCTTGATTTTTTAGAGTAAAAACTAACTTTACTAAAATAATGGAGACTTTCATCAAACAATGATTACCAAGCAGACTTGACTGAGTGGTCACCGATTGCCTAATGAAGCACACCACCCGGTTTCAATTACTGGCTAGGCCAAATTGTTCAAAATGGGAGCGTGATTAGAGGGTGCGCATAATGCGCAAATCACTCGTTACCAGTTCTTGCGCTCAGGGCTTGATTACCCTAGGTTTTACCATAGATGGGTAGCCAATGTGCTCATGATAAAGACCTAAGCATGTACATGACAAAAACAAAACAACATACTGCAAAACTGCAAACCAACATACAAATAGAATAAGAAACGGTGAAACAACAGTCTTCACCCGAGCGAAAAGAAAATGGAAATTTCAAATCGAGCTCCGTTGATGAAGAGGGAAGCGACTCAGCACCCATCGCCCTCACCCATTTAAACCTTCTTTTTTCTGCTAATCCTTCAACCATGATATGGCTTCTATTTTTCCCTACTTTGTAATCCTACTACATGGGTGTCTGCAAGAAACGACTTCTTGTGAGCTCTCACATTCTTTTTAAACATATCGCGACATGAACACTCATTGCCATGTTTCTCATACTTATATTTTGATTCAAGAAGGTGTTTGAGTCCGCAGCTGACCGAAGATGTATACTGTATGTCCGTATCCCATTCACAAATGAACTCTGGAAATGCTCTTTTATGTCTTCCTGAAAACGATTCAAAAGGCATATCATTAATGAGAGTGTTAATATGATAGACTTACATGGACACATGTGTGCGCTCCTTTGTGTGTAAGGATTATGTGGTTACCGCGACCTAAATGGCTTAAGCCAGCAGTCACCGGATATCCATGTTTCACAAGCTTAACTTTGGATTTACAAAGCTGTATGTGCTCGGCTGGCTAAAGACGTATATCGTATCACGTATAAAAAAGGAACTTTGTATCTTTTCTTAACAATTCGATTTGTGAAAGCGAATGGTTTTTTCTCTATGTATGACCAATTCAACTTGTTATAAAGTATGGGCTTGATAGGCTAGTTTAGTCTTAGGATTGATAATGATGTTTCTCTTACTTCTTCATTTGTAGCGTATGACTTCACGAGAAAGGCATATTGTTGTTTTATCTAATGGTTGTAAATGCCGAGGCTAAACCATTATGATTGATGATAGGATTGTTTTAGCCGACGCTAAACAATCAATGTTAAAGAAATGAATAATTACATTAGCTAATGTAACTGATTGTGGTATTCTATTAGCGTGAGGCTAAACAAGTATGTTGGTGATGAAACTGATCCGTTATAAATGGTTAGTAATTGATTATGTGTATTTGTGATTATGATTATGTGTATTTTGATGTTAGACGAAAATGATATTGGAATGTTGCTTGTTTAACTTTCCATATTGCTCACTAAACTTTAAGCTTACCCTTTATATCTTTACTTTTTAGGTACGAACATTATGAAGATTAATTTTAAGCATAGAAGGAAATGAAGAATTGATGGGCTAAAAGTGGATTTATGCTCGCTATGTAGGTATGCAAGTATTTTCTTTTAAACGAAATGATTATTAATTTGTTCTAAATCGCTCAAGCTTTGATTAAACATATTAAGTCAATTGAGTTGCTTGGTCTGCTGATTTATTTGAAAAGAAATGGTAGCTGTCCAGGTCTTATAAATTGTTAAAGTCTCTTTGGTTCTCATTTGAATCCCTTGCCCGTTTGAACCCCTTGACCCGTTTGGTCAATTTAATGTCATATCGAGTGAAATTGCTGATTTTGGTGTTTGAAAATAAGTTTCGGGTGTACTTTCGTTAAATGGACTGTTTTGACACTATCGAGTATATGCATGTCTATTTTGATCCGTTTGCGCAAATATGAGCATTTGAAATTACAAACATGTTTAGAATTTGATTTTGGAGTTATTTAATGATTTTGAGTCATTTTGATAAGTTATAAGAGAAAATTGATTGTTTATCAGTTATGTTAACTTTTGACAAAATGTGTCAAAATGACTCTCGGGTTTACTTTTTGGCAGACCCGAAGAGGCTAAAAATGATATAGGATATGTATGTGTTTGACGAGTCTAAACTGGTTTAAAAAGAGTATGAAAATGGGATGTTGTTGCTGATTCTGTGCTGTTAATAGTAGCAGTACAATACACAACTTTAATATTTTGTTTTAGAGGCTGTTTCGTAAGTCGATAACTTCAAACCTTAACTCCGTTTTTGACAAACAAGATGTCCACGGAAAGCTGGGAGAGTCTACTTTCCAATCATCGTGGTCTATTAGGTTAAGTTAGATTTTGTGGGACAAAAAATCTGCTGCCAAGTGGCTGTTTTGTAAAAAAGTTAGGTAAAAAATATGGGTACTTGGAGAAACCTTCAATATTTAAAGTAACAAACATCTAAATAGCATGGTTTTCAAATGTTTGGATACAATCATATTGTTATTAACTTTAAAGGTTATATTGTCATCGGTTAGTAGCAAGTACAAGTGGTTCATTAGGGGCTATTACCTCTAATTGACAGTCACATTATGTGAAGCCAATGTAGAGCATCATTAAACCTAAGCCTCCTTCTCAATGTCGTGACCCCACTCTAAGAGTTTCATTATCATAAATCTGAAATGCACCCAAAGAGATCCATACCCTTAAATTAAAATAACTTTCGCATGTAAATTATCAGCATAAAATTTTAGAAGCTTCGGTTTGTATGAAGGTTAGTTTTGTAACACTAATGGATGACACTAACAAAATCGCGACTTTAATGCACTCTGCCTTGTCTAAGTCAAATAATTTGGCTTTACCTGTGAAATCATAAGACACAAAAGGAGACATGCAGTGTACATTATCATCAAACTGAAAGCTGCTAACAAAATAATTCCGTCAAGTTTATACTTAACTAATATATGCGTATGACCAAACTTATGAAACAAACAAACCGTCATATTCTCTTCCCATTGGTACCAACATTACCTGGTCTTATCACCTAATTTCGTATCACTACAAAACAGCAATACGCAACACATCGAATTTAAACCGGAATGATGCTGCACAATTTGAAAGATGAATGCTGCACATTTTGTTTTAACTGTAATAAACTAAAAAAATTTTCAAGAATAAAAATTTCTGAGTATTAAGAAATCAAGATTGGGAACATCGTGATACTTCAGACTTGGTGTATAGAAAATAACCGGTGATGGAAGAAAGTACTTCAAAAATGAACTTAATTCAATTTCTGTCACTTCTATATCTAAAATCCTCGTTTTACCAACAAAATTAATATCAGGATAAGAAACAATATTAACGTTTTTGAAGTTACTTACAAGTACAAGTCTATCGAGATCTGTCACTTCTATATCTAAATTCCTCGCTTTACCAACAAAATCAATATCTGGATAAGAAACAAGATTAACGTTTTTGAAGTTACTTACAAGTATAAGTCTGTCGATGTCATTTTGAATCAGGAACTGCATCATTCCGACCTTAGTCGAGAATAAGAATTCTCTTTCTCAGCCATTTGGGATTAACATTGTTGCAACCTCAAGCAATGATCAGAACTATCGTAAAAAACAACTATGAGTCAGTCCTGAAAGAAGAGTGCCCGAAGTTACAACAATCTTAATCCCAAATAGTCGAGATTGGGAATTCTTGTTTTCGTCAAAGTTTGGTATGATGTAGTTATTGAATAGAAATGATCTCGACAAGCTTATACTTGGTAAGTAACTTCGAGAATATTGATTTTGTTTCTTATCCTGAATATAATTGTGCTGGTAAAGTGATTTTAGATATAGAAGTTGTGGAATCTAAATTAAGTTCATTCTTGAAGCAATTTATTCCATCATTGATTATCTCATATGAATCAAAGTTTCTCAAATATCACGATGTTTCAAATCTTGATCTCTCAATACTCATAAATTTTAATTATGGAAAGTTTCTTAAGTTCTTTATACTCGAACCAAAATGTGCAACATCATTCTGGTTATAGTTCGATGAATTGCGCATTGCTATTTTCGAAAGTGATACGAAATTAAGTGATTGAAACCCAATGGTTGGGGTAATATTTACACTAATGGGTGGAGAAAATGACTACTTGTTTGTTTCAAAGTTAGGTTATATGCATTTATTGAACAACTATAAACTTGACAGTTAATTCTTGATAGTAGTTTAAAGCTTGAAGATCATGTATGCTGCGTGTCTCCTTTTGTGTCTTATAATTACACCGTTGAAGCCAAGTTCGTTGATTTAGAAAAGGGAGAGAGTGCATTGAATTTGACTTTGTTAGACTGTCATTTATTAGTGTTACAAAACGAACCTTCATACAAAGTGAAGTTTCCGAAATATTGTGGATAATTTACATGCGAGAGTTACTTAATTAAGGGGTATGTGACCTCTATGGTTGCATTTCAAATTTATGATAATGAAACTCTTGAGAGTGGGGTCAGGACATTAACAACGAGCTTAGGTTTTTTGATGCCCCACATTGGCTTCAACTGAAATGTCCCGTTCTTATTGATTAAAAACGTTCCATATTAATTGATTTCGTTGCGAGGTTTTGACCTCTATATGAGACGTTTTTCAAAGACTGCATTCATTTTAAAACAAACCATAACCTTTATTTCATCAATAAAGGTTTAAAAAGCTTTACGTAGATTATTAAATAATGATAATCTAAAATATCCTGTTTACACACGACCATTACATAATGGTTTACAATACAAATATGTTACAACAAAATAAGTTTCTTGAATGCAGTTTTTACACAATATCATACAAGCATGGACTCCAAATCTTGTCCTTATTTTAGTATGCAACAGCGGAAGCTCTTAATAATCACCTGAGAATAAACATGCTTAAAACCTCAACAAAAATGTTGGTGAGTTATAGGTTTAACCTATATATATCAAATCATAATAATAGACCACAAGATTTCATATTTCAATACACATCCCATACATAGAGATAAAAATCATTCATATGGTGAACACCTGATAACCGACATTAACAAGATGCATATATAAGAATATCCCCATCATTCCGGGACACCCTTCGGATATGATATAAATTTTGAAGTACTAAAACATCCGGTACTTTGGATGGGGCTTGTTGGGCCCGATAGATCTATCTTTAGGATTCGCGTCAATTAGGGTGTCTGTTCCCTAATTCTTAGATTACCAGACTTAATAAAAAGGGGCATATTCGATTTCGATAATTCAACCATAGAATGTAGTTTCACGTACTTGTGTCTATTTTGTAAATCATTTATAAAACCTGCATGTATTCTCATCCCAAAAATATTAGATTTTAAAAGTGGGACTATAACTCACTTTCACAGATTTTTTTTACTTCGTCGGGAAGTAAGACTTGGCCACTGGTTGATTCACGAACCTATAACAATATATACATATATATCAAAGTATGTTCAAAATATATTTACAACACTTTTAATATATTTTGATGTTTTACGTTTATTAAGTCAGCTGTCCTCGTTAGTAACCTACAACTAGTTGTCCACAGTTAGATGTACAGAAATAAATCGATAAATATTATCTTGAATCAATCCACGACCCAGTGTATACGTATCTCAGTATTGATCACAACTCAAACTATATATATTTTGGAATCAACCTCAACCCTGTATAGCTAACTCCAACATTCACATATAGGGTGTCTATGGTTGTTCCGAAATATATATAGATGTGTCGACATGATAGGTCGAAACATTGTATACGTGTCTATGGTATCTCAAGATTACATAATATACAATACAAGTTGATTAAGTTATGGTTGGAATAGATTTGTTACCAATTTTCACGTAGCTAAAATGAGAAAAATTATCCAATCTTGTTTTACCCATAACTTCTTCATTTTAAATCCGTTTTGAGTGAATCAAATTGCTATGGTTTCATATTGAACTCTATTTTATGAATCTAAACAGAAAAAGTATAGGTTTATAGTCGGAAAAATAAGTTACAAGTCGTTTTTGTAAAGGTAGTCATTTCAGTCGAAAGAACGACGTCTAGATGACCATTTTAGAAAACATACTTCCACTTTGAGTTTAACCATAATTTTTGGATATAGTTTCATGTTCATAATAAAAATCATTTTCTCAGAATAACAACTTTTAAATCAAAGTTTATCATAGTTTTTAATTAACTAACCCAAAACAGCCCGCGGTGTTACTACGGCGGCGTAAATCCGGTTTTACGGTGTTTTTCGTGTTTCCAGGTTTTAAATCATTAAGTTAGCATATCATATAGATATAGAACATGTGTTTAGTTGATTTTAAAAGTCAAGTTAGAAGGATTAACTTTTGTTTGCGAACAAGTTTAGAATTAACTAAACTATGTTCTAGTGATTACAAGTTTAAACCTTCGAATAAGATAGCTTTATATGTATGAATCGAATGATGTTATGAACATCATTACTACCTTAAGTTCCTTGGATAAACCTACTGGAAAAGAGAAAAATGGATCTATCTTCAATGGATCATTGGATGGCTCGAAGTTCTTGAAGCAGAATCATGACACGAAAACAAGTTCAAGTAAGATCATCACTTGAAATAAGATTGTTATAGTTATAGAAATTGAACCAAAGTTTGAATATGATTATTACCTTGTATTAGAATGATAACCTACTGTAAGAAACAAAGATTTCTTGAGGTTGGATGATCACCTTACAAGATTGGAAGTGAGCTAGCAAACTTGAAAGTATTCTTGATTTTATGAAACTAGAACTTTTGGAATTTATGAAGAACACTTAGAACTTGAAGATAGAACTTGAGAGAGATCAATTAGATGAAGAAAATTGAAGAATGAAAGTGTTTGTAGGTGTTTTTGGTCGTTGGTGTATGGATTAGATATAAAGGATATGTAATTTTGTTTTCATGTAACTAAGTCATGAATGATTACTCATATTTTTGTAATTTTATGAGATATTTCATGCTAGTTGCCAAATGATGGTTCCCACATGTGTTAGGTGACTCACATGGGCTGCTAAGAGCTGATCATTGGAGTGTATATACCAATAGTACATACATCTAAAAGCTGTGTATTGTACGAGTACGAATACGGGTGCATACGAGTAGAATTGTTGATGAAACTGAACGAGGATGTAATTGTAAGCATTTTTGTTAAGTAGAAGTATTTTGATAAGTGTCTTGAAGTCTTTCAAAAGTGTATGAATACATATTAAAACACTACATGTATATACATTTTAACTGAGTCGTTAAGTCATCGTTAGTCGTTACATGTAAATGTTGTTTTGAAACCTTTAGGTTAACGATCTTGTTAAATGTTGTTAACCCAATGTTTATTGTATCAAAAGAGATTTTAAATTATTATATTATCATGATATTATGATGTACGAATATCTCTTAATATGATATATATACATTAAATGTCGTTACAACGATAATCGTTACATATATGTCTCGTTTCAAAACCATTAAGTTAGTAGTCTTGTTTTTACATATGTAGTTCATTGTTAATATACTTAATGATATGTTTACTTATCATAATATCATGTTAACTATATATATAACCATATATATGTCATCATATAGTTTTTACAAGTTTTAACGTTCGTGAATCACCGGTCAACTTGGGTGGTCAATTGTCTATATGAAACCTATTTCAATTAATCAAGTCTTAACAAGTTTGATTGCTTAACATGTTGGAAACATTTAATCATGTAAATATCAATCTCAATTAATATATATAAACATGGAAAAGTTCGGGTCACTACAGTACCTACCCGTTAAATAAATTTCGTCCCGAAATTTTAAGCTGTTGAAGGTGTTGACGAATCTTCTGGAAATAGATGCGGGTATTTCTTCTTCATCTGATCTTCACACTCCCAGGTGAACTCGGGTCCACTCTCAATTAGAGAAAATAGCGCCTAATGAACCAACCGGTTGTACTTGCTCGTTATTCAGTTGGTCCACTACTAAACGATGGAAACATAACCTGTAAATTTGATAACAATGTGATTGTATCCAAACATTTGAAAGCCATGCTATTTGGGATTATGTTTGTGTAACATTGAAAGTTTCTCTAAGTGTCTTGTGCTTTGGTGGAGTTAGATCTGGGAACTTGCTAGCTTATTTGGATACACATCTTGAGTTCACTGACATAATTGGTGTGGTGCTTCATTTTTGACTTTTGTCATATTTTGGTATCTTGAATACACTAATTCTACTTGATGCAAACCTGCTAGATTTCATACAAGATTTTTGTGCAAGGGGTTGAACACGCAACAGAAAATTCGATAAGATACGTAAATATGGTTATGGTGATTGTCCTTATGATATCATTGATCTCAACAGAAAACTACTGCTACTACTAGTCGTCGTCAGCATCAAACACATAACTGTAAGTTTATGTGTTCTTCATTATTTAGGTTTATTCTATACCTTTAAACATTCTAATCTGGTTATTGGTCTTTAGTTTGTTACAATTAAAACATGTAAAGTGGCAATTTTCACCACTGTAGTTATTAACGATTTATAGTATATATATTAGCTAAGACTGGAACGGTTCAAATGGGTCAAACGTGTTGAAAGTCACCCAAATGGGTCAAACAGTTCAAATTGGTCAAACTTATTGTGATGGAATTCACTTCAAATCATCTGTTCATTGTCAAGTACCCATGTGTTAGGTTTTGTAATGTTTTAAGAGTAAAACATAACTGCAATGAACAAGAAAAACAATGAAAAAGTGATCTTGGAGAAAAGTCCTTGAATAAACCAGACGTCTTCTTATTGAATAAATCAGACTGTTCTTGTCAGTTGACTTGCGTTTATGCATCAGTCGATTGTTGACAAGTGTTGTGTTTCATCTTTAATCGATTCAATAACAAAGGTTTGCCTTAAAAGGATACAAGTCAAACGGGTTGAAAATGGCCCAAATTGCAGTTGTACATGAATGCCTTATATAATTTTGAGTGATACATTTGAGTAAGGTAAGTTTCAATCGGTAAACATGTGGCAAGGTAAGTTTCATGAGCAATCTATGTCATGTCCTGTTGTCGGTTTTTGGTGCTTGAAATTGGATATTATCCCTGCTGGTGGATGACATGAGAACGATGAAGATATGGATCGATAAAAGAGCAAGTTAAACCTATTAAAGCTCTGATAACAAGGGTTTAAAGTAATTGAGAAAGATTGTTGTGAATGCTTGACCGATTTATTATTGATACATAGGTAATTATATATGTTTACAAATACAACAGATGCCCCACTATTTTCGTTTACAATACTAGATACAAGGGATATAAGAAATGCTAGTTTGAATGACCATATTATGTGGATAGTTAGTTTTGGTCAAGCTAAGTGGTCACACCAATAGTTACGTGATCGCATTCAAAATTATAATGGTTGTGTTGACTACTGTAGTATCAATATGAGACTAATGGGATGTAGTTTGTTGTGCAGAGAATATAATTCTTGTAACTTTTCTCCAGCAACAAAGAATCTTTTTTCGGCAATGTGTTTTTATCATGATTTATTTTTTTCTGTTCTGGGGTAAATTGTTGATAATACTTTGCTTTCGCTTAGCATCAAAATCAGGTCAGTTTTTCTATTCACTTTCAAGAATGACATTATTATGGTGGTCTTCAATTTCATTCGAATAAGATATGCAGGGTGGTATGAATGGCTTTTTATGTGATTGTTGGTGGTGGAAAAATTAGAGGGATGGGCAGATGATGTAGAGGGTCAAAATGGTATTATTTGATATGGATTGGGTTGACTTGAAATATTTTTCTCTCAATATATATATATATATATATATATATATATATATATATATATATATATATATATATAGTGGTAGGATCAAGAGGGAAGTAACCAATCGGGGGGAAGCGGGGGGAAGCAAATTTTTTTTTTTTTTTTTTTTGTTTTTTTTGTTTTTGAAAAAACTTTGTTCACGAACATTATAGATTGGATGAAAATAAGAAAATTTAGAAAAGACACTTCGTGATAAATGTTATTATTTTGGCGGGAAAACGCTCGAAGAAGTAATATATAACAATTATCGTGTTTTTCGAGCGTATGTTGATGTTTTAGACATTAGGGTTTAGATATTAGGGTTTATAGGGTTTAGTTATTAGGTTTTAGAAATTTAGGGTTTAGGGTTTAGATTTAGGGTTTAGATCGAGTTTTTAACAACCCAAAACACCAAACCCTAAACTCTAAATCGGGCTAAATTTTACTTCACAAAACATGAAAAAAAAACGTTAACATTCTTCACGAACAATATTATCTTGAATGTTATTTTTGTCGATCGTTTTCTCGTCAAAATAATAAATTCATCACGAAGTGTCTTTTCTAAATGTTCTTATTTTCATCCAATCTATAATGTTCGTGAACAAAGTTTTTTCAAAAATCGAAAAAAAAAAAAATTGCTTCCCCTGATTGGTTACTTCCCTATTGATCCTGCCCCTATATATATATATATATATATATATATCAGCATTGTTGCAAATAACCCGTTTAATCTCCGATTAATCATTTCTAAGGGCAGTCCGTTCTGATTTTTGAAAAACCGTTTAATTAATTGGTCAACGTCGATTGATGGGTTAAAATCAAATTTGGTAATCAAAGTCGGTCAAAGTCAAAATTGGTCAATATTTTAACATGAAGTTGAACGAGAATTTTAAAAATTTTGAACAAAATCAACACTTTTAGACAATTATGTTAAACTTTATGTTTATATCTATGGATTTATTCCATATTTTCACATATAATTTTTGAAATTTAATATTTTAATGTAAAAATTACAATCCGATTAATCTCCGAATTTCTGATTAATCCTTTCAAAGTCCCGATCGATTAATCTCCGAATAGCGAATTTTGCAACCTTGTATATCAGTATCTTAAAAATAGTCGGTGACTCAGTATGAACCGTATCTGATGAACAACTCTTTCAGTTTTTCATAAAAAAAGGATCGATTTGAATTGACTATTTATTTTATTTTTTGTACCCGTTAGGTTTTTTAAAGGTTCAAAATCAAGATTTTATTGGTCATGCAATCTCTTTTTGAAGTATGTTAGACTTGTTTTAACGATAAGGATAAGGGTGCGTTGGACAAAACTTAATAATTAAGGGTTTAATAATTAATTATCTGAGTGAATCAATGGTGACTGAACTTGGTGTTGATAATTACATCTGAATTACAATAACATACTACGTATTTGATAAAAATTTAAAATGAACAATGTGAATGATGTTGATAGCTGTACGTTATGTACTATGTGTTGTAATTTTATATTTGGAATAATTTGATTTGATAGCATCTTCCCTTTGTCTTCCCCATGTTCCAAGCTCAATATATCTTGCTAGTCTGCCAGATACCTAACATCAATAAAAAAAAAAATATAATCAGTTGAATTAAAAGATGGAATTAAGTACAAAAACGATACACGGTATTTTTTATATATGGATTTTTTCCACCTTACTTGAAATTCCAAAGCTTTCTCAAGTTCTACCCATCGTTGGCTGTTCAAGTTGTTCGAACATTAGGCATTGATATGCAACTTTTGAGAATATTTTCAATGATTCCGGATTAATTTCATCCTTGATGTTTGCATGTATGATCTCGATCATTTAGTCTATCTTCTTTCAAGTGCTTTTGGGCTAATGAAGCAAGGGACCCATGCTTAGTTCAAACTCCTTTAGACTTGTTTATTTTATCACCAATGTTGCCTGACTGGTACAACCTATCACGGGACTATTGTGTAGGGTCAGGTTACCGGATTTAAAGTACTTAACCCAAACCCGACATGATTTGATAAGTGAGTTTGTGAGTCAAACGTGCTTGAGCGACACAATGTACATATCCGTTTAGTTAAACAGTTCTAGCCTTCTAGGCCAACTGGGTAAAATAATCGGTCAATTTTGGGTTGACGGCTTAACCCGATACCCCTGTTTCAGGTTAATCTTTGTTGATGGGTGGTTCCGGGTCAAAAGACTCAAAACGCACCCTTAAATTGCAACAGAAAATCTTGTCTTGTACTCCGTATATGTGTAGAATTCCTTTTCAACTACAAATTTTACCTTTTAAAATATCAATCAAATTTTACCACATCACTAACAAACTTTCTAGAACCCTCTCAACTACCTTCATCATTATAACACCCTTAATCGCATAACCGGATAATTGAGTTTTGTCGCGTACATCTGATTAAGAATTCTTCGTTTTCGAGTAGTCTAAACGGGAAAATCCTTACACGTTTACCCGTCACATAAAAATGCTTGTTGCTGGATTTTGCCTATTTGAATACTTCGGAGTAACACACAACAAACCCCAAGGGATTGCTTGGTGGTAAGATGCTTGGAAAGTTCTAAAGGGACGCATGTTAAATCCCCACTTGCTACACTTTGGGAGGCTTGCCTTTCAAAAAAAAAAAAAAAAAAGTAACACACAACATAACTGTGTATGCATACAAAAACAAGTTGAACTCGGAAGTTTGAAATACATATATATAAAAGAATACAGCTTTACGTAGACTGTTATCATTCGATCCCAAATTCTTGTGCAATCTGCTCGACAAAGAACCACGCAAAGAAGAAAAAAAAAATGAAAACTTTACTGTGTATGTTCATAGTTCTAATACTTCTCTTACTGTGTATGTTCATAGTTTTAATACTTCTCTAAACTTAACGCTGAAAGTAGTATCTAGACCCTTCTTGGCACCCGGATTGGAAGGTCCTTGCATCATGGCCACAAACTCATTGTAATCTATGCGCCCATCCTATAAAAAAAAAAAAAAAAAAAAAAAAAAAAAAAAAAAAAAATTAACATTTCATGTGACGAGTGATATAAGGATTCAAGGAACTTACATTATCTTGGTCGACATCTTGAATCAAATCTTCAAAACGAGCATCTATTCCAAACTTCTCACAAGCGTGTTGAAGCTCATCAGCAGTAATATAACCACTTCCATCCTTATCGAAGTAAGAAAAAGCCGCAAATAAATGATTTTCTTTCTCAATTTTGTTCATATGCAATGTTGCAGCAACAAATTCTCCATAATCAATCGTTCCACTATTATCAACGTCTGCCTGAATGTAATTCATCATGCAATCAAATAAAAATAAAAATAATACAATTCATCATGCGTTCAAGTACTCCACATATTATTCATTTATTCATATGTAAATCTACAATAATTAATAAAAAATGAGTATTTGATTTAGGTCTTACTGCTTGCATTAAATAATAAATTTCTGACTCTTTAAGGTTAGCACCGACTCTTTTAAGTCCAGCCTTAAGTTCATCGAAAGTAATTTGACCACTATTATCAACATCTATCATTTGAAACATTTGTTTCAGACCGGCTATTTCTTCTTCTGATAGACTCTCCGCTATAACCTGCATAAAATCGGACACATTATTATTATTTTTAAAAACTTTTACAAAAAAGAAAAATTATCACTTATAACTTAGAAAAACTATCAAACCTTATGAATTTTCCAAATAGAGTACTTAATGTTACTATTTATGTGCCAAAAAATAAGTGATACGATTTGACTTTTGAAGTCAAAGTTACATATTTGAAGTTCATATGGTTCTGATTTTTTAAGATAACACTGATTAGTAAAATTGCAGCAAGTAGCCAAATGATGGAGAAAAAAAAATCAGGAAGTAAAAAAAAATTAAAAAATAGTAAAATAAAAATCAGGAAAATCGGGATTAATGGGGGATTAATCGAATGTTGACTAAGTTTGACTTAGTCTTTGACCGAATTTTACTGATTAATCCCTATTTTGACCAATTAATCCTGATTAAGCCACGATTTATGGTGACCAATTTATCACTACTTTGACAGATTAATCACTACTTAGACCCGTCCGGATTAATCCCCACTAACCTAGGGTTGACCGATAATGACTAATCGGATCGGACCTCTCAAAAAAAAAAAAAAATGATAGCAATTATATCCGATTTTTACAACATTGAATGATCATGATTTGAAACAGAGAAAACTGATGCATCTATATATTCAAAAATCATCAGTTGCGACTAAAAAAATTGAAGGACTTACTCTAAGAGCCATTTTCTTGAGCTTGTTCATGGCTGAAAATTGTTTCATACGACTCAGAACTGCAGAGTCAAGTGGCTTGTCTGGAGCCACACCATCAACTTGAACCCATGGATGGCCTGTAAAACCATTTTTTTTAACAATATTTAATAAGTGAACCATACAGAAATGTTCAGTCACCAATCAAATTGGTGCAAGTATTAACTTTTGCAGTATAAAAGAGACCTAATGAGGTGGTTGCATAAATATTATTTGATGCTCACATATTAAAGAATGTAACCCGATAAAAGTTTAGTTTGACTGAATATATATTTACATATCTAAATGACTAAATTGATATTGATGTTATAACAATAAGATAGCTGATCCAAAGTTACCAAACATGCGTTTGTTATGTATGACTAAATCTTGGTATATCCTTACTCAAACTTCTGAAAACTACATATCTAGTTACACTATTTCGAGACAGAAGAAGCATCCTATTTTGATTTTGTAATAGTAAATGGCATAAATACTGGTACAAAAATAAAAGACTCACATAAAACTTCATGTGCAGTTAAACGCTTTTTTGGGTCTCGAACAAGCATTCTTCTCACAAGATCTTTTGCACTATCGGAAATGCTTGGCCATGGATCAGACGAAAAATCAAGATCACCATGCAGCACTTGGTCAAATATTCCCGTTTCCGTTTCTATAAGAAGAAACAAAATATCTCATAATAACTGTTACATTATAAATGCATACAATATATATGCTCGCGCGTACATTAAAATTGGAACACTAAACGTGACCTATTTAGTATAAATCACATCAAGATACGCCCAAAACGAAATTTCTACTCACCAGCCCAAAACGGAGGAACACCACTTAATAAGATATAAACAATCACCCCCGCACTCCAAACATCCGCTTCGGGCCCATAATTTTTCTTCAGAATTTCGGGTGCAACATAATATGGGCTACCAACCACATCATGAAACGATTCACCTGAAAAAAAAGAAAAAAAAAATCAATCTTAAACCTATATAATTACTAAATCTATTATTCAAACTAATGAATTCACATAGTATACCAGGTTTAAAGAAAGCCGACAATCCAAAATCGATAGTTTTAAGAAGAGCATCTTCTCTCTTATCAACAAAAAGAAAATTCTCGGGCTTTAAATCCCGATGCATAACACCCAACGAATGACAAGCTTCCACAACTCCAACAATCGTTCTCGTAAGCTCAGCCGCTTTTCGTTCCGTATAATGTCCACGTTGAATAATCCTATCGAAAAGCTCACCACCCTTACACAATTCCATAACAAGATGAACCGCAACCGCATCCTCATACGCACCTTTTATCGATATCACATTTCGATGCTCACCTAAATGATGCATTATCTGAATTTCCCTTCTTACATCTTCAACATCATCATCAGTCAATAACTTCCTTTTCGCAATCGATTTACACGCGTATAGTTCACCCGTCGCTTTCTCTATACATAAAAACGTAACACCGAATTGACCTTGTCCTAATTTTTTACCTAAAGTGTAAAACTCCTTTAAGTTTCCGGTTTTTCGTTGTAATACGGACGCAGTTCGTAGACCCGCGCTTGACACACGTTTGACTTGGCGAACTTTCTTCGGTTTCGGTTGTTCGTTTTCGGGTTTTGGGATTGTTATTGGTTGGGGCGGGTTGTTTTGAACCGGAAATGGATCTTGTTGTTGTTGTTTAGGGGTGGTTAGTGATGGTTCATCGGGGGATTTAGTTGTCCAAATTGCAGCTGTAACCGATTGAATAAAATCGGTTTTCGAAAAATTTGGTCCAACACATGTGTTCCCCATCTATCTAGACCACTAGAGTTCAATCACCTCAACACATATAGATGTAATTTCACATGAAGTTTTTTAGATGAATCAAAGATCTATTTAACATCAAGAAAAAATGATAATATAAAGTCAAACTAAATATAATTATCGAGATAATCACAAAATTCAGTAACAAATATGAACGGTGGTGATTATTAAGAATCGGGGAACTAGAAACAGATAGAGTTAGAGAATTCAAGACGTGTAATTAAAGGTATCGATCAATAATCAATAAGGATTAAATGAATACTGACCAGTTGGAAATGGTAGAGATAGGAGGAGCGGTGTTGAATGATTTTTAAAATTTAATTTTATATTTTTTGGATTTATTAAGTTTTTAAGATTATGTTTGGGTCGTGGGAACTTAAGTCGCCCGGACACGGGAATCACGGGTTGCGACTTTTGACGGGTCAAATCATTTTTCTTTATCTTAAATCTTCAATTTATTTTTGAGTTAGTAAAAATTACTGCTTACTTTAGTTTGATTTAGAGTGGACGTTAGAATTTGATAGATGAATTTGTCAAGTACAAGTGGTTCAGGTGTTTGGAACTTCATTCGATTTTAGGTTCAAGTTTGGATTGATGGTTGGTTGTAGATAGGCTTCTATGCTCGTGTTCAAGGTTCGATTGACAGTAACGAAACGAACGAGAAAAAGAAGACAAAAATAAATAATATAAAGAACAAGATAGACGATAAGGCAATTGAACTACTTTTCTATTTTATTCAAAAGAAGTAAGTTTCAATAATACCATAGTGACTATTACATATGTAAGGGGTCAAGTGGTTTATCGGATTTCCACAAGTACTTGTGGATTCCGGGGTATAATGAATCAGAACACTTGATCAAGATTATACAAACATCAAGAAAACTTGGTGTGGAGAAGAGAGAACATTTCTTCTTCTTTCTAGGATAATGATAAGACGAACATAATGAGTTTATACTATATGTCCAAACTATATTTATTTGTACATTAGTCATCAGTCTTTTACTAGCTTTATCAGTCCCTCAACTTTCTACGATGTATTTTCTTTAAACGAAAACATGAAACACCTTCATTAACTTGATATCAATCAATCAATCAAATTATAACAAGACAAATGAGAATTGTACCAATGTATATCCAACACTAAGATTATTGCTTAATATATTTTAACATTTTATAAGTTTCAATCTTCAGATTAAATTAATTAAGTACATCATCTCCTATTGGATCGAATCGCATTTGAAAGTGGGTTTCATGGCTTAAAAAGCATTGTTTAATCGACTGTTCTTTGGTTATCAAATTTTAGTGAAAGCTTTGGAGCATGTGGCAACTTGAATTAAAGGATTCTAGGTATGTTTGTAACGACCCAACCCTCGTTATAACAAAAACACGACCCAAAAAAAAAAAATCTGGGCCTGTACAACTGGACGGCGTCCAGTACTGAAGACCTGGACGGCGTCCAGCCTTTTTGGACGGCGTCCAATTAGGCTAAAAAGTTCTGATCAGTTTTACCTTACGCTTGAACGAAAAACCCGCTTCCCGACGATTTTCAACGAAACCAATTATCACAACATATCAAATAAGTAAAGCTAATGGATTTCCAACATCGAAACAAGTTTTACAAAATGGGGCTCACAATGGCCGTTTTACGAGTCTCGTACAAATCATGAGTTTCGACCACATTAGTTTAATTACCAAATGACACTATGAGCATGGTGTTTGGGGGTTAAACTACCCAAGTCTCGGTCAAACTCCAAAAGCTATCAAATCCCAAAAGCGTCCCCTAAACAACAAGCGGGATCTCTAATCCAATCGAATGCCCTTACCCTTATCAACGTCGGAGCCTATAAAAAGATAAACAACGAGAGGGTAAGCAAAACGCTTAGTGAATGCAATAATTATACACATACATATATAATATACCTACTTGCAACCACTTACACACGTAGCGCTTACATGCTAGCAACACAATTAGCTTACAATTTCAAGTATAAAGCTAGTAACCTCCAATACCGCAAGCTAGCAACAACAAAGGCATATATATATATATGCTACACTACAACACATTAACCATGGTTAACCAATTGAACAAGGGAACGGTGTTTAAAGACCGTCGGAGTTCATAACGACCATTAGTGCACTTAACACGTCGTACACTAACCCCAAGGGTGGCATCTTAACACGTCGATACTTCACCCTAGGTGGCGTCTTAACACGTCGACACTTCACCCCGAGTGGTATCTTAACACTTCGACACTTCACTCTTCATTTTATTTGAGGTGGCATCTTAACACGTCGATACTTCACCTCGAGTGGCGCCTTAACACATCGGCACTTCACCCGTTAATCTCTTAGAGTGGCATCTTAGCACATCGATACTTCACTCCGGGTGGTGTCTTAACACATCGACACTTCACCCCGGATGGCGTATTAACACATCGACACTTCACCCGTCATATTACTTTGAGTGGTGCCTTAGCACATCGACACTTCACTCGTCACGTGAAATGTAGTGTCTTAGCACATCGACACTTCACATCTCACGCTACGACAAATAAATACATTATATACCTACGCATATAATTATTCCACTCACCTCAAAGTCTTTGTGAAGGATAACCGAGCTTGCAAACTTCAATGTAACGTACCTATTACGTTATGCACATAATCAATCACAAGATCAAGTTGGTCAACCAACTCACTTACCATTCTAGTGTCGTTTTGGCCCATGGTGCAATTTCGACCCATTTGCATACTTAACCCTAATATTGGGTCAACTTCGCCAAAAACCCTAACCCTAGCCATTTGTGGTCTTAACACACATATAATCACGATGTTAACTCATTTTCACACTAACAAGACAACTTAGGTCATCAAAGACCCATTTTACCCATTCGAGGTTTCCACATGCCCAAATAGAACCCATTTACATAACATCTAGGCGTGCTAGTGGTTAACTAACCAATTTAAGACTCATAAACTCATTTATCATTTCAAAACACTAGGTTAGTCATCCTTTGAGTCTTCATGACTCAAACTTACCCAAAATTCCCAAATCACTAACAAATGAGTTTTATACACATCACTAGCCCAAATCCTAACCCTTAAACACATTAAACTAAGGAAATCAAGTTTAGGACTTACCACCACAATCAAAACGTAGCTAGTGAGGAGATGAACAACTTTAATGCTCGAGCTCTAACCCGAAACAAGCTTCTTCCTCTTCTATTTGAGCTTTCTCACACTAGAAACACACACTCTCTCTAGAATTGAAGTGGATGGAGTTTGGTGGTTGTAAGTGGAGTAAATGAAGCTCTACCAACTGATCTAAGGCCTTAAATTCGGCCCCCATGTGAATTTACCAAATTACCTATTTAAAATATCTAAAAACAAGGCAGCTGGGCTGTCAGCTAATCTGGACGGCGTCCAGATTTTTGGACGGCGTCCAGCCCTTTACAACGGGACGGCGTCCAACATAACTTGGAAAAACTGGTTCTTACAATGTTGCCCTATCAATTAAAGACATCGTTCTCAACTTAGACCAACCCCTACGGTGATTGTGACGTGGAGATAATCTGAGGGTTTTTGAGGTGGGATGAATGTCATTTTGAAGAAGTGTTATATGGAGTATTGTTGAGAAGATTTTGGGTGATGTAACAAAATATGATCATTGGGAGTTAGGTGAAAATGACCCTCCATCATTTCATCAGAAAAACGGTCATTTCATCGAAAAACGGTGCCCCACAAGGGAGTTGTGTGTGTCTTTTCTGTCGCGTCAGAAATAATGCTCGTCAAAACATACCGTAAGGGGGGGGGGATCTTAGTGTTTGTTATTAGAAATAGGTGTTTGTGAATGCCCTTAATGATCTTTGTCTTGTTTTAGGCTATTTAAATGTGGTGCAAACAATGACCAATGTATTCAGAATTGTTTATAAGTTTTAGACAGACTTTTTCATAACCCTTTAACATTAGATAATGTTGGAAATAAATAAACATACCTGAATAAGTATAAGTGAGTCTATGATTCTTTGTTTATATCACCGGTCAGAAAGCAATTACAAGACATTGCTTTACATAATTCACAGTCTAAATTTCCCATATACTCGATTGCATCTCTTATAGATAAGTCGACGAGTGCTTATTTGTTTAGACCTGTGATGACCCGTCCAAATCCATTTGGATGAATACATCATTCATTGATTTCATAGAGAGGTTTTGACCTCTATATGATACGTTTTGTAAACATTGCATTCTTTTGAAAAGGTACACCATAAATGAATATATAAATCCAAGGTTTTTGACGTCTGATGATTTCTACGTATAGACAATCATCGTATATAATAGTTTCTAACAATACATCCATTGACAATACAGTCAAATAAGATACATTATAATGATTTTGTGAATGCAAAGTTTTCTCGAATAAAGCATGTATGACTCCATGCACATAGCTTGTATAACGTATAAGCAAACAGCGGAAGACTTCTAGGAACCTGAGAATAAACATGCTTAAAAATGTCAACACAAAGGTTGGTGAGTTCATAGTTTTAATGTTGCGCATAATCTGTATATAAAGGTGGATCACAAGATTTCAGTTGTTTCATCCGAAACGTTTATCAAATTATTCTACAAGATTGAGCACCCTGGTAACTAAACTTTAACGTTATAATAAGTACCCCTATTTTAACATACATGCAACCAACCTGTACAATACACGCAATCCAACGTGTATTAAACTCAAATAGCATACGTCTGTTTTATAGTTCAGGCTAGAGTTTCTAAACTTGGAACAGACGGGGATGTCAAGCCCTATGGATCCATATATAACTACTCGCGCCCACCAGTTCTTATAACCGACAGTTACTAGTTACCAAAGCTAAGGGATTTTCGGTTCAAACTCGGTGTAGAATTTAGTATGTACTTGTATCCATTGCGTTTAAAATAAAGTGCATGTATTCTCAGCCTAAAAATATAGATTGCAAAAGCAATTAAAAAGGGAGCAAATGAAACTCACCTTAGCAGCACATAAGGTCATTCACCGAAATGTGACCGAAACTCGGAATGCAAAATAACCGTAGATCTCAACCTAGAGAACATATATTGGTCAATACATGTCTAACAAGCTAGGTCGGGTCATAGTGTATCATAATCCTAATGCTCAAGACCGACATACAAAAGTTAACAAAAGTCATCTCAAAAGTTAACCTGACCCAATATGATCTTTAAATCTCTACATGTTTATTAACATAGTATAAGTCTTGATAATTGAACGAATTTATAGTTTATTAAATTCAAAATATTATTTATTTCATGAGCTGTATTATATTTGAATTATCATGGCAATAGAAAATATTTTATTATTTCACATAGTTTTTGATGTTATGCGAGGTGTATACGAAATAGTTATAATTTTACTACGAAATACTATTAAATACGATACAATTTTACACAAGTTATTTATTTATTTATAGAGTGGATATACCTAAACCTTGCTACAACACTTATAGGCAGTGTATCTAATCGTACAGTAGTGTAGTTTTTAGTAAGTCCGGTTCATTCCACAGGGAGCTAGCCAAGTTTAATGCAATATTTTATTTTAAACAATATTTGTATATAAATATATATGATATTGCTCAAAATGAACATATTATTAGTCGCAATATCAGTCCTCATTGTTATGATTTTATGTGTATTTGAGTAGTTTTCGGGTTGTAATTGTATGAATTCTTCTAAAGTATTGATTGGAGCACTGTGATTGATTTTATCAAGGAATTCAGAAAGTGGAGTGTATTTCTGAAAGTGCAGTATATTTCGAGAAGTACAAGTGAAGAAGTGAAACAAGAGTCTTGAAGCTTGCAATCCGATTCATCAAAAGGTACAAGTCAACAAAGCTCAAGCTATGGGTTAGAATGCATTTTGCTTGTTGGCCGATATAAACAAATGAAAAGAAGGTCAAGTGTCAGACACAAATTATGATATTCTTCAACTCAAATTATGCACTTGCAATAATATAAGGAAAGTTAGGCCATGATAAGAAAGTTAGGCCATGGTAAGATATTTCTATATTAAATTACAAAGGAGGAGGCAAGTGTGTGAATATAATTGACAAGTAAGAAAGCTAGTTGGAAAAAAAAACAAAATGGACACAAACACGCACTACACATCGAGAATAACGTACACTCCATAATTTTGCTCTATATATACTCCTAAGAAGAAGTTCACCAAAAGAGGAGAGCTCAGAGAGGGGAGACACAGAAGAAAAAATTGTAATACTCCGTAGTAGTAATATTTAGAAGTTTATTATTTACTCCATAGTACAAAGGGTGAAGGTTTCTAATATTGTTATTATTCAAGTATTGTACGGGTGTTGAATTTGAAGTTTGCTACCGCGTTGAATTAATGGAAGCTAAGAACTTTTGTGTAAGTTTTATTTATTTTTCTACCATGTTTAGTAGCTAAATTAATATTATGCTTATTTAACTAAAGTAGTTATGATGTTTGATTAAAAATAGGAAATGAGTTAATTTAATTTGTACAACGATTAATATTTAGATAAAGAATGACCTTAAGGGAGATTGGGGTTTTAACTATTAATGGGTATGGTAAAATAATTAAGTGACAACTTGTTAAATTACCATTATTTATAATTTACTATATGTATAAATAATCACATACGTTGACCGGACACGGAAGACGGGTTATTTACATATATGGTAAATTATTCATTGAAACGGACACGTGAATGGATTAATGGTTAAAAGACTAGTTAAAATTAAGGTCGGTTACATTAAGTGACAACTGGTGTAATTATTGACATACGTGACAACCGCGTCAAACCATCTAAATAAGTAATTAGTTAGAATATTTAACTGTGGTTACAAGATAAAATGACGAGGACACTCGCATTTGATGCTTGTCATTATAGGACTGCGCTGGACAACTTCAGGTGGACATATTAAATATTCTAGGTAATTTCCTGTAGTATTTTGCAAGTTAGATAATATTTAGTTAATTGTAATTAAAAAGAAAAAAAAAGTTTTAGTTAATTTTTAACTATAGGTTATTAGTATAAAAAAAGATCACAAAACCGAAACACAAGAAAAAATAAAAATAAATAAAAAAATAAAATTTTTCTCTACAATGAACATGTTGAAATCGTTGGTATCCGTGAGTATGTCAGTAGATTAGTTTGACTAATGATTCTTTAATTCACAAAGTAAAAAAAAAAAAAAAAAAAGAATTCGGTCGATGCTACATGGTACTTCGTATGTGGCATGTTAAAAATTGCAACAGCTGCTAGTTGGTTTTAATGGATAAGAGAAAATGACTTTTGATACATATCATACACTTGTACGTCCCTTATAAAGTGATTTTAACACGTACGTATCTCTAATTGCTAGTAGGGCAAGTTTTTGCTAATTTTAATTAGGATTTTTAGAATAATAATTAGTTATACGCAAGGTTGGAGAACTCGGATCTCGGGGAGATCTCGTTTGAACTTTTTTAGGGAGATCTCGGCATCTCGGAATAATCTCGGGGAGATCTCGGACATTGACTTACGTTGACTTTATAGTTTTTTTAATAAAAATATACATAAAAACATAAATATATGTATATTTATAAACGTATTTACGGGATTTTACAAAAATATCCGAGAAATGAGCGAGAAAATTTTAGAATTTACGAATTTTACAAGAAAATCTTACAAATTAGCAAGAAAATTCGAGAAATCGTGACTTTGACTAAGTTTGACCCCGTTTACCGAGAAATCTCGGGAGATGAACATCTCGTCTCGGTTGCCTTCTAAAAACGAGATCTCGGGGGAGATCTCGGGAGATTTACAACACTGGTTATACGAAAAAAAATATTATTATGGATTAAAAATCGAGTTTTAGAATACTTCGAATTTGGCGTCACGGTTTGAAAAAAAAAAAAAATTTACAAAAATACTATAGATTTAGAATTCCTTAGTTTTTAGTTTTTACGTAGTATTAATTGCCTTAGTTTTAAGATTAGTTTCCTAGACAATTTAAAGTAATCTAGACTGTGCTCCTCACAGCCTATACTCATCACATTCTTACTAAAGAAATTCGATTATTTTTCTAAAACTCTATCAACAAGTAGATACGTAGATACCGTTTTTCTGTTTCGTAGTAATAGCTTGGATATTCAGACGTGGGTAAAAGCAGAAAAATTTTATCTATTTTTTTGAGAAATTGATAGAATTAGGAAAAATAGATACGGATAGGTAATGAATGTATAAATTGAAAAAATAACCAATACGTTCACCACCCGTAACACGATCTAGGAATCTAGCTAATCTCACTACGATAAATTTTTCGTTAGGATCGTCATCTAATCGTGCGTCCTCGCCGATTCAACTTTCCGAAAACCCGACTTTTGAACCAGAAGCAATCATTGAGCACCCGGAGGATATTCAAGGACAATTCAGAGATCCTGAACCTCCAATCATTCCTCCTGAACCACTAATCATTCAACCAGAGGTTGTCGAGGAAGGAACCATTAAATCAGAATCCTCTAGAGATTCAGATTCAACAATTTCAATCATGGAAAATCAGGAACCTCTAAGTATAGAAGATCGAATGAGAGCTACACGCACTGGCCAAGGTCATGCCATTACTCAACCAGATATTAATGCGCCAAATTACGAAATCAAAGGACAAATCCTACACATGGTAACTAATCAGTGCCAATTTAGTGGTACGCCAAAAGAAGATCCAAACGAACATCTTCGAACCTTTAATAGGACTTGTACTCTATTTAAAATCAGAGAAATTTAGGATGAACAGATCTATCTCATGTTGTTTCCCTGGACTTTAAAGGGAGAAGCCAAAGATTGGTTAGAATCGTTACCTGAAGGAGCGATTGACACATGGGATTTTTTAGTTGAGAAATTTCTTAAACAATTCTTTCCGGCATCTAAAGCCGTGAGACTTCAAGGAAAAATTGTTACGTTCGCGCAAAAGCCAAATGAAACATTATATGAGGCGTGGACAAGATTTGGAAAGTTGTTGAGAGGATGTCCTCAGCACGGTTTAGACACTTATCAAATAGTGCAAATATTCTACCCAGGATGCGATGTTGCTACACGAAAAGACATCGACACAGCAGCTGGTGGTTCCATTATGAAGAAAACTGCAACTGAAGCTCACAAAATTATTGATAATACATCATCCCACTCACATGAGTAGCACCAGGAAAAAGATATCTTTCGTTCATCTAAAGCGGCTAGAGCCGATTCTAGCCATGACTTTGATTCCATTTCCGCAAAGTTAGATGATGTCGATAGACGAATGGAAAAGATGACTAAAGATATTCACGCGATATGAATCAGTTGTGAGTAGTGTGGGGGCCCACATTTGACGAAAGATTGTTTCGGTGTTGAGCAAACGATGGAACAACGTGAGAATGTTTCCTACATGAACCAAAGGTCGGGAAATAATTATCAAAATAATTATCAACCGCCAAGGAATAACTTCAACCGACCTTACAACACCCCATACAATCCAAATGGGCCTAACAATAACTCGTATAACCAACAAGGTCCTAGCAATCAGCAAAGACCCGGTTTTCTTAATAAGCCACCACAAACCGACGAGAAAAAGTCAAACCTGGAGGAAATGATGACAAAGCTCATGGAATCCCAAGCACAGTTTGTTGCATCTCAAAAACAAACTAATGAACAAAACTCGCAATCATTCAGACACCAACAAGCTTCTATCCAAAACTTGGAACAAGAAGTAAGTAACCTAGCAAGGTTAATTGGTGAAAGAAAGCCAGGGAGTTTACCGAGCGACACAAATACCAACCCTCGAAATGAAGCAGCCAAAGCAATTACCACCCGAAGTGGTTTGACGCTTACGCCACCTGTTATACCAGTCATTTCCGATTATCCTGTTCCACCACCACAACCAGAACCAGAACCAGTAGTTAAAAAAGCCAATGAACAACAAGCTGAAATCCCAGAAGGTTCAGTACGACCTAAACCATACGTTAAACCATATCAACCACCGCTTACTTACCTGAGCAAACAAAGAAAAGAAAGACTCGAAGCCGAACAGTCAAAATTTCTTGACATGTTCAAACAAATAAACGTCAATATTCCTTTCATCAATGTAATTTCAGGTATGCCAAGATATGCGAAGTTTTTGAAAGACCTGATCACAAACAGAAAGAAAATGGAAGAACTTTCAGCTGTCACAATGAATGATGCATGTTCGGCAGTATTATTGAACAAGATACCCGAAAAACTCTCCGACCCCGGAAGTTTCACAATTTCATGTTTAATGGGTAGTCTTAATTCAGCATTAGCAGACTTAGGTGCTAGTATTAACTTAATGTCTTATTCATTATACGTTAAACTAGGCCTTGAAGAGTTAAAACCAACACGAATGAGCATACAACTAGCTGATCGATCAATCAAATATCCTAGAGGGATAATGGAGAATATGCTAGTTAAAGTTGGTACTTTAGTATTCTCAGCAGATTTTGTGATTCTGGATATGGAAGAAGATTCTCGAGTTCCTCTTATCTTAGGAAGACCATTCTTAAACACGGCTAGAGCAATAATAGACGTGTTTGGTAAGAAATTGACTCTAAGTATAGATGACGAGAGTGTGACCTTTTCTGTTGATAAGGCCATGCAACAACCTCAATCTGCAGATGATGCGTGCTATTATATGCAAACTATAGATGAACATAAAGAATTGTTACAAAAATTTCCAGAATTACAAGGAACGGGCGAATGTTCTTTAGGAGAAGGAACAGAACCAATTGATGAAGCTGAATTATTAGCTACACTCATGGCTAATGAATAAGAACCAAAAACAGAAGAACTTCAAGTTCTGAAAGAGGAAGACAGATACAGGTACAAATCATCGATTGAAGAACCACCAACATTGGAATTAAAGCCACTAACAAACCATTTGGAATACGCATATTTGCATGGTGAGTCTCAATTACCTGTAATCATCTCATCCTCCCTTTCTGAAAACGAAAAATCTCAATTGATTTCCATGTTAAAAGCCCATAAACCAGCTATTGCATGGAAGATCCAAGATATCAAGGGTATAAGTCCTTCATATTGTACACACAAAATTCTCATGGAAGATGATTTTAAACCTTGTGTGCAACGTCAACGAAGACTAAACCCTAACATGCAAGATGTGGTGAAGAAAAAGATAATTAAACTACTTGATGCAGGTTTAATTTATCTCATCTCTGATAGTTCATGGGTTAGCCCGGTGCAATGCGTACCTAAGAAATGTGGCATTACCGTGATCACAAATGAAAAAGAAGAGCTTATTCCTACTCGGACTAACTGGATGGCGTGTTTGCATTGATTATAGAAAATTAAATGACGCCACCAGAAAAGATCATTTTCCCTTACCTTTCATCGATCAAATGTTGGAAAGGTTAGTAGGAAATAGTTACTATTGTTTCCTTGATGGTTTTTCAGGGTATTTTCAAATCCCAATTGCACCCGAAGACCAAGAGAAAACCACCTTCACATGCCCATATGGCACTTTTGCATACAAACGCATGCCATTCGGACTTTGCAATGCCCCTGCAACCTTTCAAAGGTGCATGATGGCAATTTTCCATGATATGATAGAAGAATGCATGGAAGTTTTCATGGATGACTTTTCAGTCTTCGGTGACTCTTTTGAGTCGTGTCTTTTATATCTTGAACGAATGCTTATTAGATGCGAGAAATCAAATCTAGTGCTTAACTGGGAGAAATGTCATTTCATGGTTAAAGAAGGCATCATTCTAGGTCATAAAATCTCAAGTGAAGGAATTGAAGTGGATAAAGCAAAAGTTGATGTAATTGCTAAACTTCCACATCCTACCAATGTCAAAGGAGTTAGGAGTTTTCTAGGGCATGTCGGTTTTTACCGACGATTCATTAAAGATTTTTCTAAAATTGCCACTCCAATGAACAAACTCCTCGAAAAAGATAATCCATTTGTCTTCTCGAACGAATGTATTAAATCTTTCAACATTCTTAAAAAAAAGCTCACCAATGCGCCAATCATGATAGCTCCAAACTGGGCCCTTCCATTTGAGCTCATGTACGATGCAAGTGATTTTGCAATAGGAGCCGTTTTAGGTCAAATGATAGAAAAACGATTTAAACCCATTTACTATGCTAGTAAGACTTTACAAGGAACACAAACGAACTACACAACCACTGAAAAGGAACTCCTTGCTATAGTCTTTTCTTTTGATAAATTTCAATCATATCTTGTTCTAGCAAAAACGATTGTCTATACCGATCATTCTGCTCTTAAGTACTTGTTTTCAAAACAAGATGCTAAACCACGTTTAATTCGTTGGATCTTGCTCCTGCAAGAGTTTGACATCGAAATCCGAGATAAAAAGGGAGCAGAAAATCTTTCCGCCGATCATCTTTCACGCCTTGAGAACCCTGAGCTAGAAACTCTCGATGAATCCGCGATACATGATGACTTTCCTAATGAACATCTCATGAAGATCGAGAGTGATGAAATACCATGGTTCGCACCAATTGCGAACTATCTGGTATGTGGATTTCTTGAAAAAGGAACGTCGTATCAAAAACGAAAGAAATTCTTTAGCGAAATTAAATACTACTTTTAGGAGGATCCACATCTGTTTAAAAATTGTCTCGATGGAGTAATACGCAAGTGCGTATTCGGGAATGAAGCTAGACAAATCTTACTCCATTGTCACACAGGACCTACAGGAGGGCATTACGGACCTCAACTCACGGGAAGAAAGGTCTACGAGGCTGGATTCTATTGGCCTTCTATTTTCAAGGATGCCCATATTCTCTGTAAATCCTGTGATGCATGTCAAAGGGTCGGAAGAATAAGTCAGCGCGATGAGATGCCACAAAATGTCATTCAAGTTTGCGAAGTTTTCGACATTTGGGGCATTGACTTCATGGGCCCTTTTCCAAAATCTCATAATAATCTCTACATACTCGTTGCTATTGTTTATGTGTCTAAATGGGCGGAAGCGCAAGCTCTCCCAACAAATGATGCACGAGTTGTAGTCAACTTTTTGAAACGTCTTTTTGCACGGTTCGGAACACCGAAAGCTTTGATAAGTGATCGGGGTACACATTTTTGCAACGCTCAACTTGAGAAAGTTCTTAAAAGATATGGGGTAACTCATAAGATATCGACAGCTTATCATCCACAAATAAGTGGACAAGTTGAGGACACTAACCGAGCATTAAAACGTATTCTGGAGAAAACTGTAGGTGCAAATCCGAAGGAGTGGTCCATGAAATTGGAGGATGCTCTATGGGCCTTTCGAACGGCCTATAAAACTCCAATTAGAACCACACCTTTTCGACTCATTTACGGAAAAGCATGTCATCTCCCAGTTGAGATTGAGCATAAAGCATTTTGGGCTCTTAAGACATGCAATCTTGATTTGCATGAAGCAGGACGATTACGTTTAAACCAGCTGAACGAATTAGATGAGTTAAGGCATGATGCATATGAAAACTCACTCATCTACAAAGAAAAAACAAAGAAATGGCACGATAAACATTTAAACAAAAAAGTGTTTCATGAAGGAGACCGTGTCCTTATATTCAATTCTAGATTTAAACTATTTCCTGGAAAGTTAAAATCTAGATGGTCAGGACCGTTCATAGTTACAAGAGTTTTACCTTATGGAAAGGTCGAACTAGTGGACTCAGATGATAAATCATTCAAAGTAAATGGATACAGGCTGAAACACTATTTTGATGGACCACGAGAGATTGAAAATGATCTTAATCATAAGTTTGACACCATAGCTAACTAAGTGTGGGGAGAGTCGAATGTTCCAAGAGAGAGAAAGATCTCGTGTTTGATATTCTGTTCTTGTTTAATTTTTCGAGAATAGAATCCGATTGGTCTTTCCCTAACAGACCCTAAAGAACTAGTCTTCTCCCCCCATTCTAAATTTTTATTTTTCTTTCGTGTGTTTTATTTTTGTTTCTATTTGTTTTCAGATGCATAAGTCGCGCACTTCGGTAGATCAAAACCATTCTATTCTCATATACGCACTGATCTACACCTTACCAATTGATATGGTGTTGGAGATCAGGGAGAAAATGACTGCTATTAGAAAAGAGAAAAGGGCAGAACATAACAAAGTTAATTTCGCACAAGTTACATCTAAATCTGCTATAAAACGAAGGGCAAAACAACTTGAGAAATGTTACAAGTGCGGAAAGTGGTCCCACGAAGGAAAATGCCCGAAGAATCAAACACATTCTAATTTCGAGTTCGTAACTTTATGTCGAGAAGGGCCAGTCAAGTGTTTCCAAAAAAAATTACTAAACTCGAGAGGGTACGCATATGAAGCTATGGAAAATCAACTTGGTCAACTCGCTTTCGAAGCAATTCGCTCAGGTCATTTTCAAGATGATAATTCTGTTAGATTCTGAAATTCTCACAAGTGTGCGAGTGTGCGAGTGTGCAAGTGTGCGAGTGTAATAGTTTGTTGTGTGATTTATTTTAGTGTGCTATTGTGTGATAAACATGTATGATTATTTGTAAAGAATAATGTATTTGTATTTTAAGTTTGTTTATTTGTTTAAATGCATTTAATCTTCGGCTTTCAAGCGATAAATCTTCTAATTTAAGTGTTTAAATTGGTAATCGGTAAAATTAGGTACCTAAAACTGAAATTACTGTTATCAAACAAAAGTTTAAATTTTGAATTAGGGAATATCGTTTATCGAGAAGATATAAATATCTTAAGTCAAATACTTAATATAACGATTTCAAAATATTCATGAGTGAAATTAAGTTCCTGCTGAAATCACACTAGAACGGAAAATTTTGTTATTATTATTAAAGATAATTTGACTTAAGTGGGATAAAAATTTACTTTTAATTAATAACTTTAAAATGGCGATTGCTATAAATTGGTTGCAAGTTAAGATTAAGTGTTTACACTGAAATTACTTTACCCAAGGGTGGGGCGAGAATTTTGTTATCGTTATTTTATCCTTATTAATTTAAAGTATACCAAAATAAATTTAATTCTTTTGTGTGATTTTATTTTCTATGTATCGACTTGAATTGATAAGTATAACAATTTGTCGCGGGTAAGAATAGGTGATAAAACCAAAAATACCATACCCAAGTACGGGGCGCAAATTTTATTATTATTGCAAGCTATTAATTTTAAATATTGTAAAATAAATAAATAAAAAATAAATAAAAAAAATTGTGTGTCTTTGTGTGCATATTTGTTTGTTATGTTTGTTGTGTGAAAACAGGTAAAACAAGGCATGTTCATAGACTGACAGTAAGTTCAGCAAAAGTAACTAATTTTTGACGAAATATGTGAACAAGAGAAGGTATTGGTAATAAAGAACAATTCAACTCCAAACAACGCAAGTTAGGGCTTTCTGGCTCTAAGAGGTTTTAACTCCCTTTCTATACTATTTGCCCTCGTGAATTCTAATTTTTGTCTGATTTCATTGCAAATGAGGGCATTGCATGATCTCAAGTGTGGGGAGGGGTTATAATTCTCTCGGTTTATACACTTGGCTTATTCTTTAAATTCTGTGAAAAAATTTAAAAATTTCTAGCTAAATAAATTCAAATCATGTTTATATATATTTATGAAAGGTAAAATTAAGTAAAATTTACTGAAACTATCGTCACCTAAAATGGACATAAATTGAGAAATAACACAAATGTTGAGTTTATTTAATAGAATAGAGGAGAATAAAAAGGCAAAGAAAAAGCCAAGTGTGGGGAGATTAACCAATCTATTTGTTTAAAACTGCATATCACATGTTTGTGCGAAGTTTTGCAGGTACTTTTGTTGTAATCCATAAAGAACAGTGATTGAAACCGAGACATGGGCCAATTGGAGAACTAAAAGGGCGATCTACACTATAAGGGATAGTGTTGCACCCAACTGACCCTTCGTACAAAATGTTTTTAAAAGATCAAAATGTGTTCATAAAATCTTATTTTCCTTAAGAAAAACATTAATCTTTTAATACACGAGGTCTTCAGGATGAATCAATTCCATCCTTAGAGGAAGTAAAGTCTTCTAAAAAAGAAATGCGCTTCTTGATTTAGGTCAAGAAGTTGTCGTCCAGACCGGCTGTAGAGTCTACGAAAAACCTTGTAAAGTTTTCTCGAAAATCAGTTGGAAATTCACGGACCTCAGCATCAAACAGGGTCGCCAAGTGGTCAGACTTATCCTATCCATGAGAGGATCTGTCTCGTAAAATGAGGAGGACGCCTTGCAAATCAGCTGGATAAGACTGATGAACCAGATCCCCAGAAAGGATAATCTCCTTAAAGATTAAAAATCAGCATTTAAGCCTGATATTACTCAATCCTTGAGATTGACATTAAAGATTGAGAATTACAAACTCATGGAATTCGATGATATCTATACTCGAACTTGATCGAGAAAATGTTTTGAAATATATAAAACCGATTTGTTTTCAAAGAACTTATTTTCAGTACGTTCATTACTGTTGAACGTAAAATCCTAGGAATTCACCAGAATTCACTAGGTCACCTGAACCAAATCGGGTGTCAACCGTATGAACGGTGGTTGCATAGCATGGTCGAAGACAGGACCTTGTGCCAGACCGAAAACTTCTAGGGTGATCTTTACTATTTCTCCTACCAAGGATAGTAATTGCATCTGATACGATATTGACCATGATTTTATGCAATGTCTTAAAAGACATCGCCTTAACAGTTTCTTGTTCATCGCTCTCCTTTGCAACCGGACGGTAGTTTTCCGTAAGGTAATATGCGGAACAAGTAAACTGGATGTGTGCTTTCCAAACACAGGGATAGCAAGTGGGTACACAAAACCGAAAGTTTTAGCTTAAGATCAAAAGAAAATACGAAACCCACAACCCACAAAAATGTTTATGAAAACTTACACCGGTGATGGGTTAATCCGGAAAACGTGTCTAGTGTAAAAACTAGCATGCATTTTCAAAATACAAAACATTTTCATCAGGTTCCTATTTTCCCTAAGGATCCAAATTTTTTCTAAGTCACGTACGACTTTAACTATGACCCTTAAGTTTCATTAATTTGAAACTTGTTCGTGTTATAAATTGAATTGACGGAATTTGTATCGTGACGTGAAAAAGAAATCATCATCATTGTATGTAGTGTGAAATAGAGTGAAAAATAAAAGAATAAATTGTGTGAAGTGTGATTTCTATTACTTCGGAGTATTTCTAGTTCTGTATTTCTTGAGGGCAAACAATGTTCAAGTGTGGGGATTTTGATATTGCTCAAAATGAACATATTATTAGTCGCAATATTAGTCCTCAATGTTATGATTTTATGTGTATTTGAGTAGTTTTCGGGTTGTAATTATATGAATTCTTCTAAAGTATTGATTGGAGCATTGCGATTGATTTTATCAAGGAATTCAGAAAGTGGAGTGTATTTCTGAAAGTGCAGTATATTTTGAGAAGTACAAGTGAAGAAGTGAAACAAGAGTCTTGAAGCTTGCAATCTGATTCATCAAAAGGTACAAGTCAACAAAGCTCAAGCTATGGGTTAGAATGCATTCTGCTTGTTGGCCGATATAAACAAATGAAAAGAAGGTCAAGTATCAGACACAAATTATGATATTCTCCAACTCAAATTATGCACTTGCAATAATATAAGGAAAGTTAGGCCATGATAAGAAAGTTAGGCCATGGTAAGATATTTCTATATTAAATTACAAAGGAGGAGGTAAGTGTGTGAATATAATTGACAAGTAAGAAAGCTAGTTGAAAAAAAAAACATAATGGACACAAACACGCACTACACACCGAGAATAACGTACACTCCATAATTTTGCTCTATATATACTCCTAAGAAGAAGTTCACCAAAAGAGGAGAGCTCAGAGAGGGGAGACACAGAAGAAAAAATTGTAATACTCCGTAGTAGTAATATTTAGAAGTTTATTATTTACTCCATAGTATAAAGGGTGAAGGTTTCTAATATTGTTATTATTCAAGTATTGTACGGGTGTTGAATTTGAAGTTTGCTACCGCGTTGAATTAATGGAAGCTAAGAACTTTTGTGTAAGTTTTATTTATTTTTCTACCATGTTTAGTAGCTAAATTAATATTATGCTTATTTAACTAAAGTAGTTATGATGTTTGACTAAAAATAGGAAATGAGTTAATTTAATTTGTACAACGATTAATATTTAGATAAAGAACGAACTTAAGGGAGATTGGGGTTTTAACTATTAATGGGTATGGTAAAATAATTAAGTGACAACTTGTTAAATTACCACTATTTATAATTTACTATATGTATAAATAATCACATACGTTGACCGGACACGGAAGACGGGTTATTTACATATATGGTAAATTATTCATTGAAACGGACACGTGAATGGATTAATGGTTAAAAGACTAGTTAAAATTAAGGTGGGTTACATTCAGTGACAACTGGTGTAATTATTGACATACGTGACAACCGCGTCAAACCATCTAAATAAGTAATTAGTTAGAATATTTAACTGTGGTTACAAGATAAAATGACGAGGACACTCGCATTTGATGCTTGTCATTATAGGACTGCGCTGGACAACTTCAGGTGGACATATTAAATATTCTAGGGGTGCAAAGAAAATTAACCCAGGGTAAAAAAAAAAGTAAAAAAAGTAAAAGTCAAACATCGTAACTACGAAAGTTAAATAAGCATAACACTCTTTTTATTGTATTTTTATCTCGTTTAGTTAAAGTACTTAATTTTTACTGCAGTAATTTTTATTTACTTTGTCGCTTTATTCTAGTTTAAATTTACTATATTGTTGTTTGAATTAAAAAGAAAAAGCTAAAAAGACAAACCGATCGTTAAACGGTAAATCCCCTAAAGTTACTAAAATTAATATATATTACTAACTCTAACTTAATTACTTAATTTACCTAGTTAACCCTAGTAGATGTAACATCCTCAATTGGGTCTAGATGTAAGATTACTATATTGCCCTTAAGTTTGTATTGCGTTACTATATGCTTTTATTCTTTATTTAATATTTATTATTATATAATGATGTGGTTAGGACCAGTTTGTGACAAGGGTCACAGAACAGGTTTGTTTATTTAATTTGGACTCCGTTTGGGTTGCCAAATGATGTACGAAAGATATCAGATAACTGATAAATACCCGTGTGTTGCACAATGTGGGAAATTAATCTAAATTAAGTGACTAGTGCATGTGTTCTTCTTCCCATTTCTAGAAAATTCCCAAACACACCCGTTCTTCATTTTCCTCACCTACAATCAAACCCTAATCCTTAATCTTTTGCTAGAGCTCAAAATTGTTCATATCTTTGTGTTCCTTGTGATTCACTGATTCGTTTAAGGTAAGAATCACAAGCATCCATGCTCTAATCTTTGAGAAATTTAAGGTTTTGTGTTAGTTTTCATAAAAGTGTAAATTTGTGTCAAAACAAGTGATTTAAGTGTTGTTATGGTCAAATTGTTGTGGGTTTTGAGTCTATAACAAGTAGTGAACAAGTTGTGGTCGATTTTGGTGTTAAAAACGAGCTCTAGATCGAGATTTGAGGATTTCATCGTGAAGTCCGTAGCCTTTGTTCAGTTTCTGATGAAGATGAACACAGTCGGCCTACTGTCGGTCAACAGTCGACCGACCGAGGGTTGAACCGGCCGATTGACTAAGACAACCGACCGACTGTTAAGTGAACCGACCGACTGAGATTTACCTTCGGCCGATTGATGTAATACCAAATGAATCGACCGACTGGGAAGGTCAGTCGACCGGTTGTGTCGACAGTCGACCGACTGTAAGAGTCAGTCGACCGACTGAGTGTCCAGGGCAGAATATTTTACCTAAGTGTTGATTTTTAGCCGTTATGCTGCCCGTTTGTATTTTGATGTTTATGATGTAAATTTTGAAAGTGCACAAGTGTTAAGCAAAAAATTTTAGCGGACAGTTTTTGATACAAAAATTTATATATTGTGTTATTTGATGTTAACGAACAGAAACTAACTTGGGGATATGTTTTTCTCAGGAAAAAGGGAGAAAGAGAAGGTTCAGTGATTAGATAGCTGAATACCTTCTCGTTTGCTGGTATTTGGTGAGTGAGACTAACTGGAGAATATAGTATATAGAAGCATGTTATATTATGATTGCCATGCTTGTTAGATATACTTATTGTTGTGGTTAGTTAGTTGTTGTGATGACTGCATGTTAGTTGATGCTTGTCTGCTGGAGCCCAGTGCATCCCTATTGTGTGGTAGCCTCGGTAGGAGAGATCAACCTGCGGGTTGGGTTCCTCTGTGGTAGCCTAGACAGTCGTGGTGTATATATATGTGAATGACGCGTCCGTCGTGTGTGGATTATGTATATACATACGGTGGTGGAGGAACTTCTGGTAAGCCCCAGTCCGGTCAGCTGGTGGTTAATGGTTTGGCCGAGCCGCCAGAGTCTCTGTAGACGGCACTTGGGTGATGTTTGTGTGTTAGACTATGTGACATGATTATTATAACACTTGTGTATGCTATGGCATGTAGTTAGTCGTACTCACTTAGCTTCGTGCTAATTCCCCTCCATCTCCTCCCTGCAGGTTGATAGCTTTTGTAGATAGTGCTTTTTGGGAGAAGACGGGCATGGTGATGTTATGTTTGACAGGGTTAACTCTGATGTGGTCTTTTATAGTTTGAACTATGTTCTTTTGAAAACTTAATGTATTTACGTCTCTTCCTGTTAATATGTAAATTGTTTTAATGACACGTAACATCGGTTTGTACAAATGTCGATATCGTATTTAATTAATATTATGCTTCTGCCACGTATTTATAAAAAAAAAATAGCGGTGTCACAGTAGAGCACCCAATAAAATTGTCCACGGATCGATCTCCCGGACTTTACCTTAGCTATATTACCATACGATAGGTATACTTGCCTAGTGTGTTTTAGTTTAATTTTAGGTAAATTTCTGTAGTAAATAATATAAAACTGATAACCGTTTCGTACACCTTAGAAAACACATCAATATATATAAGTAGTATTATTATTATAAAAGGAGGGTTTTACCGTTTAATGACCGGTTTGTCGATTTTATGTCTTAAGTCGCAATTAAAACCTAATGTAAAATATTAAATATATAAATGACTTAATTTAAAGCGTAAAGTAAATAACAATAATAAAAGTGAGATAATTTAAAGTGCGATAAATAAAATGATGATAAATAAAATTGCGATAATTAAAAAGTACGATAATTAAAATGACGATAAATAAAATTGCGATAATTAAAAAAATACGATAATTAAAAATGCAATAAGATATAAAATAAAGGAATTATGCTTATTTAAACTTCCGTAATCATGATGTTCAACGTATTGATTTTAATTTATTACCATGGGTTAATTGTCCTTTGTCCTGGATTATTCGATATGTCCAAACGGTTTTGTCCATAATAGTCCATCAGTCATAAATATAAAGTGCGAGAGTCCTCGTCAAATTATCCTTATACCCGAAGTCAAATATTCCAACTAATTGGGGATTCGAACTGTAACAAGGTCTTAATACTTTGTTTAATGAATACACCAGGTTATCGACTGCGTGTAATCCAAAGTTTTACTACTTTGTTAACAATTACACCAATTACTCTTGAATGTAATCCACCCCTATTTCAACGAGTCCATTGACTATTAATCTATCCCCGTGTCTGGTAGAACGAACAATTATTGGTATTTATAGATATCCCGCCCACCGTACCCGATTAAGCGTATGTGGTTATTTATAGATACGTCGGATTGTAACCTTTAATATTAAATTAATGAGGTATCGTTTAGTTAATATAAAACCCATTAATAGCCCATAGTCTAATTTCCACAAGTGTCGTTCTTTTGTCCAAACCCCAATTATGGTACAAAGCTCAATTACCCCGTCTATAATATTTAGCCCAACATCACGATTACTTCGGCTTAAATAAGCATAATAATAACTTAGCTACGAGAAATTAATTTAAAAAAGTTGAACATAACTTACAATGAGTATTAATAGCGTAGCGTTACACGGACAGAGTTTCGACTTACAAATTTAAAACATTCGCCACTAGAAAAAGATGTTGAAATCGATCAGAATGCGCGGCCTTTTATAGGCCCACGTTTCACTGTACAGCTCCGCGAGTGCTGAGCTTTTGTGCTTCACAGCTCCGCAAGTGCGGAGGTTCCATTTCCAGCTCACATACTTTGGATCCTAGCTTGCCGACAGTTTTTAATATATAAATATAATATATATATATATATATATATATATATATATATATATATATATATATATATATATAATTTTATAGAATTAATTATATATTATATTATATTTATGTGCATAGTTAATTTGTAATTTTAGGTCCGTTGCGTCATGCGTTGATAGTTGACTCAGGTCCCGTTTCTGGATTTTCGAACGCCTTTTCGTACAATTTAATATCTTGTACTTTGCTTTTTGCGGCTTGTACTCTTGCCATTTTTAGACGTTTCTCATCAATAATTTGAACCACTTGGATTGTACTTTGTACTTTTTAGCTTTTTGGTCGTTTGCGTCTTCAAATCGTCGAATCTGTCTTTTGTCTTCACCTTTTATTATTTAATCTAATATAACTTGTAAATAGAACAACTGCAACTAAAAGCTTGTCTTTCTTGAAGGATAATGCTATGAAATATATTTTTATTTTTAGCATTATCAGTTTTCCAATACTTGTAAAATCAGATTATAGTGTTTATAAAGCTTTAAAACATGATACGACAGTAAACCTTGACAATTGTTCAACAAAACGAGACGTGCTTTATATAGAAATTCATTTACTTGATTAGTAATATTTGAAAATCCAATTTATCAATCTCATAGACAAGTTGTTTAAATATTAATTTACAGTTTTAAACACAATTTCAATTAACGTTAACCATAATTCAGTTGACCATATCTTTTAATCCGTTCATCGAAATCACGCGATTTCTAAATGAAACGTTAATAATTTTTCGCCAGCTTTCCAAAAACATGCATATCATATACTTTATATCAGTAGCATATGTATCAAATTCGCGATTCATCATAAACTATCTAATGACAAATTAAAGCATACAAGCATGCATAAACATATATACTCGAGCACTAGACATGGATACACTATTAATATATAAAAGATAAGATGTGAATGCTCACGTATCAATATTGTGATTCATTATTGTAGGAAAGTACGTAGACACAACGGAGATGATAAACATTAGTTTGATCTCACGAGCAATACCCCCGAACCATACCCATCACCTCCTTAGTTATAACCCATAATTTCCTTAGTTCTATCCCGCTCGAAAAAACCCGTTTTGAAATAGTACGCTCATGACCTCGTCGTAGCATTTTATGTATAATACTAATAATATGTGATGACCCGGGAATTTCCGACCAAATTTAAACTTAAATCTTATTATGATTCTGACACGATAAACAAAGTTTATTAAATCAAGTCTCAAAAAGTTTGAACAGTTTCATATATGCAATCGACCTTTGACTACTCCCGACGATTCACGAACGATTGATTATATATATATAGGTGTATATATATAAATGTAAATATATGTAGTCAATTTAAATTATAAAATATAATTTAAACATTAGAATTAACTATGTAAAATAAGATATAAAATAAATAAATACAATTTAAAATGAATTTATATATATATATACATACATATATATGATTGCCATTAATAATTATTAGATCGTAATATATATAAACTCTATAAATGTTATCTATCCAAATATATTATTATATAGAATAAGTAACACATATGTAATACAATATAAAGTTAATATATTCTATATAATTACAAGTAAAGAATATGGTAGTTATAATAATATTATTATTACTTTCATTATTATTATTAACACTAATGTTAATATTAATGTTAAATACTAGATGCTCTATTATAAATAATATAGATGTGAAATTAAACACAATTAATGTGTTATATTATTATTACTATGACTAATATTATTATTATCCTTAGTAATTATTATTAACATCATTATTTTTACTTATTGTTATCATTAATGAAATTATTAACGTTGTTATTAATGTTACTAGTATTATCATGATAATATTACCACTTTTATTATTAATATCTTTAGCAATATGATCAATATTATTACTAATAAAATTGTACCATTAATAAAATTATTATAATTAGTAATATTATTATTATAATTAATAATGTTATTATTAGCATTTTTATTATTATGATAATTAATATATTATTACTACTTATTAATATTATTTATTAATTTATGGATTCATTGGTTATGGATTAAGCAATAATATTTAAAAACATTTTTTTATTAGTAATATTAACATATTATTATATTTAATACATTTATTAATTATTAATTATTAAGATTAAAACATAATTTATATAGTATAGATAAATACGCTTAACATTGGATACCAGTATATATATTTTTTATTTCTTTCTTGTCTATTTGTTTGTCATGTGAACTCTGGTCGACATTTTTCCCATCTATATCATTCGATCAGTTCATAAGTAAAAGAGATTCATCCGAGTATATTTTTTTTTCATTACCTATCTCAATCCTAATTACCTTCTAATATTTGCTTTAATTAATTTAAAAAGCCTGAGACTTGTCTGTTATTCCGGTCGCATTTAGGATGATCAAGGAAATCGAATTTGGGTGAGTTATCAAAATCTATTAATGTAAAGATGTTAGAAATCGTTCATATAAACTCTCAGTCAAGTTTCAAATCCTAATTTTTGTTATCAAGTTCAAATTCCTGAGTCAAAGTTATTTATTCAAAAGTCAAATGCTATGTTCTTGGTTAAAATTCGATTTGGTTGTTAAGTTTTAGGATCAATTGACGATTCAAAAAGATTACATAAATGATCTCTAACCCTTTTTATGTTATAACAATTGTCTAAAACTTTCATAAAATCAAAATCAATTTTTTTTTCTTCTTGTACTAGCGACGAGCAGCAGCCAGCAAGGGTTGCTATTTTTTTTTTTAAAATCAATTAACCACAAATAAATGTTTATATGTTAGATATGAAGCCTTAAATCGATTATGTAAGTTTGCGGTTATGATTGGAGAGTTTGATTTGGTTTCATGGAAGAAGATGGTAAGCACTAAAAAGGGGTTAAATAGATTTGGATTTGGGTTATAATCAGAAAATGGGCAATAGCCTAGATGGTTAAGGATTAGTGTTGGGTTTCGAGAGTTCGGGGGTTCGAGTCCCTGGAGTGACAGTATATTTTTTTGGCTGAATTCCTAGGAAAAGGTAGTTTCATTCTTTATTATTATTATTATTATTATTATTATTATTATTATTATTATTATTATTATTATTATTATTATTATTATTATTATTATTATTATTATTATTATTATTATTATTATTATTATTATTATTATTATTCTATTATTATTAGTACTAATATTATTATTGTTATTATCATGATTAATGTTATTATTATTAGAAATATAGTTATTAGTATTATTATCATTATTATTATTTTTACTAACAATAGAACATATTTAGTATTGTGATTATTGATATGATCCCTAAGTATTAATATTAAGTATTATTAGTTTTAATATTACTATTATAATGAAATATAATATATCTCTCATTAATATTAGTAGTATCATCATAATTGTAATTATTATTATTATTATTATAAATATGATAGGTATTACTGATGTTATTATTATTAATGATTGTTATTGATAATAGTACAAATATTATACTTATTATTATTATTATTATTATTATTATTATTATTATTATTATTATTATTATTATTATAATTATTATTATTATTATTACTAATAGTTGTATTATTATTATTATCTTTATGATTAGGATTATTAATATGAAAATAATACAAGTTATCATTATTTTAGTATTAGTATCACTTTTGTAACTATTAGTATAATTAGCATTATTATTAAACAAAAGTATCGTTGTTAACAATATCATTAGTATTATTAATATTATCATATTAATAAAGTTATTATTAATATTAGTAGTAAATCAGTAATATCAAAACTATCATTTTTAGACAAATAAATATTTTGTACATAAAACATATTATTTACATATATATATTAATATTCTATATATAAATCATATTAACATTTCATATATAAAAACCTACATACAACAAATTATATATTTTTAATACAATGCTAAATATATATAGATATCAAAATAACTATATTAATCACTTTAAATACATATACAACATAAATATATACAACATATAATTTAAGATATAAAATAAAGTATATATTCTTAAAATGAAATCTAGTATAAATCTTATATAACTACAAAATTTGTATAAATAATATATATTAATAAATGAAATTTTGAGATTTCAATTACATGTTTTAATATATATAATTGATATAGGTTCGTGAATCCGAGGCCAACCCTATACTTGTTCAATGTCGTCATATGTATTTTTACTACAAAATACATTAGGTGAGTTTCATTTGCTCCCTTTTTAAATGCTTTTGCAATATATATTTTTGGGACTGAGAATACATGTGCTGCTTTTATAAATGTTTTACGAAATAGACACAAGTACTTAAAATTACATTCTATGGTTGGATTATTAAACCGAATATCGCCCTTCAAGTCTGGTAACCTGAGAATTTAGGGAAATGGCCCCTGATTGACGTGAATCCTAAAGATAGATCTATGGACCTTGACAAGTCCCATTCGTGGTACGAATGCTTTAGTACTTCGAGATTATTATACAGACGAGAGGTTCTATTTTGGGGATATTCTATATATTAAGTTAACGTCGGTTACCAGGTGTTCAATCCATATGAATGATATTTTTATCTCTATGCATGGGACGTTTATTTATGAGAACTGAAAATAAAAATCTTGTGGTCTATTAAAATGATGGAAATGATTATTTATGTTACACTAATGAACTCACCAACCTTTTGGTTGATACTTGAAATCATGTTTATTCTCAGGTATGAAAGAAGTCTTCCGCTGTGCAATTGCTCATTTTAAAGATATTACTTGGAGTCATTCATGACATATTTCAAAAGACGTTGCATTCGAGTCGTTGAGTTCATTAAAATTATTATTAAGTCAATTATAGTTAGATATATTATAAAATGATATACATGCCGTCAACTTTCGATGTAATGAAAGATTGTCTTTTCAAAAATGAATGCAATGTTTGTAAAACGTATCATATAGAGGTCAAGTACCTCGCGATGAAATCAACTGTTGTGAATCGTTTATAATCGATATGGACTTCGTTCGGATGGATTAGGACGGGTCCTTTCATAATAACGGTAACGATATCTGATAATACTAATACTACTAATAATAATAAGATTAATATTATTAATCTTAATATTAATAATATAATAATAATAATAATAATAATAATAATAATAATAATAATAATAATAATATAATAATAATAATAATAATAATATAAATAATAATAATAATACAGAGAGAATGAGATAAGAATATGTGTGTGCCTGCAACCAGAAATCGACGAGCTTTATAGACTTGTCCTGAAAATCAACCCCATGCGATCGCATGGGTTTCATGCCCATTTGCTATGCGATCGCATAGCCAGCTGGTACGCACCCAATATGTTTTGTTTTCTTGTTTGTCGACATATTTTTCACTGTAGTAAATAGTGTTTTACTGTAGCAAAATAGTGTGTACTGTAGCAAATAGTGCACTGTAGCAAATAGTGTTCTACTGTAGCAAAGTCATTTTTACTGTATCAAATAGTATTTTACTGTAGCAAAGTCATTTTTACTGTAACAAATAATGATTTTCGAAAACACTGCAGCAAAATGATTTTTACTGTAGCAAATAGTGATTTAAGAAAACACTGTAGCTTTTCGGGTACTGTAGCAATTTGAAAATACTGTAGTAAATTAGTGTTTTACTTGTTCATCTTAAACGTTTTAGTTAACTTATCTAAATATCAATCGAATCAATAAATGAATGTTACTATCGTTTACTAAATAACTTGAAATTATATATATGTATATATCTTTATTTAATATACATAAATCAGTTTTTAAATACACATTGCAAGTTATTTATGAATAATTAATATTCCAACTTATTGTATATATATATATCTATTTACAAATAGATGTTCGTGAAACGTCGGTCAATAGTCAAAGGTTGACTGAATATATAACATTAGTTCAAAAAGTTTGAGAATCAATATTACAGACTTTGCTTATCGTGTCGGAAACATATAAAGATTAAGTTTAAATTTGGTCGAAAATTTTCGGGTTGTCACAGTACCTACCCGTTAAAGAAATTTCGTCCCGAAATTTGATTGGGATGGTCATGGCTGACAATAAGTATGTTTTCATGACGCATACGAGCTGAAAATTGGAGTTTTATCATCATTGAGTAATATAGATAAAACAATTCGATTTTGTGAAGAGTACGAGTGAAGTTATCACAAAAGAGTGAAATGAATAAATGTAGATTCGTCATATCTTTTGACGTAGATAGGATTGATTTCCGGAGTTCAAGAGAGTTAGAGAAAATCCTCGTAATAAGATTTGATTCTTCGATAATTAAGAAAATTAGGATCTTCTTTGATTAAATGCGATAACCTGTCATGATTGCTCTGTCAGATTTTTCGCTATAAATCCACTCCCTTCGTTTCTTTATTTCCACAGCTCACCTTCTATTCTTCCTCCCTCAACTCATACTTTAAAGTATTCGTCAATATGCTCCATCCAGTTCTGGTTCTTGATATACTCCTAACTTTCATATCTATAATTCTTCTTTTTCATCTGCCGCCGGAAGAATCTATTTACTTCTACTATACTCTAGGTTTTATAGTGTTTTTAGTCCTCCCGTGTCTTTATATTGCTATATGCATCGATATATATGGTTTGTAATTTCTGGGTTGTTGCTGAGTTTTATATCTTCCCTTATATTTCGATGTTTTTGCTTCTGTCTTTCTATGATCATTGACATCCACAGTTAATGCTCTCTCCTATTTGCTGCGATTTATACTCCTTTTTTTATTTCGGAGCTTCATGCTTTTATTTTCGTCTTCTTCCCGACTTCAAGTCAAGCGAATAATGGTCGAGAATTCGTAGGTATGGAGTTTCAAATGATCATAATATACAAAGCATAAAGGAAAGGTAATAGCATGATTTGATTTGTCAAATTACCAGAATATCTGGAAAAGACCGATTCATCAAGAAAAATATTTTCTTGATATGTTTAGAGGTTAAATAGAATGAAAGAGTTATGTAACATGGTTCATGATGAGGATATGATATGTGAATCTTTATCACGTTCCATTAGAAACTCCGCATGACTTACTATAATATACTCACGTTGATCAAGTGTCATTATATTATACTAACTCATGCTTCAGTTCCCAACACTACTTCAAAACATTCATATTTTAAATTCAAATTTTTCAGAATTTAGAAAGTAAAATAGTTTCTGATGTGTGCGAGGTGTACTAGGAAATAGTATTATTTTTACAACGTAATACTATTAAATATGATACACTTTTACACAAGATATTTATTTATATATAGAATGGATATACCTAAACATTGCTACAACACTTATAGGCAGTGTACCTAATCGTACAGTAGTGTAATTTTTAGTAAGTCCGGTTCGTCCACAGGGAACTCTTAAACAAGCTTAACGCTATATTAGTTTTAAATTTATAAAAATACAAATATATATATAAGTGATATTATTATTATAAAAGGGGGTTTTTACCGTTTAATGACCGGTTTGTCGATTTTTAAAACTTTTGTCGCAGTTAAAACCTAATGTAAAATATTAAAAATAAATATAACTTAATTTAAAGCGTATAGTAAATAACGATAATGAAATTGCGATAAATAAAAGTGCGATAAAATAAAATTGCGATAATTAAAGAGTACGATAATTAAAAGTGCAATTAAATACAATAACAATAAATAAAAGTGCGATAATTAAAAGTTCAATTAAATATGAAATAAAGGAAATTAAATATGAAATAAAGGAATTATGCTTATTTAAACTTCCGTAATCATGATGGTTGACGTGTTGATTTTTAGTTTATTCCCATGGGTTAATTATCCTTTATCCTGGATTATTCGATATGTCCATACGGATTTGTCCATAATAGTCCATCAGTCATAAATATAAAGTGCGAAAGTCTTCGTCAAATTATTCTTATTCCCAAAGTCAAATATTCCAACTAATTGGGGATTCGAATTGTAACAAGGTTTTAATACTTTGTTTAATGAATACACCAGGTTATCGACTGCGTGTAAACCAAGGTTTTACTACTTTGTTAACAATTACACCAATTACCCTTGAATGTAATCCACCCCTGTTTCAACAAGTCTATTAACTATTAATCTAGTTCCGTGTCCGGTAAAATGAACAATTATTGGTATATATAGATATCCCGCCCACCGTACCCAGTCAAGCGTATGTGGTTATATATAAATACGTCAAATTGTAAGTTTATATATTAAATTAACGAGGTATCATTTAGTTAATATAAAAACCCATTAATAGCCCATAGTCTAATTTCCACAAGTGTCGTTCTTTTGTCCAAACCCCATTTATGGTACAAAGCCCAATTACCCAATCTTAATATTTTCATCCTAACATCATGATTACTTCGTCTTAAATAAGCATAATAATAACTTAGCTACGAGACATTAATTTAAAAATAACATTAACCATAACTTACAGTGATTTAAAATAGCATAGCATTACACGGACAAAATTTCGACTTACTCCCTTACAACATTCGCTAACATACCCTTATTATTAGAATTTAAAATTAAAATTAAAATTAAAATTAAAATATAAATATATATAATATATATATATATATATATATATATATATATATATATATATATATATATATATATATATATATATATATATATATGTTTACGTATGAAGGAAGAAGAAAAAGATGATTAATTTCGTCCAAAACTCGCGAACTTTATAGGACCAGGCCTGGATTTCAGGGCCATGCGATCGCATGGTTTTTGTTCTTCCAGGCCATGCGATCGCATGGCCAGCTGGGAGAGCTCAAAAGTCTTTAAAAACGTGGGCTGCTTATTTATTTATTATATAATATAATATATATAATTAAATATAATTATATATATATTATATTATATTCTTGTACTCCGTTGACTTGTAATTTTAGCTCTGTTGCATCGCGCGTTGATAGTTGGTTCATGTCTCGGTTCCGGATTTTCTAACGTCCTTGCGTATAATTTAATATCTTGTACTTTGCATTTTGCGTCTTGTATCTTGTAATTTTGAGACGTTTCTTATCAATAATTGGAACCACTTTGATTGTATTTTGTACTTTTGAGCTTTTTGGTCGTTTGCGTCTTCAATTTGTCGAATCTGTCTTTTGTCTTCACCTTTTATTATTTAAACGAATATCACTTGTAAATAGAACAATTGCAACTAAAAGCTTGTCTTTCTTGAGGGATAATGCTATGAAATATATGTTCGTTTTTAGCATTATCAAATATTCCCACACTTGAGCGTTGCTTGTCCTCAAGCAATATAGTCTTGAAATAAAAATACTAGAATCACTTCTTTATTCTTCACACTTTGTACATCAGTGATTTCTATACAGCGGTATAAACAATGCTAGTAACGTTGTGGTTTAAAGTCCCACATGACTATGAAAATTTAGATCCATTAAGGAAATTGAATCTTTATGAAAACATTTGATCTTTTGAAAATTAAATCTAGCTTTTACCCTAGATAAGTTTTCCGAAATAACCCTTCACCGGAGTTTGCAAATTGTTTTTGTGGGTTTGGTGAGTTTCAGATTTGAAAATTTTAGCTTAAAACTTACGGTTTTGTGTCACCCACTTGCTAACCTTGTATTGGGAAAGCAACACGTCCAGTATACTTGTTCCGTATATTATCTTTTGATAAACTACCGTCCGGTTGTAAAGGAAAGCATTGAACAAGCAACTGTTAAGGAAATGTCCCCTGACATGCTTTTAATTATGGTCTATAACGTGTCGGATGCAATTACTATCCTTGGTAGGAGCAATAGTAAAGCTCACCCTTATAATTTTTCGGTCTGGCACAAGGTCCTGTCTTCGACCATGCTATGCAACCACCGTTCTTACGGTTGACACCCGATTTGGTTCAGGTGACCTAATGAATTCCAGGTGAATTCCTAGAATTTTACGTTCAATGGTAATGAACGCATTGAAAATGGGTTTTCAGAAAACAAATCGGTTTGTAATTTTGATCAAAATATTTTCTCGTTCAAGCTCGAGTTTAGATATCATTGAATTTCATGAGTTTGTAATTCTCAATCTTTAAGGTCAATCTCAAGGATTGAGTAATATCAGTCTTTAACAGCTGATTTTTAATCTTTAAGGAGATTATCCTTTCTGGGGGTCTGATTCATTAGTTTTATCCAGCTAATTTGCACGGCGTCCTCCCCATTTTACAAGACAGATCCTCTCATGGTTAGGATAAGTCTGACCACTTGGCGACCCTGTTTGATGCTGAGGTCCGTGGATTTCCTGCTGATTTTAGTGATGACTTTTCTAGATTTTTTTGTCAACCTACAGCTGGTCTGGACGACAACTTCATGACCTAAATCAAGAAGCACGTGTCTTTTTCGGAAGACTTTACTTCCTTTTAATGATGGAATTGATTCATCGTGTAGATCCATCTTTCTTACAGTAAATCGGGTAAAACTGTTTAGTTTAGTCCAAAGCAAAAGTATCTTCAATTATTTGTTACAGAAATATGTGATATATGTTTAAAATATTTTGGTAAATTTTCCCACACTTGGCTTTTATTTTCCTTTTTATCGTCCTCTATTCCATTTTAAATGAATTCTAACATTTTGGGTTGTTTCTCAATTTATGTCCTTTCCGAGGTCACAATAATTTCGGTGTTAACACCTAGTTTTATCGTTCATAAATATGTATAAACATGATTTTGAATTCATTTAATTTAAAATTTTGAAAAATTTTACTAGAATTGGGTAGTCAGCATATAAGACTAGGGCTGTTCTTTATTATCAGAGAGCACTAGATTCTAATACAACTACTGCGTTACTAGTATTTTTAATAGTAACCAAGTGTTTAAATCAAAAATTTTTTAAATTCCGAAAGAATTTAACCCCTTCCCATACTTAAGATCTTGCAATGCCCTCATTTGCAAGAAATCAGTAACAATTTAAATTATTGAGGGTGATTAGCGTAGAAAAATGATTAAATTTTACCAAAGTTTCCAAACATATTGGCGTTTGTTTGTTGAATGACAAATGGTGCATATCATTTGTTCATTCCGTCTTGTTGTTACATCACATTTGTTTTTCGTTTTGTCGTCAAAAGTACTAGCTTTTGCTGAACTTAATGACAGTCTTTGAAAATGCGCTGTTTTACCCTGTTTTGTACAATTGACAATATACATACATACAAATATAAACATGCATGGTAATTTGAAATGGGACTTAAAATCCCACTTTCAAATCAAAAATGAAACATTAGTACAACATAATAAAAATATTAAACATTACAATAAAAGTATCATAATATAATGTGTTTAAACATAAATAAACCGAAATAATAAAAATTAAAAATCATATAAATTACCAACTGGAACTAAATCAATCTGGATAGGGGTTCCAGTTCATGTCATCGTCCGGGTTCCATGGTTGGTGATAGGTGTACTGGTATGCCTGGTTAGGGTCGTAGAGAGTATAAGGCGGTCTCATCTCGGGCTGGTGTGGAGGATAGTAAGCTGGTCTGGTCAGGATGTAGGGCTCCTGAGGTGACATCCGGCTCATAATATGACACTGATGATAGTCCCATCTATCATGCTGTCGTTGCCTGGAATGCTCATAATCATTCCGGGCTTGCCACTGCTCCATCTGACGAAATCTCTCCGCGTTTGTCATATCTACCTCCTCTACACGCTGGTAGACATCAGTCATAGCCTCCCGAATGACATCCCTAATGTCATCTGCTTCCTCCATCTCCTCATTTGAGCCTCTCTCTACATGAGGATGACTACCTACATAGGGTATTGCCTGGTTGTGTCTACTCTTTAATACCTTAGCACCCGCATAAACCCTCAATCCTAAAAGCTCAACATGTTCCCTACATTCCAAAAGTGAACCCCCTTGGTTCTTATCTACACCTAAATACTCTTCAATGAGAGTAATAAAAATACCTCTTCCTATAATCCCCCCTTCCTGTATTCCTTCAACCATCTTAGATAAATAAAAACCAACACAGTAAGGGATATTAACAAAGCCTCTTGGGTCTCGAATACACTTTAGGTAAAATAAATCATGTAAGGTCAATTTTTCCTTGTTGTGACCTCTCTGTGTAATCGAGTTAGCCAAAAATCTATGAATTATACAAAGCTCGGCTCTGTTAATATGTAAGTAGGTATGTGTTTCTCCCCGTCCAAAAACATTATAATCAGACATACGCCTCCAAACGGCGTTCTTTTCAAAATTCCTATCTACCCTTTCACCACGATAAATCAAATTCATACAATTGGGTAGTAGTAATTCAGCGGGCGTATATATCTGTAATGCCCTGGCCATGTCTAGCATGGACATCCTGTACATCCTACCGCCTAGTATAAACCTAAGAAAACTTCTATCATCTAATCTATCTACATCTACATTTAATGCTATAGTACTCATCAGCTCAACACACCATTCCTTATATACAGGTTTACGAATGGTGAATAGACATTCCCAATCGGTAAAAGAAGAACTGCCATACCTTTGAATCAGATGCTCCCTAACACGGTCAGCTAGTTGGACCCTTTCCAAAGGATCTCAATCAATTACCCTAGGCACCTCTACATCTTTCGTTATTAATTTGAATTTATTACTTTGATATGCCGGGTAATCTCTCCACCGTCTATTGAATCTCAGATTAGGATGCAACGTGTGTTCAGGAATCGTTGGGTATTCTACAGGCGGATGCATCAGAAATACTATGAATTCATTAACAAACTGTAACGGATCATAATAAGGTACATGTTGATCAGGCTGATGTTGTGGTTCCTGTTGTGGTTCTTGTTCAGGTTCATATTGCATTTCTGGTTCTGATTCTGGAGCAGGTCGTCTAGATGATGACGATGATGAACCTCCAGCATCGGCTCTCTGCAAAACACATTAAACACAAAATTTGTGCATCCAAATATGCATTAGTGTTAGCAAAATAACAACTTAAAACAATCACAATAACATGTTAAATCAAAATTAAACTTATACACATTTTCACATTTTTTTACAATTCTACACTTTTTCAAATAAGCACATATGAAAATTTAGATAAAGTTCATAAGCATTTAACTCAAATAACATGTCAAAATAACCTTTACTAGCAATTAAACAAGTCTCAATTGGCAATTATATCAAATTAATCAAGTTCATGAATTTTGCACCTAAAAAGTCCATTTTAATCTCCAAAAGTCATGTTTAGGATCAATGTTTGGATCATTTAACTACCTAAATATGTTATACTAATTAATTTAGCAACAATTCATGACAAAACTCGGCCATAACCTGTCTATATCAAAAAGTCCCAAATTGCTCAAGAACACAAACTCTAGATTTCTAAAAATTTTGAAGTTTTTGGCTTCAAATCATGTTAAATAGCATCAATCTAGGTTATACATGCATAAAATACTAACAATTTAACTCTAATTACACTAGAAATTAACAAAATCGCATTAGGTAAAATATTGGTAATTATTACAAAAACTAGAGAATTTAAAAGTTTAAGGGTGTAATTTTTACCTTCTTTGAAAAGCTTCTGAACAATTTCATGATTAGAGCGAAAAATTTGACGAATTACGGTGAATTTTGGCGATTTTTAGAGGTGATTTGGGAGTATTTTCGTGTATATGTGTGTGTTTTGTGGTGAGACAGAACAGGTCGACTGCTATATGATCCTGGCCTGATTTTCAGCTCCATGCGATCGCATGGAGTTGAAGTTCAAAACCCATGCGATCGCATGGGGGTCCGGCTACAGTGACTTTGGCTTTTTTTTTTTTTTTTTTATAATAAAACCTTATAACTTATAAAACATATAATTAATAAAATTTTAAAAATTTGTTTCTTTTTAGGATGAGGGCTTTTCGAATCGATGTCCTAGTCCGTCCCTCGACAAAATTTTAAAATTTGTCAATTTTTAAGCGCGGTTTTAAAAGTAAAGATTTGTGGGTTTTTAAATGTTTTTGGCATACTTTAGTTCAATAAGATTAAAAATAATGATAATAAAAGTTCTCGTCCCTCCCTTGGGTAGAGCAATTTCGGTTCAACGACCTAGTCTTCAACTCACGAAGAATTTTAAAAATCAAATTTTTAACTTAACGAAATAAAGTAAATTTTTGTTTTTAAATCCACACCAAACTTAAATTTAAAATGCATAAAATTAAAAATTCATATTAAAAATTCACACCAAACTTAAATTATATTTTTGTTTTTATACATACAAACTTATATTAAAAATATTAATTTTTCAAATATTTACAATTTTAAATATATTGATTTAAAAAGTTTACAATATTATTTTAAAAATAAAGTAAAAATAAAATAAAATCTTTTTGGTCTTTTATCCCACTTTAATCAATCAAATATTATCAAAAATATACGCCCCTCTTTTCGGTAAAGTAATTTCGGTTTCATAACCTAGTTTAACTCATGACGAATTTTTGAAATATTTTGGGTTGATTGATTAAAGATATTTATACCTTAAGAATAAACGGTAAATTTCGCAGTGATGTAATAAATTTTTGTATGATATCAATAATTTCGGTCGCAAGACCTAATTTTAATGAATACCAATTTAATACTTTATAGCGAACAATTTAGCGTTTATTATCAAAAGGTTTAAAATAAAAATAAAAATGAAAACTGTACATACTTACCTGTGAAATAGAATTCTTAGTGATATGCTCTAGCCCACTCATAAGATAGTCGGACTAATTGGTTTTTCATAGCTACATAGGCGTAACCTCGAGCATTCAACGTTTTTTCTTCTAAACATATGAATGGTCCATCTCTGCATAGCGTAACAAATTCGGTATTTGAATAGGTTTGATTATTTGAACATTTACCTTCGTGTGACCATTTTCCGCATTTGTGACATCTTTCAAGGTGTCGTGCTCTCATTTTCACTGCAGATTTTGATTTTCCTTTACTAAATTGTAACTTATTATTTTCGTTCCTGGATTCTTTTCTTACTCCGTCCAATTTACCTCTGATTAATGATACTATTTCACTTGGAAGGGTGTCATTATTACGTTTAGTGATCAAAGCTTGTAGCATTAGACCATGGTTTAGTTCACAGGAAGTCTTCATCTCGTAAAACCTAAAAAAATAAAAATTCAGAATGGGGGGAGAAGACTAGTTCTTTAGGGTCTGCTAGGGAAAGACCATTCGGGTTCCATTCTCGGAAACTACACGAAAACAGAAAATCTAACTCTAATAGAAATACATATTACCCTAAAAAGATTCGATTCTCCCCACACTTAGTTGAAATTGTGATTAACGTTATTTTCAATTGGATCATCAACAACTTGTATATCTCTGACTTTTACTTCAATCCATTTGTTGATTTCCTCCGTAACTTTCACAAATTCAACTAACATCGCCTTTTCTTTTAGCGATAAATTGGATATTAATCGGTTACATAACTTAAAGTTTCCCTTAATCTTAGCATCGTGAATCCGTTTATAAAGTTTCTTTGTTGAACTGTTAAAAACGGGTTCATCTAATTTCTTATCATCAACGGGGTTCTTTGTGATCGGATCATCATTAAGTGTTTCTTCATCTTCCCCACACTTATACGTTTTTATTGGTCTAACAGTTTTGGTTGGTGGAGATCTAAACTTTCGGTTCACAAAGGTGATCGATTTATCATCATCCCTAAGTGTCATTCTACCTTCTCTTACATCAATGAATGCCTCGGTGGTTGCTAAAAATGGGCGACCTAAAATTAGAGGAATATCAAGGTTTTCCTCCATATTAATCACTATGAAGTTTGCAACAAAGGTCAAACTTCCCACGTTAACAAGTAAATTATTTGCTATTCTAACCGGGTGTTTAATGGTTAGGTCAAATGATTGAACACCTATTTTGGTTGGTTTTAATTTACCCATACCTAATCTTTTGTATAAGGAAAGAGGCATAATATTTGCACTTGCTCCTAAATCTGCGAATCCATTATATACAGCACCATCATTAAGCAAGCAAGAAATGATAAATTCACCCTGGTCTCCTGCTTTAGTAAGTCGAGTTGGTTTGTAAACCTTTTTCGAAAGTTCTTTTCTTGGTTCTCTCACTTCTATTTGAACTTCTTGTTCATATTTTTCTTCGTTTCTTGGAATGGGAGGTTCGTATAAGAATTCTTCTTCATCACTCCAATTTGAATCCTCCCTATTTTCCAATTTTGATTTTTCATATGTTGTTGATAACATATTTATGTTTTCATTTTGAAGGTTTTCTTGGGTGGTGATATTATGATTGACTTCATTGTCAACTTCCATCGGACCATGTATGTAATGTTTAACTCTGTGACCATTAACTTTAAATTCAATCCCATTTGAATTTATTAACTCTACTGTTCCGTATGGGAAAACTCTTTTGACTATAAATGGTCCAGACCATCTTGATTTCAATTTTCCAGGAAATAGCTTGAATCGTGAATTGAAAAGAAGAACTCTGTCTCCTTCTTTAAATTCTTTTGAACTTCTGATTCTTTTATCATGCCATTTCTTCGTTCTTTCTTTATAGATTAACGAATTTTTGTATGCTTCATGTCTTAATTCTTCTAATTCGTTTAATTGACTTAACCGTAGACGTCCAGCTTCATGTAAATCAAGATTACATGTCTTCAAAGCCCAAAATGCTTTGTGTTCAATTTCTACTGGAAGATGACATGCTTTTCTGTAAACGAGTCTAAAAGGTGTGGTTCCAATTGGAGTTTTGTAGGCTATTCTAAAAGCCCAGAGTGCATCCTCCAATTTCATGGACCATTCCTTAGGATTTGATCCTACGGTTTTCTCTAGAATACGTTTTAAAGCTCGGTTGGTATTTTCAACTTGTCTACTTGTTTGTGGATGATAAGCGGTGGAGATTTTATGAGTTACTCCATATCTTTTGAGAACTTTCTCAAGTTGATTATTACAAAAATGAGTACCCCGATCACTTATTAAAGCTTTCGGTGTTCCAAACCTTGCAAAAAGACGTTTTAAAAAGTTGACTACAACTCGTGCATCGTTAGTTGGGAGAGCTTGTGCTTCCGCCCATTTAGATACATAATCAATGGCAACGAGAATGTAGAGATTATTATGAGATTTTGGAAATGGACCCATAAAGTCAATACCCCAAATGTCAAATACTTCACATACTTGAATGACATTTTATGGCATTTCATCACGTTGACTTATTTTTCCGGCCCTTTGACAAGCATCACAGGATTTGCAAAGAAGGTGTGCATCTTTGAAAATTGTAGGCCAATAGAATCCAGCATCGTAAACTTTTCTTACTGTAAGTTGAGGCCCATAATGCCCTCCTGTTGGTCCTGTGTGACAATGGTTTAAAATTTGACTGGCTTCATCTCCGAATACACATCGGCGTATTATTCCATCGGGACAACTTTTAAACAAATGTGGATCTTCCCAGAAATAGTGTTTTATATCACTAAAGAATTTCTTTCGTTTTTGGTACGATAATCCCTTTTCAAGGAATCCATATACTAAGTAGTTTGCATAGTCTGCAAACCATGAAATTTCATTATAATCTATCTTCGATAGATATTCATCAGGAAAGTTGTCTTGTATGGCCGATTCATTTAGAACTTCTAATTCGGGATTTTCAAGACGAGAAAGATGATCAGCGGTGGGATTTTCTGCTCCCTTTTTATCTCGGATTTCAATATCAAACTCTTGTAAGAGTAAGATCCAATGGATTAATCTTGGTTTGGCATCTTGTTTTGAAAATAGGTATCTAAGAGCAGAATGGTCGGTATAGACCACCGTTTTAGCTAGAAAAAGATATGAACGAAATTTGTTAAAAGCAAAGACAATAGCAAGGAGTTCTTTTTCAGTAGTTGTGTAATTCGTTTGTGCTCCTTGTAATGTCTTACTAGCATAATATATAGGTTGAAATCATTTTTCAATCCTTTGTCCTAAAACGGCTCCCATTGCAAAATCACTTGCATCGCACATTAGTTCAAATGGTAGATTCCAATTTGGAGTTATCATGATCGGCGCATTAGTGAGTTTCTCTTTAAGTATATTAAAAGATTTGATGCATTCATCTGAAAAGATGAATGGAGCATCCTTTTCTAGGAGTTTATTCATAGGAGTGGCAATTTTTGAAAAATCTTTTATGAAACGTCGGTAAAAACCGGCATGCCCTAGAAAAGTCCTAACTCCTCTAACATTGGTGGGATGTGGAAGTTTAGCAATTACATCTACTTTAGCTCTATCCACTTCAATTCCTTCTTTTGAAATTTTGTGTCCAAGAACAATGCCTTCTTTAACCATGAAATGGCATTTCTCCCAATTAAGTACTAGATTTGATTGTTCGCATCTAATAAGCATTCGTTCAAGATTAACTAGACATGATTCAAATGTATCATCGAAGACTGAAAAGTCATCCATGAAAACTTCCATGCATTCTTCTATCATGTCGTGAAAGATCGCCATCATGCACCTTTGAAAGGTTGCAGGGGCGTTGCAAAGTCCAAATGGCATGCGTTTGTAAGCAAAAGTACCATAAGGGCACGTGAATGTGGTTTTCTCTTGATCCTCGGGTGCTATTGGAATTTGAAAATATCCGGAAAAACCGTCAAGAAAACAATAGTAACTATTTCCGGCTAATCTTTCCAACATTTGATCAATGAAAGGTAAGGGAAAGTGATCTTTTCTGGTGGCGTCATTTAATTTTCTATAATCAATACAAACACGCCATCCTGTTACAGTCCTAGTAGGAATAAGCTCATTTTTTTCATTTGTAATGACAGTCATGCCACCCTTCTTAGGCACGCATTGAACTGGGCTTACCCATGGACTATCAGAAATTGGATAAATTAGACCTGCATCTAGTAGTTTAATAATTTCTTTCTTAACAACATCTTGCATATTAGGATTTAGTCTTCGTTGGCGTTGCACATATGTTTTATGACCTTCTTCCATAAGGATTTTATGTGTGCAATACGAAGGACTTATTCCTTTAATATCATGAATTTTCCATGCAATAGCTGGTTTATGAGCTTTTAGCACAGAAATGAGTTGAGATTTTTCATTTTCAGTAAGAGAAGACGATATTATTACAGGTAATTCAGACTCACCATGTAAATAAGCGTATTCCAAATGGTTTGGAAGTGGCTTTAACTCTAATGTCGGTGGTTCTTCTATCAATGATTTATATCGATATCTGTCTTCCTCTTTTAGCATTTGAATTTCTTCTGTTGTTGGTTCATATCCATTAGCCATAAGTGTAGCTAACATTTCAGTTTCATCAATTGGTTCAGTTCCTTCTCCTAAAGAACATTCTCCTGTTCCTTGTAATTCTGGAAATTCTTCTAATAATTCTGCATGTGATTCTATAGTTTGAATATAATAACATGTATCATCTGCAGATTGCGGTTGTTGCATGGCTCTATCAACAGAAAAGGTAACACTCTCGTCCTCAATACTTAGGGTCAATTTCTTACTGTGATGACCCGAAAAATTTCTACTAATTTAAACCAATTCTCTTTATGATTTAATATTATGTAAATATACATATATGTATGTATATATATATATTATAAGATGTACAAGTAAAAACGACTTTCCTACAGTAAAACATTAATTGCTACAGTAAAAATGAATTTGCTACAGTAAAACACTATTTGCTACAGTGAAACCGTATTTTGCTACAGTGCTACAGTGAAAACGAGTCTGCTACAGTGATTTGCTACAGTAAACACTATTTGCTACAGTAAAACACTATTTGCTACAGTAAAACACTATTTGCTACAGTACACTATTTGCTACAGTAACACTATTTGATGTCGACGAACTAGCAAACAAAAACGGGAAAGGCGGCCATGCGATCGCATGGCAAAAACACTGAAAACTCATGCGATCGCATGAGCTACAGTAAATCGAAAAGTAATATAAATACGCAGTTCGTTCGACGAATTTTTTTCAAATTAAACTCTCAATATTTTTATTTATATTATAATTATAATTTTAAATTTAAGTTTAATAATAATAAGTTATATACGAGGGTGTTTTAATTCGGGTTTCAAACCGCTTTAAGCTAAGGAAATATTAGGTATTATTCGGGGTATTGTTCTTGAATCCAAGGCCAACCATACAGTCGTCTACCATCATTACGTCTACGCAATTTGCCTACAATATTGAATCGCAATATTGAACTGTGAGTTATAGTCTCCCTTTTTAAATACTTTAAATATTTTTGGGCTGAGAATACATGCAATTTATTTTAAACGCAATAAGACACAAGTACATACAAAATTCTACACTGAGTTAAACCGAAAATCCCTTAGCTTTGGTAACTAGTAGCTGCCAGTACATAGGATATGGACTGGTGGGCGCGAATAATTGTATATGGATCCATAGGGCTTGACATCCCCGTCCGAGCTAGAGCGCTAGCCTTTTAACGGACGTATGTTATTTGAGTTTAAGACACGTTGGTTTGCGTGTATTAAAACGAATGGGGTAATTATCACTATAGCGTTAAGTTTAGTTACCAGGGTGCTCTGTTACGTAGAATCTATTGATAAACTTTTGATGAAATCTTGTGGTCTATCTTTATATATGTTTATGACTCGAGCAATTAAACCTATAACTCACCAACATTCGTGTTGACTTTTTAGCATGTTTTATTCTCAGGTCCTTAGAATGCTTCCGCTGTGATGTGCTTGTTGCCTGCATGGAGTCTCTCATGCTTTGTACAAAGTTTATTGCATTCAAAATAAAACTGCGTTGTGTAATAAATAATTGGACTGTGATGTCAACCTGTAAATTAAAGACTTATGTATTTCGGGGTTTTGCTTATACCTAAGCACTTGCCCACATGTTTATAACTTTCTATGTTTAGAAAGTCACTTATTTTAATGAATGTAATATTTTATCAAAACGTATCATATAGAGGTCAAAACCTCACTGTGGAATCAATGATTAACGTGCCGCGTCAATAGCGATTTTGACGGGTCGTTACAGTTGGTATCCGAGCTTGAGGTCATAGGAAACTAGAAATTACATTAGTGTGTTTAACTGGTAATTGTTAGGATGCATTAGTGAGTCTGGACTATGACCATATCTGTTTTTACTGATTTTTGCTTATTATTTGGTCAAAAACATTATATGTGATATATTTATATGCTAACGTAATTGTTGTTTCAATTATGTGATAGATGACTTCCTCTAATCCTATCATTTTGTACGACTCGGAATCGGACACTGAATCTATTCTATCCACAACTGAAAAGGGCGTTCCAATACCTATTAAAGAAGAAATTGTGTTAGCCGGGGAATCTCAACTCCCGGTAAACCCAGAGGTGGTTCCAGCTCCACCCAGCTTTAGTTTTCCGGAGCCACAGTATCGTTGGCATGGACCCATGATCCCTGGAGTAAACGAGGATCGTCCATTTCTAAACAAATATGGACATTGGTTCAGATATACCGCCGACGGGCGGGTTGTGCCGATTACGCCTGGCAGATTTCGGTTCATGACCACCGGTACATATTCTTGCAGTTCGTCATCATATTCTCCTACACATGACTCAGACAGTTCGTCATCAGACGAGATCAGTAAGGAGGAGGATTTCGCTAATGAAATAAAAGAGATCACTAAGGAGAAATTCCAACTTGCTATAGATAATAAAAACAACCACAATAATAAAATGTCCTTAATTATTAAAAAAGAACAGGACCATTCGATCCGTAACCACCCATATTGTATTAAACCCACTGAGGCAACGGGTACCTCAAAACCCCAACTAAAAATAAAATACACTGCCAGAATGTCTGTCGGACCATGTGCACACAAACAATTGGCAGAGAGAACCAAATGGGAAGAAGTTTCTGATAGTTCTGAATAAACGACCTCGCAACCATAAATCTTCCATGCGCTATTTTATTGCTTATGTGTGCTACTCTATCTTGTTATGTAAAATAAGCATATGTAAAATATCAGTATTGTATGGTATTGTATTATTTTGGTTTATTAATAATAAATGCATGGAATGATTATTTGTATTATTACTACTTCTTATTATTATTATTACATAATAATGTAGTAACTCGCTATAATTTTTCATAGTGGAATATTATTAGGATTTTAGTAGTTAATTCCTTGTACTAGCTATTATGTATGAACTTAACGGGTAGGTAATACCCTAGAAATAATTATAAAATGCTAATAAGAAGAAAAGGCTTTTATAATAATCGGTTCATATTATTAATATGCTACGATTAACTATTGACAACTCATTTTACCTATAATATTCTATATGATTAAATTATATCTGTTGTGTTTATTGAAGAAACATGTCTCAAATGTCGGATGCTGAGTTTGAGCAACTAGTCGAGAAACGTGTGAATGAAAGAATTGCTGCAACCGAAGCAGCAAAAGCAACAGCCGAAGCAGCAGCTAAAGCAGCAGCCGTAAACACAAATTCACGAAACGGATGCTCATACAAAACTTTTCAAGGATGCAAACCACAGACGTTTAGTGGAACTGAGGGACCAGTCGGTCTAACCCGATGGTTTGAAAAGATGGAGTCCGTTTTCAAAATCAGTAATTGTGCGAACGGAGACAAGTCAAAGTATGCTTCGTGCACGTTGCAAGATGGTGCACTTACTTGGTGGAACAATTATGCTAAAGCAGAAGGAATAGATACGGCATATGATATCTCTTGGGAAGAACTGAAAAAGATGCTAATCGAGGAGTACTGTCCTCGAAACGAGATCAGAAAAATGGAATCTGAGTTACGTAATCTGAAGGTTATCGGAGCGAATCTCAATAACTATGAAAAGCGTTTCATGGAACTAGCCTTGTTGTGTCCCGAATTGGTGCCAAATGAGAAACGAAAGATAGAAATGTATATTGACGGTTTATCGATCAATATCAAAGGAAATGTTACATCGTCCAAACCGAATACGATGCAGGAAGCCATGACAATGGCACACCAACTCATGGACCAGATCACAGAGAGTTCGATTAAGGCACCAATTACCGAAGTCAAGACAACTGAAGGAAAGAGGAAATGGGAAGACTATAAGGGCAAAAGTACTCATCTGAAGAAACAAGAAACTTTTAAAGGTAAACAAGATGGGGCAACTGCAAGTCCAAACTATAAGGGACCTCATCCGTTCTGCAAAAGATGTTACACACATCATGCAGGCTATTGCCAAGTGGTCTGTGATAAGTGCAACAAGAAAGGACATGTGGCGAAAGATTGTTATGCCACCGTTTCTGAAGTAAAGACAAAACTGACCGATGTCAAGAAATGTTTTGGATGCGGGAAGTCTGGTCACTTTATAAATCAATGCCCTGATAAGGAGAAGAACAAAGAACCCGCGCGTGGGAGGGCATTTAATGTTAGTGCCAGTAAAGCACGTGAGGATCCTAATCTTGTCACGGGTACGTTTACCGTTAATAATCAACTAGCTTCTATTATGTTTGATACGGGTGCTGATAGAAGTTATATGTGTAAAGACTTTAGTTTTAAACTAAAATGTGCATCATTACCTCTAGACGATAAATATACTATTGAATTATCTAATGGTAAACTGATAAAAGCCGATAAAATTTGCCATGGTTGCGAAATGAATCTCGCTGGTGAAACCTTCAAAATTGATTTGATACCCGTAGAATTAGGAAGTTTTGATGTAATCGTTGGCATGGACTGGATGTCCAAAACAAGAGCGGAAGTTGTTTGCGCTGAGAAAGCAATCCGCATCCCTCGTAAGGATGAAACGTCATTAATGATTTATGGGGAGAAGAGCAACTCAAAGCTGAACTTTATCAGCTGTATGAAGGCCCAGAAACTTATAAGAAAAGGTTGTTATGCTATTCTGGCACATGTAAAGAAGATCGATACTGAAGAAAGAAGCATTAATGACATGCCGGTTGTAAGAGAATATCCCGGAGTATTTCCAGAAGAATTACCGGGGCTACCTCCACACAGATGTGTAGAATTCCAGATTGATCTCATACCAGGAGCTGCACCTGTAGCCCGATCTCCATATAGACTTGCACCTTCAGAAATGCAAGAATTACATGACCAGTTGCAAGAATTATCGGACCGTGGATTTATTCGTCCTAGTTTTTCACCTTGGGGTGCTCCTATTCTGTTCGTCAAGAAGAAGGATGGATCTATGAGAATGTGCATAGATTACCGAGAATTAAATAAATTAACGATCAAGAATCGGTACCCATTACCGAGGATTGATGATTTGTTTGATCAATTGCAAGGATCAAGTGTTTATTCTAAGATTGATCTACGCTCCGGATATCATCAGCTGAGAGTGAAGGAAGAAGATGTTCCTAAAACAGCGTTCAGAACCCGTTACGGTCACTATGAATTTTTAGTCATGCCTTTTGGATTGACTAATGCTCCAGCAGTATTCATGGATCTAATGAATCGCATCTGTAGACCGTATTTAGACAAATTTGTCATTGTTTTTATCGACGACATATTGATTTACTCGAAGAACAAGGAAGAACATGAGCAACACTTAAGACTGGTACTAGAGATACTCAAGAAAGAAGAATTGTACGCAAAATTTTCGAAGTGTGATTTCTGGTTACAAGAAGTACAATTTTTGGGCCATGTTGTCAGTAAACATGGAATTAAAGTTGACCCCACCAAGATCGAAGCCATTAGTAAATGGGAAACACCGAAGACTCCAACACAAATTCGCCAATTCTTAGGTCTTGCTGGTTACTACCGAAGATTCATTCAAGATTTCTCTAGAATCGCCAAACCCTTAACTGCATTGACTCAAAAAGGAAAGAAGTATGATTGGTCCACAGAACAGGAATCCTCATTCCAGTTATTAAAGAAGAAGTTAACGTCTGCACCCATTTTGTCATTACCGGAAGGAAATGATGATTTCGTGATCTATTGTGATGCTTCACGCCAAGGTTTAGGATGTGTATTAATGCAGCGCACAAAAGTTATCGCATATGCCTCACGACAACTAAAAATTCATGAAAAGAACTATACGACACACGATTTGGAACTTGGAGCTGTAGTTTTTGCACTCAAAATATGGAGACACTATCTATATGGCACCAAGTGTACAGTGTACACCGACCATAAGAGTCTTCAGCATATTTTTGATCAAAAACAACTCAATATGAGACAACGTCGCTGGGTAGAGTTGTTAAACGATTACGATTGTGAAATCCGTTACCACCCCGGAAAGGCTAATGTTGTAGCTGATGCCCTAAGTCGAAAAGAAAGAGTAAAACCTCTTAGGGTCCGAGCTTTGAATATTACAATTCGTACTGATCTCACAAAGCAAATTCAAGCAGCACAGTTAGAGACTTTAAAAGAAGAAAATGAAAAAGGCGAAATGAGCAGAGGGTTAGAAAAGCAGCTTGAAGTAAAAGCCGATGGAACCCTGTATTTTGCTGATAGGATATGGGTACCAAAACATGGTAATCTAAGGCAACTAGTACTAGATGAAGCACACAAAACGAGGTACTCAATTCACCCAGGAAACGGGAAAATGTACCACGATCTCAAGAAGTTTTATTGGTGGCCTAATATGAAGACAGAAATTGCTACTTATGTAAGCAAATGTTTGACGTGTGCAAAGGTTAAAGCTGAGCACCAAAAGCCGTCAGGATTACTGCAACAACCAGAAATTCCACAGTGGAAATGGGAAAGAATAACCATGGATTTCATTACGAAATTGCCAAGGACTGCAAGTAGTCATGATACTATTTGGGTGATAGTTGATCGTCTAACTAAATCAGCTCACTTTCTACCAATAAAGGAGACAGACAGTATGGAGAAATTAGCACGCCTATATTTGAAGGAAGTAGTTTCCAGGCATGGTGTACCCATCTCTATCATATCTGATCGCGACACCCGATTCACATCACGTTTCTGGCAGTCATTACAAAAAGCATTGGGAACTCGATTAGATATGAGCACCGCTTATCACCCACAGACAGATGGTCAAAGTGAAAGAACAATACAAACATTGGAAGACATGTTACGGGCATGCGTGATTGACTTTGGAACCAGTTGGGATCGACACTTACCGTTGGCAGAATTTTCATACAATAACAGCTATCATACGAGCATCAACGCAGCACCATTTGAAGCACTTTACGGTAGAAAGTGCAGATCTCCTATCTGTTGGAGTGAAGTAGGAGAAAGACAACTTACTGGACCAGAAATTATTCAAGAAACCACCGAAAAGATCATTCAAATACAACAGCGATTGAAAACGGCCATGAGTCGCCAAAAGAGTTATGCTGATGTAAGAAGAAAACCGCTAGAATTTCAAGTGGGCGACAAAGTCATGTTGAAAGTGTCACCCTGGAAAGGCGTTGTACGATTCGGTAAACGAGGAAAGCTAAGTCCTAGGTACGTAGGACCCTTTGAAATCACCGAAAGAATTGGAGCAGTTGCTTATCGATTAAAGCTACCGCAAGAACTTAGTAGTGTTCACGACACATTTCACGTGTCAAATTTGAAGAAATGTTTAGCTGAAGAGGATGTCGTAATTCCTCTTGACGAAATACGAATTAATGATAAACTCCATTTTATCGAAGAACCTGTTGAAATCATGGACCGTGAGGTCAAACAATTAAAACAAAGCAAAATACCGATAGTTAGGGTTCGTTGGAACGCAAGACGAGGACCCGAGTTTACTTGGGAACGTGAAGATCAAATGAAGCAAAAGTATCCACATTTGTTCACTGATATCGCTCATGAAACAGGTACTACTCAAAATTTCGGGACGAAATTTTCTTTAACGGGGAGGTACTGTGATGACCCGAAAAATTTCTACTAATTTAAACCAATTCTCTTTATGATTTAATATTATGTAAATATACATATATGTATGTATATATATATATTATAAGATGTACAAGTAAAAACGACTTTCCTACAGTAAAACATTAATTGCTACAGTAAAAATGAATTTGCTACAGTAAAACACTATTTGCTACAGTGAAACCGTATTTTGCTACAGTGCTACAGTGAAAACGAGTTTGCTACAGTGATTTGCTACAGTAAAACACTATTTGCTACAGTAAAACACTATTTGCTACAGTAACACTATTTGCTACAGTAAACACTATTTGATGTCGACGAACTAGCAAACAAAAACGGAAAAGGCGGCCATGCGATCGCATGGCAAAAACACTGAAAACTCATGCGATCGCATGAGCTACAGTAAATCGAAAAGTAATATAAATACGCAGTTCGTTCGACGAATTTTTTTCAAATTAAACTCTCAATATTTTTATTTATATTATAATTATAATTTTAAATTTAAGTTTAATAATAATAAGTTATATACGAGGGTGTTTTAATTCGGGTTTCAAACCGCTTTAAGCTAAGGAAATATTAGGTATTATTCGGGGTATTGTTCTTGAATCCAAGGCCAACCATACAGTCGTCTACCATCATTACGTCTACGCAATTTGCCTACAATATTGAATCGCAATATTGAACTGTGAGTTATAGTCTCCCTTTTTAAATACTTTAAATATTTTTGGGCTGAGAATACATGCAATTTATTTTAAACGCAATAAGACACAAGTACATACAAAATTCTACACTGAGTTAAACCGAAAATCCCTTAGCTTTGGTAACTAGTAGCTGCCAGTACATAGGATATGGACTGGTGGGCGCGAATAATTGTATATGGATCCATAGGGCTTGACATCCCCGTCCGAGCTAGAGCGCTAGCCTTTTAACGGACGTATGTTATTTGAGTTTAAGACACGTTGGTTTGCGTGTATTAAAACGAATGGGGTAATTATCACTATAGCGTTAAGTTTAGTTACCAGGGTGCTCTGTTACGTAGAATCTATTGATAAACTTTTGATGAAATCTTGTGGTCTATCTTTATATATGTTTATGACTCGAGCAATTAAACCTATAACTCACCAACATTCGTGTTGACTTTTTAGCATGTTTTATTCTCAGGTCCTTAGAATGCTTCCGCTGTGATGTGCTTGTTGCCTGCATGGAGTCTCTCATGCTTTGTACAAAGTTTATTGCATTCAAAATAAAACTGCGTTGTGTAATAAATAATTGGACTGTGATGTCAACCTGTAAATTAAAGACTTATGTATTTCGGGGTTTTGCTTATACCTAAGCACTTGCCCACATGTTTATAACTTTCTATGTTTAGAAAGTCACTTATTTTAATGAATGCAATATTTTATCAAAACGTATCATATAGAGGTCAAAACCTCACTGTGGAATCAATGATTAACGTGCCGCGTCAATAGCGATTTTGACGGGTCGTTACACTTACCAAACACGTCTATCATTGCTTTAGCCGTGTTTAAGAATGATCTTCCTAATATGAGAGGAACTTGAGAGGAACTTGAGAATCTTCTTCGATGCTTCTATTGAACTAAGACTACCCAGAAAATATGGAATTGTGAAACTTCCTGGATCAGATAATTTTTCTGGTATCTTATTCAACAACACTGCAGAACAATTAGCATTCATAGTAACAGCCGAGAGTTCTTCCATTTTCTTTCTATTTGTGATTAGATCTTTCAAAAATTTAGCATATCTAGGCATTCCTGAAATCACATCAATGAAAGGAAGATTAACATTTATCTTTTTAAACATATCCAAGAATTTGGATTGCTCGGCTTCAAGTCTCTCTTTTCTCATTTTACTCGGGTAAGGAAGTGGTGTTTGGTATGGTTTAACATAAGGTTTAGCCTTAACTGTGTTATCTTCATTAACCTTTTCAACTACCGGTTCTTTTTCCTTATCTTGTTTAGATTGTGGTTCTTGTGGAGTAGGAATAGATTCATCAGAAATTTCAGGTATTTCAGGTGGTTTAAGTGTAATACCACTTCTTGTGATAATGACTTTAGCTGTTTCATTCCGGGGGTTAGCATTTGTATCACTAGGTAGACTTTCCGATTTTCTTTCACCTATCAACCTTGCTAGGTTGCTCACTTCTTGTTCCAAATTTTGAATAGAAGCTTGTTAATTTCTATATGCTTGAGCATTTTGTTCATTCGTTTGTTTGTGAGATGTGAAAAATTGAGTTTGAGAATCAACTAGCTTCGACATCAGATCTTCTAAATTTGGCTTTTTATCATCGGTTTGTGGTGGTTCGTTTTGAAAATTAGGTCTTTGCTGATTGTAAGTATTATTGGATACTTGTTGATTGCTAGGACCATGTTGGTTGTTGTATGGAACATTTCGGTTATAGTTCTGGTTTTGATTGTAGATCGGTCTTGGCGGTTGATAATTATTCTGATAATTATTTCCAGGCCTTTGGTTTATGTATGAAACATTCTCTCTTTGTTCCATTGTTAGTTCAATACTGAGACAATCTTTTGTCAAATGTGGTCCTCCACACTGCTCACAACTAATTCGTATTGAGTGGATATCTTTAGTCATCTTTTCCATTCGTCTCTCGACAGCATCTATCTTTGCAGAAATGGAATCTAAGTCATGGCTAGAATCGGCTCTAGCTGCTTTAGATGATCTAACAATATCTTTTTCTAGGTGCCACTCATGTGAGTGGGAAGCAGTGTTATCAATAATTTTATAAGCATCAGTTGCTGTTTTCTTCATAATGGAACCACCAGCTGCTATATCTATGTCTTTTCTTGTAGTGATGTCGCATCCTTGGTAGAATATTTTTACTATTTGACAAGTGTCTAAACCATGTTGCGGACATCCTCTTAGTAATTTTCCAAATCTTGTCCAAGCCTCATATAAAGTTTCATTTGGCTTCTGTGCGAAAGTAACAATTTCTCCTTGAAGTCTAACGGCTTTAGATGCCAGAAAGAATTGTTAAAGAAAATTTTCAACTAGAATGTATCAATCGCCCCTTCAGGTAACGATTCCAACCAATCTTTGGCTTCTCCCTTTAAAGTCCAGGGAAATAACATGAGATATATCTGTTCATCCTCCACTTCTCTTATTTTAAATAGTGTGCAGATCCTATTAAAGGTACGAAGATGTTCATTTGGATCTTCCTTCGGCGCACCACTAAATTGGCATTGATTAGTTACCATGTGTAGAATTTGTCCCTTGATTTCATAATCTGGCGCATTAATATCTGGTTGAGTAATTGCGTGACCTTGGCCAGTGCGTTTAGCTCTCATTCGGTCTTCCATACTTAGAGGTTCCAGATTCTCCATGATTGAATTTGTTAAATCTGAATCACTATAGGATTCTGATTTAATGGTAGGTTCCTCAACAATCTCTGTTTGAATGATTGGTGGTTCCGGAGGAAAGATTAATGGTTCAGGATCTATGAATTGTCCCTGAATATTCTCCGGATTCTCAATTGTGAGGTCGGGTTCAAAAAATGGATTATCGGAAATTTGAATTGTAGTACTTGGTCGACTGGATGACGATTCTAAAGAAAAATCAACGGCGACAATATTTGCTAGATGTCTTGATCTGGTTACAGGTGGTGAACGTACAAAAGGCGGTGAACGTTTTGCTCTGTGCATTCACTGAATATCCTATTAGTTTTTAAAAAGAAAGAAAAATTATATAAGTTATCAAATTAATAGACTTTTCTGATTTTGCCCAAGTTTCGAATAGCCAAAAGATGCAGCAGAGGGGCAGGATTCGTTTGGTCTCAATATAATTGAGTACTGTTTGGCTCCAATAACCCGGTCCACATACAAATCCAACTATTACTACGAACCAGAAAATTTTGATGTCTATCAATTTAACCACTTAAAATAATTTTTCGTTAAAGTTTAATGAAATTTAGAGAGAAGAAATAGAAAATTCTATGTCCTAAAAACTAGAATGTCGAGAAATAAGAAAGAAAAAGAGCGCGTCGAAAAAGGTCGAAAAATAAAAATAAGAAAGTAGCGCGTCGTAACTTAAAAGGCACTAAAAACTAAGAATTAAAAGTTACGTCTAAAAATATTAAAGCTTAAAAGAAATATTATATCCCAAATGGAAATAACTTAAAAAGGTACTAAAATTTAAAAACGGCGTCGCAAAATTCTAAAGCACCTATATCTTAGTCTAAAGAAAAAGCACTTAAGGGATTTTACGGCAAAGCCTAAAAATCTAAAAGTAAAAATAACTATGGCAAAAACTATGACTTAAAACTAAATACGAGCGAAAAATACAAATATTACGCTAAAACGAATAAAAAGGTACAAAATATAAAAATATACTTAAAGTTGTAAAAAGTATAATTTTTATAAAAATATTATTTTTATATTATTTATTTTATAAAACTATTAATTTTATAATTTAATTAAACTAAATAAACTTAAAACACAAATTAATAATAAAAACTAAACTAATAATTAAAAACTAAAAACCTAATTAGGGTTTTATAATAATAATAATTAAATATACTCCGTAATTAATGCTGAATTAGGTCAAATCCTGGCGTGTCAGGTACCCTCATGCGATCGCATGAGTTTTTACCTTCGGGCTCATACTATTGCATGGGCTAGGTTTTCGGGCCAGTAAATGGGCTGCTACAGTACGGGCCGAGTAGATTTCTTTTATATTTTTTTTTTCAGTTTTCTGTTTTAAATTTCTGTTTTAAATAAATACAAAATATTTAAATAAAATTTATATTTTTACAAACTTAAAAATAAAAATAAAGAAACTTTATAACACTTAAATATTTAACAAACTATTAAAAATATATAATTTTTTTGTTTTTCTTTTTATATTTTTGAATATATTATTTAAAACGTATTTTTACAAAAGCGAATTTTTATAAAAGTAACTTAAAAATTAATAAAAATCTTTTTTTATATATAGCGTTGCGCTTCCGGCGTTTAAGCAGAATTGTCCCCGGCAGCGGCGCCAAAAATACTTGATGTGTGCGAGGTGTACTAGGAAATAGTATTATTTTTACAACGTAATACTATTAAATATGATACAATTTTACACAAGATATTTATTTATTTATAGAATGGGTATACCTAAACCTTGCTACAACACTTATAGGTAGTGTACCTAATCGTACAGTAGTGTAGTTTTTAGTAAGTCCGGTTCGTCCACAGAGAACTTTTAAACAAGCTTAACGCTATATTAGTTTTAAATTTATAAAAATACAAATATATATATAAGTGATATTATTATTATAAAAGGGGGTTTTTACCGTTTAATGACCGGTTTGTCGATTTTTAAAACTTTAGTCGCAGTTAAAACCTAATGTAAAATATTAAAAATAAATATAACTTAATTTAAAGCGTAAAGTAAATAACGATAATGAAATTGCGATAAATAAAAGTGCGATAAAATAAAATTGCGATAATTAAAGAGTACGATAATTAAAAGTGCAATTAAATACAATAACAATAAATAAAAGTGCGATAATTAAAAGTTCAATTAAATATGAAATAAAGGAAATTAAATATGAAATAAAGGAATTATGCTTATTTAAACTTCCGTAATCATGATGGTTGACGTGTTGATTTTTAGTTTATTCCCATCTGTTAATTATCCTTTATCCCGGATTATTCGATATGTCCATACGGATTTGTCCATAATAGTCCATCAATCATAAATATAAAGTGCGAAAGTCTTCGTCAAATTATTCTTATTCCCAAAGTCAAATATTCCAACTAATTGGGGATTCGAATTGTAACAAGGTTTTAATACTTTATTTAATGAATACACCAGGTTATCGACTGCGTGTAAACCAAGGTTTTACTACTTTGTTAACAATTACACCAATTACCCTTGAATGTAATCCACCCCTGTTTCAACAAGTCTATTAACTATTAATCCAGTTCCGTGTCCGGTAAAATGAACAATTATTGGTATTTATAGATATCCCGCCCACCGTACCCAGTCAAGCGTATGTGGTTATATATAAATGCATCAAATTAGAAGTCTATATATTAAATTAACGAGGTATCATTTAGTTAATATAAAAACCCATTAATAGCCCATAGTCTAATTTCCACAAGTGTCGTTCTTTTGTCCAAACCCCAATTATGGTACAAAGCCTAATTACCCAATCTTAATATTTTTAGCCTAACATCATGATTACTTCATCTTAAATAAGCATAATAATAACTTAGCTACGAGACATTAATTTAAAAATAACATTAACCATAACTTACAGTAATTAAAAATAGCGTAGCGTTACACGGACAGAATTTCGACTTACACCCTTACAACATTCGCTAACATACCCTTATTATTAGAATTTAAAATTAAAATTAATATATATATATATATATATATATATATATATATATATATATATATATATATATATATATATATATATATATATATATATATATATATATATATATATGTGTGTTTACGTATGAAGGAAGAAGAAAAAGATGATTAATTTCGTCCAAAACTCGCGAACTTTATAGGACCAGGCCTGGATTTCAGGGCCATGCGATCGCATGGTTTTTGTTCTTCCAGGCCATGCGATCGCATGGCCAGCTGGGAGAGCTCAAAAGTCTTTAAAAACGTGGGTTGCTTATTTATTTATTATATAATATAATATATATAATTAAATATAATTATATATATATTATATTATATTCTTGTACTCCGTTGACTTGTAATTTTAGCTCTGTTGCGTTGCGCGTTGATAGTTGGTTCATGTCTCGGTTCCGGATTTTCGAACGTCCTTGCGTATAATTTAATATCTTGTACTTTGCGTTTTGCGTCTTGTACTCTTGTAATTTTGAGACGTTTCTTATCAATAATTGGAACCACTTTGATTGTATTTTGTACTTTTGAGCTTTTTGGTCGTTTGCGTCTTCAATTTGTCGAATCTGTCTTTTGTCTTCACCTTTTATTATTTAAACGAATATCACTTGTAAATAGAACAATTGCAACTAAAAGCTTGTCTTTCTTGAGGGATAATGCTATGAAATATATGTTCGTTTTTAGCATTATCAGTTTCCTTTATGATGTAACGCAGATATCACGAAGAGATAAATGATTTCAGATAAGAATAGTTATGAAAATATCTTCAGAAATATCGAGGATATTTATAATGAAAGATATGACGATATCTTAGAATTTCTAATATCAAAGGACAATAAAGAAGATTTGTTCTTAAACATTTAGAGTCAGAAGCAAGGTATTCGTTAATGAATTCAGCAGATACTGAATCATTTGGATTCTTTGAAGGCAGGTTTAGTCTTTGTGATTTGTCCACAGTCTCTTTCATGGTTTGCTTAATCCATTTTTCAGTACCAAATCTTCTCTTTTTCTGAGCTTTTTCAACACACCACTCTTTATTATTAAACTTTTGGCCATTAAGACCATTTACAGTTTGCTGCTTCATCAGCATTCAAAGTTATCATAACCGAATCGTCGACTATAAATATGAGGTGTTTCCAAGACTTCGAAGGGTTGAATGAAGATTGTAATTGTCAATATACATATGATGTTTTATAGTCTTAAATGATACGAATATTTTTCTAGGTTTTATGAATAGAAGTGATGTTCTAGCACAGTTTAGAAGTCAAAGTATAGCTTTGAAAGATATAGGAATCTAAAAGTGATATTTTCTGTTAAATCTTAACTTGGATTCTGATTTTTCAAAATCAGAATATGTAATCAAATTTGGATGCGAATGGTTGTTTTGATTTCTAGGAATGAATGTATATCGTTGTGAAAGTAGTGAGTATAGTTGATGATTTGCTGAATCAGAATCGAAGAATGAAACATATTAATTGTGAATTTATATATCTTTCGGGTATTACCTACCCGTTAAAAGTTTCACATGTAATATTTTGTACCAGAGAATTTTATTATAGTCTTTATGAAAATATATATATATATATGTATATTTTCTTCGGATGTAATACATATTTAATGAGTTAATATCATATTAAGCTCATTTGATTTTCGGTTGGATTAGAAATGAATAATCTCTAAAATATTAAAGATTTCATAATCTTCGCAGAGTATTTCACTAATGTAATCAATACTTCGTTATTCAGTTTTATTGATATTTCCTCAGTGAATCATGTTGGTGCTTATGGAACTCTTGCTAACTTCGCAAGGTACGAATGGTGTTTTCTGAAAAGTTTCAAGTACATCAAAAATAAAAGTGTAAAATCAAACATGTATTTGAATAATACACTTGATTTATTATGAAATGGAATCTATTAAGTCGAAGCAGAGATTATAGTTAACGATTGTTAAGTCATTAACGAAGGATGTACATCATAGCATATTAATAATATGAACTAACCGAGTAGTTAAGATTCACACGTAATAGTTTAGTACGAAAATATTTATTTTGATCTTAAAATTCATATATATATATATATATATATATATATATATATATATATATATATATATATATATATATAATTTCTTCAGAGGGAATGAGTTAATACTTCATAACTCGTTGATACGATATACGCGTTGTTGATTAGTGATGATGTTTGCGGTGATTATGGATCTGGTGGAGCTTGTGATGTTGTAGATGTTGCTGATGCTAACGATGCTGACGGTACTGATGGTGCTGGTGATGCTGACGGTACTGTTGATGCTGCTGGTAAAATAGATCTAGATTGTAAATCGTGCACCATTCCGATCAGGGTTTTATTTCATTATTTCTATTCGCTCACTCATCTGGTTTACAATTAGAACTAGAATAAGTAATATAGAAACTACATATTCTCTGCAGAATATCTCTTCGATGAAGTTATGAATCAATACTTCATCGTTTGTTGTTGTTGGTATTCCTTAGTATCTATGGTGCGTATGACGTTGATGTTCGAGGTACAGATTGTGATGTTGAGGTGTGGGATGCAGATGTTGTTGTTGGTAGTGGTAATGATACTGTTGGTGTTGATGATGGTGGTACTGTTGATGCCGGTGATGCTGCTGGTGCTTGTAATCTTTGCACCATATTCTCCAAAGTCACTACCCGAGCGCGAAGCTCGTTGACTTCTTCTACTACACCAGGATGATTGGCTGTTCGGACGAGTGGATGAATAAGATCCAGAATTTGAGATAGTATATAATCATGACGAGATACTCTGGAGATGAGAGAGAAAATGGTATTACGAACAGATTCGCCGGTAAGTGCTTCAGGTTCTTCGCCAAGAGGGGAATGTGGTGGATGGAAGGGATCACCTTCTTCTTGTCTCCAATGACTAAGTAGGCTACGAACCCATCCCCAATTCATCCAGAATAGGTGATGGCTAATTGGTTGATCCATTCCGGTTACACTGTCTTCGGAGTTCAGGTGAATATCCATATCGGAATAGCTGTCGGAGTTTAAGGAATTTGAACTAGATACAGGATCCATTTTGTGTAATCAGGGAAATGATTTTTGATGTGAAATAGATTATAGGACTCAGATTTGGTATTCTTCAATACATAATTTACATATGTATATATAATACCAAAATCCCATAAATTACGGAGAAATTTTCGGAAGATGTCAGGAAAAGTTTAAAGTAACAGATACGCTAAGATATGAATTTTGTCGATACACTATCTATGCAGTAAATACAGTAAGACATGTCTAGACTTAGGAATGATAAGCAAGTAATTTCTGACAATAAATGGTAAGAAAAACTCGGTAAAAACAGATACGGTCATAGTCCAGACTCACTAATGCATCCTAACAATTACCAGTTAAACACACTAATGCAAATTCTAGTTCCCTATGACCTCAAGCTCTGATGTCAACTGTGATGACCCGTCCAAATCCATTTGGACGAATACATCATTCATTGATTTCATAGTGAGGTTTTGACCTCTATATGATACGTTTTGTAAACATTGCATTCTTTTGAAAAGGTACACCATAAATGAATATATAAATCCAAGGTTTTCAACGTCTGATGATTTCTACGTATAGACAATCATCGTATATAATAGTTTCTAACAATACATCCGTTGACAATACAGTCAAATAAAATACATGGTAATGATTTTGTGAATGCAAAGTTTTCTCGAATAAAGCATGTATGACTCCATGCACATAGTGTAACGACCCTGGATTTTCCAACGTTTATTTATTAATAATTATTATTATTAATACGTGTGATTAAACAAATGTATGTTATTACATTTACATGTTGCCATGACTAAACGTACTTGACTTTAATTGCCCGAAACGTCTTTGTGACACACGAAACTTACACGAATAATATTTTCACATATTATTTACATTCATGATTAGTTTTATTAATCATTTTAATTAACTATGGTTATTAGTTAATTACTTGGGCTTTAATTGGATTCATTTGTTAATTACATACAACTTGGGCTTTTAATTGAACATGGGCTTATAAAGCCCACCCTACACCCTTAAGTGGACTAGTTAGCCCATACATACATGTAAGTAATCCATTTGAACTTAACTAGTTAGTTAAAGACTTAAGGAATCTAGTTAACATACAATCCCCATGCATGGCCATCCATTAACCAACTTTTTCAAGCTTTTCATGCTAGGAACCAATGAACTAATCCCTCCCCTCTTGGGAGCAGCTGGCCGTCGGCCTTAGGAGGCCTAGGAGTGGTTTTTGTTTCATTTTACTTATTACTACTTCACTTTTTTTTCTCTCATTCTCACACACAAAGATTACTTGCATTTTTCTCTCAAACATCTCTCTCTTCTTGTAAGTATATTGAACAAATCTTCTTCTCTTTTCTTCGTCCCAAAATCGAACCAAACAACCCTTAAATCATCATCATCCTTGTTCTTTGTTGTTAATTGTTTGTAGTTGCTAGTTGTTGTTACTTTTTTACTTGTTATTATTTACTTAGTAGTTTCCAAGAATCAAACTCTTTAGCTTCATTCTTCATAATATCTTGAATTTTCAAGAACACAAAAACATAAACTTACTAGTATATGATTCTACACTTAATGTATCAAAAGATTGTAAGTTCATAATTGTTAAACTCATACTTGTAACTCATGTTAGTAAACTTTAAAGTTTACTTTCTTAAAGATCAAACTTTGGTTTGAATCTTTAAAGTATGAACAACAATGAACTAGTTACTTACTTATTTAGTTTATTACTTCTTTTCTTGTACATTTAAATTCATGTTTGTTGTTAAATGGTCAAGTATTACAAGTTAGTCTTGATCTCATATCTCTTGGAACTAAAAGTTAACTTAAAAGTTCAAGAACATGTAAGTAAGTTTTCTTTAAATATAACTTTGTATACTTATGCTTGATCTAGACTTTTGAGTCTTGGATCTTCAAGATCAAACTAAGAACTATGTTCTACAACTTAAGATCTTGATTTTATAAGTTCACTTTCAAGTTTGTAACTTATTATTAGTTTTAAAGTTCATGTATGTGTTAGATCTAAGACTTTGATGTAACTTTGGTTCATCAAAACACTTGCAACACTTAAGTGAGTTGTGCTTCATGTCTTAGACTTGCACTTGGGTTATGATGGTCAAACCATGGTAAAGATGATGTAAACACATCAATGAGTTATACACTTGAAGCTATAGGCATCAAGGATGAGAACCATGATGAACATCAAGCACCAAACTCACCGGAACCCATTATTTTTCTGCATTCTGTCTTCTACCTACTGCTTTCTGGTTTCTGTAACAGACATTAGACCTGGGCTGTTGTGATTATGATTTTCAAATATCTCTGTTCGAGTAGATAACTTTTCATATAGGACTCGTCTTAATCCTAGTTACGGTTTAGGATTTATGGCCCTCCGATCGTCACTATGTCCTTTTAACGTTGTGCAGAAATTTCTGACCTACTCGCACTTAGACCGTCGCCACGGTCAAAAGAAGATGAGTTTGCTTCTGTAAATTTTACCACACTTAAAGTACTCATATACGGAGCCATGGCCACTGGTCTCACCTTAATTCAGTAAGGGTAGGGGCCGTGGTGACTGACCGAAGTCAGCCTTTGTTTTAAACTACTTTCATAAACGAAACTTACTTTACGCCTTTTGTTTGATGATGAATGATGATAACCTTTAAGACCTTATTTACATAATTTTAAACCTTTTCGGACGATTTACTGACTTAGTACTATTTGACTTAGGTTGAGGACTGATAAGGCTAAAAAGGAACATATATTTTATAGCATTATTCCCCAAGAAAGACAAGATTTTAGTTGGTATTGTTCGATTTACAAGCAATATTCGTTTAAATATTAAAAAGTGAAGACAAAAGGCAGATTCGACAAATTGAAGACAAAAAGGTCCAAAGAGCTAAAAAGTACAAGATACAACTAAAAAGGTTCAAAATATTGATGAGGAACGTCTCAAAATGACAAGAGTACAAGTTACAAGACGCAAAGTACACGATATAAAATAATACGCGAAGACGTCTGAAAATCCGGAACCGGGACCTGAGCCAAGAAGAAACGCCCGACGCAACGGACCAAAAATATCTAGTCTACTATGCACAAGAATATAATATAATATATATATAATTATATATTATATTATATATTATTATTATATTACGTCGGCAAGAAGAAAACAAACCAATTTGGCTGGATCCAGGGTGGCCATACGACTCGCATGGCCAGAGGCACAAAATCCATGCGAGTCGCATGGAGTGAAAATGCTGGTCAGGTCCTATATAAAGCCAGTTTTCTGCCGAGTTTTAAGAAGAGAAAATATATCTCTCTCTCTTATATACGATATATATAAATATAATTTATATTTTAATTTTAATTTTAATTTTAATTCTAATAATAAGGGTATGTTAGCGAATGTTGTAAGGGTATAAGTCGAAATTCTGTCCGTGTAACGCTACGCTATTTTTAATCATTGTAAGTTATGTTCAACCTTTTTATATTAATGTCTCGTAGCTAAGTTATTATTATGCTTATTTAAAACGAAGTAATCATGATGTTGGGCTAATTACTAAAATTGGGTAATTGGGCTTTGTACCATAATTGGGGTTTGGACAAAAGAACGACACTTGTGGAAATTAGACTATGGGCTATTAATGGGCTTTATATTTGTTTAACTAAATGAAAGTTTGTTAATGTTAATATAAAGATTTACAATTGGGCGTCCCTATAAATTACCATATACACTCGATCGGACACGATGGGCGGGGTATTTATATGTACGAATAATCGTTCATTTAACCGGACACGGGAATGGATTAATAGCCACTAGAATAATTAAAACAGGGGTGAAATTACATTCAAGGGTAATTGGTGTAATTGTTAACAAAGTAGTAAAACCTTGGTTTACACGCAGTCGATAACCTGGTGTATTCATTAAACAAAGTATTAAAACCTTGTTACAATTCGAATCCCCAATTAGTTGGAATATTTAACTTCGGGTATAAGAATAATTTGATGAGGACACTCGCACTTTATATTTATGACTGATGGACTGTTATGGACAAAAACCAGACGGACATATTAAATAATCCAGGACAAAGGACAATTAACCCATGGGAATAAAACTAAAATCAACACGTCAAACATCATGATTACGGAAGTTTAAATAAGCATAATTCTTTTATTTCATATTTAATTTCCTTTATTTTATATTTAATTGCACTTCTAATTATCGCACTTTTATTTATTGTTATTTAATCGCACTTTTAATTATCGTACTTTTTAATTATCGCAATTTTATTTTATCGCATTTTTATTATTCGCAATTTCATTATCGTTATTTACTTTACGCTTTAATTTAAGTCTTGTATTTATTTTATATTTTACATTAGGTTTTAACTGCGACTAAAGTCTTAAAATCGACAAACCGGTCATTAAACGGTAAAAACCCCCCTTTATAATAATAATATTACTTATATATATATTTGTATTTTTATAAAAGTAAACTAATATAGCGTTGAGCTTTGTTTAAAGATTTCCCTGTGGAACGAACCAGACTTACTAAAAACTACACTACTGAACGATTAGGTACACTGCCTATAAGTGTTGTAGCAAGGTTTAAGTATATCCATTCTATAAATAAATAAATATCTTGCGTAAAATTGTATCGTATTTAATAGTTTTTCCTAGTAAAATATAAACTATTTTATATACACCTCGCATGACATCAAGTATTTTTGGGGCCGCTGCCGGGGAACACCGAAGCGAAACGTCAATATAAAAAAAAAAAAAATTTATATTTTAAGTTTTAATTAGTTTTTGTTATATATATATTTTTGTTTAAAAATTATAAAAATTAAAAAGATAAAAAAAAAGTATTTTAAATATATTTTTAAGTTTTTCTTTTATTTTTACAAAATTATAAAGTATTTTAAGTTTATTTTTAAGTTTTTATTTTAATTATATATATATATTTTATTTAAATTTAAAACAGAAAAAAAAGAAAATAAAATATTAAATATTACGTTGAACCTGTCATTTGACCCCCTATTTGAACCTGCAAGGCAGGTCATGCGACTCGCATGACCCACCCCCTTATTCCATGCGACTCGCATGAAGGGGTTGACCAGGCCACAACCGAACCCTAATTCCGCATTTATTACGGATATTATTTAATTATTATTACTTAAACCCTAAAACTATTATTATTATTATAATTAAGTTTTTAATTTATTTAGTTATTTTTACTTTTGTTTAGTTTTATTATTTATTTACTTAATACTATAATATAAAAAAAAAATATAAAAATAATATTTTTATAAAATCTAATATTTTTATAACTTTTTATAACTTTTATATTTTGTACCTTTTTAATCGTTGTAGCATAATATTTGTATTTTTAGCTCATATTTAATTTTAAACTTAGTTTTTGCTATAGTCATTTTTACTTCTAGATTTTTAGGCTTTGCCGTAGAACTCTCTTAAGTGCTTATTCCTTAGATTAAGTATTAGGTGCTTTAGAATTTTGCGACGCCTTTTTAAGTTTTAGTTTCTTTTTTAAGTTATTTCCATTTGGGATTTAGTTTTTCCTTGTAAGCTTTAATATTTTTAGACCTTTTACTATGTACCAATTATCATTCCAATTAGTAATTTCAATTTGCGATTATAATTTTAAGTTAGTTGTAGTAATAAGGTTAGGTTAGTCAAGTATTTTTAAGTTTTTATAAGTTTCTTTTATTTTTCCGTCACCTTTTATTTTTCAACCATTTTTTTTCTTTTTCGACCTTTTGCGACGAACTCTTTTTCTTTCTTATTTCTCGCCATTCTAGTTTTTAGGACTTAGAATTTTTTCTACTTCTTATCTAAATTTCTTAAAATTACGAAAATTTATTTTAAGTGGTTAAATTGATAGACATCAAAATTTTCTGGTTCGTAGTAATAGTTGGATTTGTACGTGGACCGGGTTATTGGAGCCAAACAGTCCTCAATTATATTGAGACCAAACGAATCCTGCCCCTCTGCTGCATCTTTTGGCTATTCGAAATGTGGGCAAAATCAGAAAAGTCTATTAATTAGATAACTTATTATAATTTTTCTTCCCTTTTTAAAACTAATAGGATATTCAGTGAATGCACCGAGCAAGACGTTCATCACCTTTTGTACGTTCACCACCTGTAACTAGATCAAGACGTTTAACAAATATAACCGCCGTTGATTTTTCTTTAGAATCGTCATCCAGTCAACCAAGTACTTCAGTTCAAATTTCCAATAATCCATTTTTTGAACCCGACCTCACAATTGAGAATCCGGAGAATATTCAGGAACGGTTCATAGATCCTGAACCACTAAACTTTCCTCCGGAACCACCAATCATTCAAACAGAGATTGTTGAGGAACGAACCATTAAATCAGAATCATCTAGTGATACCGATTCAACAAATTCAATTATGGAGAATCTGGAACCTTTAAGTATGGAAGACCGAATGAGAGCTAAACGCACTGGCCAAGGTCACGCAATTACTCATCCAGACATTAATGCGCCAGATTATGAAATCAAAGGACAAATTCTACACATGGTGACTAATCAATGCCAATTTAGTGGTGCGCCGAAGGAAGATCCAAATGAACATCTACGTACCTTTAATAGGATCTGCACACTATTTAAAATACGAGAAGTAGAGGATGAACAGATATATCTCATGTTATTTCCCTGGACTTTAAAGGGAGAAGCCAAAGATTGATTGGAATCGTTACCTGAAGGGGCGATTGATACATGGGATGTTTTAGTTGACAAATTTCTTAAACAATTTTTTCCTGCATCTAAAGCCGTAAGACTTCAAGCAGAAATTGTTACGTTCACACAGAAGCCAAACGAAACTCTATATGAGGCGTGGACAAGATATGGAAAGTTGTTAAGAGGATGTCCGCAACATGGTTTAGACACCTGTCAAATAGTACAAATATTCTACCAAGGATGCGACATCACTACAAGGAAAGACATAGATATAGCAGCTGGTGGTTCTATTATGAAGAAAACCGAAACTGATGCTTACAAAATTATTGATAATACTGCTTCCCACTCACATGAGTGGCATCAAGAAAAAGACATCGTTAGATCATCTAAAGCAGCTAGAGCCGACTCTAGCCATGACTTAGATTCCATTTCGGCAAAGATAGATGCTTTCGAGAGACGAATGGAAAAGATGACTAAAGATATTCACTCAATACGAATTAGTTGTGAGCAGTGTGGAGGACCACATTTGACAAAAGATTGTCTCAGTATTGAATTAACAATGGAACAAAGAGAAAATATTTCATACATAAACCAAAGGCCTGGAAATAATTATCAGAATAATTATCAACCGCCAAGACCGATTTACAATCAAAACCAGAATTATAACCGAAATATTCCATACAACAACCAACAAGGTCCTAGCAATCAACAAGTATCCAATAATACTTACAACCAGCAAAGACCGAATTTTCAAAACAAACCACCACAACAAACCGATGATAAAAAGCCGAATTTAGAAGATATGATGACGAAGCTAGTTGAAACTCAAACGCAGTTTTTCACATCTCAGAAACAAACCAATGAACAAAATGCTCAAGCATTTAGAAATCAACAAGCTTCTATTCAAAATCTGGAACAAGAAGTAAGTAACCTAGCAAGGTTAATAGGTGAAAGAAAACCGGGAAGTCTACCAAGCGATACAAATGCTAACCCCCGGAATGAAACAGCTAAAGCTATTACCACAAGAAGTGGTACAACACTTAAACCACCTGAAATACCTGTAACTTCTGATGAAACTATTCCTACTCCACAAGAACCACAACCTGATCAAGATAAGGAAAAAGAACCGGTAGTTGAAAAGGTTAATGAAGATAACACAGTTAAGGATAAACCTTATGTTAAACCATACCAACCACCACTTCCTTACCCGAGTAAAATGAAGAAAGAGAAACTTGAAGCCGAGCAATCCAAATTCTTGGATATGTTTAAACAGATAAATGTAAATCTTCCTTTCATTGATGTGATTTCAGGAATGCCTAGATATGCTAAATTCTTGAAAGATCTAATCTCAAATAGAAAGAAAATGGAAGAACTCTCTGCTGTTACTATGAATGCTAATTGTTCAGCAGTGCTGTTGAATAAGATACCAGAAAAACTATCTGATCCAGGAAGTTTCACAATTCCATGTTTTCTGGGTAGTCTTAGTTCAATAGAAGCATTGGCAGACTTAGGTGCTAGTATAAATCTAATGCCGTATTCACTATACGCTAAACTAGACCTTGGAGAATTGAAACCAACCAGAATAAGCATACAACTAGCCGATAGATCAATAAAATATCCTAGAGGGATAATGGAGAACATGCTAGTTAAAGTTGGTACTTTAGTATTTCCAGTAGATTTTGTTGTTTTGGACATGGAAGAAGATTCTCAAGTTCCTCTCATATTAGGAAGACCATTCTTAAACACGGCTAAAGCAATGATAGACGTGTTCGGTAAGAAACTGACCCTAAGTATAGAGGATGAGAGTGTTACCTTTTCAGTTGATAGAGCAATGCAACAACCACAATCTGCAGATGATACATGTTATTATATTCAAACTATAGATGCACATGCAGAATTATTAGAAGAATTTCCAGAATTACAAGGAACAGGAGAATGTTCTTTAGGAGAAGGTAATGAACCAATTGATGAAGCTGAAATGTTAGCTACACTTATAGCTAATGGATATGAACCAACAACAGAAGAAATTCAAATGCTAAAAGAAGAAGACAGATATCGATATAAATCATCGATAGAAGAACCTCCGAAATTAGAGTTAAAGCCACTTCCAAACCATTTGGAATACGCTTATTTACATGGTGAATCTGAATTACCTGTAATAATATCGTCTTCTCTTACTGAAAATGAGAAATCACAACTCATTTCTGTGTTGAAAGCTCATAAACCAGCCATTGCATGGAAGATTCATGATATTAAAGGAATAAGTCCTTCGTATTGCACACATAAAATCCTTATGGAAGAAGGTCATAAAACGTATGTGCAACGCCAACGAAGACTAAACCCTAATATGCAAGATGTAGTTAAGAAAGAGATTATTAAACTGCTAGATGCAGGTTTGATATATCCAATTTCTGATAGTCCATGGGTAAGCCCAGTTCAATGCGTACCTAAGAAGGGTGGCATGACTGTCATTACAAATGAGAAAAATGAGCTTATTCCTACTAGGACTGTAACAGGATGGCGTGTATGTATTGATTATAGAAAATTAAATGACGCCACCAGAAAAGATCACTTTCCCTTACCTTTCATAGATCAAATGTTGGAAAGATTAGCCGGAAATAGTTACTATTGTTTTCTAGATGGATTTTCCGGATATTTTCAAATTCCAATAGCACCCGAAGATCAAGAGAAAACCACATTCACATGCCCTTATGGTACTTTTGCTTACAAACGCATGCCATTTGGACTTTGCAACGCCCCTGCAACCTTTCAAAGGTGTATGATGGCGATTTTTCACGACATGATAGAAGAATGCATGGAAGTATTCATGGATGACTTTTCAGTCTTCGGTGATACATTTAAATCATGTCTAGTTAATCTGGAACGAATGCTAATTAGATGCGAAAAATCAAATCTAGTACTTAATTGGGAGAAATGCCATTTCATGGTTAAAGAAGGCATCGTTCTTGGACATAAAATTTCAAAAGAAGGAATTGAAGTGGATAGAGCTAAAGTAGATGTAATTGCTAAACTTCTACATCCCACAAATGTTAGAGGAGTTAGGAGTTTTCTAGGGCATGCCGGTTTTTACCGACGTTTCATAAAAGATTTTTCTAAAATTGCCACTCCTATGAATAAACTCCTAGAAAAGGATGCGCCATTCATCTTTTCAGATGAATGTATCAAATCTTTTAATATTCTTAAAGAAAAACTCACTAATGCACCGATCATGATAACACCAAATTGGAATCTACCATTTGAACTAATGTGCGATGCAAGTGATTTTGCAATGGGAGCCGTTTTAGGACAAAGGATTGAAAAACGATTTCAACCTATATATTATGCTAGTAAGACATTACAAGGAGCACAAACGAACTATACAACTACTGAAAAAGAACTCCTTGCTATTGTCTTTGCTTTTGACAAATTTCGATCATATCTCGTTCTAGCAAAAACGGTGGTCTATACCGACCATTCTGCTCTTAGATACTTATTTTCAAAACAAGATGCTAAACCAAGATTAATCCGTTGGATCTTACTCTTACAAGAGTTTGATATTGAAATCCGAGATAAAAGAGGAGCAGAAAATCTCGCCGCTGATCATCTTTCTCGTCTTGAAAATCCCGAATTAGAAGTTCTGAATGAATCGGCCATACAAGACAACTTTCATGATGAATATCTATTGAAGATAGATTATAAAGAAATCCCATGGTTTGCAGACTATGCAAACTACTTAGTTTGTGGATTCCTTGAAAAAGGATTATCGTACCAAAGACGAAAGAAATTCTTCAGTGATATAAAACACTATTTCTGGGAAGATCCACATCTGTTTAAAAGTTGTCCCGATGGAATAATACGCCGATGTGTATTTGGAGATGAAGCTAGTAAAATTTTAAACCATTGTCACACAGGACCAACAGGAGGGCATTATGGGCCTCAACTAACAGCAAGAAAAGTTTATGAAGCTGGATTCTATTGGCCTACAATTTACAAAGACGCACACCTTCTTTGCAAATCCTGTGATGCATGTCAAAGGGCCGGAAAAATAAGTCAACGTGATGAAATGCCACAAAATGTCATCCAAGTATGTGAAGTATTTGACATTTGGGGTATTGACTTTATGGGTCCATTTCCAAAATCTCATAATAATTTATATATACTCGTAGCCATTGATTATGTATCTAAATGGGCGGAAGCACAAGCTCTCCCAACTAACGATGCACGAGTTGTAGTCAACTTTTTAAAACGTCTTTTTGCAAGGTTTGGAACACCGAAAGCTTTAATAAGTGATCGGGGTACTCATTTCTGTAATAATCAACTTGAGAAAGTTCTTAAAAGATATGGAGTAACTCATAAAATCTCCACCGCATATCATCCACAAACAAGTGGACAAGTTGAAAATACAAACCGAGCTTTAAAACGTATTCTAGAGAAAACCGTAGGATCAAATCCGAAGGAATGGTCCATTAAATTGGAGGATGCACTCTGGGCTTTTAGAACAGCCTACAAAACTCCAATTGGAACCACACCTTTTAGACTTGTTTATGGAAAAGCATGTCATCTTCCAGTAGAAATCGAACACAAAGCATTTTGGGCTTTGAAAACATGTAATCTTGATTTACATGAAGCTGGACGTCTACGATTAAGTCAACTAAACGAATTAGAAGAATTAAGACATGAAGCATACGAAAATTCGTTAATCTATAAAGAAAGAACGAAGAAATGGCATGATAAAAGAATCAGAAGTTCAAAAGAATTTAAAGAAGGAGACAGAGTTCTTCTTTTCAATTCAAGATTCAAGCTATTTCCTGGAAAATTGAAATCAAGATGGTCTGGACCATTCATAGTCAAAAGAGTTTTCCCATACGGAACGATAGAATTAATAAATTCAAATGGGATTGAATTTAAAGTTAATGGTCACAGAGTTAAACATTACATACATGGTCCGATGGAAGTCGACAACGAAGTTAATCACAATTTCGACACCACAGCTAACTAAGTGTGGGGAGAATCAAGTCTTTAAAGGATAATATGTATTTCTGTTAGAGTTAGATTGTCTGTTTTCGTGTAGTTCTCGAAAATGGAACCCGAATGGTCTTTCCCTAGCAGACCCTAAAGAACTAGTCTTCTCCCCCCATTCTGAATTTTTATTTTTTTTTAGGTTTTTACAAAATGAAGACTGCCTGTGAACTAAACCATGGTCTAATGCTGCACGCTTTGATCACTAAATGTAATAATGACATACTACCGAGTGAATTAGTATCAGTAATCAGAGAAAGAATGGACGGAGTTAGAAAAGAATCCAGATGCGAAGATAATAAGTTACAATTTGGTAAAAGAAAATCAAAATCCGCAGCGAAAAGAAGAGCACGACACCTAGAACGATGTCACAAATGCGGAAAATGGTCACATGGAGGTAAATGTTCAAATAATCAAACCTATTCAAATACCGAATTTGTTACTTTATGCAGAGACGGACCGTTCATATGTTTAGAAGAAAAGACACTGAATGCTCGAGGTTACGCCTATGTAGCCATGGAAAACCAATTAAACCGACTATCTTATGAATGGAATAGATCATATAACTAAGAAATCTATTTCACAGGTATGTCTGTACAGTTTTTATTTTTATTTTTATTTTTAACCTTTTGATAATAAACGCTAATTTGTTCGCTAAAAAGTATTAAATTGGTATTGAATAAAATTAGGTTTGGCGACCGAAATTATTGATATCATTCAAAAATTTATTACATCACTGCGAAATTTAACGTTTATTCTTAAGGTATAAATATCTTTAATCAATCAACCCAAAATATTTCAAAAATTCGTCATGAGTCAAATTAGGTCTTGGAATCGAAATTACTTTACCGAAAAGAGGGGCGCATATTTTTGATAATATTTGATTGATTAAAGTGGGATAAAAAGACAAAAAGATTTTTAATTTTATTTTTATCATATTTTTAAAATTAATATTTAAATCTTAAATTAATATTGTAAATTTTGTAAAAACAATATTTTTAAAATTGTAAATATTTGAAAAATTAATATAAGTTTGGTATGAATTTATAATATGAATTTTTAAATTAAGTTTGGTGTGAATTTTTAATTTTTAAAATATGAAATTTTAATTTTATGCATTTCAAATTTTAAGTTTGGTGTGAATTTTTAATATTAATTTTGAATTTTATATTTAAGTTGTGTGAATTTAAAAACAAAAATTTACTTTATCTCATTAAGTTAAGAATATGATTTTTAAAATTCGTCGTAAGTTGAAGACTAGGTCTTTGAACCGAAATTGCTTTACCCGAGGGAGGGACGAGAACTTTTATTATCATTATTTTTAATCTTATTGATTTAAAGTATGCCAAAAAAAATTAAAAAAATCCAAAAATCTAAGCTTTTAAAACAATCGCTTGAAAATGACAAAATTTTAAACACTAATGCATATTTGGATGCACAAATTTTGTGTTTAATGTGTTTTGCAGAGAAATACAGATACGGACGGTGCATCATCGTCCAGACAACCAGAGCCCGAACCAGAAATGTTTTATGAACAAGAACAACATATGCAACAAGAAGAAGAACAACATGAGGATCAACATATTCCATATCACGATCAAGATCAATTATTCATGAATCAGTTTCGTCAATTCGCTCCACATCAAATGATTCTGAGCTTAGACATTAATGAAGATCAGTTACACCCAAATCTGAGATTTGATCGATGTTGGATAGAGTATCCAGATTATCAAAAGAACATGCACATTCTCTACTTTAAGGTTGTTGAAATGCCAAGGGCAATTGACTGGGTACCTTTGGAAACAGTTGACCTTGCCGAACCGATTCGGGAATTATTGGTGCAAAGGTATGGTAATTCTCATTTTAACGATTGGATGCGCCTATTTTCCATTCGTAGAACCATATATAGGGAATGGTGTATAGAATTACTTAGCACTATTAAGTTAAACAGTGATGTTAGGAGGATAGATGATAGAAGCTTTATTAGATTTCTGTTAGGTGGACGCATGTACAGAATGTCCATGATAGATTTAGCCAGGGCCTTACAGATTTACACCCCTGCTGAACTTTTGAGCCCCGACTGTAATAGCCTGATTGCCCAAGGAGAAAGGATAGACAGGGAATTTGATATTAACGCCGTCTGGAGGCGTATGTCCCACTTTAATGAATTTCACGCCAGTGGAAATCATACATACTTAGATATAGACAGAGCTGAACTCCGGGTGATTCATAGATTCTTAGCAAACACAATTACACAAAGGGGTAATAATAAGGAGAAATTGACCGTAAACGATTTGTTCTACCTCAAGTGTATTAGAGACCCGAGGAGTTTTGTTAACATTCCCTATTGTGTTGGTTATTATCTCGCTAATGTAGTTTCGGGGATGAAATCGGGGAGTATTATAGGTGGTGGTATTTTCATTACTCTCATTGGAGAGTATTTAGGTGTGGATAAGCACCAAGGGGGTCCAATGAACGAAATAGAGGACGAAGGTGAAACTATAAGTTCAAACCTTTATCACGGTGCAAGGGTATTATTGATGAGACGTGGTCGGGTATATCGATACGAGGGACCTCAGCGACAGGTAGAAAGAGGTTCGGATGACGAAATGGAAGAGGCGAACAACATTATAGGAGTTGTTCGGGAGACTGCTCTTGATTTAGGCGTTCGTATGGAGGATGAATACATGACGAACTATGATAGGCATATGCAGTACGAGGCATGGCAACGTCGGAATGACTACGAGCATTCCCGGCAACGAGAGCATGGCCGATGGGATTATCATTAGCGCCAAATTATAAGCCAGTTGCAGCCTGGCGAGATGTATTATCCGACCCGACCCGCATACTATCCCGCACATCAGCCAGAAATGAGACCACCCTATGATTCATATGATTATGACGCAGCATACCAGTTCACCTATAATCAGCCATGGAACCCGGACGCGAACATGAATTGGGATCCCTATCCTAATTATCCTCCTAACCCACCTCCTGATCAGTAGAGATAAGTTGGTAATTTATATTTTTATTATTTTAAACACTTAACATTTTTATTACGTTTATGTAATGTTTGATATTCTTATTATTATTGTGAACTAATATTTTTCTTATAGTTTGAAAGTGGGATGCCAAAGTTCCATTTCAAATTGCATGTATGATTATATTTGTATTGTATGTATTTTATGTTATGTACACAACAGGGTAAAACAACGCATTTTCAAAGACTGGCATTAAGTTCAGCAAAAGCAACTAATTTTGACGACAAGATGCAAAATATATGTGAAATAACAACAAGACGGAATGAACAAATGATGTGCATCATTTATCATTCAGCAAACAAACGCCGATATATTTGGAAACTTTGGTAAAAATTTAATCATTTTCACACAAATCACCCTCAATAATTTAAATTGTTACTGATTTCTTGCAAATGAGGGCATTGCAAGATCTTAAGTGTGGGAAGGGGTTAAATTCTTTCGGATTTTAAAATTTTTATATTAAACACTTGGTTACCATTAAAAATACTAGTAAAGCAGTAGTTGTATTAGAATCTAGTGCTCTCTGATAAAAAAGAACAGCCCTAGTCTTATATACTAACTACCCAATTCTAGTAAAATTTTTCAAAATTTTCAATTAAATGAACTCAAAATCATGTTTATACATATTTATGAACGATAAAACTAGGTTTTAACACCGAAATTATTGTTACCTCGGAAAGGACATAAATTGAGAAACAAACTAAAATGTTAAAATTCATTTAAAATGGAATAGAGGACGATAAAAAGGAAAATAAAAGCCAAGTGTGGGAAAATTTACCAAGTTATTTTAAACATATGTCACATATATCTGTAACAAATAACTGAAAATACTTTTGCTTTGGACTAAACTAAACTGTTCTACCCGATAAAAGAAAAGAAGAGATGGATCTACACGATGAATCAATTCCATCATTTAAAAGGAAGTAAAGTCTTCCGAAAAAGACACGCGCTTCTTGATTTAGGTCATGAAGTTGTCGTCCAGACCAGCTGTAGGTTGACGAAAAATCTAGAAAAGTCATCACTAAAATCAGCAGGAAATCCACGGACCTCAGCATCAAACAGGGTCGCCAAGTGGTCAGATTTATCCTAACCGTGAGAAGGATTTATCTCGTACAATGGGGAGGCACCGTGCAAATTAGCTTGATAAGACTAATGAATCAGATCCCCAGAAAGGATAATCTCCTTTAAAGATCAAAAATCAGCTTTTAAGCCTGATATTACTCAATCCTTGAGATTGACCTTAAAGATTGAGAATTCAAACTCATGGAATTCGATGATATCTAAACTCGAGCTTGAACGAGAAAATATTTTGATAAAAATTACAAACCGATTTGTTTTCTGAAAACCCATTTTCAATGCGTTCATTACCATTGAACGTAAAATCCTAGGAATTCACCTGGAATTCATTAGGTCACCTGAACCAAATCGGGTGTCAACCGTAAGAACGGTGGTTGCATAGCATGGTCAGAGACAGGACCTTGTGCCAGACCGAAAAATCAAAGGATGATCTTTACTATTGCTCCTACCAAGGATAGTTCTAGCATCCGACATGTTAATTAGACCATGAACAAATGCATGTCATTAGACATTGCCTTAACAGTTTCTTGTTCATCGCTTTCCTTTACAACCGGACGGTAGTTTACTGAAAGGTAATATACGAAACAAGTAAACTGGATGTGTGCTTTCCGATACCGGGATAGCAGTGGATTATACGAACCTAAAAAGTTTTAGCCAAAATATTGATCCACAAACATATTTTGCAACACCGATGATGGATCAAATCAGAAAACTTGTCTAGGGTAAAATCTAGCTTGAATTTTCAAAAGATCAAATGTTTTCATAAAGATCCAATTTCCTTAATGGATCTAAATTTTTATAGTCATGTGGGACTGTAAACCGCCTTTCAAATGTGCACTTTGCTTTGGAAACCGAAAGTAAATCGGCTATTTGATTGCCAGTGTCATTGACCTAAACCCGAGGCAACTATAAAAGACACACCCACCTTAACCACATCGTTACTATCATTGTTTATACCGCCATATCAAAATCACTGATGTATAAAGTGTGAAGAATAAAGAAGTGATTTGTATGTTTTTATTTCAAGACTGTATTGCTTGAGGACAAGCAACGCTCAAGTGTGGGGATATTGATAAGGCTAAAAAGGAACATATATTTTATAGCATTATTCCCCAAGAAAGACAAGATTTTAGTTGGTATTGTTCGATTTACAAGCAATATTCGTTTAAATATTAAAAAGTGAAGATAAAAGGCAGATTCGACAAATTGAAGACAAAAAGGTCCAAAGAGCTAAAAAGTACAAGATACAACTAAAAAGGTTCAAAATATTGATGAGGAACGTCTCAAAATGACAAGAGTACAAGTTACAAGACGCAAAGTACACGATATAAAATAATACGCGAAGACGTCCGAAAATCCGGAACCGGGACCTGAGCCAAGAAGAAACGCCCGACGCAACGGACCAAAAATATCTAGTCTACTATGCACAAGAATATAATATAATATATATATAATTATATATAATTATATATTATATTATATATTATTATTATATTACGTCGGCAAGAAGAAAACAAACCAATTTGGCTGGATCCAGGGTGGCCATGCGACTCGCATGGCCAGAGGCACAAAATCCATGCGAGTCGCATGGAGTGAAAATGCTGGTCAGGTCCTATATAAAGCCAGTTTTCTGCCGAGTTTTAAGAAGAGAAAATATATCTCTCTCTCTTATATACGATATATATATAAATATAATTTATATTTTAATTTTAATTTTAATTTTAATTCTAATAATAAGGGTATGTTAGCGAATGTTGTAAGGGTATAAGTCGAAATTCTGTCCGTGTAACGCTACGCTATTTTTAATCATTGTAAGTTATGTTCAACCTTTTTATATTAATGTCTCGTAGCTAAGTTATTATTATGATTATTTAAAACGAAGTAATCATGATGTTGGGCTAATTACTAAAATTGGGTAATTGGGCTTTGTACCATAATTGGGGTTTGGACAAAAGAACGACACTTGTGGAAATTAGACTATGGGCTATTAATGGGCTTTATATTTGTTTAACTAAATGAAAGTTTGTTAATGTTAATATAAAGATTTACAATTGGGCGTCCCTATAAATTACCATATACACTCGATCGGACACGATGGGCGGGGTATTTATATGTACGAATAATCGTTCATTTAACCGGACACGGGAATGGATTAATAGCCACTAGAATAATTAAAACAGGGGTGAAATTACATTCAAGGGTAATTGGTGTAATTGTTAAAAAAGTAGTAAAACCTTGGTTTACACGCAGTCGATAACCTGGTGTATTCATTAAACAAAGTATTAAAACCTTGTTACAATTCGAATCCCCAATTAGTTGGAATATTTAACTTCGGGTATAAGAATAATTTGATGAGGACACTCGCACTTTATATTTATGACTGATGGACTGTTATGGACAAAAACCAGACGGACATATTAAATAATCCAGGACAAAGGACAATTAACCCATGGGAATAAAACTAAAATCAACACGTCAAACATCATGATTACGGAAGTTTAAATAAGCATAATTCTTTTATTTCATATTTAATTTCCTTTATTTTATATTTAATTGCACTTCTAATTATCGCACTTTTATTTATTGTTATTTAATCGCACTTTTAATTATCGTACTTTTTAATTATCGCAATTTTATTTTATCGCATTTTTATTATTCGCAATTTCATTATCGTTATTTACTTTACGCTTTAATTTAAGTCTTGTATTTATTTTATATTTTACATTAGGTTTTAACTGCGACTAAAGTCTTAAAATCGACAAACCGGTCATTAAACGGTAAAAACCCCCCTTTATAATAATAATATTACTTATATATATATTTGTATTTTTATAAAAGTAAACTAATATAGCGTTGAGCTTTGTTTAAAGATTTCCCTGTGGAACGAACCGGACTTACTAAAAACTACACTACTGAACGATTAGGTACACTGCCTATAAGTGTTGTAGCAAGGTTTAAGTATATCCATTCTATAAATAAATAAATATCTTGTGTAAAATTGTATCGTATTTAATAGTTTTTCCTAGTAAAATATAAACTATTTTATATACACCTCGCATGACATCAAGGACCCGTTTGGACGACCTTCATTACTTGCTTACTTTCCGAGTCATACTTTACCGCTACTTTATCATTGTGAGTTATAGCATTCCCTTTTTACTTTAACTTATTTTGGGAACTGAGAATACATGCGGATTTTATGTTTTACATACTAGGCACGAGTACTTAAAATTATATATGTGTGGGTTATATAACGGCAGAAACATTCCCTTTAGCTCGGTAACGTTTAGTCATTGGTTTTTGAACCGGTGAACGCGAATCTTAGATATGGATCCATAGGGTTTGACATCCCCACTCGGGCTAGTAGCGCTAGCATTTAATGAGTGTTTAATACTTCGTAGACATACGCACTTGCCAAGTGTACTTTCAGGGGGTATAAATGTTAAGTTAGTTACCAAGTGCCCACGGTTAACATATACTTTATCATACTATTTTGAAACGCTCTTTGTAGCACTGAAATCTCGTGGCCTACCTTACATACTGTTATACTTAAACTATATCTCACCAACCTTTGTGTTGACATTTTTAAGCATGTTTTTCTCAGGTGCTTAAGGTTATTTGCTTCCGCTGTCGTGCTAGTCTTGCCGTAGACACCCGCTGCTCTAGTGTTATCACCGCATGAACTGTTTATCTTGCATTCAAACTTTAATACATTTGAACTATGTTTTTAATGACCTAAGGGTCACATACATTTATTCATGCTTGCTATTCGTAGAAGCATACTGTTGGTGTAAAACATTTGATGTCGGTTATGATGTCACCTTTTTATCGTGAATGCAACTTCTTTTATTTCAGCATATAGTACTTAACCTTGTAATGATCCTGTTGTTGATGATTCGTACACGATGGTTTTGTACGGGGCATCACATTTGGTATCAGAGCATTGGTTGTAGGGAATTAGGTTGCATTAGTGAGTCTAAGACCGACCCGAGTAGGATTCACTAATAGGACTAATCTACAACTTGCTAGTTTACTTGTTTTCGCTGAACTTACTGTATGATGCTGCTTACTTTTACTGCTATATGCCATATGCTACTACATGATTTCACTACTGTATGATATTACTTGCTTTCGATTGCATGCTACTTCTGTACGATTCGTTATCATTGCCATGCTACTTATTGTTATACATGATATAAGCTGTTGGCCTAATACGTGCTTGCTTTATGACTTACTGACATGGAAAATTTATTTTTCCTTGTTCAGATGTCGGATGTTCCACCTGCTATTATTTTGGGCAGTTTAGACTCGTTAGCCACCCCACCTGCTGCTGCTGCCGACACACCGATCCCGATACGCACGAGTGACCCCGGCGCTTCATCTTTCGGGACTAGCAGCCAGCCGCCTGCACCAGTGGCTACTATTGATGGACACATGGACCCTACGGAGATTCCAGCTCCGTCTGCTCCCGGATCCTCGGAGCCACAGCCCCGCATCGGTGGTGTTGTGATTCCCGCGGAGTTCGGGGAAGGGCCATTCCGTAACCATATGCGCATGCCGTGCCGACGCGCTCCTAATGGACGTTTAGTGCTGATTCCGCCATTCAGATACAGACAGATGATGGCCGCCCACGGACGGCCAGTTCAGCCACCAGTTCCACCACCACATGATTCGGATGACTCCACATCCGCCAATTCTTCATCAGATGACTCTTCCTCAGACGACTCCAGTGATGATGAGGACCCTGCCGATATGCCTATTCAGCCACCCTCCACCCCGCCGAAGAAGCAGTATCGCTTCGACGGTACCATCATTCCGGGGATCAACGGAGGCCGTGCTTTCACTGACGCATTTGGTCGGCGTCGTAGGGTTACTGCTCGTAAGCAGCTTGTGCCGTACCCTGCCGACCCACAAGTGCGTAAGATGTAATGTCTCGTTCTTATTGATTAAAAACGTTCCATATTAATTGATTTCGTTGCGAGGTTTTGACCTCTATATGAGACGTTTTTCAAAGACTGCATTCATTTTTAAAACAAACCATAACCTTTATTTCATAAATAAAGGTTTAAAAAGCTTTACGTAGATTATCAAATAATGATAATCTAAAATATCCTGTTTATACACGACCATTACATAATGGTTTACAATACAAATATGTTACATCGAAATCAGTTTCTTGAATGCAGTTTTTACACAATATCATACAAACATGGACTCCAAATCTTGTCCTTATTTTAGTATGCAACAGCGGAAGCTCTTAGTATTCACCTGAGAATAAACATGCTTTACACATCCCATACGTAGAGATAAAAATCATTCATATGGTGAATACCTGGTAACCGACATTAACAAGATGCATATATATAAGAATATCCCCATCATTTCGGGACACCCTTCGGATATGATATAAATTTCGAAGTACTAAAGCATCCGGTACTTTGGATGGGGTTTGTTAGGCCCAGTAGATCTATCTTTAGGATTCGCGTCAATTAGGGTGTCTGTTCCCTAATTCTTAGATTACCAGACTTAATAAAAAGGGGCATATTCGATTTCGATAATTCAACCATAGAATGTAGTTTCACGTACTTGTGTCTATTTTGTAAATCATTTATAAAACCTGCATGTATTCTCATCCCAAAAATATTAGATTTTAAAAGTGGGACTATAACTCACTTTCACAGATTTTTACTTCGTTGGGAAGTAAGACTTGGCCACTGGTTGATTCACGAACCTATAACAATATATACATATATATCAAAGTATGTTTAAAATATATTTACAACACTTTAATATATTTTGAAGTTTTAAGTTTATTAAGTCAGCTGTCCTCGTTAGTAACCTACAACTAGTTGTCCACAGTTAGATGTACAGAAATAAATCGATAAATATTATCTTGAATCAATCCACGACCCAGTGTATACGTATCTCAGTATTGATCACAACTCAAACTATATATATTTTGGATTCAACCTCAACCCTGTATAGCTAACTCCAACATTCACATATAGAGTGTCTATGGTTGTTTCGAAATATATATAGATGTGTCGACATGATAGGTCGAAACATTGTATACGTGTCTATGGTATCTCAAGATTACATAATATACAATACAAGTTGATTAAGTTATGGTTGGAATAGATTTGTTACCAATTTTCAAGTAGCTAAAATGAGAAAAATTATCCAATCTTGTTTTACCCATAACTTCTTCATTTTAAATCCGTTCTGAGTGAATAAAATTGCTATGGTTTCATATTGAAATCTATTTTATGAATATAAACAGAAAAGTATAGGTTTATAGTCGAAAAATAAGTTACAAGTCGTTTTTGTAAAGGTAGTCATTTCAGTCGAAAGAACGACGTCTAGATGACCATTTTAGAAAACATACTTCCACTTTGAGTTTAACCATAATTTTTGGATATAGTTTCATGTTCATAATAAAAATCATTTTCACAGAATAACAACTTTTAAATCAAAGTTTATCATAGTTTTTAATTAACTAACCCAAACAGCCCGCGGTGTTACTACGACGGCGTAAATCCGGTTTTACGGTGTTTTTCATGTTTCCAGGTTTTAAATCATTAAGTTAGCATATCATATAGATATAGAACATGTGTGTAGTTAATTTTAAAAGTCAAGTTAGAAGGATTAACTTTTGTTTGCGAACAAGTTTAGAATTAACTAAACTATGTTCTAGTGATTACGAGTTTAAACCTTCGAATAAGATAGTTTTATATATATGAATTGAATGATGTTATGAACATCATTACTACCTCAAGTTTAGTAGGTAAACCTACTGGAAGTGACAAGAAATGATCTAGCTTCAAAGGATCTTGGATGGCTTGAAAGTTCTTGAAGTAGGATCATGACACAAAAACAAGTTCAAGTAAGATTTTTACTCGAATTAAGATAGTTTATAGTTATAGAAATTGAATCAAAGTTTGAATATGAATATTACCTTGAATAAGAAAGATAACCTACTGTATATAACAAAGGTTTCTTGATCTTATATGATTACTTGGAATGGATTAGAAAGCTTGGAAGTAAATTAGTAAACTTGAAGGGATTTTTGAAGTGTTCTTGAAGTGTTCTTCCTATGATGATTATAGCTTGATTCTTGAAGTGATTTTTGATGAATATGATGATTAACTACTGGAAAAATACATTCATAATAGTGTGTGTGTGTTGAGAGAGAATTAGAAAGAGAATTGGAAGTGAAATGGAGTGAATGATGAGTGGTAATTGGTGAGTGGTGAGTGGGGTTAAAAAGAGTTCTAGTTAGTTGACTAGCTCATGGTAGAAGTTAAAATTGATTAGTCATACATGACATAATCAATAGTGGAATCCCATGCTAGTTCCTATTGGTATATACTCATAGTAAGTACGTTTTGAAGCTGTGTATAATACGGGTAAGAATACGACTAGAATTCTTGATGAAAGAAAAGAATGGAAAAGTAACTGTAACCATTTTCGTTAAGTATGAGTGTTTTGATATATGTCTTGAAATCTTCCAAAAGTATTTTAATACATCTAAATACACTACATGTATATACATTTTAACTGAGTCGTTAAGTCATCGTTAGTCGTTACATGTAAGTGTTGTTTTGAAACCTTTAAGTTAACGATCTCAATTAATGTTGTTAACCCATTGTTTATTATATCTAATTAGATGTTAAATTATTATATTATCATGATATTATGATATATTAATATATCTTAATATGATATATATACATTTAAATGTCGTTACAACGATAATCGTTACATATATGTCTCGTTTCGAAATCCTTAAGTTAGTAGTCTTGTTTATATGTATATAACTCATTGTTAATATACTTATGGAGATACTTACTTATCATAATATCATGTTAACCATATGTATATCCATATATATATCGTCATGTCGTTTTTACAAGTTTTAACGTTCGTGAATCGCCGGTCAACTTGGGTGGTCAATTGTCTATATGAAACATATTTCAATTAATCAAGTCTTAAAAAGTTTGATTGCTTAACATGTTGGAAACATTTAATCATGTAAATATCAATCTCAATTAATATATATAAACATGGAAAAGTTTGGGTCACTACAGTACCTACCCGTTAAATAAATTTCGTCCCGAAATTTTAAGCTGTTGAAGGTGTTGACGAATCTTCTTGAAATAGATGCGGGTATTTCTTCTTCATCTGATCTTCACGCTCCCAGGTGAACTCGGGTCCTCTACGAGCATTCCATCGAACCTTAACAATTGGTATCTTGTTTTGCTTAAGTCTTTTAACCTCACGATCCATTATTTCGACGGGTTCTTCGATGAATTGGAGTTTTTCGTTGATTTGGATTTCATCTAACGGAATAGTGAGATCTTCTTTAGTAAAACATTTCTTCAAATTCGAGACGTGGAAAGTGTTATGTACAGCCGCGAGTTGTTGAGGTAACTCAAGTCGGTAAGCTACTGGTCCGACACGATCAATAATCTTGAATGGTCCAATATACCTTGGATTTAATTTCCCTCGTTTACCAAATCGAACAACGCCTTTCCAAGGTGCAACTTTAAGCATGACCATCTCTCCAATTTCAAATTCTATATCTTTTCTTTTAATGTCAGCGTAGCTCTTTTGTCGACTTTGGGCGGTTTTCAACCGTTGTTGAATTTGGATGATCTTCTTGGTAGTTTCTTGTATAATCTCCGGACCCGTAATCTGTCTATCCCCCACTTCACTCCAACAAATCAGAGACCTGCACTTTCTACCATAAAGTGCTTCAAACGGCGCCATCTCAATGCTTGAATGGTAGCTGTTGTTGTAGGAAAATTCTGCTAATGGTAGATGTCGATCCCAACTGTTTCCGAAATCAACAACACATGCTCGTAGCATGTCTTCAAGCGTTTGTATCGTCCTTTCACTCTGCCCATCAGTTTGTGGATGATAGGCAGTACTCATGTCTAGACGAGTTCCTAATGCTTGCTGTAATGTCTGCCAGAATCTTGAAATAAATCTGCCATCCCTATCAGAGATAATAGAGATTGGTATTCCATGTCTGGAGATGACTTCCTTCAAATACAGTCGTGCTAACTTCTCCATCTTGTCATCTTCTCTTATTGGCAGGAAATGTGCTGATTTGGTGAGACGATCAACTATTACCCAAATAGTATCAAAACCACTTGCAGTCCTTGGCAATTTAGTGATGAAATCCATGGTAATGTTTTCCCATTTCCATTCCGGGATTTCGGGTTGTTGAAGTAGACCTGATGGTTTCTGATGCTCAGCTTTGACCTTAGAACATGTCAAACATTCTCCTACATATTTAGAAACATCGGCTTTCATACCCGGCCACCAAAAATATTTCCTGAGATCCTTGTACATCTTCCCCGTTCCAGGATGTATTGAGTATCTGGTTTTATGAGCTTCTCTAATTACCATTTCTCTCATATTTCCAAATTTTGGTACCCAAATCCTTTCAGCCCTATACCGGGTTCCGTCTTCCCGAATATTAAGATGTTTCTCCGATCCTTTGGGTATTTCATCCTTTAAATTTCCCTCTTTTAAAACTCCTTGTTGCGCCTCCTTTGTTTGAGTAGTAAGGTTATTATGAATCATTATATTCATAGATTTTACTCGAATGGGTTCTCTGTCCTTCCTGCTCAAGGCATCGGCTACCACATTTGCCTTCCCCGGGTGGTAACGAATCTCAAAGTCGTAATCATTCAATAATTCAATCCACCTACACTGCCTCATATTCAGTTGTTTCTGATTAAATATGTGTTGAAGACTTTTGTGGTCGGTATATATAATACTTTTGACCCCATATAAGTAGTACCTCCAAGTCTTTAATGCAAAAACAACCGCGCCTAATTCCAAATCATGCGTAGTATAATTTTGTTCGTGAATCTTCAATTGTCTAGACGCATAAGCAATCACCATCATTCGTTGCATTAATACACAACCGAGACCTTGCTTTGATGCGTCACAATAAATCACAAAATCATCATTCCCTTCAGGCAATGACAATATAGGTGCCGTAGTTAGCTTTTTCTTCAATAACTGAAACGCTTTCTCTTGTTCATCATTCCATTCAAATTTCTTCCCTTTATGCGTTAATGCAGTCAAGGGTTTTGCTATTCTGGAAAAGTCTTGGATGAACCTTCTGTAGTAACCAGCTAGTCCTAAAAACTGGCGTATGTGTTTCGGAGTTTTCGGGGTTTCCCACTTTTCAACAGTTTCTATCTTTGCCGGATCCACCTTAATACCTTCTTTGTTCACTATGTGACCGAGGAATTGAACTTCTTCCAAACAAAATGCACACTTTGAAAACTTAGCGTACAATTCTTCCTTCCTCAATACTTCTAACACCTTTCTCAAATGTTCACCGTGTTCTTGGTCATTCTTTGAGTAAATAAGTATGTCATCAATGAAAACAATGACAAACTTTTCAAGGTATGGTCCACACACTCGGTTCATAAGGTCCATGAACACAGCTGGTGCATTAGTTAAACCAAACGGCATGACCATAAACTCGTAATGACCGTAACGTGTTCTGAAAGCAGTCTTTGGAATATCATCTTCTTTCACCCGCATTTGATGATACCCGGAACGTAAGTCAATCTTTGAATAAACAGACGAGCCTTGTAGTTGATCAAATAAGTCGTCGATTCTCGGTAGTGGGTAGCGGTTCTTGATGGTAAGTTTGTTCAACTCTCGGTAGTCGATACACAACCTGAATGTACCATCTTTCTTCTTGACAAACAAAACAGGAGCTCCCCACGGTGATGTGCTTGGTCGAATGAAACCACGCTCTAAAAGTTCTTGTAATTGGCTTTGCAGTTCTTTCATCTCGTTGGGTGCGAGTCTGTAAGGAGCACGAGCTATTGGTGCAGCTCCTGGTACAAGATCTATTTGAAATTCAACGGATCGCTGTGGGGGTAATCCCGGTAATTCTTTCGGAAACACATCGGGAAATTCTTTTGCAATGGGAACATCATTGATGCTCTTTTCTTCAGTTTGTACTTTCTCGACGTGTGCTAGAACAGCATAGCAACCTTTTCTTATTAGTTTTTATGCCTTCAAATTACTAATAATATGTAGCTTCGTGTTGCCCTTTTCTCCGTACACCATTAAGGGTTTTCCTTTTTCTCGTATAATACGAATTGCATTTTTGTAACAAACGATCTCTGCTTTCACTTCTTTCAACCAGTCCATACCGATTATCACATCAAAACTCCCTAACTCTACTGGTATCAAATCAATCTTAAATGTTTCGCTAACCAGTTTAATTTCTCGATTCCGACATATATTATCTGCTGAAATTAATTTACCATTTGCTAATTCGAGTAAAAATTTACTATCCAAAGGCGTCAATAGACAACTTAATTTAGCACAAAAATCTCTACTCATATAGCTTCTATCCGCACCCGAATCAAATAAAACGTAAGCAGATTTATTGTCAATAAGAAACGTACCCGTACAAGCTCCGGGTCTTCCTGTGCCTCTGCCGCATTAATATTGAAAACTCTTCCGCGGCCTTGTCCATTCGTGTTCTCCTGGTTCGGGAAATTTCTAATAATGTGGCCTAGTTTTCCACATTTATAACAAACTACATTGGCATAACTTGCTCCGACACTACTTGCTCCGCCATTACTCGTTTCGACACCATTTGTTCCTTTCGTTCTATTAACCCCTGGTCCGTAGACCTCACACTTCACCGCGCTATGACCATTTCTTTTACACTTGTTGCAAAATTTGGTGCAGAACCCCGAGTGATACTTTTCACACCTTTGGCATAGCTGCTTCTGATTGTTGTTGTTGTTGCGGTTATTATTGTTGTTGGGATGATTGTTGTAGTTGTTGTTGTTGGGCCGTTTGTTGTAGTTGCGATTGATGTTGCGATTGTTGGGATAATTGTTGCGATTATTGTTGTAATTGCTGTTGTTGTTGTATTGGTGATTCTTATCACCGTTTTCCTCCCACTTTCTTTTGACTTGCTTCACATTGGCCTCTTCAGCAGTCTGTTCTTTAATTCTTTCTTCAATATGGTTCACTAGTTTGTGAGCCATTCTACATGCCTGTTGTATGGAGGCGGGCTCGTGTGAACTTATATCTTCTTGGATTCTTTCCGGTAATCCTTTCACAAACGCGTCGATCTTCTCTTCCTCATCTTCGAATGCTCCCGAACACAATAGGCACAATTCTGTGAATCGTCTTTCGTACGTGGTAATATCAAATCCTTGGGTTCGTAACCCTCTAAGTTCTGTCTTAAGCTTATTGACCTCGGTTCTGGGACGGTACTTCTCGTTCATCAAGTGCTTGAATGCTGACCACGGTAGTGCGTACGCATCATCTTGTCCCACTTGCTCTAGATAGGTATTCCACCATGTTAACGCAGAACCTGTGAAGGTATAAGTAGCGTACTTCACTTTGTCCTCTTCAGTACACTTACTTATGGCAAACACCGATTCAACCTTCTCGGTCCACCGTTTCAATCCGATCGGTCCTTCAGTTCCATCAAATTCCAAAGGTTTGCAGGCAGTGAATTCTTTGTAGGTGCATCCTACACGATTTCCTGTACTGCTAGATCCAAGGTTATTGTTGGTATGTAGCACAGCCTGTACTGCGGCTATGTTTGAAGCTAGAAAAGTACGGAATTCCTCTTCATTCATATTCACGGTGTGTCGAGTAGTCGGTGTCATTTCCTTCAAAATAGTCAAATGGAACAAGTTAATCATACAGAATATTAAGAGTAGTTAATAGTATTTCGTAGCATAATATGAACTCATTTATAAAAGCTTTTTCTTCATATTAGCGTTTTATAAGTTTAAATTCGGGTAGTACCTACCCGTTAAGTTCATACTTAGTAGCTAATATACAATTAAACTACTACAATTCTATATGAAAAACTGATTGTAATAATATTTCGCGTTCAAACTTTTATACAATATTTTACAAACTTACAATACCGCTTATTTTACATAAAGCATGAAATATAGCACATAATAACTTTGATACAAGATAGTTGTGAAGATAATTCTAGCTAGTACACAAGTCGTTCAGCAAAGGCAATAAAGACACGTAATTCATACGTCCAGAAACAAGTCATGCATTCTGGTTTTACTAGGACTACTTCCCATCCTTGGTCTTGTGGAACATAACCGTTATGGCCGTTGATAAGACAGCGTGTTGTAACGTCGTCAAAGGGACGAGGGTTACGTAATGACCAACAGTCTCGTAATAACCTAAAAACCTCATTTCTTACCCCAATTACCGACTCCGTCACTTGTGGGAACGTTTTGTTTAATAGTTGTAGCCCGATGTTCTTGTTCTCACTTTGGTGAGAAGCGAACATTACTAACCCTTAAGTATAACATGCTTCTTTATGTTGCATGTTAGCCGCTTTTTCTAAATCACGAAGTCCTATATTCGGATATACTGAGTCAAAATAATTTCTTAACCCGTTGCGTAAAATAGCATTTGGGTTCCCCGCAATATATGCGTCAAAGTAAACACATCGTAACTTATGGATTTCCCAATGTGATATCCCCCATCTTTCAAACGAAAGCCTTTTATAAACCAAGGCATTCTTGGAACGTTCTTCGAATGTCTTACAAACTGATCTCGCCTTAAATAGTTGTGCCGAGGAATTCTGACCGACTCTAGACAAGATTTCATCAATCATGTCTCCGGGTATGTCTCTTAAAATATTGGGTTGTCTATCCATTTTGTTTTTTTATACTGTAAAATAGACAAGAGTTAGATTCATAAAAAAAATACTTATTAATACAAGCAATTTTTACATATATCATAAAGCATAAGCACACTATATTACATATATTACACCACACGAATACAACTATCTTATTCCGACTCGCTCATTTCTTCTTGTTCGGTTTTGGTTCGTTTTGCCAAGTTTTTAGGGATATATGATGTTCCCCTAATACGAGCCGTCGTTGTCCACATTGGTTTAGAAAAACCTGGTGGTTTAGAGGTTCCCGGGTCATTGTTACAACTTAAGGACTTCGGGGGTTGACGATACATATAAAGTTCATCGGGGTTGGAATTAGATTTCTCTATTTTTATGCCCTTTCCCTTATTATTTTCTTTTGCCTTTTTAAATTCAGTTGGGGTAATTTCTATAACATCATCGGAATTCTCGTCGGAATCCGATTCATCGGAGAATTGGTAATCCTCCCAATATTTTGCTTCCTTGGCGGAAACACCATTGACCATAATTAACTTTGGTCGGTTGGTTGAGGATTCTCTTTTACTTAACCGTTTTATTATTTCCCCCACCGGTTCTATTTCTTCTTCCGGTTCCGATTCTTCTTCCGGTTCCGATTCTTCTTCCGGTTCCGACTCTTCTTCCGGTTCCTCTTCGGGAACTTGTGAATCAGTCCACGAATCATTCCAATTTACATTTGACTATTCATTATTATTAGGTGAGCCAATGGGACTTGTTCTAGAGGTAGACATCTATCACATAATATCAAACACGTTAAGAGATTAATATATCACATAATATTCATATGTTAAAAATATATAGTTTCCAACAAAAATGTTAAGCAATCATTTTTAAAGAAAACACGGTCGAAGTCCAGACTCACTAATGCATCCTAACAAACTCGATAAGACACACTAATGCAAATTTTTTGGTTCTCTAAGACCAACGCTCGGATACCAACTGTAATGTCCCGTTCTTATTGATTAAAAACGTTCCATATTAATTGATTACGTTGCGAGGTTTTGACCTCTATATGAGACGTTTTTCAAAGACTGCATTCATTTTTAAAACAAACCATAACCTTTATTTCATAAATAAAGGTTTAAAAAGCTTTACGTAGATTATCAAATAATGATAATCTAAAATATCCTGTTTACACACGACCATTACATAATGGTTTACAATACAAATATGTTACATCGAAATCAGTTTCTTGAATGCAGTTTTTACACAATATCATACAAACATGGACTCTAAATCTTGTCCTTATTTTAGTATGCAACAGCGGAAGATCTTAGTATTCACCTGAGAATAAACATGCTTTAAACGTCAACAAAAATGTTGGTGAGTTATAGGTTTAACCTATATATATCAAATCGTAACAATAGACCACAAGATTTCATATTTCAATACACATCCCATACATAGAGATAAAAATCATTCATATGGTGAACACCTGGTAACCGACATTAACAAGATGCATATATATAAGAATATCCCCATCATTCCGGGACACCCTTCGGATATGATATAAATTTCGAAGTACTAAAGTATCCGGTACTTTGGATGGGGTTTGTTAGGCCCAGTAGATCTATCTTTAGGATTCGCGTCAATTAGGGTGTCTGTTCCCAAATTCTTAGATTACCAGACTTAATAAAAAGGGGCATATTCGATTTCGATAATTCAACCATAGAATGTAGTTTCACGTACTTGTGTCTATTTTGTAAATCATTTATAAAACCTGCATGTATTCTCATCCCAAAAATATTAGATTTTAAAAGTGGGACTATAACTCACTTTCACAGATTTTTACTTCGTTGGAAAGTAAGACTTGGCCACTGGTTGATTCACGAACCTATAACAATATATACATATATATCAAAGTATGTTTAAAATATATTTACAACACTTTTAAAATATTTTGATGTTTTAAGTTTATTAAGTCAGCTGTCCTCGTTAGTAACCTACAACTAGTTGTCCACAGTTAGATGTACAGAAATAAATCGATAAATATTATCTTGAATCAATCCACGACCCAGTGTATACGTATCTCAGTATTGATCACAACTCAAACTATATATATTTTGGAATCAACCTCAACCCTGTATAGCTAACTCCAACATTCACATATAGAGTATCTATGGTTGTTCCGAAATATATATAGATGTGTCGACATGATAGGTCGAAACATTGTATACGTGTCTATGGTATCTCAAGATTACATAATATACAATACAAGTTGATTAAGTTATGGTTGGAATAGATTTGTTACCAATTTTCACGTAGCTAAAATGAGAAAAATTATCCAATCTTGTTTTACCCATAACTTCTTCATTTTAAATCCGTTTTGAGTGAACCAAATTGCTATGGTTTCATATTGAACTCTATTTTATGAATCTAAACAGAAAAGTATAGGTTTATAGTCAGAAAAATAAGTTACAAGTCGTTTTTGTAAAGGTAGTCATTTCAGTCGAAAGAACGACGTCTAGATGACCATTTTAGAAAACATACTTCCACTTTGAGTTTAACCATAATTTTTGGATATAGTTTCATGTTCATAATAAAAATCATTTTCTCAGAATAACAACTTTTAAATCAAAGTTTATCATAGTTTTTAATTAACTAACCCAAAACAGCCCGCGGTGTTACTACGACGGCGTAAATCCGGTTTTACGGTGTTTTTCGTGTTTCCAGGTTTTAAATCATTAAGTTAGCATATCATATAGATATAGAACATGTGTGTAGTTAATTTTAAAAGTCAAGTTAGAAGGATTAACTTTTGTTTGCGAACAAGTTTAGAATTAACTAAACTATGTTCTAGTGATTACGAGTTTAAAACTTCGAATAAGATAGTTTTATATATATGAATCGAATGATGTTATGAACATCATTACTACCTCAAGTTTAGTAGGTAAACCTACTGGAAGTGACAAGAAATGATCTAGCTTCAAAGGATCTTGGATGGCTTGAAAGTTCTTGAAGTAGGATCATGACACAAAAACAAGTTCAAGTAAGATTTTTACTCGAATTAAGATAGTTTATAGTTATAGAAATTGAATCAAAGTTTGAATATGAATATTACCTTGAATAAGAAAGATAACCTACTGTATATAACAAAGGTTTCTTGATCTTAGATGATTACTTGGAATGGATTAGAAAGCTTGGAAGTAAATTAGTAAACTTGAAGGGATTTTTGAAGTGTTCTTGAAGTGTTCTTCCTATGATGATTATAGCTTGATTCTTGAAGTGATTTTTGATGAAGATGATGATTAACTACTGGAAAAATATGTTCATAATAGTGTGTGTGTGTGTGTGTTGAGAGAGAATTGGAAGTGAAATGGAGTGAATGATGAGTGGTAATTGGTGAGTGGTGAGTGAGATTAAAAGGAGTTCTAGTTAGTTGACTAGCTCATGGTAGAAGTTAAAATTTATTAGTCATACATGACATAATCAAGAGTGGAATCCCATGCTAGTTCCTATTGGTATATACTCATAGTAAGTACGTTTTGAAGCTGTGTATAATACGGGTAAGAATACGACTAGAATTCTTGATGAAAGAAAAGAATGGAAAAGTAACTGTAACCATTTTCGTTAAGTATGAGTGTTTTGATATATGTCTTGAAGTCTTCCAAAAGTATTTTAATACATCTAAATACACTACATGTATATACATTTTAACTGAGTCGTTAAGTCATCGTTAGTCGTTACATGTAAGTGTTGTTTTGAAACCTTTAAGTTAACGATCTCAATTAATGTTGTTAACCCATTGTTTATTATATCTAATGAGATGTTAAATTATTATATTATCATGATATTATGATATATTAATATATCTTAATATGATATATATACATTTAAATGTCGTTACAACGATAATCGTTACATATATGTCTCGTTTCGAAATCCTTAAGTTAGTAGTCTTGTTTATATGTATATAACTCATTGTTAATATAATTATGGAGATACTTACTTATCATAATCTCATGTTAACCATATGTATATCCATATATATATCGTCATGTCATTTTTACAAGTTTTAACGTTCGTGAATCGCCGGTCAACTTGGGTGGTCAATTGTCTATATGAAACATATTTCAATTAATCAAGTCTTAACAAGTTTGATTGCTTAACATATTGGAAACATTTAATCATGTAAATATCAATCTCAATTAATATATATAAACATGGAAAAGTTCGGGTCACTACATAAGACACCCCGTTACGTGCTGACTATTTCTGGAGCCGGAACGTCTGCACCTCGTTTAGTGAGGTCTGTACCACCTGCACCACCGGCACCACCTTCACCACCTGCACCGCCTGCCCCACCATCTCCCTCTAACGAGGAACTGAGGAAGGAGGTGGGAATCCTCCGAGCTCGGGTTACTGAGCTCGAGGAGCAGTTGGCTCAGGTTTTAGACATCCTACACCCACCTTCACCGTATGACCTTTTGTATTAGATATCATGATGTAATCTAGTTGTAGTTTCATATTTCACTTATGTATTGTACGAATCTATCATGATGTATGAAACTTATTATTAATGAATGGAAACTTTGTGATGTTACTTTTTGCACAAGTGTTCTATTTACGTTACTGTATGGTGTTTTGCGATACTTGTATCAACTTGCGTTACTTAATTAACATGTGTTGTGCTGTTTACATGTTGGTTGTTATATACTATATTATTATATATTAAATGCTAGATTTTGACTTGAGTCAAAATGTTTGTATAGAACACCATGGCTAACGGTCGATCCACAATTACTGCTGCTCAAATTGAAGAGATGATCCAAGAACGTGTAGCCGCAGTCATTGCGGAAATGCAACCCCAGGCTCCACCGCCACCGCCACCACCACCGGTTATTCAACCCGTTCGAAATGGGTGTACTTACAAGGAATTCTAGAGCTGTAAACCACACAACTTCAGTGGAACCGAGGAACCGGTTGGTCTCACCAGATGGTTCGAGAAACTTGAATCAGTATTCCGAGTTAGCAACTGTTCGGAGGACAACAAAACCAAATTTGCTTCTTGCATGCTATCTGACGGCGCGCTCACGTGGTGAAACACAATGGTACAGGCACAAGGCATTGATGAGGCGTATGCTACGCCATGGGAAGAATTTAAATGTGCCATGATTTAGGAGTATTATCCGAGAACCGAAATCCAAAAGATGGAAACGGAATTCATGCAGTTAAAGGCCATTGGGAATGACCTTGATGGTTACAAGAGGAGATTTTTGGAACTAGCCCTGATGTGTCCGACAATGGTCACCCCAGAATTCAAGCGAATGGAGAGATACTTCTGGGGACTCCCTAAAAGCATTAAGGGAAACGTCACCTCATCCAAACCACCGAATGTTCACGAAGCGATGCGCATGGCGCATACTTTAATGAATCAGATAACCATCGATGAACCGTAGAAAACTAAGTCTGAAGCAGGTACTAGTGAGAAGCGCAAATGGGATAACCACAACAACAACAACAACAACAACAGGGGAAGAAACTACGATCAAAATCCGGCGAAACGACGTGAGGGTTTCAGAGGAAACAACAACGGTGGAAACCCCAACCCCAACAACAACACCAACTGTGACGCCCCGTACTAAATCATCATGTACGGACCATCATCAACAGGATCATTACAAGGTTAAGTACTATATGCGTTTTCAAAACAGAGTTTACATTCATAAATAAAAGTGACGTCATAACATACGTCAATTGTTTTACAAATCAAAAGTATGCTTCGCTAAGTAGAAGCATTAAATAAGTGTACGTGACCATAATGGTCGTTACATAACATAAGTTCATAAGTAAAAAGTTTGAATGCAACATAAGTAGTCATGCGATAACAACTCTAGGCAGCGGGTTCTACAGCACGACTAGTAAGATAGCGGAAGCGACTTCAAGCACCTGAGAAAATACATGCTTAAAAAGGTCAACACAAAGGTTGGTGAGCTATAGTTTAAGTATAACAGTAACGTAAGTAGGCCACGAGATTTCAGTGCTACAACGAGCGTTTCAAAAGTATGTAAAAGTATATGCTTAACCGTGGGCACCCGGTAACTAACTTAACGTTTAATGTACCCCCTTAAAGTGCACTTGGCAAGTGCGTATAACCTCGAAGTATTAAACACTCGTTAAATGCTAGCGCTACTAGCCCGAGTGGGGATGTCAAACCCTATGGATCCATATCTAAGATTCGCGTTCACGGTTCAAAAACCAATGATTAAACGTTACCGAGCTAAAGGGAATGTTTCTGCCGTTATATAACCCACACATATATAAAGTTTAAGTACTCGTGCCTAGTATGTAAAACATAAAATCCGCATGTATTCTCAGTTCCCAAAATAAGTTAAAGTAAAAAGGGAATGCTATAACTCACAATGATTAGTAGTAATGGTAAGGTAGTAGTCGGAAAGTGGTGTGCAAGTAACGGTCCAAACGTCCTCAACCTAAGTCAAATAGCACTAAGTCAATAAGTCGTCTCAAAAGGTTTACAAGTACGTAATTAAGGTCATAAGGGTCATCATCAATCATCATTAAACAAAAGGTAACAAGTAAGACTCGTTTATGAAAGTCGTGTAAAACAAAGGCTGACTTCGGTCAGTCACCACAGCCTCTACCCTTACTGAATTAAGGTGAGACCAGTGGTCATGGCTCCGTCTACGAGTCCCTTAAGTGTGGTAAAATTTACAGAAGTAAACTCGTCTTGGTTTGACCGTGGCGACGGTCTAAGTGCGAGTAGGTCAGAAATTTCTGCACAACGTTAAAGGACATGGTAACGATCGGAGGGCCATAAATCCTAAACCGTAACTCGGATTAAGACGAGTCCTATATGAAAAGTTATCTACTCGAAAAGTTCTATCTAAAAATCAAGGTTAGAACAGCCCAGGTCTACTGGTCTGTTCCAGAAGCATCAGGTCAGTAGGTTTTGGACAGAACAGTGGGTTTTGGAGAGTTCCGGTTGTCTCGGTGCTTGATGTTCATCACGGTTCTCATCCTTGATGCGTATAGCTTCAAGTGTACAACTCGTTGATGTGTTAACATCATTTTGACCAAGGTTTGTCCATCATAACTCAAGTGCAAGTGTTGTAAGTGTTTGATGAACCAAGGTTACATGTAAGTTTATGAACAAGTTCATGAACACTAAGAAAGATCACAACCAAGTGTTGGATCCATGATACTTGCACCAAAGTGTAAGCTCTTGTTGGTTTCATGTCCTTGTTCAAATGTGTAGTAAACAACTAACAATAAGAAATAAAGAAAATGAATGATAAGCCTAAACCAACCATGAAGGTGGTATTCTAGTAACATACAACAAACAAGAGCACAAGTAACAATTATAAAGATTATAAACTTTAAATCTTTTGAAACAAAATAAAGTAGAAAACTAACTAAATAAGAAAATGGTTCATAGTTGCTCATACTTTTAAAGATTCAACCCAAGTTGATCTTTAAGTGAAGTAACTTTAAAGTTACTTCAAGAACTTACAAGTAATGAGTTTCTACAACTATGAACTTTAAATCTTTGAAACAAAATATGTAGAACATAACTAGATAGCTTATGTTCTTGATGTTCTTGTAAAATACAAGATATAAATGGAGAATCAAACTAAAAAGTTTGTTCTTGTAACTTAGTAAAGAAAGACATGTAATTAAGTAATAATAACAAGTAATCAAGACAAGTAAATAATCTTTAACCAGAACAAGTAATAACAACCAAGATTGATGATGATTATGGGTCTCATGGCCACGGTTTGCAAGAGAAAAAAAGAGAGAAAAACTCTTCAAGTTGCTTACAAATTAGAGAGAAAAAGGAGAGAAACTTGAGAGGAAATTGTGTGTGTTTTGAGAGAATGAAACAAGGATGAGTGTAATGAAAAAAATGAAAGCAAAAGACCTCTCTAAAGGCCTCAAATTTTCGGCCAGCTGCATATGGGGAGTGGATGGAAGTATTTGATGGTCACTAGCATGTAAAGAGTTTAAAAGTTGGTTAAAGAGTGGGGTTACATGGGGATTATGGCAACTAGATTCCATTTCTAAGCAACTAACTAGTTCCATGTCCTAAATGATACTTACACTTGCAAGAGTTGGGCTAATTAATCCAAAATATAAGTAGGGTGGGCTTACACTAGTCCATTAACTCTTAAAAGGCCCAAGTTGCAAGTAGTTAGCAAGCAATCCAATAAAAGTCCATCTTAAGCCCAAGTAACTAACTAAAGGCCTTAGTTAATTAAAATGATTAATAAAATTAATCATGAATGTAAATAATATCTTAAAATATTATTCGTGCAAGTTCCGGGTGTCACAAAGACGTTTCGGGCATTTAAAGTTCAAGTACGGGCAATTAAAGCAACATGTAAATGTAATAACATACATTCGATTAATCACACGTATTAATAATAATTATTAATAACTAACGTTGGAAAAACCAGGGTCGTTACATTACCCACCTGTTAAAGAAAATTTCGTCCCGAAATTTAAGCTGAAGTAGATGGAGGAGTCGGGAAAAGATGAGGATATTTCCGCATCATTTGATCCTCTCGTTCCCAAGTAAACTCAGGTCCTCGTTTGGCATTCCATCGTACTCGTACAATCGGAATCTTGTTGCGTTTCAAAGTTTTGATCTCACGATCCATAATCTCAACAGGTTCCTCCACAAAGTGGAGTTTATCATCAATAGTAAGTTCTTCCAATGGTATGATGAGTTCGGGTGCAGCAAGACACTTCTTCAAGTTTGACACATGGAAGGTAGGATGAACTGAGCTCAATTGTGCTGGTAGATCCAAACGGTAAGCAACTGGTCCAACACGTTCCAAGATTTCGAAAGGACCAATGTATCGGGGGTTCAACTTTCCACGTTTTCCAAAACGGATCACACCTTTCCAAGGTGCAACCTTCAACATTACACGATCACCAACATTAAATTCAAAGTCTTTCCGTTTAAGATCGGCATAGCTCTTTTGGCGATCACGGGCAGTCTTAAGTCTAGCTTGGATCTGAGCAATCTTCTCCGTGGTTTCGTGAACTACCTCGGGTCCGGTGATTTGCTTTTCGCCTACTTCGGCCCAACAAATAGGAGATCGGCACTTACGACCATACAATGCTTCAAAAGGTGCAGCATTAATGCTTGAGTGATAACTGTTGTTGTACGAGAATTCGGCGAGTGGCAAATGCCTTTCCCAGGCCTTTCCAAAATCAATGACACATGCACGCAACATGTCCTCCAAGGTCTGAATCGTTCGTTCACTTTGCCCGTCAGTCTGAGGATGATAAGCAGTACTCATGTCAAGACGAGTTCCCATGGCTTCTTGCAAAGAACGCCAAAATCTGGAAGCAAAACGGGGATCGCGATCGGAGATGATTGATAAAGGTACACCATGACGAGATACAACCTCTTTGATGTACAGCTGAGCAAGTCTTTCCATTGTATCAGTTTCCTTCATCGCTAGGAAGTGTGCAGATTTGGTGAGGCGGTCAACAATAACCCAAATAGTATCGCATCCGCCCACCGTCTTCGGCAGCTTAGTAATGAAATCCATTGTGATCCTTTCCCACTTCCATTGTGGGATTTCCGGCTGTTGAAGTAACCCAGAAGGTCTCTGATGTTCGGCTTTAACCTTCGAGCAAGTCAAACACTTACCAACATAAGTCGCAACGTCCTTCTTAAGATTCGGCCACCAATACTGTTCTTTAAGGTCGTGGTACATCTTACCTGCACCGGGGTGAATCGAATATCTCGATTTGTGTGCTTCATCAAGTATCAGGCTTCGTAGATCTCCATAGTAAGGTACCCAAATTCTTCCGGCATAACATCGGAGTCCAGACTCTCTAACCTCGAATCGAGAGACAAGTATGTTCAAATGCTCGTGAGATATGTTCTCCTCCTTGAGAGCCTCAACTTGGGCTACTCTGATCTGGTTGTTGAGGTTCGAATGGATGGTGATGTTCAGAGCCCTAACACGGAGAGGTGCCGTCCTCTCCTTTCGGCTTAAAGCGTCAGCTACAACATTGGCCTTGCCAGGGTGATAACGGAGTTCACAATCGTAGTCGTTGAGCGTCTCGATCCATCGACGCTGTCTCATATTCAATTGCTTCTGATCGAAGATGTGCTGGAGACTCTTGTGATCGGTGAAGATAGTGCTCTTAGTTCCAAACAAATAATGTCTCCACAATTTGAGTGCAAAGACAACGGCTCCAAGTTCAAGATCATGTGTAGTGTAGTTCCGCTCGTGAATCTTCAATTGGCGGGAGGCATAGGCAATAACCTTTGATCGTTGCATCAGTACACAACCAAAACCACTCTTCGATGCATCGCAATAAACAACAAAGTCATCACTGCCTTCAGGAAGTGATAGGATAGGTGCGGAGGTTAACTTCTTCTTCAAAGTTTGGAATGCTGATTCGTGTGTGGGTTCCCAAATGAACTTCTTGCCCTTGTGAGTCAGTGCGGTCAAAGGACGCGCAATCAGAGAAAATCCTTCGATAAACCTTCGATAATAACCGGCGAGACCTAGAAATTGGCGAATATGCGTTGGAGTAGTGGGGGTCTCCCACTTGCTGATGGCTTCAATCTTGGCGGGATCAACTTTGATACCCTGGTCGCTCACAACATGACCCAAAAACTGTACCTCCTTCAACCAAAATTCGCACTTGGAGAACTTGGCGTAAAGTTGCTCTTGTCTTAAGAGTTCAAGCACTAGCCGAAGGTGTTGCTCATGTTCTTCTTCGCTCTTAGAGTAGATGAGGATATCATCTATGAAGACGATAACAAACTTATCCAAGTAAGGCTTGCAGACACGATTCATGAGATCCATGAACACGGCAGGTGCATTTGTCAAACCGAATGGCATCACGAGGAACTCATAATGACCATAACGGGTCCTGAATGCAGTTTTCATCACGTCACTTTCCTTCACCCTCAGCTGGTGATATCCGGATCGCAAATCGATCTTTGAATAAACGCTCGATCCTTGTAGTTGATCAAAAAGATCATCAATTCGTGGAAGAGGATATCGATTCTTGATAGTCAATTTGTTGAGTTCACGGTAGTCGATACACATACGGAAGGATCCATCCTTCTTCTTTACAAACAACACAGGTGCGCCCCAAGGCGAGAAGCTTGGTTGGATAAACCCTCGATCTAATAGCTCTTGTAGTTGACTCTGTAATTCTTGCATCTCGGAAGGTGCGAGTCTATAAGGTGCACGAGCTACAGGTGCAGCTCCTGGCACTAAATCAATCTGAAATTCTACGGCTCTCGGCGGTGGTAATCCAGGCAATTCGTCTGGGAAGACATCGGAAAATTCGTTCACAATTCGAACGTCGTTCACGTTCTTCACCTCAGTTTCTACCGCTTTCACATGTGCTAGGACAGCAAAGCGTCCCTTCTTCATAATCTTTTGCGCTTTCACGCAACTAATGAGGTTCAACTTCGAGGTACATCTCTCTCCATAGATAACCAGTGGTTCGCCATCTCCTTGTGGTATGCGAAGTGCTTTATCTCCACAGATAACATCGGCCTTTATCTTGCTCAACCAATCCATACCGACGATCGCGTCAAAACTTCCCAGTTTGATAGGTATCAAATCAATTTCGAAATCTGCACCAGCTATGTTGATAATAGCTCCACGACTAATATGGTCAACCTTTTCAAGTTTTCCATTGGCGACCTCGACAAGCATACTTTCCTTCAAAGGAACTAACGACCAATCTAACTTATCACAAAAATGTCTACACACATAGCTCCTATCGGCACCAGTATCAAATAGAACAGAAGCTAAAAGATTGTTGATCTTGAATATACCTGTCACCAAGTCGGGGTTGTCGCGAGCGTCCCTTGCATTAACATTGAAGGCTCTAGCACGCGGTGGTCCGCCATCCTTACGCTTGTTAGGACACTCGTTTCTGAAATGGCCCGTCTTTCCACATTCATAACACTTCTTAGGCCCATTGTTGTTGTGGTTTGGCTTCACATTCAAAGTGGTAACCTTGCAATCCTTGCCAACATGTCCAGATCGTTGGCACTTCTCACAGATAACATTGCAATACCCAGTGTGGTGCTTGTAGCACCTATTGCATTGTGGTAGGGTTCCTTTGTAGTTCGGATTGGTGCGGTTGTTGTTGTTGGGGTTGGTGTTGTTGTTGTGCATGTTGTTGTTTTGCCTGAACCCTTCATGTCGTTTTGCCGGGTTTTGATCATAGTTCCTACCCCTGTTGTTGTTGTGGTTGTTGTCCCATTTCCTCTTTTCACCACTAACAGTTTCAAACTTAGCCTTCTCCGGCTCGTCAAGGATGATTTGATTCAAGAGAGTATGCGCCATGCGCATTGCTTCGGGAACACTTGGTGGCTTGGATGAGGTAACATTACCCTTGATGGACTTAGGAAGTCCCGAGAAGTATTTCTCCAAACGCTTAAATTCGGGGGTGACCATGGTTGGACACATAAGAGCCAATTCCAAAAACCTACGGTTGTAGCTGTTAAGGTCGTTCCCTACGGTTTTCAATTGCATAAATTCGATTTCCATCTTTTGAATCTCGGTTCTCGGACAGTATTCCTCGATCATAGCACATTTAAATTCTTCCCAAGGCGTAGCATATGCCTCATCAATTCCTTGCGCTTGGGCCATGGTATTCCACCATGTGAGCGTGCCATCAGAAAGTGTGCAAGATGCAAATTTCGTTTTGTTAGCCTCAGAACAATTGCTAACCCTGAATACCGATTCCAACTTTTCGAACCATCTGGTGAGACCGACGGGTCCCTCAGTGCCACTGAAGTAGTGTGGCTTGCAGTTTTGAAATTCCTTGTAAGTACACCCATCTCGGACGACAGGTGGATTGACAGGCGGTGGTGGTGGAACTTGGGGTTGTCTTTCAGCTAGTGCAGCAGCGACTCGCTCGTTAATCATTTCCTCAATTTGTGCCGCGGTGGGGATAGATCTCCCGTTGGCCATGATGTTCTATACAAACATTTTGACTCAAGTCAAAATCCATTATGCAAATAATAATAGTACATTATATAACAACCAACATGAAAACAACACAACACATGTTGATTAAATAACGCAAGCAGATATAGGTACCACAAAACCATGAGATGATAACGTAAATAGAACACTTGCGCAAGAAGTAAGCAACACAGATTCCATTCATTAATGATAATAAGTTCATACATTACAATAAGTTCGTGCATTACATAAGTGAAATATGAAATTACAAAAGTGATTACAATACAGAATCTAGTACAAAGTCCTACGGCGATGGTGGGTACAAGATGTCCAAAACATGAGCCAACTGCTCCTCGAGCTCAGTAACTCGAGTCTGGAGAATCTCAATCTCCCGCCTCATTTCCTCATTAGAGGAAGGTGATGGGGCAGGTGGTGCTGGCGGTGCAGGTGGAGCCGGTGGTGCTGAAGTGGATGGTCCGGCTCTGGGTGGAGACGGTAATATCAGTGGGTCGGCGAGGTACGGCACCAGCCGTTTACGTGCAGTGATCCTACGACGCCGACCATAAGCGTCAGTGACAGTACGACCAGGAATTATGCCAGCGAAGCGATACCGCTTCTTCGGCGGGGTAGAAGGTGCCTGAATCGGTCGGTCAGCGGGATCCTCCTCATCACTGGAGTCGTCAGATGAGGTGTCGTCTGAAGAAGCATCGGTGGAAGAACCGTCGTCTGAATCATGCGGTGGTGGTGCGGGTGGCTCAACATATCCGAAAGCGGCCAACATCTGTCGGTGTCGGCCTGGCGTAATCACGGCTAAGCGGCCGTCGGCAGTGCGTCGGCAAGGTGTGCGCCAGTGATTACGGAAGGGTCCTTCCCCGAACTCCGCGGGGATCTCCATGCCACCAATGCGAGCCAGTTGCCTCAGGGGTCTGGAAGAAGACGCCGGGATAGGCACACTAGAGCTAGCTCCAGAACTAGAGGCGCCGGGGTTGCCAGTGGGTGTCGGGGCCGGAATGTCGGCAGCAGCAGCAGCAGCAACAGGTGCAGCAGTGGGTGGAACAACGGGGCCTGAGCCGCTCGGGATGTCAGTAGGTGGAACGTCCGACATCTGAACAAGGAAAAATAAATTTTCCATGTCAGTATGTCATAAAGCAAGCAAATAATAGGCCAACAGTTTAATTCATGTATAACAATAAGTAGCATGGCAATATCAGTAATCGTACGAAACTAGCATGCAATCGAAAGCAAGTAATAGCATGCAGTAGTGAAATCACGTAGTAGCATACGGCATATAGCAGTAACAGTAAGCAGCAGCATGCAGTAAGTTCAGCGGAAACAAGTAAACTAACAAGTTGTAGATTAGCCCTATTAGTGAATCCTACTCGGGTCGGTCTTAGACTCACTAATGCATCCTAATTCCCTACAACCAATGCTCTGATACCAAATGTGACGCCCCGTACTAAATCATCATGTACGGACCATCATCAACAGGATCATTACAAGGTTAAGTACTATATGCGTTTTTAAAACAGAGTTTACATTCATAAATAAAAGTGACGTCATAACATACGTCAATTGTTTTACAAATCAAAAGTATGCTTCGCTAAGTAGAAGCATTAAATAAGTGTACGTGACCATAATGGTCGTTACATAACATAAGTTCATAAGTAAAAAGTTTGAATGCAACATAAGTAGTCATGCGATAACAACTCTAGGCAGCGGGTTCTACAGCACGACTAGTAAGATAGCGGAAGCGACTTCAAGCACCTGAGAAAATACATGCTTAAAAAGGTCAACACAAAGGTTGGTGAGCTATAGTTTAAGTATAACAGTAACGTAAGTAGGCCACGAGATTTCAGTGCTACAACGAGCGTTTCAAAAGTATGTAAAAGTATATGCTTAACCGTGGGCACCCGGTAACTAACTTAACGTTTAATGTACCCCCTTAAAGTGCACTTGGCAAGTGCGTATAACCTCGAAGTATTAAACACTCGTTAAATGCTAGCGCTACTAGCCCGAGTGGGGATGTCAAACCCTATGGATCCATATCTAAGATTCGCGTTCACGGTTCAAAAACCAATGATTAAACGTTACCGAGCTAAAGGGAATGTTTCTGCCGTTATATAACCCACACATATATAAAGTTTAAGTACTCGTGCCTAGTATGTAAAACATAAAATCCGCATGTATTCTCAGTTCCCAAAATAAGTTAAAGTAAAAAGGGAATGCTATAACTCACAATGATTAGTAGTAATGGTAAGGTAGTAGTCGGAAAGTGGTGTGCAAGTAACGGTCCAAACGTCCTCAACCTAAGTCAAATAGCACTAAGTCAATAAGTCGTCTCAAAAGGTTTACAAGTACGTAATTAAGGTCATAAGGGTCATCATCAATCATCATTAAACAAAAGGTAACAAGTAAGACTCGTTTATGAAAGTCGTGTAAAACAAAGGCTGACTTCGGTCAGTCACCACAGCCTCTACCCTTACTGAATTAAGGTGAGACCAGTGGTCATGGCTCCGTCTACGAGTCCCTTAAGTGTGGTAAAATTTACAGAAGCAAACTCGTCTTGGTTTGACCGTGGCGACGGTCTAAGTGCGAGTAGGTCAGAAATTTCTGCACAACGTTAAAGGACATGGTAACGATCGGAGGGCCATAAATCCTAAACCGTAACTCGGATTAAGACGAGTCCTATATGAAAAGTTATCTACTCGAAAAGTTCTATCTAAAAATCAAGGTTAGAACAGCCCAGGTCTACTGGTCTGTTCCAGAAGCATCAGGTCAGTAGGTTTTGGACAGAACAGTGGGTTTTGGAGAGTTCCGGTTGTCTCGGTGCTTGATGTTCATCACGGTTCTCATCCTTGATGCGTATAGCTTCAAGTGTACAACTCGTTGATGTGTTAACATCATTTTGACCAAGGTTTGTCCATCATAACTCAAGTGCAAGTGTTGTAAGTGTTTGATGAACCAAGGTTACATGTAAGTTTATGAACAAGTTCATGAACACTAAGAAAGATCACAACCAAGTGTTGGATCCATGATACTTGCACCAAAGTGTAAGCTCTTGTTGGTTTCATGTCCTTGTTCAAATGTGTAGTAAACAACTAACAATAAGAAATAAAGAAAATGAATGATAAGCCTAAACCAACCATGAAGGTGGTATTCTAGTAACATACAACAAACAAGAGCACAAGTAACAATTATAAAGATTATAAACTTTAAATCTTTTGAAACAAAATAAAGTAGAAAACTAACTAAATAAGAAAATGGTTCATAGTTGCTCATACTTTTAAAGATTCAACCCAAGTTGATCTTTAAGTGAAGTAACTTTAAAGTTACTTCAAGAACTTACAAGTAATGAGTTTCTACAACTATGAACTTTAAATCTTTGAAACAAAATATGTAGAACATAACTAGATAGCTTATGTTCTTGATGTTCTTGTAAAATACAAGATATAAATGGAGAATCAAACTAAAAAGTTTGTTCTTGTAACTTAGTAAAGAAAGACATGTAATTAAGTAATAATAACAAGTAATCAAGACAAGTAAATAATCTTTAACCAGAACAAGTAATAACAACCAAGATTGATGATGATTATGGGTCTCATGGCCACGGTTTGCAAGAGAAAAAAAGAGAGAAAAACTCTTCAAGTTGCTTACAAATTAGAGAGAAAAAGGAGAGAAACTTGAGAGGAAATTGTGTGTGTTTTGAGAGAATGAAACAAGGATGAGTGTAATGAAAAAAATGAAAGCAAAAGACCTCTCTAAAGGCCTCAAATTTTCGGCCAGCTGCATATGGGGAGTGGATGGAAGTATTTGATGGTCACTAGCATGTAAAGAGTTTAAAAGTTGGTTAAAGAGTGGGGTTACATGGGGATTATGGCAACTAGATTCCATTTCTAAGCAACTAACTAGTTCCATGTCCTAAATGATACTTACACTTGCAAGAGTTGGGCTAATTAATCCAAAATATAAGTAGGGTGGGCTTACACTAGTCCATTAACTCTTAAAAGGCCCAAGTTGCAAGTAGTTAGCAAGCAATCCAATAAAAGTCCATCTTAAGCCCAAGTAACTAACTAAAGGCCTTAGTTAATTAAAATGATTAATAAAATTAATCATGAATGTAAATAATATCTTAAAATATTATTCGTGCAAGTTTCGGGTGTCACAAAGACGTTTCGGGCATTTAAAGTTCAAGTACGGGCAATTAAAGCAACATGTAAATGTAATAACATACATTCGATTAATCACACGTATTAATAATAATTATTAATAACTAACGTTGGAAAAACCAGGGTCGTTACACCAACTCCAACCCGAACTACAAAGGAACCTTACCACAATGCAAGAGGTGTTACAAACACCACACTGGGTATTGCAATGTTGTCTGCGAGAAGTGCCAACGGTCTGGGCATGTTGGAAAAGACTGCAAGGTCACCACTTTGAATGGGAAGCCAAACACCAACGGGCCGAAGAAGTGTTACGAATGCGGGCAGACGGGCCATTTCAGAAATGCGTGTCCAAATAAGTGAAAAGATGGCGGACCACTGCACGCTAGAGCTTTCAATGTTAATGCAAGGGACGCCCGAGAAAACTCCGACTTGGTGACAGGTATATTCAAAATCAACAATCTTTTAGCTTCTGTCTTGTTTAATACTGGTGCGGATAGAAGTTATGTATGTAGACATTTTTGCGATAAGATAAATTGGTCATTAGTCCCGTTACAAGAGAGTATGCTTGTCGAGGTCACCAATGGAAAACTTGAAAAGGTTGACCATATTAGTCGTGGAGCTATTATCAACATAGCTGGTGCAGATTTCGAAATTGATTTGATACCTATCAAACTGGGAAGTTTTGACGTGATCGTTGGTATGGATTGGTTGAGTAAGATAAGGGCCGATATTATCTGTGGAGATAAAGCACTTCGCATACCACAAGGAGATGGCGAACCACTGGTTATCTATGGAGAGAGATGTACCTCGAAGTTGAACCTCTTTAGTTGCGTGAAAGCGCAATAGATTATGAAGAAGGGATGTTTTGCTGTCCTAGCACATGTGAAAGCGGTAGAAACTGAGGTAAAGAGCGTGAACGACGTTCGAATTGTGAACGAATTTTCCGATGTCTTCCCAGAAGAATTTCCTGGATTGCCGCTGCAGAGAGCAGTGGAGTTTCAGATTGATTTAGTGCCAGGAGCTGCACCTGTAGCTCGCGCACCTTATAGACTCGCACCTTCCGAGATGCAAGAATTACAGAGTCAACTACAAGAGCTGTTAGATCGAGGGTTTATCCAACCAAGTTTCTCGCCTTGGGGCGCACCTGTTCTGTTTGTGAAGAAGAAGGATGGATCCTTCCATATGTGTATTGACTACCGTGAACTCAACAAATTGACTATCAAGAATCGGTATCCTCTTCCGCGAATTGATGATCTTTTTGACCAACTACAAGGATCGAGTGTCTACTCAAAGATCGATTTGCGATCTGGTTATCACCAGTTGAGGGTGAAAGAAAGCGATGTAATGAAGACTGCATTTAGAACTCGTTATGGTCATTATGAGTTTCTCGTGATGCCATTCGGATTAACCAATGCACCTGCCTTGTTCATGGATCTCATGAATCGTGTCTGCAAGCCGTACTTGGATAAGTTCGTTATCGTCTTCATAGATGATATTCTCATCTACTCAAAGAGCGAAGAAGAGCATGAGCAACATCTCCGACTAGTACTTGAACTCTTGAGACAAGAGCAACTTTACGCCAAATTCTCCAAGTGTGAATTTTGGTTGAAGGAAGTTCAGTTTCTGGGTCATGTTGTGAGTGACCAGGGTATCAAAGTTGATCCCACCAAGATTGAAGCTATCAGCAAGTGGGAGACCCCCACTACTCCGACGCATATTCGCCAATTCCTAGGTCTCGCCGGTTATTACCGAAGGTTTATCGAAGGTTTTTCTCTGATTGCGCGTCCTTTGACCGCGCTGACTCACAAGGGTAAGAAGTTCATTTGGGAACCCGCACACGAATAAGCATTTCAAACTTTGAAGAAGAAGTTAACCTCCGCACCTATCCTATCGCTTCCCGAAGGTAGTGACGATTTCGTTGTTTATTGTGATGCATCGAAGAGTGGTTTTGGTTGTGTACTGATGCAACGATCAAAGGTTATCACTTATGCCTCCCGACAACTGAAGATTCACGAGCGGAACTACACTACTCACGATCTTGAACTTGGAGCCGTTGTCTTTGCGCTCAAATTGTGGAGACACTATTTGTATGGAACTAAGAGCACTATCTTCACCGATCACAAGAGTCTCCAGCATATCTTTGATCAGAAGCAACTGAATATGAGACAGCGTCGATGGATTGAGACGCTCAACGACTACGATTGTGAACTCCGTTATCACCCTGGCAAGGCCAATGTTGTAGCTGACGCTTTGAGCTGAAAGGAGAGGACGGCACCTCTTCGTGTTAGGGCTCTAAACATCACCATCCATTCGAACCTCAACAGCCAGATCAGAGTAGCCCAAGATGACGCTCTCAAGGAGGGGAACATATCTCACGAACATTTGAACATACTTGTCTCTCGATTCGAGGTTAGGGAGTCTGGACTCCGATGTTATGCCGGAAGAATTTGGGTACTCTCTATGGAGATCTATGGAACCTTATACTTGATGAAGCACACAAATCGAGATATTCGATTCATCACCAAGCTACCAAAGACGGTGGGCGGATACGATACTATTTGGGTTATTGTTGACCGCCTTACCAAATCTGCCCACTTTCTGGCGATGAAGGAAACGGATACAATGGAGAGACTTGCTCATTTATACATCAAAGAGGTTGTATCTCATCATGGTGTACCTTTATCGATCATCTTCGATCGTGATCCCTGTTTTGCTTCTAGATTTTGGCGTTCTTTGCAAGAAGCCATGGGAACTCGTCTTGACATGAGTACTGCTTATCACCCTCAGACTGACGGGCAAAGTGAACGAACGATTCAGACATTGGAATACATGTTGCGTGCATGTGTCATCGATTTCGGAAAGGCCTGGGAAAGGCATTTGCCACTCGCCGAATTCTCGTACAACAACAGTTATCACTCGAGCATTAATGTTGCACCTTTTGAAGCATTGTATGGCCGCAAGTGCTGATCTCCTATTTGTTGGGCCGAAGTAGGCGAAAAGCAAATCACCGGACCCGAGGTAGTCCATGAAACAACGGAGAAGATTGCTCAGATTCAAGCTAGACTTAAGACTGCCAGCGATCGTCAAAAGAGTTATGCTGATCTTAAACGTAAAGACTTTGAATTCAACATTGGTGATCATGTAATGTTGAAGGTTGAACCTTGGAAAGGTGTTATTCGTTTTGGAAAACTTGGAAAGTTGAACCCGCGATACATTGGTCCTTTTGAAATCTTGGAACGTGTTGGACCCGTTGCTTACCGTTTGGATCTACCAGCACAATTGAGCTCAGTTCATCCTACCTTCCATGTGTCAAACTTGAAAAAGTGTCTTGCTGCACCTGAACATATCATACCACTTGAGGAGCTTACGATTGACGACAAACTCCACTTTGTGGAGGAACCTGTTGAAATTATGGATCGTGAGATCAAAACTTTGAAACGCAACAAGATTCCGATCGTCCGAGTACGATGGAATGCCAAACGAGGACCTGAGTTTACTTGGGAGCGAGAGGATTAAATGATGCGGAAGTATCCTCAACTTTTCCCGACTCCTCCATCTACCTCAGCTTAAATTTCGGGACGAAATTTTCTTTAACACGTGGGTAATGTAACGACCCTGGATTTTCCAACATTTATTTATTAATAATAATTATTATTAATACGTGTGATTAAACAAATGTATGTTATTACATTTACATGTTGCCATGACTAAACGTACTTGACTTTAATTGCCCGAAATGTCTTTGTGACACACAAAACTTACACGAATAATATTTTCACATATTATTTACATTCATGATTAGTTTTATTAATCATTTTAATTAACTATGGTTATTAGTTAATTACTTGGGCTTTAATTGGATTCATTTGTTAATTACATACAACTTGGGCTTTTAATTGAACATGGGCTTATAAAGCCCACCCCACACCCCTTAAGTGGACTAGTTAGCCCATACATACATGTAAGTAATCCATTTGAACTTAACTAGTTAGTTAAAGACTTAAGGAATCTAGTTAACATACAATCCTTATGCATGGCCATCCATTAACCAACTTTTTCAAGCTTTTCATGCTAGGAACCAATGAACTAATCCCTCCCCTCTTGGGAGCAGCTGGCCGTCGGCCTTAGGAGGCCTAGGAGTGGTTTTTGTTTCATTTTACTTATTACTACTTCACTTGTTTTTCTCTCATTCTCACACACAAAGATTACTTGCATTTTTCTCTCAAACATCTCTCTCTTCTTGTAAGTATATTGAACAAATCTTCTTCTCTTTTCTTTGTCCCAAAACCGAACCAAACAACCCTTAAATCATCATCATCCTTGTTCTTTGTTGTTAATTGTTTGTAGTTGTTAATTGTTAGTTGTTGTTACTTTGTTACTTGTTATTATTTACTTACTAGTTTCCAAGAATCAAACTCTTTAGTTTCATTCTTCATAATATCTTGAATTTTCAAGAACACAAGAATATAAACTTACTAGTATATGATTCTACACTTAATGTATCAAAAGATTGTAAGTTCATAATTGTTAAACTCATACTTGTAACTCATGTTAGTAAACTTTAAAGTTTACTTTCTTAAAGATCAAACTTTGGTTTGAATCTTTAAAGTATGAACAACAATGAACTAGTTACTTACTTATTTAGTTTATTACTTCTTTTCTTGTACATTTAAATTCATGTTTGTTGTTAAATGGTCAAGTATTACAAGTTAGTCTTGATCTCATATCTCTTGGAACTAAAAGTTAACTTAAAAGTTCAAGAACATGTAAGTAAGTTTTCTTTAAATATAACTTTGTATACTTATGCTTGATCTAGACTTTTGAGTCTTGGATCTTCAAGATCAAACTAAGAACTATGTTCTACAACTTAAGATCTTGATTTTATAAGTTCACTTTCAAGTTTGTAACTTATTATTAGTTTTAAAGTTCATGTATGTGTTAGATCTAAGACTTTGATGTAACTTTGGTTCATCAAAACACTTGCAACACTTAAGTGAGTTGTGCTTCATGTCTTAGACTTGCACTTGGGTTATGATGGTCAAACCATGGTAAAGATGATGTAAACACATCAATGAGTTGTACACTTGAAGCTATAGGCATCAAGGATGAGAACCATGATGAACATCAAGCACCAAACTCACCGGAACCCATTATTTTTCTGCTTTATGTCTTCTACCTACTGCTTTATGGTTTCTGTAACAGACCAATAGACCTGGGCTGTTGTGATTATGATTTTCAAATAGCTCTGTTCGAGTAGATAACTTTTCATATAGGACTCGTCTTAATCCGAGTTACGGTTTAGGATTTATGGCCCTCCGATCGTCACTATGTCCTTTTAACATTGTGCAGAAATTTCTGACCTACTCGCACTTAGACCGTCGCCACGGTCAAACAAAGACGAGTTTGCTTCTGTAAATTTTATCACACTTAAAGGACTCATATACGGAGCCATGGCCACTGGTCTCACCTTAATTCAGTAAGGGTAGGGGCCGTGGTGACTGACTGAAGTCAGCCTTTGTTTTAAACTACTTTCATAAACGAAACTTACTTTACGCCTTTTGTTTGATGATGAATGATGATGACCTTTAAGACCTTATTTACATACTTTTAAACCTTTTCAGACGATTTACTGACTTAGTACTATTTGACTTAGGTTGAGGACCCGTTTGGATGACCTTCATTACTTGCTTACTTTCCGAGTCATACTTTACCGCTACTTTATCATTGTGAGTTATAGCATTCCCTTTTTACTTTAACTTATTTTGGGAACTGATAATACATGCGGATTTTATGTTTTACATACTAGGCACGAGTACTTAAAATTATATATGTGTGGGTTATATAACGGCAGAAACATTCCCTTTAGCTCGGTAACGTTTAGTCATTGGTTTTTGAACCGGTGAACGCGAATCTTAGATATGGATCCATAGGGTTTGACATCCCCACTTGGGCTAGTAGCGCTAGCATTTAACAAGTGTTTAATACTTTGTAGACATACGCACTTGCCAAGTGTACTTTCAGGGGGTATAAACGTTAAGTTAGTTACCAAGTGCCCACGGTTAACATATAATTTATCATACTATTTTGAAACGCTCTTTGTAGCACTGAAATCTCGTGGCCTACCTTACATACTGTTATACTTAAACTATAGCTCACCAACCTTTGTGTTGACGTTTTTAAGCATGTTTTTCTCAGGTGCTTAAGGTTATTTGCTTTCACTGTTGTGCTAGTCTTGCCGTAGACGCTCGCTGCTCTAATGCTATCACCGCATGAACTGTTTATCTTGCATTCAAACTTTAATACATTTGAACTATGTTTTGTAACGACCTAAGGGTCACATACATTTATTCATGCTTGCTATTCGTAGAAGCATACTGTTGGTGTAAAACATTTGATGTCGGTTATGAAGTCACCTTTTTATCGTGAATGCAACTTCTTTTATTTCAGCATATAGTACTTAACCTTGTAATGATCCTGTTGTTGATGATTCGTACACGATGGTTTTGTACGGGGCATCACACATAGCTTGTATAACGTATAAGCAAACAGCGGAAGACTTCTAGGAACCTGAGAATAAACATGCTTAAAAATGTCAACACAAAGGTTGGTGAGTTCATAGTTTTAATGTTGCGCATAATCTGTATATAAAGGTGGATCACAAGATTTCAGTTGTTTCATTCGAAACGTTTATCAAATTATTCTACAAGATTGAGCACCCTGGTAACTAAACTTTAACGTTATAATAAGTGCCCCTGTTTTAACATACATGCAACCAACATGTACAATACACGCAATCCAACATGTACTAAACTCAAATAGCATACGTCTGTTTTATAGTTCAGGCTAGGGTTTCTAAACCTGGAACAGACCGGGATGTCAAGCCCTATGGATTCATATATAACTACTTGCGCCCACCAGTTCTTATAACTGGCAGTTACTAGTTACCAAAGCTAAGGGATTTTCGGTTCAAACTCGGTGTAGAATTTAGTATGTATTTGTATCCATTGCGTTTAAAATAAAGTGCATGTATTCTCAGCCCAAAAATATAGATTGCAAAAGCAATTAAAAAGGGAACAAATGAAACTCACCTTATAAGGTCATTCACCAAAATGTGACCGAAACTCGAAATGCAAAATAACCGTAGATCTCAACCTAGAGAACATATATTGGTCAATACATGTCTAACAAGCTAGGTCGGGTTATAGTGTATCACAATCCTAATGCTTCGGAATACATACAGCCCCAATGATATATAATCCGTAGATCTCAAACCGAAATAGAACCCGCGACCTCCCGTTTAGCATCTCTCCCCACAAACCACTCTACCACCTTTGTTTTTCTGAATACATACAGCCCCAATGATATATAATCCGTAATCCGGATTTCATATAATCATCATCATATCATCTTTATCGTGACATGATCATACATTATCATAAGTAAAATCGTCATCTACCATCATCTATTATTATCAACGTCTAACATCGCCCATTTTGATCACAATCATCATCTTTATCTTAATCATCTAATATCATAAAATTATAATCATTATCGTTAATTATCATCGCCCATCATTTCTTCATTTGTTTGATTAAAGAAGATATATAGCAGCAATTCAATCAGCGAAACATGCAATAGCAGCAAACAGGAATCGAATGCTAACAGGTATGTTTGCCTGTTGTGGTTCGAACGGCGATTGGCAAAACAATAACCGGTGGATTTCTACTTGCCTAATAGCAGCCCAACGATTTAATGGCTCATTAATAGCCCAGTGAATTAACAGCCCACCACGATCAACGAAGCCCAATAGGAGAAACAACCCAATCGTTTAACATATGAGTTTAAAAGAATAAAAGCTTCGGTGTTGATAATGATTAAAACAGAAAAAGTCTAGTCATTAACCTTTATTCTCCATTATCATATGTCCTCATACCTACTCCGCTACTCGTTTATTAATCTCATCACTGATTCATCACTGTCTTTAATATCCATTCATCATCACCTTTTCCATTTAACAAAGATATAAAAGTTTAATTATAATAGCAGCTTACCAAGAATGTTTGGTTGTCGAATACTAGCAAGGAGAAACATAAACAAGATAAATCGTGCTGCTCAATGGTTGTGGGATGGTGTTTGTGGCGGTGTTTCTTGGCTGCAACTGCAGTTGCAGGAATGACGATGGGTTGTATGGTGTTTTTAATGTTTATGGGTTTTCTTGGATAGAATAGAAACGGAATCGAAGACAATGGTGATGGTGATTTAAGGTTTGTGATTCATGGTTGTTTTTGTCACGAAAGAAACAGCAATAGCAGGAAGCACATATGTTTGTTGTTTGGTTTTGTGAACAACAATTAGAAACAGAAAAGATACTGTACAGCAATAGGCGAACGACAAGGCTGTTTGGTGATTGTGTTGGGTTTTAGTTCGTGACTTACAACAGAAGAAGAAAGAAAGAAAAAAAAAACTAGAGAGAGAGGTATATTAGTTAAATGATAGTGTTTGCAGTTTAAATAGAAATAGATAGATAGTAGTAGCATACGAGTAATTTGCAGAAATAAGGGATCATGGAGCTGTGTTACTCGAATTTAATTTTGATCTTTGCTGTATTCAATCGATTGGCACAAGTAAGTATCATGTAGCTGTTAGCAGCATATAATTATAGTTAATAAAATTCAATTAACATGTGTTTGTTAGTTTAATTGGTACGACCCAATTAATCAAATCAAGAGCAAGCAGAAAAACTCCAATCTACTTTAATAGAATTTGGATTTTTTCCCATGTTTGATTCAATCGTACTAGCTTAACAGTGTTAGGACAAATTGAATAAAGTAGGATTGTGAAAGGAAATTTGATACGTATATAATTAATAATAATAAAAATAATAATATCATTTTTCATTTATTAATAATATCAAAGTAATAAAATGTAATAGAAATTTATTGTTATGATAACATTAATGATAAAATAAATGGAAATTTTAATAAAAAGACAAGTTTAATAATCATTAAAAATTATAATAAAAATGATAATAATAATATTAGTAATGATAACCATATTAAATTGTATTTTTTTATTATAATAAAGTTGATAACTAAAATAACAAGGATAATGATAATAATATGATACTAATAATAATACTTACTACAATAATATTTGTAATAATAATATAACAATTTATATTCATATCTATTTTTATAATAATGTTATTATCACTAATACAGTTGTTAATATTGGAAGTGATAATAATATTACTATAACAATTATAGTTTAACTTATAATTAAATTTATTATATTTACATTACATGTTATTAATTAAATGATATATAATAATAATAACAATTCTTAATTCAAATGATTATATTCTATCATTTCCAATTATTATATTTATTTACATTTATATATGTGTACATCTGTACATATTTAATTTACAAATAATTGTTCGTGAATCATCGAGAGCAGTCAAACGGTAAATGCATATATGAACACAATTCAAAGTTTTTGAGATTTCAATATTACAGACTTTGCTTATCGTGTCGGAAACATATAAAGATTAAGTTTAAATTTGGTCGGAAATTCCCGGGTCATCACAGTCGACAGTACTTGGCACTAACGCTTGTTAACATTTAATCATACTTCACAACATGTGCGAGCTACGTGAGGTTATCTCCGTCGTTTCCTTTACAACCCGTATTTAAACCATCGACTTAAATCATATTCTTTTCAATCATCTATTCCAATTTTCAGTTTTTGAGTTTAGGAGATCCTTGTAACCTCAATCGATTGCACAAATTAAAAACCCTAATCGAAGATGATGAGTAGTTCTTGCAGAAGACGAGACGTACATCGAACATCTTGGACATCTAAAAACCCAGGTCTTCGTTTTTTATGGGTGATCAAATAAGGTACATATTTGCTAGGTTGTCGATTGAAATTAATTTAGTTTATATGTAATTAATCTTTTAGTATGAGTTTTTATTTTTGTAAGGCTCACGATCGTAGGTTTTTTCATTTGCTAGATCTACCAATTCATGCTCATTCGGTAAATAGTGATGCCGGGGAATGGATGAAGACGAAGACTATCCTTGAAGATAATGTTCGAATAGCTGAATTATTGAATGCCAGAAAATTCAAAATGCTTATAATTCTGAGTTAGGTCACATTTGTTTTGTATCATTATGTACTTAGTTTGGATGGATTTGGTGTATTATGAAACCGGTTTGTAATGTCAACTTTTATCAATGAAAACTGAATACTCTTTTACGAATCTTGTTTTGCTGGCTTGAAATGTCAATATTATCAAGTGCAACTGTAAGTGGTAAAACGAACTCAAAACATATGTGAAAGCAGTCAGATGAAACTGACATGTGTATTGCCTATTATGAAACCTAAAACAATATTACATTGTAGTTCGAATAATGTACAAGTTAATTTTTAGACATCGTTACGTCTGCATGTTAAGAGTATATATAACAATATTGTACTGAAACATCGGTTGTTTTGAAATTTAATGAAACAATGAATGATATATGTAATACGTAATAGATAATCGATGAAGAAAAAGACGGAAATAACCCCACATGACTCGCACATGATGTCAAGTATCGTTGAATGTTGACAGCCATTAGTGCCTATTACTGTCAATGCCAAAACTACAAACCACAGGGACTGGTAGGGTGAGAAAATTAGTTCAGGGACCATCAGTGAAATATATGCAAATCACAGGGACCGTTGGCACATTTTTATTATCAATATATTCTCATTTGCAATAAAATCGTTTGTAAAGTAAAGGTGTAGAACATGTTAAGGTGTAAACCATTTATACGAATGACTTTGAGCAACGTGCTAGTATTTTGCTTAGGGTTTATCTCATACTTTTTTATTCAAGTGAAAGAAAGAGAACTATAAAGAAAGTACAGAGTAAAAATTATTGTGTTCTCAGAATATTTTTAAAAGAAAGTAAATAAAGTATATTCATCGAAACTTATTATACAACTTTTTACAACTATACAAGACATGCTTTAATCTTTATCTTGAGCCATCAATACTAACTGTTTTTATAATTTTTTCTTATAAAATTATAATTATAATTTTATAAGGAGATTGATTTTGGTCCAAAGCCGATAAAGATTTTTGACGAGTGGCTTGAAGCGGATGGGGCGGAAGATGTAATTAAAAAAGCTTGGGGTGAGGTCAGTGAAGGTGGAAGGCCTGATTGTGTTCTTCGAAATAAGCTAAAAAAGGTGAAATTTGCTTTGAAAGATTGGAGTTCAACGTTATTTGGGAGATTGGATGAAGAAATTAATGAGCTCAAAAATTTTGTGGATACTTGGGAGGATATAGCTGAGCATAGAATTCTAACAGACCCCGAAAGAGAAAAATGGTTAGAGTCGAGGAAAAGGTGGATTGAAAAGGAAAAAATCAAAGCAAATATGGTAAAACAAAAATCTCGAGTCAAATGGAATTTAGAAGGTGATGAGAACACGAGGTATTTTCACTCGATAATTAAGAGAAGGTACTCTAAAAGAAATATTCGTGGTCTATGCATTAATGGTATATGGATCGAAGACCCGATAAGTATTAAAGAGGAGGCCTATGACCATTTTCGAAAACAGTTTAAGAGCAATGCTGCAAATAAATTGAAGCTAAAGGCAGAAAGTTGGAACGGGTCATACCATGCTGATATCGAACAGCTCTCGCCACAGCAGGCGGCTGATCTAGAATGCAGGTTCACCGAAAGTGAGATCTTCGAAGCCTTAAAAGAATGTAATGGCTCGAAAGCCCCGGGACCGGACGGTATCAACTTCAATTTTTTTAAGCTCCACTGGAATTTGATCAAAGGCGATCTCCTCAAGGCTCTCAACTGGTTCTGGGACAAATGTGAGATTTCAAGTGGTTGCAACGCTTCTTTCATCACACTAGTCCCAAAAAAATCGGATCCTTTGGGATTAAACGATTTTCGACCGATTAGTTTGATAGGAAGCTATTATAAAATTCTCGCGAAGGTCTTATCTATTCGACTCAGGAAGGTAATTCCGAGACTCATTGGTGTTGAGCAAAACGCTTTCATTAAAGGTAGGTATATTCTTGATGGGGCCCTTATCGCCAACGAGACTATTGACTACCTTATCATGAAAAAGAAGAAAAGTCTTGTTTTTAAGGTTGATTTTGAAAAGGCATTTGATAGCCTAAATTGGGACTTTCTATTGGATATGATGCATAGAATGGGGTTTGGTGATCGATGGAGAAGGTGGATATTTGCGTGCCTTAAATCGAGCTCTATTTCCGTCCTCGTAAATGGCTCGCCTACAAACGAATTCTCTATCGAGAGAGGTGTACGACAAGGTGATCCTCTATCACCTTTTCTCTTCATAATCGCAGCGGAAGGTTTAAACCTCTTGACTAGACGAGCTACGAATGGTAATTTATTTAAAGGGGTAGAAGTTGGTGAAGACAAGGTGATGGTTTCTCACCTCCAATACGCGGACGACACCATTTTTCTCGGCGATTGGAATAGACAAAATATTTCTAATCTCATGAAATTGTTGTGTTGTTTTGAGAAGGCGTCGGGTCTACGAATTAACTATCATAAAAGTCTTATCTTCGGGTTAGGAGTTTCACTGAACGAAATTGAATGTATGGCAAGGCGATTTGACTGTAAGATTGGTGAATTCCCGTTCACATACCTTGGTATCCCTATTGGTAGGAACATGAATCGGGTCGTGAATTGGAACCCCGTGGTTGAAAAGTTTAACTCTAGATTGGGAAATTGGAAATCTAAAACGGTCTCATTTGGTGGAAGGTTAACGCTAGTCAAATCGGTTCTTAGTAGCTTACCGCTATATTATTTCTCCCTCTTTCGTGCTCCCTTGAGTGTCATTAAAAAACTTGAGGGTATTCGTAGGAACTTCTTTTGGGGCGGGTCGGGTGAGTGTAATAATATAACTTGGATCAAATGGAAGGACTCCCTTCTTCCCTACGGTGAAGGGGGTCTAAACATTGGATCCCTTCGGGCAAAAAACCTTGCACTCTTGGGTAAATGGTTTTGGCGTGTCAAAACGGAGTCAAACTCACTTTGGGTCAAAGTCCTTAAAAGTATTCATGGTCTTAACGGGCTACTTCCTCCCTCGTGTCTTAATCGACCGGAAGGGAGAAGTGGTGTGTGGACTAATATTCTTCGTGCAGGATTCGATATCGAGAAAATAGGAATCAACTTCAACAACTCCTTCAGTAGAGTAATCGGAGATGGAAGCGACACAAGGTTTTGGTATGATTGTTGGCTTGTTAACAAGCCCCTAAAAGAGACGTATGGGAGGTTGTTTCGGCTCGATAACAATCAAAATGCAAGTGTACGTGATCGTATTATTTGGTCAGAAGGTTCGTGGCAGGCTGCTTGGAGCTGGTGCAGGGATCCCTACGGTCGTGCAAGTGGTGAATTACAAGGATTGGTCTCGTTGCTGAATGGGTTCGTCAAAGTGGATAAGGCGTCTGACTGTTGGACTTGGAACCTTGCGTCAAACGGTATCTTCACTACCAAAAAACTCTCGAGGTTAATCGATGATCATTTGCTTCAGGATAATGTATTTCGGCCTGAAACTTTACAAAATAATCTCGTGCCTTTGCGTGTCGAAATCTTCATATGGCGGCTCCTAAATAAACGGATTCCGGTTCGTACCGAACTCGATAAAAGAGGTATCGATCTAGACTCCGTTAGGTGTCCCGTATGTGATGACGACGTGGAGACGATTGATCATACAATGTTCTTTTGTCAACGCACAATGGACGTTTGGGAAAGGGTATACAAATGGTGCGATTTAGGTGCGGTCTCAAATTTAAGTTCGAACGAGGCTTTTCGAGGAAATTGTAACAGGGTTCTAACCCCAACGGGGAAGTGTATTTGGCAAGCTATAGAGTGGTCGTGCGCATATCTAATTTGGAGGAATCGAAATCTTAAAGTATTCTCACATAGAAGTTGGAACGGTCCAACGGCACTTATGGAGGTTCAATTAAAAACATTTGAATGGATCGCGGCTAGATTCAAAAAGGAAAAAATAGAGTGGTTAGATTGGCTAACCAACCCTCTAAGGGTTTGTTCCGTGTAATTTCGTGTATTCTCCTCTAAATTTGTATTTCTTGAGTTGCGTCCTTAGCAACTAGTCGAGTTCTGTTTTCTATATGCCCAAAATTGTATGTAATGGGCTATAGTTCGTGTTGTATTCGTTTCGTGATAATTCCATTGCCTTTCGAAAAAAAAAAATTATAATTATAATTTATTTATTTATAATGATGATTAATTTGAGAAGGTAATTGTTTTATTGGATAGTCCAATTGCATGTGGGGTAGGCTGTTCTTTGACCAACTTACACGTAAAATACAGAACAATTCCCCTCCTTCGGATGCCAGCAATAGACACGTCATCATCACCTTATTATTCCAACTCTACTTACCCCAAAAATATGTTCAACTGATATCCCCTACTATTCAAAATACCAATTTACACACAAAAATCACACTAATGACAACCCACCCCCACCAAAACCCAAATCTTCTGAAAATCCTTCTTTTCCAAATAATTCAACTCCTTTTATGTCTTTACACGATCCCTATAATAAAAAAAACAACTATTATTATTATACGAATAATATACGTAACTAAAACATCACATGTACAAATTACTTGCTTTAACATTATTTTGTTATAATAATAATAATAATATAGATATGGATAGTCAATTTTGGTGTATACATATAGTCAATTTTGGTACACAAAGTATGTATTTTTATATTGAGATTTTAGGCTATAAATACTCATGAATGCAAGCATTAAACTTGCACCATTTCTCACACTTACAAAGTGTTTCTTTCTTTCTCTCCATTATCATCTTTGTTCTTACACTTCATTATTAGTATTCTAAATCAAGAATCAAATCACTAAAGGTAGTTATAAGCCTACTGAATTATAACATCAAGAATCAAACCACTAAAGGTAGTTATAAGCCTACTGAATTATAACATCAAGAATCAAACCACTAAAGGTAGTTATAAGCCTACTGAATTATAACACGTTATCAGCACGATAATCTTAATACTAAATATGGTTGGCTCTGCCACCAAAATGATATATGGTCGGTTATACCACCAAAATGATATATGGTCGGTTATACCACCAAAATGATATATGGTCGGTTATACCACCAGAATGATATAGGTCGGTTATACCACCTGAAAAAATATATGGTCGACACTGTCGCCAAATTTTCATTTATGTTTACTAATATTTATATTTTTGTTATATAACATTTATTTATGATTGCTTACACATGGTCGACACTGTCACCTACTTATCATTTATGTTATATTAAATTTATGTTTAATGTTTATATACTTATGAATATAAATTGACTCTAATTTATCATGATGTTTGTTTTAATTTTTGATAATAGAAAATGTCGAATCTGGAAAAGCTTAAATTTACTCCTTTAGAATCAACTGGAAACAACTACATGCCATGGGTTATAAAAGTAAAAATGCATCTTAAATCAATGGGCATTCTTGAAACCATAAATGAAAACAACACTTGTTCTGAAAAAGAACAAGCTACGGCATGTTGCTTTATTCATCAACATATTGATGAATGCTTACAAAATAATTATGTGACTGTAGAAGATCCCCATGTTTTATGGGAAGGTCTCAAAAGCAGATTCAATAATCAAAGAGAAATTTTACTTCCAGCTGCAATGGAACAATGGAGAACATTAAGGTTCCAAGACTTTAAGAAAGTAAATGAATACAGCTCAGCTCTGTATAATACATGTTCACAACTTAAATTCTGTGGACATGAAATTAGTGATGCAGACATGATGGAGAAAACTTTCTCCACAATGAATGCTGCAAACATCACAGTGCAAAGAAATTTGAGAATGCTAAAGTTCAAAACATATCCTGAACTTAATTCATATCTCTTAGTTGCAGAGCAAAATGATGAGCTATTAATGAAAAATCAGCAATCCCGTCCTACTGGTACACTTGCAATCCCTGAAGCAAATACTGCAAATAATTATAAACAGGGACAAGGACGCGGGCAAGGTCGTGGTTATAATAACCATCACCATCATCATGCCAAAAGCCATAACTATGGTAGAAACCATCCTTATGGTAATGGTAATGGGCGTGGACGTGGTCGTGGTCGTGGCCGTGGTGGTCAAAGAAATAGTAATCCACGAAAATATAAATATCAACCACAAAACAAGCCCATTAAACAAGATGTTGAAGAAAATTCTTCTAAAAATTCTGAAGAATCTTGCTACAGATGTGGTAGAATGGGCCACTGGGCTAATACTTGCCGAACATCTAAACATCTTGTTAAGATGTATCAGGATTCGCTGAAAGGTAAAGAAAAGGAAGTAAATTTTGTGGATAATATTGATCCAACAGTCACTGAGAAACCATCTGATTTATATGAAGATTTCTTGAATGTTTAAGTTGTGTGTCTTTTGAAAAATAAACGATTTAATATCGTCTGTCTTTGTCATTATGTTTGCTAAATGTTTCAGTACTATCTATTTGCGTTTAAAATATTGTGTAATATTAATGTACTCACTATTTATTTCTTATATATGAAGTTCAATATGAATTTTGCTGGAATACAACATCAATCAAGTGGTGGAGATCTCTGTATAGCAGACAGTGGAACTACACACACTATACTTAAATCCGAGAAATATTTTATTGATCTAAAACCAACGGAAGGAACTATACATACAATATCAGGACCTGCTAACTTGATAAAAGGGATAGGAAAGGCAAATTTCATACTACCAAATGGTACAAAATTTTTAATAAATGATGCCTTATTTTCTCCCAAGTCAAGCAGAAATTTATTGAGTTTCTCCGACATATACCTTAACGGGTATGATTATCAGTCAGTGACAACAGAAAATGAGAAATATTTAAGTATCACTGACAAGAGTCATGTGGTTGAAAAACTGCCAAGACTTAGTTCTGGATTACATTATACACATATAAATGTACCAGAAATACATATGGTAGTTAACGAAAAATATATTGATCCTGGTGTATTCAGTTTATGGCATAACAGATTAGGCCATCCAGGATCAACAATGATGAAAAGGATTATTGAATGTACTCATGGACATCCACTAAAGGATAGAAAAATCCATCATGATACAATGGTTCCATGTACATCTTGCTCTCTTGGAAAATTGATAACTAGACCCTCACCACTTAAGGTTGAGAAAGAATCACCAATGTTTCTTGAAAGAATTCAAGGTGATATATGTGGACCAATTCATCCACCATGTGGACCATTTAGATATTTCATGGTTCTAATAGACGCATCTAGCAGATGGTCTCATGTTTGTCTGTTATCAAGCCGTAATGTGGCATTTGCAAAATTTCTTGCCCAAATTATTAAATTGAGAGCTCATTTTCCTGATTACACCATTAAAAGGGTGAGACTTGATAATGCTGGTGAATTTACATCTCAAGCATTTAATGACTATTGCATGTCTATAGGAATTGTTGTTGAACATTCTGTTGCTCATGTGCATACACAAAATGGTTTAGCCGAGTCATTGATTAAACGTTTACAGTTAATCGCTAGACCATTGATAATGAGAACAAAACTCCCTGTATCTATATGGGGTCATGCAATTTTACATGCTGCTGCATTGATTCGCATCAGACCAAGTGCAAGTCATAAATATTCCCCCCTACAACTTGCTTTTGGTCAAGAGCCAAATATTTCCCATCTTAGAACATTTGGTTGTGCAGTGTATGTTCCAATTGCGACACCACAACGTACAAAAATGGGTCCTCAAAGGAGGTTGGGAATATATGTTGGATATGAAACATCTTCAATATTAAGGTATATTGAACCTATGACAGGTGACGTTTTTACAGCACGTTTTGCTGATTGTCATTTTAATGAAACATTGTTCCCTAGATTAGGGGGAGAAATGAAAAATAAAGAAAATGATGTTTCATGGTGTGAACCTCAATTAAAGTATCTTGATCCTCGCACAAAAGAATGCGAGACAGAAGTTCAAAAGATAATGCATATACAAGAACTTGCAAATCAATTGCCTGATGCATTTACAGATACAAAAACGGTGACAAAATCATATATACCAGCAGTAAATACTCCAGCTCGAATTGAAATTCCAAAAGCTGGCAATAACGTCACTCATGAATCTTTGCCACGTCAGAAACGTGGAAGACCAATCGGTTCAAAGGATAAAAATCCTCGAAAAAGAAAATCAGCTGATAATGAAGTAAAAGAAAGTGTTCAAGAAGAACCACAAATCAGTACTCCTACTGCAGAGGAGATTGATGATGTCAATACAGAAATTGCAATCAATTATGCATATTCAAAAATATTATGGAACCGAAATGAAATGAAAAATCTTGATGAGAAATTTTCATTTAATGTTGCATATGACATCATGAATAATGATGATGATCCAGAACCAACATCTATGGTTGAATGTCAAAATAGACATGATTGGGCTCAATGGAAAGAAGCAATACGAGCTGAATTAGAATCACTCAATAAAAGAAAAGTTTTCGGATCCATCATTCTCACTCCTAAAGATGTGAAACCTGTAGGATACAGATGGATTTTTGTCCGAAAAAGAAATGAGAAAAATGAAGTTACAAGGTATAAAGCTAGACTTGTAGCTCAAGGTTTTTCTCAAAGACCGGGAATTGATTATGAAGAAACTTATTCTCCTGTTATGGATGCAATTACTTTTAGGTACTTAATCAGTCTGGCAGTTTCTAAAAATTTAGAAATGCATCTCATGGATGTTGTGACTGCTTATCTATATGGATCACTTGATAGTGATATATATATGAAGATACCTGAAGGATTTAAGGTACCAGAAGCATCAAATGCAAAACCCAAAGAAATGTATTCGATTAAATTACAAAGATCTTTATATGGGTTAAAACAATCGGGACGTATGTGGTATAACCGATTAAGTGATTACTTGATAAGCAAAGGGTATACAAATAATCTTACTTGCCCTTGTGTTTTCATTAAGAAAACAACATCCGGATATGTGATCATAGCTGTTTATGTTGATGATCTTAACATCATAGGTACAAATAAAGAGATCCATGAAGCCATTCAACTTCTAAAGAAAGAATTTGAAATGAAAGATCTCGGAAAAACCAAGTATTGCCTTGGTTTACAAATTGAGCATATGCCTAATGGTTTACTTGTACATCAAACAACATATACTGAAAAGATTTTGAAACGTTTCAATATGGACAAGGCAAAACCATTAAGTACTCCTATGGTTGTTAGATCACTCAATGTTGAAGCTGATCCATTTCGTCCATGTGAAGATCAAGAAGACATTCTTGGACCAGAAGTACCATATCTTAGTGCAATTGGAGCTCTTATGTATCTTACAAATTGTACAAGACCTGACATTTCTTTTGCAGTTAATTTGTTGGCAAGGTTCAGCTCTGCTCCTACCAAAAGACACTGGAATGGGATCAAACACATATTTCGATACCTTCGAGGAACTACTGATTTAGGATTATTTTATTCTAACGAATCAAAACAAGATTTGGTTGGTTATGCAGATGCAGGTTATTTATCTGATCCACATAAAGCTAAATCTCAAACTGGATATGTATTCCTAAATGGAGGTACTGCAATATCATGGCGTTCTCAAAAACAAACACTTGTTGCTACATCGTCAAATCATGCCGAAGTGATTGCATTACATGAAGCTACTCGAGAATGTTTTTGGTTGAGATCAATGACACAACTCATTACTGATTCTTGTGGACTAGAACGCGATAAAAGTCCAACAACTATCTTTGAAGATAATGCAGCTTGCATAGCACAGATGAAAGAAGGGTATATCAAAAGTGACCGAACAAAACACATACCACCTAGATTCTTCTCATACACTCAAAATCTCATTAAGGACAACCAGATTGAAATGAGATATGTGCAATCTAGCAAAAACTCTGCTGATCTTTTCACGAAAGCACTTCCAACTGCTATTTTCAGAACACACGTTCATAACATTGGCATGAGACATGTTCAAAAGATGTAACAGCTGAAGCGATGTCTACTTGAGGGGGAGTCAACTCCATGCTGCACTCTTTTTCCCTTAGCTAAAGTTTTTTCCCACTGGGTTTTCTTTAGCAAGGTTTTTAACGAGGCAGTAATTTATAGTTGATCTTCAACAAAATAAAATTGCTATCCAAGGGGGAGTGTTATAATAATAATAATAATATAGATATGGATAGTCAATTTTGGTGTATACATATAGTCAATTTTGGTACACAAAATATGTATTTTTATATTGAGATTTTAGGCTATAAATACTCATGAATGCAAGCATTAAACTTGCACCATTTCTCACACTTACAAAGTGTTTCTTTCTTTCTCTCCATTATCATCTTTGTTCTTACACTTCATTATTAGTATTCTAAATCAAGAATCAAATCACTAAAGGTAGTTATAAGCCTACTGAATTATAACATCAAGAATCAAACCACTAAAGGTAGTTATAAGCCTACTGAATTATAACATCAAGAATCAAACCACTAAAGGTAGTTATAAGCCTACTGAATTATAACATATTTCAAATAAAGGTGCTATGTTATATTTTTATCCATCGTTTATGATGCAACTTATATTTATTTATGAATTTTTTCATGTTCACTCAACTTGGAAATAATAATTATTTTAACTCATATGTACTAGGCCTAACTGAATTATCCGATAACCATTTTCGATCTTTTTTTTTACCACCTCACGCTATGCTTTTAACATAAGACATCTTGTGGTGGTAATGATGCAACTTATATGATGATAATAATAATGAAAATGTACATGTAAAATTAAATGTATGATAGCATTGTTAATTATTAAGATATTTAGAATCTAATAACCTTTTTTTTTTTTTTTTTTTTTTTTTTTTTTTTTTTTTTTTTGAAAGGCAAGTCCCCCAAAGTGTAGCAAGTGAGGATTGAACTTGGGTCCCTTTGGAACTTTCCAAGCATCCTACCACCAAGCCAACCCATTGGGGTTAGAATCTAATAACCTTTTATGGTGGAAAACGTACCATGTGAAGAGAAAGAACTTTCTTCTTGTGGATGCAGTTTTGGATGGTCAATTATGGTTGCATGTGGTGAACCTGGAATCTTGTCCGATGCTCATAAGCACATTACATGCTACTTCCTGCAATTTTCCTGCAATTAATGCCAATTTAGTATTTATTCATAAATTGGTAAATAACTTAAAAATAAAAAACAAAAAATTAAGATGCCATAAGACTATTAGAGCGCACATTTGTAGTGACCGGTGAGCTTCTCTCGTACCGCTAGATTATCATGAGTCCTCTGATATTAACGTATTAAATTAAATATAATACCATATATTGGAAGTCTTAACCTTAGTAATGTAATAATGTAATATTACCATGAAAGCAACTTCATATATTGTAATGTTCAATGACAGCAACTCATCACCATTTTAATTATATATACACACACTCGAATCGACAAGCCAACTAATTAAATTTATAGCAGGTCACGGGTATACGTATGTGTAAATTATATAACACGACTAGTTCATGGTTCAATTCAATCACTCTCTACGTATCGATAATTTTATATATATAGTTTCCACATTGTTGTCAATACTTCAATAGCATTCAATTAAAATAGCAAAATTACTCAAAGCCTCAAATTTAATGAGCATATATCAAATTAGCCTCTCTTTTTTTTTTTTTTTTTTTTTGGTAAGCGAGGAAACCCTCCTATGAACGAGCACATTGGCTCCCCATAGAAGGTAAAACCTCGGGTAATCAAGCCCCCCGAGCGCGAGACCTGGTACAGGGTGAATTGCGCATTATGCGCACCCTCTAGCCACACTCCCTTTTTGAACAATTTGGCATAGCCAGGAATTGAACCCGGGTGGTGTGCTTCATTGGGCAACTCGGTGGCCACTCAGGCAAGCCTGAATGGTTAATTAACCTCTTTTTTTTGGGCGAAAAATATAGAATATATAAAAAAAACCTCACTTCATCAAAACAATGAAGGAGATTACTAAACATGATGCAAACGCTTTAAGTTCTATTTCTAAAATACTAATCATTGGATTGGATGTATAGACAAAAATAATTAAATAAGCATATAATAAAAATATAATTATGAGTAATGCCAAAGTATATTATATGGTGAGATTTAATTCCGTCTACTGACAACGCATACTTGGAAAATGTCAAACATGTACAAGACATCACATAAAATAACTTAATAATCTAAAATTAAAAAATATTGTTTTGGAATTAACATTTTGTACCAACTATATATGCATGCTTTGGCATCTAGTATGCAAGTATACGCACCATGTTTAATTAAATGAGACGGGCCAAATACAACCAACTGTTGGAACTAGCATGCCAAACATTGAAAATTCAATAATATGGACCCCTAACTACCCTCTATAAATATTCTAGTTTTTTTTTTTTTTTTTTTTTTTTACTATTTCTTAGTGTTAACAATTACTAAAGCCCACATTATTCTGTCTAAATGCCTTTTTATTTGGGTCAAATTAGATAAATATAAATACAAATAAACTAAAAGACTGCATTGCCATTCTTTCAGACGGAATAAAAAAACAATATTACAGCTGTTATCATTCATTTATTTATTATAAGATTTAAGTGTTAATAATTTGGGTGGAAGTACTGATATCAACTTAGTTTAAAAATATTAGTTAAAATTTCCTAGCTCTAGTTTTTTCCTATATATATGATTAGGATGTTTTAATTATTTTTATTCTTCTTCTAAGTTTTTGCTAACCCACTAACGTAAAAATACAGTAGAATTTTTTAACGACAGCTTTTGAGGTTATCGTTAATATGCAAAAATGTATTATACATGGCAATTACGTATCAATTTTAGAGTGATAATTATTGAAATGATTTCTCTTTATTCTAGGATAGAGGAAGGATTGTCTACGTCTAACCTCCTTCATATTTCACACATTTAGGATTGGGTATGTTGTTGTTGTTAATTATTGATATGTATAACACATGTATTTACATTAACTAATGACATACAAAAATCTATAAATAAATCATGGTGTATACAGTCAGATGTCCTCGTTGACCTTTTATTTCACTCACCGACAGCTGCTCAAACTAACCACCCTCTTGCACGCTGATTTCACAGTAATTTTTTATTTATTTATTTTTTTTAAAGAAAAGCAATTTTACAAAATAAAATACAAAGACTTTCAAATCACCAACTATTTTAAATCAATATTATCGGTTAGTATATTATTCCCAAATGCAACATCCTTATAAATAAGACAAAAGGTAGTAATCTCCTACGGAGTAATAAATTAATCCAAGATTCTAATCAACTAACTTTTTGAACCTTATACCAATGTATTTTTCATTTTTCATTTTTCATAACCTTCAAGTGTTAAAAAGATTTTCTTACAGTCTTCTTACAGACACCCTCAAAAACCAAGAAATTAGTTAATTAGTTAAATTAATACCACTAATCATACATACAAAAAGATTTAAGAAATGAATGCGATAATTAACATACCTCTACGAGATTTGGTCACAACCTTAACAGGATCAACAGTTTTTGCGCTCTCCACACTTTTCAAACCCGAAGCAGGAAACAAAACACCATCGATCCCTTGCACCGATATCCTTCCATCAGTATAAATATCCGGGTCAAACAAATAAGCCGTTTCTTCACTATCCCCAAACTTGACTGACCCGTCCGCTTCTTGCGCCATAACCTTATGTGGCACGTGAAGTGTGTCATATTGGACCTTACCAAATCTTCTTACCGCATTGTACATACTTTCTTCGGTTTGGTACTCTGGTACGATATGGTAGTACATGATCTTCTCTGGTGCCCCTGGCTCCGCTAATTGATCGGTGGTCAGTTTAGCCATTGCTTCGTCGTTTGGTGCTAGTACTGTTAGTACATATCCTTCCGATACTAATCTCCCCATTTCGGTTGCTAAATTCGTTAAGTTCACCAATATATCAGCCATCTCGTTGTACCTAATTAAACAACAAAATTGATACTCCATAACATATTTTACATACCTACTCCTATATATAGAGTACTACTATTGTTGGTAAACTTTGTGGCCATAGAAAGTTAAAATAATTAACCAAACCATATTTAAGTATGGAGTACAATACAACATTATAAAATTTATCACTGTAAGATCGTACAATACAACATTATAAAATACATACAATACAATACAACATTATAAAATATAGCACAACATTATAAAACATTTTTAGTTGTATATGAATAATTTGATAAAATTTAAATATCACTCGATAAATATGAAGTTATTTGTATAAAATGTTTTTTTTTTTTGCTTTTCAGAAAAAATAAAATAAAAAAATAAATAAGGCTTCTCAAAGTAAATTAAAGTATATTAAGATATATAAACACAAGTTAGTAAATTTACCCGCCGTATTGTAGAAGAGTCTGAATGAAGTCCTTGACCTGGCTCTCGCCATCGAAATGATGACGTGGACCACCAGGACCCGGGGCGGGAGCAGGGGCCAAAGATGGACCAGGCGCCATAGCGTAGTAAATTGGAAGAACCGGAGCCGAACCAACAGTAACCAGTGGAGCCGGTTTTTTTAACCGGTTGGTTCTCTGATCCACTTCAGGCGCTCCCTCGGGTTTCACAGCCGAAATCGCACGCAAACTCCGTCTATTATTAAAATCCCGTTCCACCGATTTCGGAACCAACAACCGACCAATCCCGTGTATAATTCCGTCATTACGAACAATATCCTCGACACGAACAACTTCACCCGAACCGACAAACTTCCGGGACACCGAACCCGAAAGATCCAATGGATCACCGGATAACGTATTATGCATAGTTGTTTCATTCGTCCAATGCGCGACACCAAGTCGCGTTGGAACGACATGGTGCATCAGAAGCGTTTGAAGTGATCTTAAATTCCGAGGTTCGAGTAAAAACTGTTTGAACCCCGGGTCAAGATCACGTTCTAACGCTTCATTTCTCGGTGCAAATATAGTTATATTATGTATCGAGACGGCTTCTTCTAAAGTTTGCAACAATAGAGCTTTCTCTACAAGCTCCGAAAACTCGGTGTAACGCGAATCTAGGAACGCAACTAGTACGGAATTGGAGTTGATGATCTGGCCAGGTTTTGCGGGCAATGCATTTAGTGAAGGTAGTAGGAAGAAGGTGAAGGTGAAGGTGAAGGTGAGATAGAAGTGAACCACCGACGCCATTTTGGGGGAAAATGTGTCGGCAATTATGGCGGGTCGAGGTTAATTCGGGTTCTCGAAGTGTGTGTGTTTGTGGTGTTTTTTATACGATTTAAAATTTTTATAAATTTGTTGGGAGATGTTGACCTGTACGGAGGTTGAGAATAGTGGTTGTGGTTAAAATTGTCGTCGGTGGGGTGTATAAGTTGTGTGTTGTCATATTTACATGTGAAAACGTAAAAGTGAATGTTTTAAATGTTAATTGCCTTGTCTCTAAAGTCATCTTTTTGCTAAAGTCACGTTATCCGTTTTTCTTTAATCTTTATTCCCATTAACATACACGGAATATCATATTTCGTTTATTATAATACTCTAGAAACAATAATAATTGTCATGTTTAGGAATTTTAACCTAATTTTGACATTAAATTAAAATTAAGACTAATTGTAGTTAATTCAATGGTGTTTATGATGTATGTATAAGATAGTTTCGGTAAATTAATTTGGAAATCGGAAGAAATAATACACATCAACTTTATTAGCTAGACTAGATGAGACAAAATATTGAAGACGAACAAAAATATTTGTTCTTCATTATATACTCACGATCGGATTTATTGTACAGTATTTTATTTATAAAAGAATATAAAACTTATTTTCTATTATGCTCTTAATGTATGTGGATAAGATTAAATATGAGAAAAAAATGTAAAGATAAAACTGAAAAGTATACAGAAAGTACAGTACTTTTATTACATTTTCTTAAATTATGTTTTTTCTTCTTCTTCTTCAGAATACAATTAATATGGAACAGATAAATTAAATTAAATGAGGTATTTGGTGACACAAAAAGGTGGGTGTATACGATGTTATATAACATGTCGAGGCCTTTGACAAGACAAATAATGATGAGAAGGTATAGATACATTAGAAATTTGCTAATTTGTTAGGTATGTAGTTATATATTACTATTATTGAATCATTATTATTGAATTATTTATTTGTTATTTGATTTGGTTAATTAAATTTGATTTTCTTATTTAGTCGTATTATAAACTGGACGGGCCACTGATTAATAAATGTGATATGATAAAGAATAATTTTATTATAATAAAGCAAACAAAAACGCATCGATGGCAATTTGAAGCATACACGATAAATTATACTCCGTAATAACATTGCAACAACTGAGTACATTTAGAGTGCTCCCAATAGTGAAGGCATTTCCTTTCCAGGACTAGCCGTCACATTCGCGTTACATCGGCACTTTCTTCTCAGGATAAACTCAGAACTAAATATTTCCAACAGTGACACTCCTCCTTCCATATATTTTTTTTCTTTTTTAATTTTTTTATAATATCAAATAATTACAATTATTTAAATAAAACTAAACTTTTATTAAAAATTAAAAAATATTACAATAATTAAAATTAAAAGTACATTAAACTAAAACATACAATTAAAAATAAAATTACATGAAAATATAAATAAAACTAAATTTTTATTAAAAATTAAAAACACTACAATAATTAAAATTAAAAGTCCTATTCTTCATCGTCGTCTTCTTAATATTCTTCATTGTCGTCATCGGGAATGTGTGAAGGTCCTGCTTCATCTTGATTGTTTGGATTTATTGTCGGATCTTGTCGTATGCGATAATTAGGTGGAAGACTATACATGTGTTCTACAAGCATATCTCGTATTATTTTGGAAAATATGAAATGAGAGTGTATAAAAAGATGAGAATGAAAAAGAAATGTATTCTTGTGAGTAAAAATGATGGGAATGGGTAGATATATATAGTGTAAAAAAAAGAAAAAATTAAAAAATAGCCGTTGGAAGTATCCGTTGGCATTTATGTGTGTGTGTGTGTGTGTGTGTGTGTATTTTATTTCTCAAACGGTCCAAATTCGTCCTCATTTGTGATTGAAATAGACGAACGGAGAGGCGAGGGGTCTGGGCGAGGGGCTGGGCGGGCTGGTGGGCGGGTTCGTGCCATCGGCTTCTTGCTGGGCGACCTTGTGGGCGGGCTCCTGGACGAGCTGTTGGGAGCACCCTTAGAGTAAATGTATGTCAATACTAGAAATGTAAAGTCTTCGTGTGACGCCCCGTACAAAACCATCGTGTACAGTTCATCAACAACAGGATCATTACAAGGTCAAACACTATATGCTGTTTGAAAACCAGTTTTGCATTCATAAAAAGATAGCGTTTTACAAAAGATAACGTGCTTCCTATGAATAGAAGCGTTAACATAAGTATGTGACCCAAAGATCGTTACAAAGCCATTGTTTGAAAATAACATAAGTTACGAATGCAAAATAAAAGTTTCATGATTGAGACATCTCTAAGTAACGCAGCGGAAATCTAATACAGCGGGTCCATAACAGCAAGTCTATAACACCAAGTGTGACACCGCTATTTTTTTATTTTTTTTATAATAAATACGTGGCGGAAGCATAATAATAATTAAATACGATATCGACATTTGTACAAACCGATGTCACGTGTCATTAAAACAATTTACATATTAACAGAAAGAGACGTAAATACATTATGTTTTCAAAAGTACACGGTTCATATTCTAAAAGACCACATCAGAGTTAACCCTGTCAAACATAACATCATCATGCCCGTATTCTCCCAAAAGCACTATCTACAAAAGCTAACAACCTGCAGGGAGGAGATGGAGGGGAATTAGCACGAAGCTAAGTGAGTACGACTAACTACAGACCATAGCATACAGAAGTGTTATACTAATCATGTCACTTAGTCTAACACACAAACATCACCCAAGTGCCGTCTACAGAGACTCTGGCGGCTCGGCCAAACCATTAACCACCAGCTGATTGGACTGGGGCTTACCAGAAGTTCCTCCACCACCGTATGTATATACATAATCCACACGCGACGGACGCGTCATTCACATATATATACACCACGATTGTCTAGGCCACCACATGAAAGGACCCGTCCTAATCCATCTGGACGAATACATTACATTTGGTTACATCGCGAGGTACTTGACCTCTATATGATACATTTTACAAACATTGCATTCGTTTTTAAAAGACAAACTTTCATTACATCGAAAGTTGACGGCATGCATACCATTTCACAATATATCCAAACTATAAATGACTTGATAATATTCTTGATGAACTCAGCGACTCGAATGCAACGTCTTTTTGAAATATGTCATGAATGACTCCAAGTAATATCTCTAATATAAGCAAATGCACAGCGGAAGATTTCTTTCATACCTGATAATAAACATGCTTTCAAGTGTCAACCAAAAGGTTGGTGAGTTCATAGGTTTATCATAAAACAATAAAATTCATCATTTTGATAGACCACAAGATTTAAATGCTGCATGGTACAAATGGGCCCGAATCCTACACCCACCTGTAATGTACATACGATATCTTTTAAATACAGTACACCTTTCTCGTGTACGCAATCCATTTTTCATAAATCTTAGTAACTGTACACGTATCTCGTGCACAAAAATTAATACATATAACCTGTGTATAAAAATCATTCTCTCGATACATAACATTCACATCAATTGGTGGCAATTATCATGTCCACATAATTCAACGGTGGTAATTATCATGTCCACATAATTCAACGGTGGCAATTATCATGTCCACATAATTCAACGGTGGCAATTATCATGTCCACATAATTCAACGGCGGCAATTATCATGTTCACAGAATTCATTCGAGGAATGTTTTGCTTGTCTATCTCGTCAAACATTTATAAAAACATTTCATGTATTCGCAGTTCGAAATATATTTCAAAAACATTTAATAAAGCAGTTATAAAAACAGCGCATGTATTCTCAGTCCCAAAAATGTAAAGAGTAAAAGGGAATCAAATGAACTCACCATACTGTATTTCGTAGTAAAAATACATATGACGATAATAACAATGCAAGGGTTGGCCTCGGATTCACGAACCTATATCATTTATATGTATATTAACACATATAATGGAAATCGAACAAATTTAGGTATTATTATTAATTGTTATTTTAATAACTTGTACGTTTCATTAATATCTAAATTAACTATATTTATTTTTATATACATTAAATAGATAATTAATATTTATTACAAACATATTAATATTGTTATTTTTATGTAAATAATATATTTTTATATAAAAAAAATCTTATTTGATATATTAATAATACTAATAATAATAATGATAAAAATAAAACTAATTATGATAATAATTATGATAATTCAAATAATAATAATAATAATAATAATAATTTTTAATATTAATGATAAAGATAGTACTAATAATGTTTGTAATTATGATACTAGTAACATTAATGATAATATTAACGATTATGATATAAGTTTTTTTTATTAATAATAAAAATAATAATAATGATAATAATAATAATAATAATAATAATAATAATAATAATAATAATAATAATAATAGTAATAATAATAATAATTCGATACTAATACTAATATTAATGATAATAATAATATTTTGTTTTATTTTTGTAATAAAAATAATAATAACAATAATCATAATAATAATAAATAAAAGATAAATAATAATAAATGTGTATACCCTCAAAAGCTTTTAGTAAATAGAAGTGCTCCAAACGGAACTCGAACTCAAGACCTCTCGGATAACGCAAACACCCTCAACCCATTTCTCCATTTCAGATTCCCTGAATTTAATTGCACCTATTCTATATTTAACCCAATTTCTTTTTATTTCGGCCCAACAACTATTGGATCCTCACAGCCCAACAGAATTTCTAGTCTTGGCCCAACTATCATACTGTATACGGCCCAATAATCAATACAGATCATGGCCCACACCTGCGCTTGTTATTTTTTTTTAAAAAGAATTACAGTGGTCTGGGTTCGAACCCAGGACCTCTCGGTTAACGCTACCACTCCAAGACCATTCCGCTGATTCTCCCTTTTCTGTTCTAATCTAAACCTTAAGTTCCTTAAACCCGTATTTTCTGTATTCTTTTCTTCTTTTCTTCTCATCATCATTAATGATCTACGCATATATCGTTATCATCTATACGATTATTAACATAATATCATCATTAACGTTTATCATTTTCTAATTGTCATCAACTATCATCCTATATCTATAACATCATGATCATCATATATGAATCATTTTTCATTTCATCATTAACATCTTCATAGCCGTTCCTATTATCATCATTATTATTAATTTGTTATTTAGTAACTTAATTCCTCTTAAATAATGGTGAGATGGCCCAACACATATCCCACTCAATAAAGTAAGGTCAAAAAGGAGAAGCATACTTGGCCCGTTAAATAGAAATGGGATTAAGTAATACGCATGTGAAGGTTGGAACCGAAAGGTAGTAGGAACATGTCACAATCAACTTTATGATCATGACTCCATTTGTAGTAAAATATCACCATATTAATAATTGGATGGAGGATACGAGAGTAACCTTCGAGAAAGCAGCGGGCTCGTGAATTTAAAACAGAAAAAAATATCACGCAGATGGTTCACGAGGTGGTTTAATGGGTCTGTGGTTAGAATACACAAAACAACCGATGCTGCAGTTAAGCTTGATGTGTTTACATTGGGTTGATAAACGAGAGGAACCAGAAAAGGTTTCGGTTATTGAAGGTGCGAGGTTGGGTTGGTTTTCACAGTTATAAACAGAAAAATAGTGGTGTTTGGGTTTGTTGAGAGTTTTGACTAACATGAAATAATGGAAGGGTGGTGAGGGTTGTATCATGAAACCGAAATTCGCAGGTGATCGGGTTTGATGATATTAATTCGGGTGATGGTGGTAGAATGGTGATCGTAACTATGTTTGCTCACGATGGATTATATTTGTTGATTGCATGGGACAGAAACATAATTGAGTATCGATAGTGGAAAATGTTGAGTTTAAATGGTAGCGTTTTAATTGAAATATTAGCAAGTAAAAAATAGGTTTCATCGTCATGAAACGGTGTCAGTTTGGAATGAAGGTTTTAATGGATTTGCTCATCATAAGAGAAACACACCAAGTGGGTGTTCGGTTTAATAGTTGATGTTGTTGCTTATGATAATTCTTGTAGTTAAAACAGGAACTAAATAGTGATGGTGAGTGATGGTTATGAATCGAAAGAAGGCAAAGTGAGATAGGGAATTCTGAAGGAGATGGTGGCCGGTATAAAGAAGGAGGAGGAGATCACAAGGTTTTTACATTCCTAAGCAATTGTATAAGCATATATAAAGGGTAGACATATACTACATATAAAATATAATAATAAACATAATACTAATATATTATAATCATAATCATTCAACTAAAGTTTCAATTGAAGTAATAGAAAATGGAAACGTGTTTGAAACTGTTAGCAGTAATCAATCAAAATTCAATTAGCAATAGTGATTAATAGTTGAGCATCCGTTATATTTGGTTTATTCTACCGACGGTTTTAACGATCTATAATATCGTACCCCGTTGTTCCCTTAGTGGCGAATAAAAAGTCTTCAGATAAATTCTATATTTTTATAATAATTATCTTTATTTATTTCAGTCATTATGGTATAAAATTCTATCATTAATTTATTAAATAAAAATTACATCAACTGTCCCTCTCATTTTTTGAGTAAAATATAAAAAATGTTAAAATTAAATAATTAGATCCTAAATATACTTTTAATAAGCCTATAACTTATATAACTCATTTTCGGACCACCGTTTCTTTTAAAATGATATAAGTTTGATTTTAATTTACTTATTATTGATCAAATGACAATTGAGCGTTATTGTTGCTTACAAAATAAATTTAAAACTATATATATATTCATTATACATTATTTACATATATAGCTATATTTTAAACAATAGTTATTATATATTATTTTATTTTACATTATTAATTCTAACAATTACGTCATATAATATTTTAATTTATATTTCAAATTCATATATTTTAAATATATGTATATATTTACAAATAGTGGTTCGTGAATCGTCGAGAGCAGTCGAAGGGTAAATGTATACATGAAACAGTTCAAACTTTTTGAGACTCAACCTTACAGACTTTGCTTATCGTGTCAGAATAATATATAGATAAAGTTTAAATTTGGTCGGAAATTTACGGGTCATCACAGTACCTACCCGTTAAAGAAATTTCGTCCCGAAATTTGAGTGGGGTTGTCATGACTGACATTAAGTATGCTTTCATGACGCCTATGAGTTGATAAATAGAGTTTTATTACCATTGAGTAATAAAGATAAAATAATTCGATTATTCGAAGAGTACGAGTGAAGTTATCACAACAGAGTAAAATGAGTAATGAAGATTCGACTTAACCGGTGACGTAGTCACAATTGAATTCCCGAATTCAAGGGATTTAAAAAAAATCTTCGAAATCTAAAAGATTTGTTTCTTCAGCGAGTAAGGAAATTAAGATCTCTATAATTGAATACGGTGATCTGCCTCGATTACTTTGTCTGATATTACCCCTATAAATTAAACTCTTCCATTCCATTATTCTCACCATTCCTATACTTTCTTTCTTAGTTCATACATCCAAAAGATTATGAAAATGCTTAATTCCGTTCTAATCCTTGATATTTTCCTAATTATCGTTTGTTGTCATCCTTCTTTTCGATCTTCCACCAGAAAAATCTGTTTACTTCTACTATTACTTTGGGGTGATACTATTCTTAATTCTACCATGTCTTTATATTGCTATTCGTATTGATATCCATGGTTTATAATTTCTGAGTTGTTGTTGGGTTTTATATCTTCCCTTATATTCGATGTCTCTGCTTCTGTCCTTCTGTAGTCATTGACATCCGCAGTTAATACTCTCTCCAATTTACTGTGATTTATAGTCCCATTTTTATTTCAGATATTCATTCTTTTGTTTTCTCTTCTCGATTCTAAATCAAGTGAATAATGGTCCAGAATTCGTAGATATAGAGTTTCGAATGATTATAATGTTCTAAGCAAAAAGGAACGTGATAGCACGATTTGATTTTCAAATTTATCAACATCAGGGAAGATAGAACCATCAAGAATACATTTTCTTGATATGTTCAGGAGTTAAATAGAATGAAAGAGTTATGTAACATGGTTCATGATGATGGTATGATCTACTGTGAACCATTATCACGTTTCATTAGGAACTCAGCATGACTTACTGTAATATAATCACGTTGGCCAAGCGCCATTATATTATACTAACCCATGCTTCAATTCCCTACACTTCTCCACAATTCATTCATAATTTATACTTAGATTTTACAGAAGTTTTCAATATAATGGAATACAGAAAACACGAAGAGGTAGATAATTTCGGACAAGAAGATTTATGAAAATATCCTCAGAAATATCGAAGATATTTATGATGATATTTTGGAATTTCTAGGTTCGAAGGTTGATGAAGAAAAATTTTCCGCAAGATTTTAACATGCCTTCGAAGCAAGATATTCTCTAAAGATTTCATCGGAAACAGAATCATCAGAATTCTTTATGTACAAGTTTAGTCCTTGTGATTTGTCCACAGTCTCCTTCATAATTTTTCATAATCCGCTTTCAGTACCAAATTTTCTATTGAGCGTTCCCAACACTCCATTCTTTATCATCAAACTCTTGACCATTTAGGCCATTTACAATTTTACTGTTTCCTCTGCATTTAATGCAGCCATATCTGAATCGTCGGTTATCAATCCGAGGTGGTTTCAGAAGAATTGTGTTTTTAGACGATTAAACGCTGATGGTAATATGGTGGACTATAAAAGGTTCCCCAGTAACAATAAAAGAGCACGCATATATATCAAGGTTATAATAAGGTTGTTTTGAATGGAAAATTGAAGCTGTCTTGCTGAAGCTTTGACAAAATTGGCTATTTTGAAAAAGAACTGAAAAGTTATTTTGGGTAATAATAACACTAAAGGAATTAACACAATAAGTGTTAAACGTTTGATCAGTTTCTGATAGTTTTCAGGTGCATAACTATATGCATAAATCTTTCCTTTCGTAGATGAAATGCAGTTGTTTCATCCTCTCAATCGAGGTGTTTTCAAGAATCATGAAAGGTTTGAACGTAGGTTGTAATTGTCAAGATACAAATGAGGTTTAAGATGAAATCAAGTGGCAAACTTGAAGAATTGTTTAGTTTCATATATTATAATCAATATTTTAATTCATTTTAATTGTCCAATGTTGGTAGTCCATAGTTAGTAATTCAATAATTTAATATATAATATTTGAATTAATTAATATGTATCGTGACCCGTGTACATGTCTCAGACTTGATCACAACTCAAAGTATATATATTATTGTAGAATCAACCTTAACCCTGTATAGCTAACTCCTGCATTACTGCATATAGAGTGTCTATGGTTATTCCAAATAATATATATAGATGCGTCGATATGATATGTCAAAACCTTGTATACGTGTCCCGATATTTAAAGTGCGTAAAATAAATAACAGAAATTAAATGACGATAAATAAAATTGCGAGAATTAAAAATTGAGATAACTAAATTACGATACTTAAATTGCAATAATTAAATTGCGATAATTAAAATGTAATACGGAATTAACAGTTAGCTAGGATTTTGTTAGCGTGGTTTCTTAACAAAATTTCATATTGTTAATTAGTCTATTTCTAATCAATTTTTATTGTGTCCATTATTTCTTCACTATGCAACTTGTTGGATTCTGATAGGTCAAAATCTAAATATGAAATTGAATGAAAATGGTTATTCTGCGGTGAACGGATACGTATATCGGTGGTTGTAAGTAGGATAGTAAATGACTGTTGAATCAGCTTCGACGAATGTACAGTGTAACTTATTAATGTGAAATCTAAATATTCCTCGGGTATTACCTACCCGTTAAAATATTTTTACCATTAAGAGTTTGTACGAAAGAATTTTTTTTTTAATTACCATCTTTATGAAAACATATATACATATATATTTTCTTCAGATATTGTGACGACCCGGAAATTTTCGACCAAATTTAAACTTAACCTTTATATGTTTCTAACACGATAAGCAGAATTTGTAATGTTGAATCTCAAAAAGTTTGGAACTACATTCATGTAATCAATTACCCTTTGACCGTGTTCGACGATTCACGAACAATTATGTGTATATAGATATGTATATATAATATATAATATTAACTGAAAACATTAACAAAGTATTAGATATATGATACTTTACATAAACATATTTGTTTCGATATATTTATTGACAGAATTAAGAGATAATATCAAATGATTGAATTATCAGATACATTATGATATGATTACGGGCCTATGTTATGAGGTCCACTGTGATTTAAGAAATCTATTTTTTTTGACAACTCATTACTTAACCAGTATGATAAAGATAACGATATTTATATTTTATTTTATTAAATATATATATATATATATATATATATATATATATATATATATATATATATATATATATATATATATATATATATATATATATATATATATATATATATATATATATATATATATATATAATGATTTAAATTAATATTATATATATTTTTATACGCATATTATACGTACATAGTTTTATACTTTTACTATACTTTAACTTTACCTTTACTTTACTTTTACTTTACTTTAACTTTAATAATTCATACTTTAATAATTCACTTTAATAATTCATACTTTAATAATTCACTTTAATAATTCATACTTTAATAATTCACTTTAATAATTCATACTTTAATAATTCACTTTAATTCATACTTTAATAATTCACTTTAATAATTCATACTTTAATAATTCACTTTAATAATTCATACTTTAATAATTCACTTTAATAATTCATACTTTAATAATTCACTTTAATAATTCAAAAATCTATTATAAATAGAATTCAATAGGTTTCATTATTTCATAGAAACTTGAAAATATATTTCTCTAAACTCTCTCAATCGAATTACATATATATATATATATATATATATATATATATATATATATATATATATATATATATATATATATATATATATATATATATATATTTATATATATATATATATATATATTTACTTAGTATTATTTCAAGATATTATTAGTATACATAAAATACTACGACGGAGTTATATTCAGACGATTTCAAAATAAGTTTTCAAATGGGATAGAGCTAAGGAAATTATGGGTTATAGCTATGAAGGTTATGGGTATTGATCGAGGGTATTGCTCATGAGGTCAACCTAACGTTTATCATTTTCGTTGCGTCTACGTACTTTCATGCAATATTGAATCACAATATTGATACGTGAGCATTCATATCTTATCTTTTATATATTAATAGTGTATCCCTGACTAGTGCTCGAGTATATATGATTATGCATGTTTGTATGCTTAGTTTCGTCGTTAAATAGTTTATGATAAATCACAAATTTGATACATATGCTACTGAGATAAGTTATATGATATGCATGTCGTTGAAAATTTGAAGAAAAAATTAATAACTTTTCATTTAGAAATCGTGTGGTTTCGATGAACGGATTAAAAGATATGGTCAATTGAATTATCATTAATTTTAATATTATTATTAAAACGATTATTATAACTGTTATCAGTTGATGTTATTACTAAAATTATCTTTATTACTAAAAATTAATATTTTTATTGAAACTATCATTTTATTATTTTTATCATTATTATTATTATTATCAATATTATTTTATCAAATAAATATGCGTACAAAGATATTTTTACCACACGTAATGTAATTACATTAATAATACATACCACTATATTTTTATGATATTAAGTGAATTTTATAAATTTTATTATTTGAGATATATAAAAGTATATTTTTATCATATATGAATTTTTATATAAATTTTTATTTATTAATAAATGACTTGTATTATTTAGTATAATAAGATCTGATAAATATATTTAAATATATAAAACTATTATATATAAGTTATATAATAAACATGTATAGATTTTGGAAGTCATTTTGGGTCAAGTTGACTTTTGTTGACTTTTGCATGTCGGTCTCGAGCATTAGGATTGTGATACACTACGACTTGACCTAAATTGTTAGACAGATATTGACCAACATATAAATATATATACTTAATATAGGTTCGTGAATCCGAGACAAACACTGCACTTGTTCAGTGCCGTCATATACATAATTGCTACGAAATACAGTATTGTGAGTTTCATTTGCTCCCTTTTTATATATATTTTTGGGCTGAGAATACATGCGCTGATTTATAAATGTTTTACGAAATAGGCACAAGTACTAAAACTAATTCTATGTGGGTTTAAACCAGAAATATACCCTTAGCTTGGTAACATTAAACTACTTGTCTATGTACGGTAGGCGCGAATCCTAAAGATAGATCTATTGGGTCTGACAAACCCCATCCTGACTATGGGATGCTTTAGTACTTCGAGGTTATTTTAAACACACCTGATCTGGTGTACTTCAGAGGGTAAAACATGAACGTTAAAGCTTGTTACCGGGTGCCTACAACTTATAGAATACTTTTATACACTTGCGAGTGTACGGATATTTATAGAAACTGAAATCTTGTGGTCTATTACTATTACGGAAATGATGGATTATGATAAACTAATGAACTCACCAACCTTTTGGTTGACACTTTAAAGCATGTTTATTCTCAGGTATTAAAGAATTCTTCCGCTGTGCATTAGCTCATTTTAAGGATATTACTTGGAGTCATTCAAGACATACTTTGAAAGACGTTGCATTCGAGTTGTTGAGTTCATCAAGATTAATATTAAGTCAATTATAGTTGGATGTAATATGAAATGGTATGCATGCCGTCAATTTTTGATGTAAAGAAAGTTTGTCTTTTAAAAATAAATGCAATGTTTTTAAAACGTATCATATTGAGGTCAAATACCTCGCGATGTAATCAACTATTGTGAATCGTTTATAATGTATATGAACGGGTCCTTTCAGTTGGTATCAGAGCGGTGGTCTTAGCGAACCAGGTCTTGCATTAGTGTGTCTAACTGATAGTTGTTAAGATGCATTAGTGAGTCTGGACTTCGATTGTGTCTGCATGTCAAAAGTTTTGCTTATCATTTTTAGTCGGAAATCATCTACTTACCATCCTTAGGAAATTACCTGCTTATCATTCTTAAGTCTAGACGCGTTTTCCTACATTTATTGCATAATAGTGTATAGACGAATTCTTATCTTAGCATATCTGTTACTGTGAACTTTGACTGACATTTTTCAAAGATTCCTCCGTAATTTATGGGATTTTGGTATTATATATACATATGTAAATTATATATTGATGAATACCAAATCTAAATTCTAAAATCTATTTCATACCAAAAAAATTCTTTCCCTGATCATACAAGATGGATCCCTCAACCAGTTCGAGTTCCTCGAATTCCGACAGCTATGCCGATATGGATTTCCACATGAGCTCCGAAAGCAGCGTGATCAGAATGGATCAACCAATTAGCCATCATCTATTCTGGATGAATTGGGGATGGGTTCGTAATCTACTTAACCATTGGAGACAAGAAGAAGGCGATCCCTTTCATCCACCACATTGCCCTCTTGGCAATGAACCTGAAGCACTTACCGGCGAACCTGTCCGAAACACCATTTTCTCTCTCATTTCCAGAGTATCTCGTCATGATTATATACTACACCAAATTCTAGATCTTATTTATCCGCTCGTCCGAACCGACAATCACCCCGGTGTAATAGAAGAAGTCAACGAGCTTCGCGCTCGGGTAGTGGCTTTGGAGAATATGGTGCAAAGGTTACAAACACCAGCAGTAGCACCAGCAGCATAACCAGTACCACCATCAATAACATCAATAGTACCATTACCACCACCAACAACAACCGCATCGCAAACCTCAACTTCACAATCTGTCCCACGAGCATCGACGTCATACGCCATGTAGATACCAAGGAATACCACAACGATGAAGTATTGATTCATAACTTCATTGGGGAAACATTCTACGGTGATTATGTAATTTCTAAAGTTTAGAAATTATCTATCCTAGCCTTAACCATAAATCAAATGAGTTTAATTTAATATTAACTCATTAAATCAACATTACATCTGAAGAAATATACACATATATATTTCCATAAAGACTGTAATAAAATTCTTTTGTACAAAATATTAATTGTGAAATTTTTTTTAACGGGTAGGTAATACCCGAGAGATATATAAATTCACAATTAATATGTTACATTCTTCAAATCTGATTCAGCAAATCATCCATTATACTCCCTACTTTCACAACAATATACATTCTTTTATAGAAATCAAAACAACCATACTCATTCAAAATCTAATTACATATTCTGATTTTGAAATCTCAGAATTCGATTCAAGATATAACCGAAATCATCACTCTTAGATTCTTACATCTTTCAAAACTATACTTTGACTTCAAAACTGTCCTAGAACCTCATTTCTATTCATGGAACTCACAAAAATATTTGTATCATTCAAAATCTTAGAACATCATATGTATATTAACAATTACAATATGTGTTCAAACACTTCAAAAATCTTAAAGACATGCGAGATGATGATCCAACCACATATTACCCACTGTCATGCATCTGAAAAGCTCTCGAAACCAAAGTTATAGTTTAACACGTATCAGTGTCAGATCCTTTGATATTTATTACCAAATATAATTTTTCAATCTCTTTCCAAAATAGACAGTTTTGTCACAGCTCCAGCAAATCACCTTCATTTGTTTATACGAATAAACCTTATTATAACAATTACCCCTTCATCATTGTTACCGAGGAACCTTTCATATCTCGCCACATTAGCAGTAAACTTATCAACAACTTCATTAACCTTCGACTTAAGCCTCTCCGAAAAGCCACTATACTTATTCATTAAAACCCCATCATGTACTCACCTACATCCTGTAACAATAATTGTCACACCAACTACTGGGAATTAGCAATCAGTATTTTGAATTTCGCGACAATTTTACGTAAAAAGTTATACATATAACGTCTATCTCCTAGACTTACATACTTCGAATGTGAATTTTCTGAAAAACATCCCAAACTATGAACTAGTTCTCCGAAATTGGAAAAATGCTGATGAAGCAGCAAAAACTGTAAACGACTTTAACAGTCAAAAGTTTGATGATAAAGAATAGTATGGTGGTAAAGCTGAGAAAAAGAGAAGGTTTGAAACTGGAAAACGGATTGAGCAGACCATGAAGGAGGCTGTGGACAAATCACAAAGACTAAACCTGCCTTCAAAGGATCCAAATGATTCAGTGTCTACTGAAATCGTTAGCAAACACCTTACTTCTTATTCTAAACGTTCACAGACAAATCTTCTTCATCATCCATATTATCGTATCTTTTATTATAATATCTTCGATATTCCTGAAGATATTTTCACAACTATTCTTATCCGATATCTTTTATCTCTTCGCAATATCTGCGTTACAACATAAAAAGAAACTGTGTTAGTTTCTAAATTTAAAAAAAAATTTGAATTTAAAATAGGAATGTTTTTGAAGTAGTGTTGGGAACTGAAGCATGAGTTAGTATAATATAATAACACTTGATCAACGTGATTATATTACAGTAAGTCATGTTGAGTTTCTAATAGAACGTGATGATTCACAGAACATACCGTCATCATGTACTGTTTACACGACTCTTACATTCTACCCAATTTTCAAACATATTAAGAACATATCATCTTGATAGCTCTATATTTTCGGATATTCTGGTAATTTGCCAAATCAAGATCGTGCCATTACGATTTTCTTCTTGGAACATTAACTATGTTCATCCAAAAATTCATATCTACGAATTCTGGACTATTATCCGCTTGACTTAAGATCGGGAAGAGAAAACGAAAGCATGAAGCTCCGAAATATAATGGAGTATATAAAGCCCGATAACAACCCTAAAATTACAAACCTTGTATATAAATGCGTATAGCAATATAAAGACACGGGAGAATGAAAAACACAATAACCCCAAGGTAATGGTAGAAGAAAATAACTTCCTCCGGTGGTAGATGAAAAAGAAGAATGACAGATATGAAAGTTAAAAGTATATCAAGAATCAATACTGAATGAAGCATATTAACGAATGCTTTAAAGTATGAATTGGGGAGAAAGACTAGAAGGTGTGAGCTGTGGAAATAAAGAAATGAAGGGGGTGGAATTATAGTAAAATATCAGACAGAGAAATCGAGACAGATTATCGCATTTAATCAAAGAAGATCCTGATTTCCTTAATCGCCGAAGAACCAAATCTTATTGTAAAGATTTTCTTTAAATCCCATGAATTCCGGAAATCAATCATAACTACGTCATCGGTTAAAACGAATATACGTTTACTCATTTCACTCTCTTGCGATAGCTTCACTTATACTCTTCGCGTAATCAAATTCTTTTATCTATATTACTCAATGATGATAAAACTCTATTTATCAACTCATATTCGTCATGAAAACATTTTTATAGTTAGCCATGACGACCTCGATCAAATTTCGGGACGAAATTTCTTTAACGGGTAGGTACTGTGACGACCCGGAAATTTTCGACCAAATTTAAACTTAACCTTTATATGTTTCTGACACGATAAGCAGAATTTATAATGTTGAATCTCAAAAAGTTTGGAACTACATTCATGTAATCAATTACCCTTTGACCGTGTTCGACGATTCACGAACAATTATGTGTATTTAGATATGTATATATAATATATAATATTAACTGAAAACATTAACAAAGTATTAGATATATGATACTTTACATAAACATATTTGTTTCGATATATTTATCGACAGAATTAAGAGATAATATCAAATGATTGAATTATCAGATACATTATGATATGATTACGGGCCTATGTTATGAGGTCCACTGTGATTTAAGAAATCTATTTTTTTTGACAACTCATTACTTAACCAGTATGATAAAGATAACGATATTTATATTTTATTTTATTAATATATATATATATATATATATATATATATATATATATATATATATATATATATATATATATATATATATATATATATAACGATTTAAATTAATATAATATATATTTTTATACGCGTATTATACGTACATAGTTTTATACTTTTACTATACTTTAACTTTACCTTTACTTTACTTTTACTTTACTTTAACTTTAATAATTCATACTTTAATAATTCACTTTAATAATTCATACTTTAATAATTCACTTTAATAATTCATACTTTAATAATTCACTTTAATAATTCATACTTTAATAATTCACTTTAATTCATACTTTAATAATTCACTTTAATAATTAATACTTTAATAATTCATACTTTAATAATTCACTTTAATAATTCATACTTTAATAATTCACTTTAATAATTCAAAAATCTATTATAAATAGAATTCAATAGGTTTCATTATTTCATAGAAACTTGAAAATATATTTCTCTAAACTCTCTCAATCGAATTACATATATATATATATATATATATATATATATATATATATATATATATATATATATATATATATATATTACTTAGTATTATTTCAAGATATTATTAGTATACATAAAATACTACGACGGAGTTATATTCAGACGATTTCAAAATAAGTTTTCAAATGGGATAGAGCTCAGGAAATTATGGGTTATAGCTATGAAGGTTATGGGTATTGATCGAGGGTATTGCTCGTGAGGTCAACCTAACGTTTATCATTTTCGTTGCGTCTACGTACTTTCATGCAATATTGAATCACAATATTGATACGTGAGCATTCATATCTTATCTTTTATATATTAATAGTGTATCCCTGACTAGTGCTCGAGTATATATGATTATGCATGTTTGTATGCTTAGTTTCGTCGTTAAATAGTTTATGATAAATCACAAATTTGATACATATGCTACTGAGATAAGTTATATGATATGCATGTCGTTGAAAATTTGAAGAAAAAATTAATAACTTTTCATTTAGAAATCGTGTGGTTTCGATGAACGGATTAAAAGATATGGTCAATTGAATTATCATTAATTTTAATATTATTATTAAAACGATTATTATAACTGTTATCAGTTGATGTTATTACTAAAATTATCTTTATTACTAAAAATTAATATTTGTTATAATTCAGTAGGCTTATAACTACCTTTAATGGTTATAAGAACAAAGAGAGAAAAAGAGAGAAGAAGGAGAGGAGAAATATTGATATTGATATTTCAAGAGAAAATGGTGCACCTTAAATGGTTACCATACATGTCTATTTATAGTATAAAATATTACTATGCAAGAAATATAATAATAATAAAATTAACATCCAATCTAGATATTTTATAACACAATCTAGATATTTTATAACACTCCCCCTTGGATGACAATTTTATTAGAGAATAACTATTACTGCCTCGTTAAAAACCTTGCTAAAGAAAACCCATTGGGATAAAACTTTAGCTAAGGGAAAAAGAGTGCAGCATAGAGTTGACTCCCCCTCAAATAGGCAACGCCTGAGTTGTTACATCTTCTGAACATGTCTCATGCCAATATTATGAACGTGTGTTCTGAAAATAGCAGTTGGCAGTGCTTTGGTATAAAGATCAGCAGAGTTGTTGATTGAACGTATCTCATTTTAATCTGGTTGTCTTTTACGATATCTTGAGTATATGAGAAAAATCTGAGGTTTTCATCTGAAACTGTATCATCTAAATCTTTTATGTACAAGTTTGGCCCTCGTGATTTGTCTACAGTCTCCTTCATGGTTTGTTCAAACCGTTGTTTCAGTTCCTATTCCCTTTCAGTCTTTTTCTGAGCCTTACCAATATACCATTCTTTTCCATCAAACTTATGACCGTTAAGACCGTTTATAGCTTTAGTGCCTCGTCAGCATTTATGTTTTGTTCTGTCATTTTTGATACTCTTCTTTCATTTGTATTATGTAAGCTGTATTATCTTCATAGATAGTTGTTACGCTTTTATAGCGTTCTAGTCCACAAGAATCAATAATGATTTGTATCATTGATCTTAACTAAAATCATTCCCGAGTAGCTTCATGTAATGCAATCACTTCGGCATGATTTGATGATATTGCAACAAGTGTTTGTTTTGAGAACGTCATGATATTACGGTGCCTCCATTTAGGAATACATATCCAGTTTGAGATTTAGCTTTATGTAGATCGGATAAATAATCTGCATCTGTATAACCAAACAAATCTTGTTTCGAGTTGTTAGAATAAAATAATTATAAATCAGTAGTTCCCCGAAGGTATCAAACTATTTGTTTGATCCCATTCCAATGTCTTTTGGTAGGGGCTGAGCTGAACCTTGTCAAACAAATTAACTGCAAAAGAAATGTTAGATCTTGTATAATCTATAAGATACATAAGAACCTCAATTGCACTAAAATATAGAACTTCCGATCTGTTAAAATTTTCATGATCTTCGCAGGGATGAAATAGATCAGTGTCAATATTGAGTGATCTAACAACAATGAGTTTGTCTTTAAAAAAAATGTTTTAAAATCTTTTCGGTATAAGTTGTTTGATGTACAAGTAAACCATTAGGCATATGCTCAATTTGCAATCCAAGGTAATACTTGGTTTTTTCAAGATCTTTCATTTCAAAATAATTCTTTAGAAGTTGAATGATTTCATAGATCTCTTTATTTGTTCATATGATGTTAAGAACATTGACATAAACAACTACGATCTCATATCCGAACATTGTTTTTATAAAACATACGTGCAAAATAAGTTTATATTTATACCCTTTTTTTATCAAGTAGTCATTTAATCGGTTATACCACATACGTCCCGTTTGTATAAACCCACTTAGAAATCTTTGTGATTTAATGGAATACATTTATTTGAGTTTTGCATTAGATACTTATGATACCTTAAACCCTTCAGATATATTCATATATATATCACTATCAAGTGATTCACATAGATAAGTAGTAACAACATCCATGAGATGCATTTAAGTAACTACCAGGTTGATTAAGTATCTAATAAGTAATTGTATTCACTACATAAGGATAAGTTTTCTTCATAATTCATTTCTGGTCTTTGTGGGAAATATTGAGTTACAAGTCTAGTTTTGCCTTGTAACTTCATTTGCACATTTCTTTTCGGATAAAAATTCATTTATATCCCATATGTTTCACATCTTTAAAAGTGATAACGATTGATCCGAAAACTTTTCTTTTATCGAGCGATTCTAATTTAGCTCGTCTTGCTCCTTTCCATTGAGCTCAATCATGTCCACTTTGTATATTCAATGACAGATTTTAGTTTCAGATCATCATCTTTATTCATGATGTCATTGTAACATTATATGAAAATATCTCATAGAGATTTTAATTTCATTTTGGTTCCATAATATTGCATAATTTTATCGCAATTTTAGTATTTACATTTATCAATATCCTCTGCAGAAGGAATATTGATTTGTGGTTCTTCTTGAACGCTTTCTTTTACCTCATTATCAGCTGATTTTCTTTTTCGAGGATTTTTATCTTTGGAACCAATTGATCTTCCACATTTGATGCGTGGCAAAGACTCAACAGTGACATTATTGCCAGCTTTTGGAATTTCAGTTCGAGCTGGAGCATTTATAGCTGGTATATATGATTTGGTCACTTTTTTTTTATCTGTAAATGCATAAAGTAATTAATTTGCAAGTTCTTGCATATGCATTATTTTTGAACTTTCGTTTCACATTCTTTTATGCGAGTTCAATATACCTTAATTGATGTTCACATCATGAAGCATCATTTTATTTTTTATTTTTATTTCTCCCCCTAATTTAGGGAACAATGTTTTATTAAAATGACAATCAGCAAAACGTGCTGTAAAAACATCACCCATCATGGGTTTAATATATCTTATGATTGAAGATGTTTTATATCCAAAATATATTACCATCTTTCTTTGAAGAACCATTTTATTGTTTTGTGGTGACTGCACAACCAATGTTCTAAGGTGGAAAATATTTGGCTCTTGGCCAAAATCAAGTATTAAGTGAAAATATTTATGACTTCCACATGGTATAATGCGAATTAATGTCGCAGCATGTAAATTTACATGTCCACATATAAATATTGAGAGATTTGTACTCATTATCAATTGTCTAGTTATTAGCTGCAAACGTTTATCTATTGATTCAGCTAAACCAATTTTGTGTATGCACATGAGCAACTGGATGTTCAACAACAATCCCTGTAGATATATAATGATCATTAAATGCTTGAGATGTTAACTCACCAGCATTATCAAGTCTCATCCTTTTAATGGTGTAATCAGAATAATGTGTTCTCAATTTAATAATTTGTGCAGAAACTTTGCAAATGCCATATTACGGCATGATAACACACAAATATGACACCATCCGCTAGATGCGTCTATTAGAACCATGAAATATCAAAATGGTCCATATGATGGATGAATTGGTCCATATATATGTGATTTTTCATTAATCACCATATGTGCTTTTCATATGTACTTTTCATCATATATCCTTTACACCATATGCGCTTTTAATCATATGCGCTGCGATTTTCATCATATGCGCTGCGATTTTCATCATATGCGCCTTTTATCATATGCACTTTTAATCATATGCGTTGCGCTTTTCATTATATGCGCTTTTCAACATGTGCGCTTTTAATCAGATGCTCTGCGCTTTTCATTGTATGCGCTTTTCATCATGTGCGTTTTTAATCATATGTAAATCGGGACTAAGTCTTGGTAGTTTTTTTTTTTTTTTTTTTTTTTTTTTTTTTTTTTAATAACATGATTCCTTGTCGGTGATGCTTAGATATTTTTCATTTTCTGTAATCATATCCATTATGATATATATATAAGAGAAACTTAACAAATTTATTTGAGAGAAAAACAAGACTTTATCTATCAGAAAATTCGTACCATTTGGTAACATGAATTTTACCTTTCTCGTTCATTTTATCAAGTTTGCAATACCTGATATAGTATTTATAATTCCTTCAGTTGATTTCAAATTAATGAAATATTTCTTAGATTTGAGTATAGTGTGTGTGTGGTACCAATATATGCAATACAAATATTCCCACCATGTGATTGATTTTGTACTTTAGCAGTATTCATATTAAAATTTCAACAAGATAATCAAAAATCTTTTACCTGTAAACAAGTTACAATCCGCAGTACATAAAAGATAACACCTAATAAACATATGTGTTATGGTCTAAAATTATTTATTTAGGAGTGACACATAACAAGTTAGACATCTTAGAAAATCAAAACATTCAAGTCTCAAGGTTGCTCAGGGTTTATTTAATTAAGATTTTTCAACAGATTCACTCTCGTTTTCTTTTCTTTTGGGACTTATTTGTAGAGCTAAACAAGATGTTCATGTATTCAAGAAATACTAGACTGATGATCCATGTTACCATATCATTAATAAGAATCTATGGGATTCTTATAAGCGCGTCTACTAACATCTTCAATTTTATTTGCATATATGTTTATATATATAGAATAAATTACAACTATATCATTATGGATACCATTTTGTAACACCCCAGCTTAACATGACCACAATATTGTCCGCTTTGCCCGTAGGCGCACGGCTTTTTCTTGGCGACCACACACGAGAAGCACTTTTCCAGGAGGTCACCCGTCCTGGTAGTGCTCTCGCCCGAGCACGCTTAACTGCAGCATATGATATTTAAAAAGATTACAAATTTATTAAATGCAGTTTAATGTATGTCATGAGAGCATGAGATTGCGAAATATAAATATAAAATGTGAATTTTTATTTGTTTATTTTTAAGGTTATAACGTGTAAATATGGTATGATGTCTAGACATGAGAGAGAAATTTTAAGAGCTAAAAATTTGGTGCATGCTACTATGATTAAGTCAAAATATTGACAGGGTTAGTAAAAGTAATTTATTTTTCATCAAAATGGGTAAAAAGGTAAAAAAAAAAAATTAACAAGTGAATGTTAAGTGAAAGTTTCAATCTTAAATAATAAATATGTTAATTGAAAGTTTCATTATTATTTTTTTTTTCAAAAGAGAACCATATTTGGTTCTAGCATTTACCAAAAAGTTCTACATTTTTTGATACAGAAGATAATGACACTTTACATTCAAAGTTTATATGTCATCTTTCTTGACAATTTTCTAAAGTGTTTTTACTTTTAAGTAATATGGATGTGATAAGGATATATATAAAAGTGTCTAATTTAATTTAACAATACAACTATATCATCTTAAAAAATAAAGAACCGTTATTTTTGGTGGCCCAATCTTGGTTGGCCATAACTTTTCCATTTGTTCCATATGCAATCAAATTGCAATGTGCTGTAAAGTAATAATAGTTGTATCCCTTTTTACCAACTCTTTAAACTGTATATATATATTCGACCCATATGAATACTTTAATTTATTCGACCTCATCTCCACTCATTTATATTAAATATTATTATTCAACACCTTTTCCTCATAAGCATCAGTAGCAGTAGGGACTTTGTGGTGATTTGTTTGGTGTATTATAATTCAGGCGGTAGAACCGACCATATATAACTTAAATAACATAAATATAAATGTTAGTGAAGTTAATAAAAGTTAGATTACATAAATATAATTCAGGTGGTATAACCGACCATATATAACTTAAATAACATAAATATAAATGTTAGTGAAGTTAATAAAAGTTAGATTACATAAATATAATTCAGGTGGTATAACCGACCATATATAACTTAAATAACATAAATATAAATGTTAGTGAAGTTAATAAAAGTTAGTAAACATAAATGATAGTTAGGCGACAGTGTCGACAATATATAATTTAGGTGGCAGAGCCAACCATATAATAAGAACAATACAAATGCACTAAGAACTTAATAAAAATTAGTAGTTCAAAATGTTAGTAGTCCAAAATTTGATATATTCGAGTCTAAAAATTATTAATAATATCATACCTTGATTAGTGACTCGTGATCGTTTGAGATATCCTTTGATTACACTAAGCTCTTCGTGCTGATAACGTGTTATAATTCAGTAGGCTTGTAACTACCTTTAATGGTTATAAGAACAAAGAGAGAAAAAGAGAGAAGAAGGAGAGGAGAAATATTGATATTGATATTTCAAGAGAAAATGGTGCACCTTAAATGGTTACCATACATGTCTATTTATAGTATAAAATATTACTATGCAAGAAATATAATAATAATAAAATTAACATCCAATCTAGATATTTTATAACACAATCTAGATATTTTATAACAATATTTTTATTGAAACTATCATTTTATTATTTTTATCATTATTATTATTATTATCAATATTATTTTATCAAATAAATATGCGTACAAAGATATTTTTACCACACGTAATGTAATTACATTAATAATACATACCACTATATTTTTATGATATTAAGTGAATTTTATAAATTTTATTATTTGAGATATATAAAAGTATATTTTTATCATATATGAATTTTTATATAAATTTTTATTTATTAATAAATGACTTGTATTATTTAGTATAATAAGATCTGATAAATATATTTAAATATATAAAACTACTATATATAAGTTATATAATAAACATGTATAGATTTTGGAAGTCATTTTGGGTCAAGTTGACTTTTGTTGACTTTTGCATGTCGGTCTCGAGCATTAGGATTGTGATACACTACGACTTGACCTAAATTGTTAGAAAGATATTGACCAACATATAAATATATATACTTAATATAGGTTCGTGAATCCGAGACAAACACTGCACTTGTTCAGTGCCGTCATATACATAATTGCTACGAAATACAGTATTGTGAGTTTCATTTGCTCCCTTTTTATATATATTTTTGGGCTGAGAATACATGCGCTGATTTATAAATGTTTTACGAAATAGGCACAAGTACTAAAACTAATTCTATGTGGGTTTAAACCAGAAATATACCCTTAGCTTGGTAACATTAAACTACTTGTCTATGTACAGTAGGCGCGAATCCTAAAGATAGATCTATTGGGTCTGACAAACCCCATCCTGACTATGGGATGCTTTAGTACTTCGAGGTTATTTTAAACACACCTGATCTGGTGTACTTCAGAGGATAAAACATGAACGTTAAAGCTTGTTACCAGGTGCCTACAACTTATAGAATACTTTTATACACTTGCGAGTGTACAGATATTTATAGAAACTGAAATCTTGTGGTCTATTACTATTACGGAAATGATGGATTATGATAAACTAATGAACTCACCAACCTTTTGGTTGACACTTTAAAGCATGTTTATTCTCAGGTATTAAAGAATTCTTCTGCTGTGCATTAGCTCATTTTAAGGATATTACTTGGAGTCATTCAAGACATACTTTGAAAGACGTTGCATTCGAGTTGTTGATTCATCAAGATTAATATTAAGTCAATTATAGTTGGATGTAATATGAAATGGTATGCATGCCGTCAATTTTTGATGTAAAGAAAGTTTGTCTTTTAAAAATGAATGCAATGTTTGTAAAACGTATCATATAGAGGTCAAATACCTCGCGATGTAATCAACTATTGTGAATCGTTTATAATGTATATGAACGGGTCCTTTCAGATATAATCATGGATTTAATGAGTTAATATGATATTAAGCTCATTTGATTTTCGGTTAGAACTAGAATACATAATCTCAAAACATTAGAGATTACATAATCGTTATGACGAACGAAGATAAATGAGGTATAACGATACGTAGAACGAAGATAATCGATGTAGGATGTCTTGTAGTACGATGATTATGCTGGAGGTACAGAATGAGATGTTAAGGCATGGATTGTTGATGGTACAGGTGCTGTTACTAATGGTACTATTGGTGTCGGTGATGTTGCTGAAGCTGGTAAATTTTGCACCATATTCTCCAAATTGATTACTCGAGCGCGAAGTTCGTTGACTTCTTCTATTATTCCAGGATGATTGTCGGTCAGAACGAGTGAATGAGTAAGGTTTAGAATTGTGGATAGAATATAATTGTGACGAGATACTCTGGAAATGAGAGGGAAAATGGTGTCTCGAACAGGTTCGCCGGTAAGTGCTTCAGGTTCATCGTCAAGAGGGTAATTTGGTTGGTGGAAAGGATCGCCTTCTTCGCGTCTCCATTGATTAAGTCGACTACGAACTCATCATATGAATTGGGGATGGATGATTGGTTGATTCATTTTGGTGACACTGCTTTCGGAGCTTAGGTGAAACTCCATATCGGAATAGTTGTCGGAATAACTATCGAAATAGCTATCGGAATCTGAGGGACTCGAACTGGTTGAGGGATTCATCTCGTACGATCAGATGAAGGATTTTCGATAAGAAATAGATTATAGGGTGTAGATTAGTACCCTGCAATACATAATTTACATATGCATATATAATACTAAAATTCTATAAGTTACGAAGGAATCTACGGAAGCTGTCAGGCAAAGGTAACAATAACAGATACGCTAAGATATGAATTTATCTATACACTGTCTATGCAATAGAGGCAGTAAGACGTGTCTAGACTTTAAGGATGATAAGCAATTAATTTTTGACACTAAATGATAAGCAAAACTTTTGACATGCTGACACGGTCGAAGTCCAGACTCACTAATGCATCCTAACGACTAACAGTTAGACACACTAATGCAAGACCTGGTTCGCTAAGACCACCGCTCTGATACCAACTGAAAGGACCCGTCCTAATCCATCTGGACGAATACATTACATTTGGTTATATCGCGAGGTACTTGACCTCTATATGATACATTTTACAAACATTGCATTCGTTTTTAAAAGACAAACTTTCATTACATCGAAAGTTGACGGCATGCATACCATTTCACAATATATCCAAACTATAAATGACTTGATAATATTCTTGTTGAACTCAACGACTCGAATGCAACGTCTTTTTGAAATATGTCATGAATGACTCCAAGTAATATCTCTAATATAAGCAAATGCACAGCGGAAGATTTCTTTCATACCTGAGAATAAACATGCTTTCAAGTGTCAACCAAAAGGTTGGTGAGTTCATAGGTTTATCATAAAACAATAAAATTCATCATTTTGATAGACCACAAGATTTAAATGCTGCATGGTACAAATGGGCCCGAATCCTACACCCACCTGTAATGTACATGCGATATCTTTTAAATACAGTACATCTTTCTCGTGTACGCAATCCATTTTTCATAAATCTTAGTAACTGTACACGTATCTCGTGTACAAAAATTAATACATATAACCTGTGTATAAAAATCATTCTCTCGATACATAACATTCACATCAATTGGTGGCAATTATCATGTCCACATAATTCAATGGTGGCAATTATCATGTCCACATAATTCAAGGTGGCAATTATCATGTCCACATAATTCAACGGTGGCAATTATCATGTCCACATAATTCAACGGTGGCAATTATCATGTCCACATAATTCAACGGTGGCAATTATCATGTCCACATAATTCAACGGTGGCAATTATCATGTCTACATAATTCAACGGTGGCAATTATCATGTCCAAATAATTCAACGGTGGCAATTATCATGTCCACATAATTCATTCGAGGAATGTTTTGCTTGTCTATCTCGTCAAACATTTATAAAAACATTTCATGTATTCGCAGTTCGAAATATATTTCAAAAACATTTAATAAAGCAGTTATAAAAACAGCGCATGTATTCTCAGTCCCAAAAATGTAAAGAGTAAAAGGGAATCAAATGAACTCACCATACTGTATTTCGTAGTAAAAATACATATGACGATAATAACAATGCAAGGGTTGGCCTCGGATTCACGAACCTATATCATTTATATGTATATTAACACATATAATGGTAATCGAACAAATTTAGGTATTATTATTAATTGTTATTTTAATAACTTGTACGTTTCATTAATATCTAAATTAACTATATTTTCTTTTATATACATTAAATAGATAATTAATATTTATTACAAACATATTAATATTGTTATGTTTTATGTAAATAATATATTTTTATATAAAAAAAAATCTTATTTGATATATTAATAATACTAATAATAATAATGATAAAAATTAAACTAATTATGATAATAATTATGATAATTCAAATAATAATAATAATAATAATAATGATAATTTTTAATATTAATGATAAAGATAGTACTAATAATGTTTGTAATTATGATACTAGTAACATTAATGATAATATTAACGATTATGATATAAGTTTTTTTTATTAATAATAACAATAATAATAATGATAATAATATTAATAATAATAATAATAATAATAATAATAATAATAATAATAATAATAGTAATAATAATAATAATTCGATACTAATACTAATATTAATGATAATAATAATATTTTGTTTTATTTTTGTAATAAAAATAATAATAACAATAATCATAATAATAATAAATAAAAGATAAATAATAATAAATGTGTATACCCTCAAAAGCTTTTAGTAAATAGAAGTGCTCCAAACGGAACTCGAACTCAAGACCTCTCGGATAACGCAAACACCCTCAACCCATTTCTCCATTTCGGATTCCCTGAATTTAATTGCACCTATTCTATATTTAACCCAATTTATTTTTATTTCGGCCCAACAACTATTGGATCCTCACGGCTCAACAGAATTTCTAGTCTTGGCCCAACTATCATACTGTATACGGCCCAATAATCAATACAGATCACGGCCCACACCTGCGCTTGTTATTTTTTTAAAAAGAATTACAATGGCCTGGATTCGAACCCAGGACCTCTCAGTTAACGCTACCACTCCAAGACCATTCCGCTGATTCTCCCTTTTCTGTTCTAATCTAAACCTTAAGTTCCTTAAACCCGTATTTTCTGTATTCTTTTCTTCTTTTCTTCTCATCATCATTAATGATCTACGCATATATCGTTATCATCTATACGATTATTAACATAATATCATCATTAACGTTTATCATTTTCTAATTGTCATCAACTATCATCCTATATCTATAACATCATGATCATCATATATGAATCATTTTTCATTTCATCATTAACATCTTCATAGCCGTTCCTATTATCATCATTATTATTAATTTGTTATTTAGTAACTTAATTCCTCTTAAATAATGGTGAGATGGCCCAACACATATCCCACTCAATAAAGTAAGGTCAAAAAGGAGAAGCATACTTGGCCCGTTAAATAGAAATGGGATTAATTAATACGCATGTGAAGGTTGGAACCGAAAGGTAGTAGGAACATGTCACAATCAACTTTACGATCATGACTCCATTTGTAGTAAAATATCACCATATTAATAATTGGATGGAGGATACGAGAGTAACCTTCGAGAAAGCAGCGGGCTCGTGAATTTAAAACAGAAAAAAATATCACGCAGATGGTTCACGAGGTGGTTTAATGGGTCTGTGGTTAGAATACACAAAACAACCGATGCTGCAGTTAAGCTTGATGTGTTTACATTGGGTTGATAAACGAGAGGAACCAGAAAAGGTTTCGGTTATTGAAGGTGCGAGGTTGGGTTGGTTTTCACATTTATAAACAGAAAAATAGTGGTGTTTGGGTTTGTTGAGAGTTTTGACTAACATGAAATAACGGAAGGGTGGTGAGGGTTGTATCATGAAACCGAAATCCGCAGAGGTGATCGGGTTTGATGATATTAATTCGTGTGATGGTGGTAGAATGGTGATCGTAACTATGTTTGCTCACGATGGATTATATTTGTTGATTGCATGGAACAGAAACATAATTGAGTATCGATAGTGGAAAATGTTGAGTTTAAATGGTAGCGTTTTAATTGAAATATTAGCAAGTAAAAAATGGGTTTCATCGTCATGGAACGGTGTCAGTTTGGAATGAAGGTTTTAATGGATTTGCTCATCATAAGAGAAACACACCAAGTGGGTGTTCGGTTTAATAGTTGATGTTGTTGCTTATGATAATTCTTGTAGTTAAAACAGGAACTAAATAGTGATGGTGAGTGATGGTTATGAATCGAAAGAAGGCAAAGTGAGATAGGGAATTCAGAAGGAGATGGTGGCCGGTATAAAGAAGGAGGAGGAGATCACAAGGTTTTTACGTTCCTAAGCAATTGTATAAGCATATATAAAGGGTAGACATATACTACATATAAAATATAATAATAAACATAATACTAATATATTATAATCATAATCATTCAACTAAAGTTTCAATTGAAGTAATAGAAAATGGAAACGTGTTTGAAACTGTTAGCAGTAATCAATCAAAATTCAATTAGCAATAGTGATTAATAGTTGAGCATCCGTTATATTTGGTTTATTCTACCGACGGTTTTAACGATCTATAATATCGTACCCCGTTGTTCCCTCAGTGGTGAATAAAAAGTCTTCAGATAAATTCTATATTTTTATAATAATTATCTTTATTTATTTCAGTCATTATGGTATAAAATTCTATCATTAATTTGTTAAATAAAAATTACATCAACTGTCCCTCTCATTTTTTGGGTAAAATATAAAAAATGTTAAAATTAAATAATTAGATCCTAAATATACTTTTAATAAGCCTATAACTTATATAACTCATTTTCGGACCACCGTTTATTTTAAAATGATATAAGTTTGATTTTAATTTACTTATTATTGATCAAATGACAATTGAGCATTATTGTTGCTTACAAAATAAATTCAAAACTATATATATATTCATTATACATTATTTACATATATAGCTATATTTTAAATAATAGTTATTATATATTATTTTATTTTACATTATTAATTCTAACAATTACGTCATATAATATTTTAATTTATATTTCAAATTCATATATTTTAAATATATGTATATATTTACAAATAGTGGTTCGTGAATCGTCGAGAGCAGTCGAAGGGTAAATGTATACATGAAACAGTTCAAACTTTTTGAGACTCAACCTTACAGACTTTGCTTATCGTGTCAGAATAATATATAGATAAAGTTTAAATTTGGTCGGAAATTTGCGGGTCGTCACACCACATGAGGAACCCAACCCGCAGGTTGATATCTCCTACCGAGGCCACCACACAATAGGGACGCACTGGGCTCCAGCAGACAAGCATCAACCAACATGCAGTCATCACACTGTACTAACTATCCACAACAATAAGTATATCTAACAAGCATGGCAGTCATAATATAACATGCTACTATATACTATATTCTCAAGTTAGTCCCACTCACCGATTACCAGCAAACGAGAAGGTGTTCAGCTATCTAATCATTGAACCTTCTCTTTCTCCTTTTCTCCTGAGAAATACATATACACGAGTTAGTTTATGTCCATAAAGACCAAATAACACAATACAGAAAATTTTATCAGAAAACTGTCCGCTAAAAATTTTCTCCTTAACACTTATGCACTTTCAAAATTTACATCTTAAACATCAAAATACAAACGGGCAGCATAACGGCTAAAAATCAACACTTAGGTAAAATATTCTGCTCTGGACCCTCAGTCGGTCGACTGACTCTTACAGTCGGTCGAATGTCGACACAATCGGTCGACTGACCTTCTCAGTCGGTCGATTCATTTGGTATTACATCAATCGGCCGAAAGTCAAACTCAGTCGGTCGGTTCACTCGCCAGTCGGTCGGTTGTCTATCAATCGGTCGGTCCACTACCTCAGTCGGTCGACTGTCGACCGACAGTTTGCCGAGTGTGTTCATCTTCATCAGAAACTGAACACAGGCTACGGACTTCACGATGAAATCCTCAAATCTCGATCTAGAGCTCGTTTTAAACACCAAAATTGACCACAACTCGTTCACTACCTGTTATAGACTCAAAACCCACAACAATTTGACCATAACAACACTTAAATCACTTATTTTGACACAAATTTACACTTTTATGAAAACTAACACAAAAACTCCATTTTCTTGAAGATTAAAGCATGAAAAGCTATGAACCTTATCTTGTTAGAATCAGTAAATCACAAGGAACACAAAGATATGAACAATTTGAGCTCTAGCTAAAGATTAAGGATTAGGGTTTGATTGTAGGTGAGGAAGATGAAGAACGGGTGTGTTTGGGAAGGATCTGGAAAATGCAAGAGAGAGACTGCCTAAGTCATCTAAAGTGGGTTTAATTCCGACACTGTGTGACACACGGGTATTTATCAGTTATCTGATATCTTTCGTAGATCATTTGGCAACCCAAACGAAGTCCAAATTAAATAAACAAACCTGTTCTGTGACCCTTGTCACAAACTGGTCCTAACCACATCATTATTTAATAATAAATATTAAATAAAAATAAAAGCATATAATAACGCAATACAAACTTAAGGGCAATCTAGTAATCTTACTTCTAGGCCCGCTTGAGGATGTTACACCAAGACACCAAGTCTAACAGCGGAAGCAACATAGTCTAAGCACCTGAGAAATACACGCTTAAAAGTCAACACGAATGTTGGTGAGCTATAGTTTGTAATCAGTAGAGTAATGTAGACCACGAGATTTCAGTGCTTCAATCAGCAGTTTAAATCAGTATGAAAAGTATATGCTTAACCGTGGACACCTGGTAATTAGATTTAACGTATGTATATCACCCCCTAAAAGTGCACTTGGCGAGTGCGTTTGTCCTCGAAGTATTAAACACCCGTTGTCTGCTAGCGCGACTAGCCCGAATGGGGTTGTCAAACCCTATGGATCCATATCTAAGATTCGCGTTCACGGTTAGGAAACCAATGATTAAACATTACCGAGCTAAGGGGAATCTTTGTGCCGTTATGTTACCCACACATATATATAGTTTAAGTACTCGTGTCTAGTGTGTAAAATGTAAAAAGCGCATGTATTCTCAGTCCAAAAAATAGTTAAAGTAAAAAGGGATGCTATAACTCACAGTGAATAGGCAGTAAAAGTTGATATGAAACGTATGCAGGTAGTAAGTCAGTCCGAAAGGTCGTCAACCTAAGTCAAAGGTCACTAGGTCAGTATGTTGTCCACATAAGTTTAAAAATGCATAAATTAAGTTTAAGTGTCATCATCATCATCATCATCATCATCATCATCATCATCATTATTCATCAAAGCAAAGGTAAGTTTAACAAGAATAGAGATCGAAACAAAAGGCTGACTTTGGACAGCTGTGACGACCTCTATACAAATCGAAAAGACGCGTAGTCAGTGGTCAAGGCTCCGTATGTGAGTGTAACGACCCTGGTTTTACCAACGTTATTTATTAATAATTATTGTTATTAATACGCTTGATTAAACGAATGCATGTTATTACATTTACATGTTGCTTTAATTGCCCGTACTTGAACTTTAAATGCCCGAAACGTCTTTGTGACACCCGGAACTTGCACGAATAATATTTTAAGATATTATTTACATTCATGATTAATTTTATTAATCATTTTAATTAACTAAAGCTTTTAGTTAGTTACTTGGGCTTAAGATGGACTTTTAGTGGACTTACATGTTACCTACTTGCAACTTGGGCTTTATTAGTTAATGGACTAGTGTAAGCCCACCCTACTTCTATTTATGAGTTAACTAGCCCACATGACCCTTGTAAGTGTTAGTTGGAAGGTTAACTAGATAGTTAAAGGCTTTAGGAATCTTGTTACTTGCTATCCCCATGCACAACCAACTAATAACCAACTTTAAGCCTTCTTTACATGCAAATGACCACAAAACAAACCTCTTCCCCCCTTGTTGCTGCAGAATGCCGAAACTTTTGAGCCATTTAGTGGTGTTTTGGTTTCCATTTCTTCATTACAACTTACATACAACACTCTCTCATTTACACACACATAAAATACTTGAAACTTCTTTCAAACTTTACTCTCTTTTTCTCTCATATACTTGTAAGTATGATGAACTTTTTCTCTTCTCCTCTCCTTGTAAAAACTGATTTCAAACACCTCTCAATCATCATCAATCTTTGTTGTTATTACTTGTTCTTGTTAAAGATTAGTTACTTGTCTTTGATTTCTTGTTAATTACTAGTTGTTATTTACTTACTTACTTGTTATTCTTTACTAGTTACAAGATCAAACTTTCTAGTTTTGATTCTTCATAATATCTTGTATTTATCAAGAACATCCAAGAACATAATCTATCTAGTTATGTTCTACATATTTTGTTTCAAAAGATTCAAAGTTTATAATCTTTAATTTTTGTTACTTGTGTTCTTGTTTGATGTATGTTACTAGAATACCACCTTCATGGTTGGTTTAGGCTTATCTTTCATTTTCTTTATTTCTTATTATTAAGTTGCTTACTAAACATTTGAACAAGGACATGAACCCAACAAGAGCTTACACTTTGGTGCAAGTATCATGGATCCAACACTTGGTTGTGATCTTTCTTAGTGTTCATGAACTTGTTCATAAACTTACATGTAACCTTGGTTCATCAAACACTTACAACACTTGCACTTGAGTTATGATGGACAAACCTTGGTCAAGATGATGTTAACACATCAACGAGTTGTACACTTGAAGCTATACGCATCAAGGATGAGAACCGTGATGAACATCAAGCACCGAGACAACCGGAACTCTTCAAAACTTACTGTTTCTGTCCAAATGTTTCTGACCTACTGCTTCTGGAACATACCAGTAGACCTGGGCTGTTCTAACCTTGATTTTTAGATAGAACTTTTCGAGTAGATAACTTTTCATATAGGACTCGTCTTAATCCGAGTTACGGTTTAGGATTTACGGCCCTCCGATCGTTACCATGTCCTTTAACGTTGTGCAGAAATTTCTGACCTACTCGCACTTAGACCGTCGCCACGGTCAAACCAAGACGAGTTTGCTTCTGTAAATTTTACCACACTTAAGGGACTCATAGACGGAGCCATGACCACTGGTCTCACCTTAATTCAGTAAGGGTAGAGGCCGTGGTGACTGACCGAAGTCAGCCTTTGTTTTAAACGACTTTCATAAACGAGTCTTACTTGTTACCTTTTGTTTAATGATGATTGATGATGACCCTTATGACCTTAATTACGTACTTGTAAACCTTTTGAGACGACTTATTGACTTAGTGCTATTTGACTTAGGTTGAGGACGTTTGGACCGTTACTTGCACACCACTTTCCGACTACTACCTTACCATTACTACTAATCATTGTGAGTTATAGCATTCCCTTTTTACTTTAACTTATTTTGGGAACTGAGAATACATGCGGATTTTATGTTTTACATACTAGGCACGAGTACTTAAACTTATATATGTGTGGGTTATATAACGGCAGAAACATTCCCTTTAGCTCGGTAACGTTTAATCATTGGTTTTTGAACCGTGAACGCGAATCTTAGATATGGATCCATAGGGTTTGACATCCCCACTCGGGCTAGTAGCGCTAGCATTTAACGAGTGTTTAATACTTCGAGGTTATACGCACTTGCCAAGTGCACTTTAAGGGGGTACATTAAACGTTAAGTTAGTTACCGGGTGCCCACGGTTAAGCATATACTTTTACATACTTTTGAAACGCTCGTTGTAGCACTGAAATCTCGTGGCCTACTTACGTTACTGTTATACTTAAACTATAGCTCACCAACCTTTGTGTTGACCTTTTTAAGCATGTATTTTCTCAGGTGCTTGAAGTCGCTTCCGCTATCTTACTAGTCGTGCTGTAGAACCCGCTGCCTAGTGTTGTTATCGCATGACTACTTATGTTGCATTCAAACTTTTTACTTATGAACTTATGTTATGTAACGACCATTATGGTCACGTACACTTATTTAATGCTTCTACTTAGTGAAGCATACTTTTGATTTGTAAAACAATTGACGTATGTTGTGACGTCACTTTTATTAATGAATGTAAACTCTGTTTTGAAAACGCATATAGTACTTAACCTTGTAATGATCCTGTTGTTGATGGTCCGTACATGATGATTTAGTGCGGGGCGTCACATTTGGTATCAGAGCATTGGTTGTAGGGAATTAGGATGCATTAGTGAGTCTAAGACCGACCCGAGTAGGATTCACTAATAGGGCTAATCTACAACTTGTTAGTTTACTTGTTTCCGCTGAACTTACTACATGCTGCTGCTTACTGTTACTGCTATATGCCATATGCTACTACGTGATTTCACTACTGCATGCTATTACTTGCTTTCGATTGCATGCTAGTTTCGTACGATTACTGATATTGCCATGCTACTTATTGTTATACATGAATTAAACTGTTGGCCTATTATTTGCTTGCTTTATGACATACTGACATGGAAAATTTATTTTTCCTTGTTCAGATGTCGGACGTTCCACCTACTGATATCCCGAGCGGCTCAGGCCCCGTTGTTCCTCCCACTGCTGCACCTGTTGCTGCTGCTGCTGCTGCTGACATTCCGGCCCCGACACCCACTGGCGACCCCGGCGCCTCTAGTTCTGGAGCTAGCTCTAGTGTGCCTATCCCGGCGTCTTCTTCCAGACCCCTGAGGCAACTGGCTCGCATTGGCGGCATGGAGATCCCCGCGGAGTTCGGGGAAGGACCCTTCCGTAATCACTGGCGCACACCTTGCCGACGCACTGCCGACGGCCGCTTAGCCGTGATTACGCCAGGCCGACACCGACAGATGTTGGCCGCTTTCGGATATGTTGAGCCACCCGCGCCACCACCGCATGATTCAGACGACGGTTCTTCCACCGATGCTTCTTCAGACGACACCTCATCTGACGACTCCAGTGATGAGGAGGATCCCGCTGACCGACCGATTCAGGCACCTTCTACCCCGCCAAAGAAGCGGTATCGCTTCGCTGGCATAATTCCTGGTCGTACTGTCACTGACGCTTATGGTCGGCGTCGTAGGATCACTGCTCGTAAACGGCTGGTGCCGTACCCCGCCGACCCACTGATATTACCGTCTCCACCCAGAGCCGGACCATCCACTTCAGCACCACCGGCTCCACCTGCACCGCCAGCACCACCTGCCCCATCACCTTCCTCTAATGAGGAAATGAGGCGGGAGATTGAGATTCTCCAGACTCGAGTTACTGAGCTCGAGGAGCAGTTGGCTCATGTTTTGGACATCTTGTACCCACCATCGCCGTAGGACTTAGTACTAGATTCTGTATTGTAATCTCTTTTGTAATTTCATATTTCACTTATGTAATGTACGAACTTATTGTAATGTATGAACTTATTATCATTAATGAATGGAATTTGTGTTGTTACTTTGTGCGCAAGTGTTCTATTTACGTTATCATATCATGGTTTTGTGGTACCTATATATGCTTGCATTACTTAATCAACATGTGTTGTGCTGTTTTCATGTTGGTTGTTATATACTATATTATTATTATTTGCATAATGGATTTTGACTTGAGTCAAAATGTTTGTATAGAACATCATGGCCAACGGAAGAACCACACCTACCGCCGCCCAGATTGAGGACATGATTAACGAGCGTGTCGCTGCTGCACTAGCTGAAAGACAACCCCAAGTTCCACCACCACCGCCTGTCAATCCACCTGTCGTCCGAGATGGGTGTACTTACAAGGAATTTCAAAACTGCAAGCCACACTACTTCAGTGGCACTGAGGGACCCGTCGGTCTCACCAGATGGTTCGAAAAGTTGGAATCGGTATTCAGGGTTAGCAATTGTTCTAAGGCTAACAAAACGAAATTTGCATCTTGCACGCTGTCTGATGGCGCGCTCACATGGTGGAATACCATGGCCCAAGCGAAAGGAATTGATGAGGCGTATGCTACGCCTTGGGAAGAATTTAAATGTGCTATGATCGAGGAATACTGTCCGAGAACCGAGATTCAAAAGATGGAAATCGAATTTATGCAATTGAAGACCGTAGGGAACGACCTTAACAGCTACAACCGTAGGTTTTTGGAATTGGCTCTTATGTGTCCAACCATGGTCACCCCCGAATTTAAGCGTTTGGAGAAATACTTCTCGGGACTTCCTAAGTCCATCAAAGGAAATGTTACCTCATCCAAGCCACCAAGTGTTCCCGAAGCAATGCGCATGGCGCATACTCTCTTGAATCAAATCATCCTGGACGAGCCGGAGAAGGCTAAGTTTGAAACTGTTAGTGGTGAAAAGAGGAAATGGGACAACAACCACAACAACAACAGGGGTAGGAACTATGATCAAAACCTGGCAAAACGACATGAAGGGTTCAGGCAAAACAACAACATGCACAACAACAACAACACCAACCCCAACAACAACAACCGCACCAATCCGAACTACAAAGGAACCCTACCACAATGCAATAGGTGCTACAAGCACCACACTGGGTATTGCAATGTTATCTGTGAGAAGTGCCAACGATCTGGACATGTTGGCAAGGATTGCAAGGTTACCACTTTGAATGTGAAGCCAAACCACAACAACAATGGGCCTAAGAAGTGTTATGAATGTGGAAAGACGGGCCATTTCAGAAACGAGTGTCCTAACAAGCGTAAGGATGGCGGACCACCGCGTGCTAGAGCCTTCAATGTTAATGCAAGGGACGCTCGCGACAACCCCGACTTGGTGACAGGTATATTCAAGATCAACAATCTTTTAGCTTCTGTCCTATTTGATACTGGTGCCGATAGGAGCTATGTGTGTAGACATTTTTGTGATAAGTTAGATTGGTCGTTAGTTCCTTTGAAGGAAAGTATGCTTGTCGAGGTCGCCAATGGAAAACTTGAAAAGGTTGACCATATTAGTCGTGGAGCTATTATCAACATAGCTGGTGCAGATTTCGAAATTGATTTGATACCTATCAAACTGGGAAGTTTTGACGCGATCGTCGGTATGGATTGGTTGAGCAAGATAAAGGCCGATGTTATCTGTGGAGATAAAGCACTTCGCATACCTCAAGGAGATGGCGAACCACTGGTTATCTATGGAGAGAGATGTACCTCGAAGTTGAACCTCATTAGTTGCGTGAAAGCGCAAAAGATTATGAAGAAGGGACGCTTTGCTGTCCTAGCACATGTGAAAGCAGTAGAAACTGAGGTGAAGAACGTGAACGATGTGCGTATTGTGAACGAGTTTACCGACGTCTTTCCCGAAGAACTGCCTGGATTACCACCGCAGAGAGCAGTAGAGTTTCAGATTGACTTAGTGCCAGGAGCTGCACCTGTAGCTCGCGCACCTTATAGACTCGCACCTTCCGAGATGCAAGAATTACAGAGTCAACTACAAGAGCTATTAGATCGAGGGTTTATCCAACCAAGCTTCTCACCTTGGGGCGCACCTGTGTTGTTTGTAAAGAAGAAGGATGGATCCTTCCGTATGTGTATCGACTACCGTGAACTCAACAAATTGACTATCAAGAATCGATATCCTCTTCCACGAATTGATGATCTTTTTGATCAACTACAAGGATCGAGCGTTTATTCAAAGATCGATTTGCGATCCGGATATCACCAGCTGAGGGTGAAGGAAAGTGACGTGATGAAAACTGCATTCAGGACCCGTTATGGTCATTATGAGTTCCTCGTGATGCCATTCGGTTTGACAAATGCCCCTGCCGTGTTCATGGACCTCATGAATCGTGTCTGCAAGCCTTACTTGGATAAGTTTGTTATCGTCTTCATAGATGATATCCTCATCTACTCTAAGAGCAAAGAAGAACATGAGCAACACCTTCGACTAGTGCTTGAACTCTTAAGACAAGAGCAACTTTACGCCAAATTCTCCAAGTGTGAATTTTGGTTGAAGGAAGTACAGTTTTTGGGTCATGTTGTGAGCGACCAGGGTATCAAAGTTGATCCCGCCAAGATTGAAGCCATCAGCAAGTGGGAGACCCCCACTACTCCAACGCATATTCGCCAATTTCTAGGTCTCGCCGGTTATTATCGAAGGTTTATCGAAGGATTTTCTCTGATTGCGCGTCCTTTGACCGCACTGACTCACAAGGGCAAGAAGTTCATTTGGGAACCCACACACGAATCAGCATTCCAAACTTTGAAGAAGAAGTTAACCTCCGCACCTATCCTATCACTTCCTGAAGGCAGTGACGACTTTGTTGTTTATTGCGATGCATCGAAGAATGGTTTTGGTTGTGTACTGATGCAACGATCAAAGGTTATTGCCTATGCCTCCCGCCAATTGAAGATTCACGAGCGGAACTACACTACACATGATCTTGAACTTGGAGCCGTTGTCTTTGCACTCAAATTGTGGAGACATTATTTGTATGGAACTAAGAGCACTATCTTCACCGATCACAAGAGTCTCCAGCACATCTTCGATCAGAAGCAATTGAATATGAGACAGCGTCGATGGATCGAGACGCTCAACGACTACGATTGTGAACTCCGTTATCACCCTGGCAAGGCCAATGTTGTAGCTGACGCTTTAAGCCGAAAGGAGAGGACGGCACCTCTCCGTGTTAGGGCTCTGAACATCACCATCCATTCGAACCTCAACAACCAGATCAGAGTAGCCCAAGTTGAGGCTCTCAAGGAGGAGAACATATCTCACGAGCATTTGAACATACTTGTCTCTCGATTCGAGGTTAGAGAGTCTGGACTCCGATGTTATGCCGGAAGAATTTGGGTACCTTACTATGGAGATCTACGAAGCCTGATACTTGATGAAGCACACAAATCGAGATATTCGATTCACCCCGGTGCAGGTAAGATGTACCACGACCTTAAAGAACAGTATTGGTGGCCGAATCTTAAGAAGGACGTTGCGACTTATGTTGGTAAGTGTTTGACTTGCTCGAAGGTTAAAGCCGAGCATCAGAGACCTTCTGGGTTACTTCAACAGCCGGAAATCCCACAATGGAAGTGGGAAAGGATCACAATGGATTTCATTACTAAGCTGCCGAAGACGGTGGGCGGATGCGATACTATTTGGGTTATTGTTGACCGCCTAACCAAATCTGCACACTTTCTAGCGATGAAGGAAACTGATACAATGGAAAGACTTGCTCAGCTGTACATCAAAGAGGTTGTATCTCGTCATGGTGTACCTTTATCAATCATCTCCGATCGCGATCCCCGTTTTGCTTCCAGATTTTGGCGTTCTTTGCAAGAAGCCATGGGAACTCGCCTTGACATGAGTACTGCTTATCATCCTCAGACTGACGGGCAAAGTGAACGAACGATTCAGACCTTGGAGGACATGCTGCGTGCATGTGTCATTGATTTTGGAAAGGCCTGGGAAAGGCATTTGCCACTCGCCGAATTCTCGTACAATAACAGTTATCACTCAAGCATTAATGCTGCACCTTTTGAAGCATTGTATGGTCGTAAGTGCCGATCTCCTATTTGTTGGGCCGAAGTAGGCGAAAAGCAAATCACCGGACCCGAGGTAGTCCACGAAACGACGGAGAAGATTGCTCAGATCCAAGCTAGACTTAAGACTGCCCGTGATCGCCAAAAGAGCTATGCCGATCTTAAACGGAAAGACTTTGAATTTAATGTTGGTGATCGTGTAATGTTGAAGGTTGCACCTTGGAAAGGTGTGATCCGTTTTGGAAAACGTGGAAAGTTGAACCCACGATACATTGGTCCTTTCGAGATCTTGGAACGTGTTGGACCAGTTGCTTACCGTTTGGATCTACCAGCACAATTGAGCTCAGTTCATCCTACCTTCCATGTGTCAAACTTGAAGAAGTGTCTTGCTGCACCCGAACTCATCATACCTTTGGAAGAACTTACTATTGATGACAAACTCCACTTTGTGGAGGAACCTGTTGAGATTATGGATCGTGAAATCAAAACTTTGAAACGCAACAAGATTCCGATCGTTCGAGTACGATGGAATGCCAAACGAGGACCTGAGTTTACTTGGGAGCGAGAGGATCAAATGATGCGAAAGTATCCTCACCTTTTCCCGACTCCTCCATCTACTTCAGCTTAAAATTTCGGGACGAAATTTTCTTTAACAGGTGGGTAATGTAACGACCCTGGTTTTACCAACGTTATTTATTAATAATTATTGTTATTAATACGCTTGATTAAACGAATGCATGTTATTACATTTACATGTTGCTTTAATTGCCCGTACTTGAACTTTAAATGCCCGAAACGTCTTTGTGACACCCGGAACTTGCACGAATAATATTTTAAGATATTATTTACATTCATGATTAATTTTATTAATCATTTTAATTAACTAAAGCTTTTAGTTAGTTACTTGGGCTTAAGATGGACTTTTAGTGGACTTACATGTTACCTACTTGCAACTTGGGCTTTATTAGTTAATGGACTAGTGTAAGCCCACCCTACTTCTATTTATGAGTTAACTAGCCCACATGACCCTTGTAAGTGTTAGTTGGAAGGTTAACTAGATAGTTAAAGGCTTTAGGAATCTTGTTACTTGCTATCCCCATGCACAACCAACTAATAACCAACTTTAAGCCTTCTTTACATGCAAATGACCACAAAACAAACCTCTTCCCCCCTTGTTGCTGCAGAATGCCGAAACTTTTGAGCCATTTAGTGGTGTTTTGGTTTCCATTTCTTCATTACAACTTACATACAACACTCTCTCATTTACACACACATAAAATACTTGAAACTTCTTTCAAACTTTACTCTCTTTTTCTCTCATATACTTGTAAGTATGATGAACTTTTTCTCTTCTCCTCTCCTTGTAAAAACTGATTTCAAACACCTCTCAATCATCATCAATCTTTGTTGTTATTACTTGTTCTTGTTAAAGATTAGTTACTTGTCTTTGATTTCTTGTTAATTACTAGTTGTTATTTACTTACTTACTTGTTATTCTTTACTAGTTACAAGATCAAACTTTCTAGTTTTGATTCTTCATAATATCTTGTATTTATCAAGAACATCCAAGAACATAATCTATCTAGTTATGTTCTACATATTTTGTTTCAAAAGATTCAAAGTTTATAATCTTTAATTTTTGTTACTTGTGTTCTTGTTTGATGTATGTTACTAGAATACCACCTTCATGGTTGGTTTAGGCTTATCTTTCATTTTCTTTATTTCTTATTATTAAGTTGCTTACTAAACATTTGAACAAGGACATGAACCCAACAAGAGCTTACACTTTGGTGCAAGTATCATGGATCCAACACTTGGTTGTGATCTTTCTTAGTGTTCATGAACTTGTTCATAAACTTACATGTAACCTTGGTTCATCAAACACTTACAACACTTGCACTTGAGTTATGATGGACAAACCTTGGTCAAGATGATGTTAACACATCAACGAGTTGTACACTTGAAGCTATACGCATCAAGGATGAGAACCGTGATGAACATCAAGCACCGAGACAACCGGAACTCTTCAAAACTTACTGTTTCTGTCCAAATGTTTCTGACCTACTGCTTCTGGAACAGACCAGTAGACCTGGGCTGTTCTAACCTTGATTTTTAGATAGAACTTTTCGAGTAGATAACTTTTCATATAGGACTCGTCTTAATCCGAGTTACGGTTTAGGATTTACGGCCCTCCGATCGTTACCATGTCCTTTAACGTTGTGCAGAAATTTCTGACCTACTCGCACTTAGACCGTCGCCACGGTCAAACCAAGACGAGTTTGCTTCTGTAAATTTTACCACACTTAAGGGACTCATAGACGGAGCCATGACCACTGGTCTCACCTTAATTCAGTAAGGGTAGAGGCCGTGGTGACTGACCGAAGTCAGCCTTTGTTTTAAACGACTTTCATAAACGAGTCTTACTTGTTACCTTTTGTTTAATGATGATTGATGATGACCCTTATGACCTTAATTACGTACTTGTAAACCTTTTGAGACGACTTATTGACTTAGTGCTATTTGACTTAGGTTGAGGACGTTTGGACCGTTACTTGCACACCACTTTCCGACTACTACCTTACCATTACTACTAATCATTGTGAGTTATAGCATTCCCTTTTTACTTTAACTTATTTTGGGAACTGAGAATACATGCGGATTTTATGTTTTACATACTAGGCACGAGTACTTAAACTTATATATGTGTGGGTTATATAACGGCAGAAACATTCCCTTTAGCTCGGTAACGTTTAATCATTGGTTTTTGAACCGTGAACGCGAATCTTAGATATGGATCCATAGGGTTTGACATCCCCACTCGGGCTAGTAGCGCTAGCATTTAACGAGTGTTTAATACTTCGAGGTTATACGCACTTGCCAAGTGCACTTTAAGGGGGTACATTAAACGTTAAGTTAGTTACCGGGTGCCCACGGTTAAGCATATACTTTTACATACTTTTGAAACGCTCGTTGTAGCACTGAAATCTCGTGGCCTACTTACGTTACTGTTATACTTAAACTATAGCTCACCAACCTTTGTGTTGACCTTTTTAAGCATGTATTTTCTCAGGTGCTTGAAGTCGCTTCCGCTATCTTACTAGTCGTGCTGTAGAACCCGCTGCCTAGTGTTGTTATCGCATGACTACTTATGTTGCATTCAAACTTTTTACTTATGAACTTATGTTATGTAACGACCATTATGGTCACGTACACTTATTTAATGCTTCTACTTAGTGAAGCATACTTTTGATTTGTAAAACAATTGACGTATGTTGTGACGTCACTTTTATTAATGAATGTAAACTCTGTTTTGAAAACGCATATAGTACTTAACCTTGTAATGATCCTGTTGTTGATGGTCCGTACATGATGATTTAGTGCGGGGCGTCACAGTGAGTCCTATAACCGCTGAAAATTTTTCAGAACCTAACTCATCTTCATTTGACCGTGGCGACGGTTTAAGTGCGAGTAGGTTGGAAATTTCAGCATAACGTTACAAAGGCGTAGTACTTTTCGGAAGGCTGTAAATCCTAAACCGTATATCGGATTTAGGCGAGGCCTAAACGAAAAGTAATCTACTCGAAACGATCTATCTGAAAATCAACTTTCAAGAAGTCCATAGAGTCTGATCAGACCCCGTAAAATAGTAAACAAGTACTCCAGTAGGATTCTTGGTGCTTGATGCTCATCACGGTTCTCATCCTTGATGCTTGTAGCTTCAAGTGTACAACTCATTGATGTGTTAGCATCACTTTGACCAAGATTCAACCATCAACACACAATATGTTAAGACCAAGTAAGAATACAACTCACTTAAGAGTTTTTAGAAGGATGATGAACCAAGGTTACATCATATTCTTAGTGTTGACACAAATACAAGTTCTATTTACAACTAAAGCTACAAACTTTCCTTTAATCAAACAAGTATGAACACAAACTTGATCAAACAAAGTAATAGAACCCTAAGATAGAGAGCTTGGATCCTTTTCACACAAGTTATGAGATTACAAAGCTATAAAGCTTGAATCTTTGGTGTTCTTGAAGATCTTGAAGCATAAAGCTTAGATCTTCAAGTTACATGAAGATCATAAACACAAATTTTGATCTTTATAGCAAAATAATCAGATCATAAGTTAGAAAACTTAGATCCAATAAAAGAAATGAAGATTCAAAGCTAGAAAGCTTGAATCTTGATTGTTCTTGAAGATCCTTGAAGCATGAAGCTAGATCTTCAAGTTACATGAAGATTACAAACACAAGTTTGAATCTTTACAACAAAATACAAAGATTATAAGCTAAAAGATTTAGATCTAACAAAGTAAGTGAAGATTCAAAGCTAAAAAGCTTGAATCTTCCATGTTCTTGAAGGATTCAAATCCAAGTTTGAATCTACAAGATATAACAAGATCTAAAAGCTAAAGAGCTAGACCCTTTGATGATGATGATGTCGTGAATGAGAAGGGAAGAAGAAGAAGAAAGTTTAAAACTTACACTTTTTAGAGAGAGAATTAGAGAGTAAGTGTGTGTAATTTGTGAATCAGATCAAATGTAAAATTGGTGAGGTTTGTGTGGTATTTATAGGGGGAGGGGTGGTGTGACCGTAGGTTTGGGGGAGACAAGGGGGGACAACTTTTTTCTTTTTGGTTAATGGTTGTCTAAAGTTGGTTCTTATGTTTGGATCTCATGCAACATTAAGGATAATGGTTAACAAAAATACTAGTATGTTTCCTCTAATAAATGGGCATTTATCTTACATTAATATGGGTCACTAACTTATAAAAATTGGGCTAATTAAATAGTCCACTAGCTAGTGTAGGGTGGGCTAAAGTCCAACAAGGTAGAAAGTCCAACATGACTAACTAGTGTGTTCCAGTAAATTACTAAGCATAATTAAGCATCCAAAAACCCAAGTAATTGTTATTATAAAATAACAATTAGTATTTTGTAGTCATAATATTCCGATTATGACCAAAGTTAAACGTGTACCGACAAACATAGCTCGTTCTAAACGTTAAGTGACACTAACAGTCGTAAAGGCTTCCGGGGATCAAGTTAAGTAACCTACGTACTTAATGACATGCTTTAACATATAAACGAAAGTAATCCACATGTAGTAAGATCCCAGAGTATAATATGGCACAGTACGCACAAATACGCAGTTTCGTGAAAGCATAAAGCACAAAAGCAAGTCGAAAAAGTCAGGTCGTTACATTACCCACATGTTAATGAAAATTTTGTCCCGAAATTTTAAGCTGAGGTAGATGGTAGAGTTGTGAAGAGGTGAGGATATTTCTATTTCATCTGATCCTCTTGCTCCCAAGTAAACTCAGGTCCTCGTTTTGCATTCCATCGGACTCGGATGATCAGAATCTTGTTGCGTTTCAAGGTCTTGACCTCACGGTCCATAACTTCAATAGGTTCTTCCACGAAGTGGAGTTTTTCGTCAATCATAAGCTCCTTGAGAGGTATGATGAGTTCTGGTTCGGCAAGACATTTCTTCATATTCGACACGTGGAAAGTGGGGTGAACTGCGTTCAATTGAGTCGGAAGATCCAAACGGTAAGCAACTGGTCCAACACGCTCCATGACTTCAAAAGGACCAATGTATCGCGGATTCAACTTCCTACGCTTTCCGAAATGGATTACACCTTTCCAAGGTGCTGAAGGTATTTCATGTGCCCGAGAGACATATTAAATTAACATGGCTAATATGTTTTGATCCAAGTCGGGTCATACCCAATTACAAGCTTACCGACACCTTATTCGTATTTGATCTTAGCGATTGGATCGTTGATTAAATACGCGACACTTGGATTTTAAGAAAAATGGTTTTCTAAAATATATTACTTGATGTGTATATAAATTATGGAATAATTTATATAATTAAAACTTAATTATTTATAGGTTAAATAATTAATTATGTTATATTACATTTTATAAAATTGGTTTTATATAAAATGTATACATAACAAATAAATGTACAAGTTTATGAAATGTATTTTATAAAACTAGTTTTATAAAAATGTCTAGTTTTATAAAACCATTTTATAAAAATGTAAGTGGCATTGGAGTCCATACAAGCATGCACTTTGACTAGCCATGTGAGTGGTTACTTTAATACTCATGGGGCATAAGTACCAAGACATATTGGAGACCAAAACTACATGCAAATACATCAATTACACATCAAAAAAAAAATGCACAAAAACCCTCTCCTTGCTGTTTCTGGCCGTGGGCTGTTGGAGCTCAAGAGGAGTTCATATTTTGGTTTTTGCAAGCTCCATTCAAGTGTAGTTAAATCCTAACCAAAGGCTAGGTGTTGGTGCAAAAGCTTGGGGTATTTCTCTTTGAGGTTCCATTCTTTTGGAGCTTCATTCTTCATCATCTTCATCATCATCTTTTGGATTAACCCTCAACTAGCTTGAGGAGGTATTATCTCTAAACCCACTTGTAGTTTGTAAGTATATTTCAAAGCTTGATCCTTCTTGGGATTTAACTTTAAAATGGTTAAAGTTTACATATTATAAAATGGTAACACTTACATGCTTCCGCTTTAATTTGATCTTCAAATGTTTTAAGTAAGTTTATGAACTTGTTAAATCCCAACAATGGTATCTAGAGCCGAAGTTGTTGAAATATGCTTCGAGATGATTATTGAACTTACTATATATTTTGCATTTTATCTACATGCATGAAAGTAAAATGCAAAAATTAAATGTTTGGGTGGGTTTGATGGTTAGGCTGAATTGTTGGAGACCCAAAATGGGTTTTGGATTTTTCCATTTTGGTCATATTTGGTTGCATGTTGATGTTCACAATATTTGCCTTGACCTTGTGTTTGGTTGCATGCTTGTTTGGTTGATTAATTATTCATTTGGTATGTAATATTAATTATTCATTTGGCATGTAATTTTATTTATTTTTTGGTGATGTAATTTATTTTATATTTGGTATGTAAAATAGATTAGGTTGTATTTTTATTTTCTAGAGAAAAATGTATTAGGATATATTTTTTTTGTAAAAAGAATGAAGATGCACAAGATGGAGCAAAGGAAGAGCACATGCATTTGGATGCAAGATTTAGTGGGAGATGTAAAATCTCCTACTTTGTGTTATGACCCATTAACCGATGACATTTGTTTTCGGCTAAACAAATGTCCACCAAATTGGCTTGATTGTGAACATATTTTGCATGCATGGTTGTTTATTGTTTGATTGTGGATTGTGTATATTATTACTACAAGTTAATCACACAAGTTAATAACAAGCAAAACGACAATTTAAATTGTTAAAATTGAAATGGAAAAAGGACATTAATAAATGGTTATTAAGAACTACAAAAGGATTACACTTATAAAATGGTTTATATCAAAGTAATAAAATTGGCTTTATTACATGACATGAAAAATGGATTTTCAAATGAACCATACACTAAATGCATGTTGGTGTATGGTGTAAAAGTTTTCTCAAACTAGAATTAATGAAAACTTAAAATCCCTTATTAACAAGGTAAACAAGTTTAACGCCATCCTTTTGTATGACACTTAGACATATTAGGGAACTTACAATGGGATAAAGGTCACCTAACCGTTATGAGCAAACTAATATGATTAAGGTAAATTTCACACGCTTGTGGAATAAAGGTCACCTAACCACTTGTATGTTAAATTTACGCGTCTATACAAGTAGGACGACTTAATTTGGGAATCATGAACTTAGGGTCACCGAAGAATGAGAAACAAATAGGAGTTGATGGGATAAATATGCCATACAGAAGGATTGTATGATCCCATACTCTAGAAGTTGCAAATGGATTGCAATTGTCAATATAAGACTACCTAGCTAAATCAAATAACGGGATAAATGTCACCTAACCGAAATTTGATTTACCGTTGGATTCTAGAATTTTATATATCAATTGGATTAAAAAAGGGTATTGATTGTTAAATTAAAATTAATACTTAAACAAACTTTGTTAAATTTTGTAGATGGCCGCCAATAACAACAACATTCCAAACGCACCTATAAACTTTAATAACCTATCTTTAATGTCCTTACTCGAAAAGGAAAAAACTCAACCATACGAATTTCATGAATTGGTATTGCAATCTAAGAATTGTCCTCAAGCTTGAGGATAGAGCGTATGTGTTGGAAGACCCTATTCCCGACCAACCCGAGGAGGATGATGCCGAAGGTATGGCATATTAGGAGAAATATTGCGCCGATTCGGTGAAAGTTTCTTGCCTATGCTTGGGACCATGGTCCCCGAACTCCAAAAGGACTTCGAGCATCATAGTGCATATGACATGATCACACAATTGAAGGAGATGTTCCTCCAACAAGCTCGTGTCAAGCGCTTCGAAACGGTTCGAGCGCTTCATGCATGTCGAATGGACGACTCCCAATCCATTTCATCTTATGTCCTTAAGATGAAAAGCCTAATTGATCGATTGCACTGCCTGAATTGCAACGTGTCTAATGAATTAGCCACGGACCTTATTCTCAACTCTTTGTCAAAAAGGTTTGACACATTCGTAATGAATTACAACATGAATGGTTGGGATAAGAGCATTGGCGAATTGCATGCCATACTAAGGACCGTCGAATCAATCATGGGTTAAAGGGCTTCACCCGTGCTTATGATCAATGTAGGTGGGTCCAAAAACAATTCCACTTCTAAGCCAAAGGTGGCTAAGAGGAAAGGACCCGCCTATCAAGGCAAGGGTAAAGGAAAGGGGAAGATGGTTACCCCAACTAACAAAAACAAGAAGCAAAAGGTTGCCGGTCAAGCTAACCCCAAGGAAGATCCATGCTTTAGTTGCGGTGAAATGGGTCACTGGAAACGCAACTGCCCGATCTACCTAAAGGAGTTAAAAGAAAAGAGGGATGCAGGGCAAACCTCAGGTAATGTATATATGGTATACATTGAGCTTAGTATTACTTCTTCTAATACATGGGTATTAGACACATGATGTGGAACTCATATTTGCAATTCTTTACAGGGGTTCAAAAGAAGTAAACAAGGAGCGGGAACAACAAGTCTCTTCATGGGAAATGGTGCAAAGGTGCACGTAGAAGCTCAAGGAGACTTTGTTTTAAAGCTACAAACTGGGTTGGAGCTTATTTTGAAAAATGTTTTGTATGCTCCTGATTTGACTCGAAACATTATTTCTATTTCCCGTTTAAGACAATGTGGTTTTGATTTTAATTTTATTGATGATGATATCCATGTTTCTTTAGATAATGTGTTCTATTTTAAGGCTTCGCCTTTGAATGGTATTTATGAATTGGTTCATGATGACACATCATACAATAGCTCAATGTACCATGCAAACACCAAGAAACTCAAAAGGAATTTGAGTGATTCCTACTTATGGCATTGTCGCCTTGGTCACATAAAAAAGAACCGAATGCATACACTTCAAAAGAATGGCTTTTTGAAATCAAATGAGCTAGACTCATTTGATGTATGTGAATCTTGTTTACAAGGAAAAATGACAAAAGCACCTTTCAAAGGGACCTATGAAAGGGCTAAGGACTTATTAGGATTAATACATTCGGATGTATGTGGACTCTTTAAGCCCATGACTAGGAATGGTGAAAGATACTTCGTTACTTTCATTGATGACTTTAGTCGTTTTGGATATGTCTACTTGTTAAGACACAAAGATGAAACTTTTGAAGCATTCAAGGAATATCAAAACGAAGTACAAAATCAACTCAATAAGACAATCAAGGTACTTCGTACCGATAGAGGAGGTGAATACCTAAGCGATGCCTTCCAAGATCATCTTAAAGGTTGTGGGATTATCTCGCAACTTACTCCTCCTGGAACACCCCAACTTAATGGAGTTTTCGAAAGGAGGAACTGAACCCTAATGGATATGGTTCGATCTATGATGTCACGAAGCTCGTTACCTCTATCATTTTGGGGTTATTGTCTATGCTCTGCGGCTCGTATTTTAAATATGGCCCCAACCAAGAAAGTGGAACGAACTCCTCATGAGATGTGGTTTGGAAAACCTCATTCTCTATCATACTTAAAGGTATGGGGATGTGAAGCTTATTCTAAGTGTTACGTCCCTAATAAGTTGAATGCTCGATCTACGAAGTGTATCTTCATAGGATATCCCAAGGATGATATGGAATACTATTTCTATGATCCATCCGAGCAAAATATATTTGTTGCTCGGAAAGCTGAATTCCTTGAAACTAAGTTCCTAATGGAAGGTAATAGTGAAAGGAAGATAGATCTTGAAGAGGTTCAAGATCAAGTAAATGATACACAATTGGTTGACACTAGCACTCAACATGAAAATGTTGAGAATGATCAAATGGATGATCAAAGTATACAAAACGTTCGTAGATCTGGTAGGATTAGCAATCCTCCTGAGAGATATGGGTATCTCATAGATGGTTGCTATGTGGTTGATTTGGATGAACCAACCAACTACCAAGATGCTTTATCACGGATTGATAAAGATAAATGGCAGGAAGCCATGAACGCTGAGATGCAATCCATGTATGACAACCAAGTTTGGGAACTTGTTGTACAACCTACTGGCTCCAGGCTAGTTGATTGTAAATGGCTTTTCAAGAAGAAAACCGACATACATGGAAACTTGGATACATATAAAGCTAGACTTGTAGCAAAAGGTTTCACTCAAACTCAAGGGGTTGACTATGATGAATTTTTTTTGCCTGTGGCGATGCTAAAGTCTATTAAGATATTATTTGCCATTGCTACTCATTATGATTATGAAATATGGCAAATGGATGTCAAGACCGCTTTCCTAAATGGTTCAGCCTGAAGGTTTTGTTGATCCGAAATGTCCTAATAAGGTATGCAAGTTAAAGAAACCAATCTACGGATTGAAACAAGCATCTAGAATGTGGAATCATCATTTTAATGAGGAGACCAAGAAATTTGGCTTCATTAAAAATGGTGATGAAGCTTGTGTATACAAGAAAGCTAGTGGGAGCACTATCATGTTCCTTGTACTATATGTGGATGATATATTGTTATTTGGAAATGATATTCCGGTAATACAAGGTGTTAAAACTTGGCTAAATAAATGTTTCTCCATTAAGGATCTTGGAGAAGCACAATACGTTTTGGGGATTGGGATCTACAGAGATAGATCCAAGAAATTGATAGGTTTGAATCAAAGTGCATACATTGAAAAGGTCTTGAAAAGGTTCAAGATGGAGAACTCTAAGAAAGGTTTGGTACCTATTCAAAGAGGAACGCTCCTTAGTTCATCTCAGTGTCCCACCATGAAAGATGAACATGAGAGAATGAAGAATATCCCATATGCGTCTGCTATTGGGTCAATCATGTATGCAATGATATGCACTAGACCGGAAGTGTCATGCGCTCTTAGCTTGACAAGTAGATACCAGAATAACCCTGGAAACAGTCATTGGATTGCGGTTAAAAGTATATTGAAATACCTTAGGAGGACTAAGGATATGTTTCTAATATATGGGTCTGGTGAGTAGGAACTCGCTGTAAAAGGTTACGTGGACGCGAGTTTCCAAACTGATCGAGATGATTCTCGATCACAATCCGGTTATGTCTTCACATTAAATGGAGGTGCGGTCTCTTGGAAGAGTTCAAAACAAGATGTTGTTGTTTATCCACTACAGAGTCGGAGTACATTGCCGCCTCATTGACAGCTCAGGAAGCTGCATGTATGAAGAAATTCATCGATGACTTAGGAGTAGTCCCTTCCATTCAGGACCCTCTTGAGATTTTTTGTGACAACGAGGGTGCGATTGCTCAAATCAAGGAACCTCGTGCTCACCAAAAGACCCGTCACATTGAGCAGAGATTCAACTACATAAGGGATGAATTTGAAAAGCTAAAGATATGTATTCGCAAAGTTCATACAAATCTTAAAATAGCGGATCCACTCACGAAGCTCTTACATGGTGCAAAACATCAAGGACATGTTAGTGCATTAGGGCTTCGATATTCTAGTGATTGGTTGTGATCTGTTTTATGTATTGTAATGGAACGAAGTAGTTCAAACTCATTAATATAATTATGGTGTTAATTTATTAATCTTGATTCATGTTCCTATTTTGCATATTTTATCCATGAATAAGTAATTATTCTAAATTCCGTAGTCAATTACATTTGTGGGAACAAGTGTGAGGTTTAGACTATTATGTACTTGAATTGGTATACATTCATGGGTTGAATGTGGGGCAAGGTTGCAACCAAAGTTCATAGATATTTGTGGGATACAAATATTGGAAGACCCGCTCTTAAGATTTACTAAATGGAGCCTTTGTGGTTGATCACATGTAATCTTGAGTAAAGGCGAATATAATTGTATCCTCTGGTTCGGATATTCACTAAGTATTATGCCTTGATTCTTTCCTTCACTATTCTTAAATATGGTAGTTCATAAGGAAGAGCTCAGGTGTGATACAAAGTATATGTCTAGGACGTATGTAGTCAAGATGGAATTTGTCCCTCTTATTCGTTGAGAGACAGATGTCTAAGGCCTGATAAAGTTAAATCTAGAAGAGAGTGATCACTTTATGTCTCTTGGATTTAACATGACATATAGGACGAAAGGACATAATGAAAGATTTACCTATTCATATTCGAGATGGAACTCGAAAGGGATGATGTTATTGAATGGCACAAAGTCATAACATATTGGGGGTGATGGACGGTCGTTAGGTGGTATCCATCACTTGCATTAATTTCTTATGTTTCTCGTGCAAGTGGGAGATTGAAGGTATTTCGTGTGCCCAAGAGACATATTAAATTAACGTGACTAATATGTTTTGATCCAAGTCGGGTCATACTCAATAACAAGCTTACCGACACCTTATTCGTATTTGATCTTAGCGATTGGATCGTTGATTAAATACGCGACACTTGAATTTTAAGAAAAATGGTTTTCTAAAATATATTACTTGATGTGTATATAAATTATGGAATAATTTATATAATTAAAACTTAATTATTTATAGGTTAAATAATTAATTATGTAATATTACATTTTATAAAATTGGTTTTATATAAAATGTATACATAACAAATAAATGTACAAGTTTATGAAATGTATTTTATAAAACTAGTTCTATAAAAATGTCTAGTTTTATAAAACCATTTTATAAAAATGTAAGTGGCATTGGAGTCCATACAAGCATGCACTTTGACTAGCCATGTGAGTGGTTACTTCAATACTCATGGGGCATAAGTACCAAGACATGTTGGAGACCAAAACTACATGAAAATACATCAATTACACATATAAAAAAACTGCACAAAAACCCTCTCCTTGCTGTTTCTGGCCGTGGGCTGTTGGAGCTCAAGAGGAGTTCATATTTTGGTTTTTGTAAGCTCTATTCAAGTGTAATTAAATCCTAACCAAAGGCTAGGTGTTGGTGCAAAAGCTTGAGGTATTTCTCCTTGAGGTTCCATTCTTTTGGAGCTCCATTCTTCATCATCTTCATCATCATCTTTTGGATTAACCTTCAACTAGCTTGAGGAGGTATTATCTCTAAACCCACTTGTAGTTTGTAAGTATATTTCAAAGCTTGATCCTTCTTGGGATTTAACTTTAAAATGGTTAAAGTTTACATGTTCTAAAATGGTAACACTTACATGCTTCCGCTTTAATTTGATCTTCAAATGTTTTAAGTAAGTTTATGAACTTGTTAAATCCCAACAGGTGCGACTTTCAACATAACGCGGTCGCTGATTTGAAATTCGCGATCTTCACGTTTAAGGTCGGTATAGCTCTTTTGACGATCACGGGCCGTCTTGAGCCTCGCTTGAATTTGGACAATCTTCTTGGTTGTTTCATGGACGAGTTCGGGACCGGTGAGTTGTTTTTCACCTACTTCAGCCTAACAGATAGGAGAACGACATTTACGGCCATACAATGCTTCAAGAGGTGCGGCCTTAATGCTTGAGTGATAGCTGTTGTTGTAAGAGAATTCGGCTAACGGAAAATGTCTCTCCCAAGCTTTCCTGAAATTAATAACATAAGCACGTAACATGTCCTCCAGGGTTTGGATCGTGTGTTCGCTCTGTCCGTCAGTTTGCGGGTGATACGCAGTACTCATATCTAAACGTGTTCCCAAGGCTTCTTGTAAAGAACGCCAAAATCTAGAAGCGAAATGGGCATCTCGGTATGAAATAATCGATAAGGGTACACCGTGACGAGATACAATCTCCTTTTATAACTGCGCCAGTCTCTCCATCATATCAGTTTCCTTCATGGCTAAGAAGTGTGCAGATTTGGTAAGTCGTTCAACGATAACCCAGATGGTATCATAATCGCCTACCGTCTTCGGTAGCTTCGTGATGAAGTCCATTGTTATTTTTTCCCACTTCTATTGTGGGATTTCGGGTTGTTGAAGTAACCCAGATGGCTTCTGATGTTTGACTTTGATCTTGGAACAAGTTAAACACTTTCCAACATATGCTGCAACATCCCTTTTGAGGTTTGGCCACCAATATTGAACCTTGAGGTCGTGGTACATCTTACCAGCTCCTGGATGAATTGAATACCTTGACTTGTGGGCTTCGTCTAGAATAAGGCTCCGTAAATCCCCATAACTAGGCACCCAGATTCTTCCGGCAAAGTATCGGAGTCCAGTTTCCTTGACCTCAAATCGAGAAACGAGAATGTTCAAGTGTTCTTGAGCAATATTCTCCTCCTTGAGAGCCTCACCTTGAGCTACGCGGATCTGGCTGTTGAGATTCATCTGAATGGTGATGTTCAAGGTACGGACACGAAGAGGTACCGTTCTCTCCTTTCGGATTAAGGCATCGGCTACAACATTTGCCTTTTCAGGATGGTAACTGTGACAACCCAGAAATTTCCGACCAAATTTAAACTTAATCTTTATATAATTTAATGTTTTTGACACGTTAAGCAAAGTCTGTAATATTGATGTTTCAAAAACTTTGAACTGTGTTCATGTAATCAATTACCCTTCGACTATTCTCGAAGATTCACGAACCATTATGTGTAAATATATATATATATATATATATATATATATATATATATATATATATATTAATTATTATAAATTAAAATATTATATGAGTTAATTAATTATGTAAATAAAATAATATATGATATTAAAATAAATCTATATATATATATATATATATATATATATATATATATATATATATATATATATATATATATATATATATATATATATGTAAGGTATATTGAATGTATATTTATATGGTTTCGAATTTATTTAGTAAACAATAATAGAAATCTTCCGCTGTGCATTTGCTCATTTTAAAGATATTACTTGGAGTCATTCATGACATATTTCAAAAGACGTTGCATTCGAGTCGTTGAGTTCATCCGGATTATTATTAAGTTAATTATAGTTAGATATATTATGAAATGGTATGCATGCCATCAACTTTCGATGTAATGAAAGTTTGTCTTTTCAAAACGAATGCAATGTTTGTAAAATGTATCATATACAGGTCAAGTACCTCGTGATGTAACCAAATGTAATGTATTCGTCCAGATGGATTAGGACGGATCATTAAAGTGTGGTATCAGAGCGGTGGTCTTAGCGAACCAGGTCTTGCATTAAAGTGTCTAACTAATAGTTGTTTAGATGCATTAGTGAGTCTGGACTTCGACCGTGTCTGCATGTCAAAAGTTTTGCTTATCATTTCGTGTCAAAAATTACCTACTTATCAATCTTAGGGAATCACTTGCTTATCATTTTTAGTCTAGACACATCATACTGCAATGATTGCATGAATAGTGTATAGACAAAATTCATATCTTAGCGTATCTGCTAATTCATATCTTAGCGTATCTGTTATTGTTACCTTTGCCTGACAGATTCTGTAGATTCCTCCGTAACTTATGGAATTTTAGTATTATATATGCATATGTAAATTATGTATTACAGGGTACTAATCTACATCCTATAATCTATTTCTTATCGAAAATCCTTCATCTGATCGTACGAGATGAATCCCTCAACTAGTTCGAGTTCCTCAGATTTCGATAGCTATTCCGATAGTTATTCCGACAGCTATTCCGACATGGATATTCACCTAAGCTCTGAAAGCAGTGTAAATGAAATGGATCAACCAAACTAGTCATCTTCAATTCTGGATGAATTGGGGATGGGTTCGTAGACGATTTAATCAATGGAGACGTGAAGAAGGCGATCCTTTCCACCAACCAAATTGCCCTCTTGGCAAAGAACCTGAAGCACTTATCGGCGAACCTATCCGAAACACCATTTTCAGCCTCATTTCCAGAGTAGCTCGACACAATTATATTCTATCCACAATTCTAAACCTTATTCATCCGCTCGTTCCGACCGACAATCATCCCGGAATAATAGAAGAAGTCAACGAACTTCGCGCTCGAGTAATCAATTTGGAGAATATGGTGCAAAATTTACCAACTTCAGCAACATCACTGGCACCAACAGTACCATCAATAACAGCACCAGTACCATCAACAATCCATGCCTCAACATCTCATTCTATACCTCGAGTATAATCATCGTTCTACGTATCGTTCTACATCATTTATCTTCGTTCGACATGGCGATTATGTAATCTCTAATGTTTTAGAGATTATATATTCTTGTTCTAACGGTAAATCAAATGAGTTTAATATCATATTGACTCATTAAATCCATGGTTACATCTGAAGAAAATATATATGTATATATGTTTTCATAAAGATTGTAATTAAAAATTCTTTTGTACAGACTGTTAATGGTGAAAATATTTTAACGGGTAGGTAATACCCTAGAAATATTTAGATTTCACATTAATAAGTTACACTGTACATTCTTCCAATTTGATTCAACAGTCAGTTACTATCATACTTACATCCACAGATATACGAATCCGTTCACTGCAGAATAACAATTTTCATTCAATTTCACATTCGGATTCTGACCTATCAGAATCCAACAAGTGGCATAATGAAAAAAACATTTGACAAAATAAAATTTGTTCGAAACAAACAAATTAACTATGAGAAATTTTGTTAAGAATCCACGCTAACAAAATCCTAGCTAACTGTTCCTAGCTAACTGTTAATTCCTTATTACATTTTAATTATCGCAATTTATTTTATCGCAATTTAATTCTCGCAAT